>NC_136073.1:114124115-114724115 GCF_964261635.1 Lissotriton helveticus | reverse complement strand
GATAAAAAAAATAATAATAAATCGCAGGCTCCCGTACTTCGTTATTTTTAAGCCCCCGGATGGGCCAGAGGCATCCACAAAATGTGGAGCGGGTTCTACAGGAGCTCCCGCAGCCCCCAGGACCGCCACCTCCCCGGGGCTTCATTTATGTTTAGCAGGTGGGCACGCAGCCCGAGGACCACCACCTCCCCAGGGCTACATTTTTTAAAAATAATAGTGTGTGTAAAAAGTGGCATGGCCTCAGACCACCTCTCTGCAACACAGCTCTGTGGCGCTTACTGGAGGTACGTGGTGGGCTTGTTGGCCCTCAGGATTCAAGGAGATTTAATCCCCAACTTAAAACGCTCCACGGGGCGCGCTTGCACACTTGTCACATCAGGCCCCAACCCCTCCCTGCACCACTGTGCAAACGTGCCCCATGTTTCAAGTTGCAAGCATCCTTTACCTAGAACAGGTACAGCCTGGTTGCAACAGTGCAAGCTTCTTTCTCCTAGAACAGGTACAGCCTGGCAGCAGTGAAAGGTTCCTTCACCTACAACAGTTACAGCCTGGCAGGAGTGCAAGCTTCCTTCACCTAGAACAGGTACAGCATGGCAGCAGTGCATTCTTCATTTACCTATAACAGGTAAAGCCTGGCAGCAGTGGAAGATTCATTCACCTAGAACAGGTACAGCCCAGCATCAGTGCAAGCTTCCTTGACCTACAACCGGTAGAGAATAGCAGCAGTGGAAGCTTCTTTTACCTAGAACAGGTACAGCTCGGCACCAGTAGTGAAAGCTTCTTTCACCTACAACAGGTAGAGCCTGGCAGCAGTGCAAGCTTCCTTCACCTAGAACAAGTGCATCAGAAGCAGTGCAAGCTTCTTTTACCTAGAACAGGTACAGCCTGTCAGCAGTGGAAGCTTCCTTCACCTACAACAAGTACAGCCCGGCAGCAGTGCAAGCTTCATTCACCTACAACAGGTACAGCATGGCAGCAGTGCAATCTTCATTTACCTATAACAGGTAAAGCCTGGCAGCAGTGGAAGATTCATTCACCTAGAACAGGTACAGCCCAGCATCAGTGCAAGCTTCCTTGACCTACAACCGGTAGAGAATAGCAGCAGTGGAAGCTTCTTTTACCTAGAACAGCATTTAAAAAAACCTTTGAATTCACTGTAAAAACCATAGGTTTCAGGGACGTTATAGTTAGTTGGACATTTCACTCGTACACAACCATATAAATTCCCCAGTTATAGTTAGTTCAGCTAACTATAACTTGCAGCCCCGCAATGCACTGCTGATGACATCAGATATTACATCATTCATGACATGGTCAGTGACATCACTGATGACATCTCAAATGACATTACTGATGACATCATACACGTGAAAGCCTTCGACACTATGCCACCGCACCCTGATACAGCGCCTCAGCAACACCGGTATCCAAGGATCGGCCTTGGAGTGGATCATCTCGTTCCTCGCCGAAAAACCCAGAGAGTCCGCCTCCCCCGTTCCGATCCGCGGCCACCGAAGTCATCTGCGGCGTCCCGCAAGGATCCTCGCTCAGCCCCACCCTCTTCAACGTCTACATGAGCCTCCTCGCAGCCATCGCACGCCAACACAACCTCAACATAATCTCCTACGCAGACGACACCCAGCTGATCCTCTCCCTCACCAACGACCCCACCACTGCCAGAACCAGCCTCCAGGAACGAATGAAAGACGTCGCGGAATGGATGAAGCTCAGCCGTCTGAAACTGAACTCAGACAAGACGGAAGTCCTCATCCTGGGACCATCCCCCTCCACCTGGGATGACTCCTGGTGGCCCCCGGCCCTGGGCACCGCCCCCAAGCCAACGGACCACGCACGCAACCTGGGCTTCATCCTGAACTCCTCCCTCACGATGACCAAGCAAGTCAATACCGTCTCGTCATCCTGCTTCAACACCCTGCGCTTGCTCCGAAAGATCTTCCGATGGATCCCCACCGAAACTAGGAAGACGGTCACCCAGGCCCTCGTCACCAGCCGTCTGGACTACGGAAACACCCTCTACGCTGGAACCACAACCAGACTCCAGCGCATACAGAACGCCTCAGCACGACTTATCCTGGACATCCCCCGTCACAGCCACATCTCTGCCCATCTGAGAGTCCTGCACTGGCTCCCCGTCAGCAAGAGGATCACGTTCAGACTCCTCACACACGCACACAAGGCTCTCCACGACATAGGCCCCAAATACCTCAACAACAGCCTCACATTCTACACACCCACCCGCCAGCTCCGCTTGGCCAGCCTCGCCCTCGCCTCCGTCCCACGAATTTGCAGAACCACCGCCGGAGGAAGATCCTTCTCCTACCTGGCGGCCAAGACATGAAACTCCCTCTCCACCCACCTACGGCTGACCTAGTACCACCTCCCCTTCAGGAAACAACTCAAGACCTGGCTGTTCGATCAGTAGAGACTGCCGCCCCCCCCTCCCAGTGCCTTGAGACCCTCGCGGGTGAGTAGTGCGCTTTACAAATTTGTATGATTTGATTTGAAAAACTGAAGCACCTCCTCACACTCTAATATAACCTTTGATACACCCACTGTAAAATACAGACCAACATTTTCAAAACCATCAACACACCAATACCAGTTACTACATACGCACTCACTGATTCTATGTCAGGACCGGATGCGAGGATTATGCTCTTCTTTCTCCATTTATTGCATAGCAGCCATTTAAAGAACAACAAACTACCATTCCCATGAACCAAATGGAATGCCAAAAGACAAACATCACAGCAATAGAGAGTCTGTAGATAGAGTGTCCTTTCAATGCACCAATCAGGGTCTTGATAGTCCTCTGTCCCTGCCCATGAGTCCTCTTTCTTCACTGCTAGCAGCCAAGATAAGTCTGTTTTTTTTCTTGTTCCCATTGCCTGGTTTCTTACATGCATGTAGTTTCCTTGTTTTAAGCTTATACTTATTAGCGCTTTCATTGCAGGCTGTGCGCTGTTATTGTGGGCGTTATTTGCTTTCTCTGACACTTGTTGCCGTTTTCCTCATGGCGCGGTGAAGTCGGACGCGCGCGCCATTTCTTGACGCGTGTCACCCGTAGTGTGCATTCACCTGTATTGGTGTTATTTCCTTGCAGTGGTGTGTTTTACCCTTAATGGGGGTTTTCTCTCTACCTTCGCGGGCCGCCGCTACTCGGCGTCCCGCTGTGGCCGTGGGAGTCGGTAGCTCCCTAGCGGCCGTGATTGGTGCCGGCTTGCGGGGTCTACTTGACGCCTCTAGAGGGAGTCTAGTGACGTTCTCTGCCGCGGCGAGCACGTCTGAGTTGCCACGCATTCCTGAACGTCGGATCTCAGCGCTGCTTCGCCGCAAGAGCCTGTCTGTCCGTCTGCCCTCTACACCCCTGACAAGGGTCTGTCTATTGCCGTGAGGCACTTTTATTTGTATTAATTACGCCCCTTGAACACCCGATCCCTCGGATCAGTAGCTGCCGTTAGGCAGCATTTGCAGGCTGTTGATAGAAGGGGGTCTGTATTATTAAGTAGTTACGCTCTGTAGATCAGGGTCTGTACCGCAGATTCCTCTGCAGGGACCCAGTTGGCAGACTGCCCCTTTACAGTTTTGACAACGGGGCTGTTTGGGGCCTTGGACTTTGGGCTGATTATTGCAGACACTGTCTGCCCCTATTTCGGCTGACACCCCGCCCCCCTTGAATTGAGGCTTACCTCCTCACTGTGTTTTCTACCTGACAACTGTCTTACTTACCTGATGATGGCTGCCTACCAAGATGACGCCTTTCAGGATGACCAGTGGGAAGAGGACCCCTTAGCGGCGCTTCCCTGGAGTGATGAATTTCACGATGCAGTGGATGAGTCCATCCACAAGGCAGTGGAGCAAGCCATGATCCCTCTTGAAGAACGCCTGTCACGCAAAATTGACCAAGCTTGTGAACGCTGGACTAGGGTTGCGCAGACCTCTGTTACTACTCCTGGTGCTCACTGCCCTGCCTCTGACTCGCAATCACTACCGCCTAAGCGGGCTAGGGAGACTGGAGATTGAGATGCTTTCTCCCGCCTTAAGGGGGCTTTCCTAGCCAGTTGTGCGCCTGCGGCAGGTTCCCCTGCAGCCTCTCTGCCCTTCCCTCTTCTTCGGCGGCTGGGGATCCTACGGGCCAAGGGGACAGCAACGCTTCTCCAGAACAGTCCTGGTCTTGGCTCCCTTCTAAATCGGCTACGGATACTTCTGAGACCAACTTGTGCGCTGATATGCTGGACCCAGATGATGTCCTTCATGCGCGGTCTTCTGATTGGGCTCCTTCGGAGAAAGTTGCACAGTATGTAGCCAGCAGGATTCGCCGACCGCTAGAACCAGCAACCCGTAACTGCCTTAGGGCAGAGTGTCCGCACCCTTCGTTGGAGGGGAGGGTAGCCGCCACTCCAGAGATTGTCCCCAGAATGGCTACCTTCCTCCAGAAGTTTGTTAAATACCCCAAAAAAGGCATAGACAGGTCCCGGCGCGCTTGTCAGGATAAGTTGCTGGACGTCCTAGGGCCCGCCACCAAGATCCTGGATATGGCAGAAAGCAAAGGCCTCAGGTTCCCTCATTTCCCCAGATCACCTCTCTTCATGGGCACAACGCGTAGTGGTGTTCCTTGGAAACACCAATTTGCGTGATTTCGACTGAACGCCGCAGGTCTCTTCTCAGCAAGATTGACCTCAAACTGGAGGACTTGGCGGATACTGAGACGGGTCCAGTTGCCCAGGGAGGCCTTTTCGGAGAACCCTTTATTAAGGAGCTTGGGAGGTTTGTTAACACCTTTACCTCCCTGGATAGGGCCCAATCTTCCATATGTAAGGTGTTTCGCCCCGGGTTCTCCAAGGGGCCAGACAAGGTAGGGGTCACTCGTCCGGCCGTCCAAATCAGGGCAGAGGGCAAGGCTCCAGTCAAGGACAGTATCAGGATCAAGCCCGCTTCGGAAATTTCTATCCCACCTCTGGACGCAGAGGCAAAGGCAGAGGTGGCAGAGGCGGAGGTGGAGCCAATTCTTCCGGTGAGTATTCTCCCTTCTTCCCTTCTAAAAGTGGGGGGCCGTCTGGCGCATTTGTTCCCAATGTGGACTTCTGTCACGGGGGATGCTTGGGTTTTGCAAACTGTATGGGGATTTCATGTAGAATTCCTAAGCACTCCCTTGCAGGTTGTTCCTCCCCGGCTTCTCTGGTTTTCCGAAGCAGATGCCGCTTTGGTGGACCAGGACGTCCAAGCCCTTCTCGGGAAAGGTGCCGTAGTCAAAACCTTACCTCATCCCAAGCGTTTCCTCAGCAATCTTTTTCTGGTGGACAAGGTAGATGGAGGTCGGTGCCCGGTCATCAACTTAAGAGAGTTCAAAGAGTGGGTGGTTTACCGCCATTTCAAATATGGAGGGAATTCATCTCCTTCGAGACATTCTCAGACCGGGTGACTGGATGGCGCGCCTCGACCTCAAGGACGCCTATTTGGCGGTTCCTATCTTTCCTCCTCATCGCCGATTTCTTCAATATCCCTGGTGCGACAAAACTTACGAATTCACCACCCTTCCCTTCGGGCTCTCCTCCGCGCCTTGGTGTTTCACCATGGTTTTGAGGCCAGTGATAGAGCGCCTCCGGGCGTCCAGCATGAGGCTCATCGTGTACCTGGACGATATATTGTTGATGGCGCAGGATCCCAGGACACTATTTCGCCACCGGCAGACAGCGGTGGATCTGCTTCAGAATTTAGGGTTTGTGATAAACGAGTCCAAATCTACCCTGGTTCCCTCCTAGAAGGTCGTGTTCTTGGGTTTCTCGGTAGACTCTGTGGAGTCGACTCTCAGCCTTCCTTCTCGCAAGATGACGAAGATTCTGCACGAGCTTCGGAGGGCTCCGACCTTGTTGCGGATCTCCCTCAGACAGCTGGCTCAGATAGTGGGCCTCCTGTCCACCTCCATTCAGGCGATCTTTCCTGGCCCACTCCATTACAGGGTGCTTCAGCGACTCAAGGCAGCCCACTTTCACAGGGGCCGTCCTTACTCTTACAAGGACACCAGGGAGGAGCTACAGTGGTAGTTGGCCAACATGGAGGCCTGGAATGGTCGTGCCATTTTTGGGTCCATGCCAGATTATGGTTATCGAATCAGACGCGAGCACATCCGGCTGGGGCGCAACCTGTGGTAACTTTACCACGGGGTTGTGTGGTCAACGTCCGAACGACATCTACACATCAACTATCTGTAACTTTTGGCGGGTTCGTTCGCCATCAAGTGCTGGACGAAGGATTCAGTCCGCTCCAGAGTCCTTCTCAGGATGGACAATGTCTCTGCAGTCCGATATATCAATCACTTAGGAGGCACCCGCTCCAGAGCCTTGTCGGATCTGGCTGCAAACTTATGGCAGTACTGCCTGCAGATCTCAGTCACGGCGGAGTACTTACCGGGTCAGGACAATCAGGTGGCGGACTTTCACTCTCGCCACTTTCACGACCTAAGTCTTTGGAAACTGCACCCGGGAGTGTTTGCGGATCGTCAAAGCCTCTGGGGTCCTTTTTCTGTAGACCTCTTCGCCTCGCGGCTGGATCACAAACTCCCTCAGTTTTACAGCTGGCGTCCGTATCCTCTGGCGGAACGTACGGTTGCGTTTCTTCAGGATTGGCGACAAGAGACGGAGTATGCTTTTCCCCCGTATGCAATGATAACCTGGGTCTCGGCCCAGGTTTGTCGCCAAGGAGCGAGCGTAGTGCTCATCTCACCGATCTGGAGGTCTCAAGTTTGGTTTCCGGTTCTTCTGGAACTTTTTTGGGATTTGCCAATCCCACTCCCCCACTTTCCGACTCTTCTTCTGAGTCCGGACAGCAATCCTCACCCACTGATCACGCAAGGCGCCCTGAGGCTCATGGCGTGGCGGATTAAAGGGGACGATGGGCGGTCCCGGGCCTTTTGGGAGCGGCTGAGAATTTCTTATGCAAAGCCTGGGCAGACAGCACGCTCAAGCGTTATCGATCCACCTGGAGACGGTGGTGTCGTTGGTGTCTGCGAAGGGGTTTCAATCCTGTGGTAACTGATGTGACATCCATCTTGAATTTTTTGGCTTCCCTGGCGGAGGAAGGTCTCTCCTATAGAGCCATCAATACATTCAGGTCGGCCATTTCCGCGGGTCATGCTTTGGTGGAATTTTCTCCGGTGGGGGAGCACCCTTTGGTGTGCCTTCTTTTGCGGGACATTCGACTTTATCTTTCCCCGGAACCTCGCTATTTGCAGTTGTTGGATGTCAACAGAGTTTTGAATCTCTTCCTATCCTGGCAGGCGAACTGGTTCTTGTCAAAGAAAGAGCTTTCAGCAAAACTGGCCATGCTGCTATGCCTGATCTCTTGCAGCCAGTTCTCCAACGTTCGTGCTCTAGATGTTTCGGGAAGAATCTTCTATCCCTCAGGAGTGACGATTAGCATACGCAGGCGTACCAAATTTGGACGACCTGTATCTCCTACCCTGCGTTTCCGAATGCTCCGAAACTCTGTGATGTCGCTTGCCTTAAGGCTTACGAGGAAATGACAGAGGAGCTGAGGCTGCCTGGGGAACATCAATTACTCATTGCACTCAAGAAACCCCATAAGGCGGTGTCCTCCCCCACTATTGCTCGTTGGGTCCGTTGGATTATGCAAGAGGCGGGCATCAACCTAAGTATCTTTGGTGCTCATTCTACTAGAGGGGCTATGGCCTCCAAGGCTTTTACCCTGGGAGCTCGTCTACAAGACATTCTAAATGCTGCAGATTGGTCTTCAGACTCCACCTTTAAATGGTTTTACTTTAAACCTGTTGTTGACAAGGCTCAATTGGTGGTGAGCAAGATTTAAACTAGCATAATCCTCGCCTCCTGTCCGGACATAGAATGAAAAATGTCCTAGCTATCGTAACGGAAAGTTTCAATTCTATTAAGGACTCGGAGGCGAGGATTATCCCACCCAGGGTACAACTGTGTTGCTGGTTTTCCCTCCCACGTATCGAAGTAAGTAAAGTGTTTACTTTGAGTTGAAATACTGTACTCTATTACTTGTTTGACATGTTTTCTCTGCAGGGCTAATCCTTAGCCTTTTCTCCTTCTGATGATTGCTTTTGGTTTTCCAGGGGATTCATCTAAACATGAGATGTCTGGGTTGGCTGACTGAGCGACGTAAGAGGACTCATGGACAGGGACAGAGAACTATCAAGACCCTGGGGACCTCTGATTGGTGCATTGAAAGGACACTATCTACAGACTCTCTATTGCTGTGATGTTTGTCTTTTGGCATTCCCTGTGGTTCATGGGAATGGTAGTTTGTTTTTCTTTAAATGGCTGCTATGCAATTAATGGAGAAAGAAGAGCATAACCCTCGCCTCCGAGTCCTTAATAGAATTGAAACTTTCAGTTACGATAGCTAGGAAATTTTTCATTCCTAGGTCTACACACACATCCACTCATTCACCCATGCAATCACTCATACATGCAGTCACTCATCAATACAACACTATCATATGCACTCATACACCTATACATTCACACAATGCCACTCATCCATGGAGTTACTCACACACCTAGTCAGGCATGAAAACAATCAATTATACTCCCATTTACTCACCTATACAGTTATACACACACCACCTCACTTATTCAAACATATCATAACACATACTTACTCTCTCATACAATCACTGATACAAGTACACACTCATCCATACAGCCACTCTCACAATCACTGACTCTCCCGTATAGTCATTTATATACTCCAACTCTCACATACACTGCCTTTTACATATGTAGTTACTTGGACTTATACCACTGAGACATCCGTTCACTCACCGACACACCCATATACACACTCACCCGCTCATACAGCTGTTTCCACATGCACTCTTGAACCCATACACCCAGTAAATCAACCACTCACACATCTATGCACAGTCACATACCTCTCACGCACACACTCAGTCTCCCATACAAATACTCAGGCAACCAATCAATAACCCATATAGACACTCATGTAGCTACTGACCAACACATGCAGCAGCTTACACACACACATAATGATATATACTTTCAGACATGTTAGTCACTAACTCATGCATTCAGTAAGACACATTTAATCACTCACTTATACTGTAAGTCACGCACCTACTAAATCCTTCTTCCAGACACTTATACACCCACTCATTCTTCAATACACCTTGGCATATATATATAAAACACATTTAAACTTTACAGAAACACACAGTCACTGGATGATGTCATCAGTGATGTAATTTGAGATCTCATCAGTGATGTCACTGACCATGTCATGATGATGTAATATGTGACTTCACCAGCAGTGCATTGCAGAGGCGCAAGTTATTGTTAGCTGAACTAACTAGAACAAGGGAATTTCTATGGTTTTGTACGAGTGAAATGTCCACCTAACTATAATGTCCCTGAAACAGTTTTTTTTTCAGTGAATATATATATATATATTTTGTTTTTATATGCCGCCATATATACATTGTCTTAGCAAGGTGGTGGAGCTCTTCATTCTGCTCACTGTCCCTACATTGCTTATAACTTTTATTTGCTTCTGTCTATTGATCATAGCTGCACATATATTTTATACGAGAATCACGATGGTTGAATACATATTGAAAATGCCCCACTGTGTATTCTTTGTATATTTCTTGGAGAGAAAGAGAGCGGTAGTGACTGAGCAAAAAGGTTCTAGATCAGTTACCAGGAGCTCTGCGAGTGGTTCAAGGATGTCATGTTCTGTGGTTGCCAAAACCATTTGCTACCTGTCTAGGTTTAGGGGTGCATCTGGTGGCATTGTGGGCTAGTTGGTCTCAAGGATGACATAGCCTGCAGAAGAGCGTCAAATCAGTCTGGCACGAAATGTACGTTTATGTTGCCCAACAAATGCACAGTTCCTACTGAGAAGTGTGGAATTACACAATACTAGCCAAATTTTATGAAGGCCACTTTTGCATGAGCAAATACACAAGTTTACATTTGCTCAATAAAAATCTGCTCAGTGATTGTGTAGTGGTCTTCCAAGATGATGTGCTGATACATGGTGATACAACTGATTCTCATGATGAAGCTCTTTTTCACGTTCTTGAAGTTATGCAGGACAGTTGTGTTGTCTTGAAACAAGGACAGTGTGTGTTTTAAGTAAAAAAAGATTGAATATTTAGGTCATGTTTTGTCCGAACAAGGTGTTGAACCCAGACCTGCTCAAAGCTTTCGTGGATAGCCCAGCTCCCATAGAAAAGAAATTTAATGTACAAAATGCGGTAAGATCCATGCTATGGTTCTATCGTACAACACCTCACTCTTCCACTAAAGTTTCCCCTTATGAACTTTTGCGTGGATGAAAACCTTGTTCAAAAGTTTGTCCTGGTTGGATGTCCAAAGGGGTGAAGATGGACTCCATTACTGATTAAGATGATACTGTTAGAGAGAATGTTTCACAAGCCCAATCTAAGCAAAAAAAACTATTTTGATTTAAGGAAAAGTTATTTCTCATTCATTTACTGTTGGTGATACTTCCAATGTATAAAAAGAAAGGTTGTTTGAAATTCTCTGACCTGTTGGTCATAGAAAAGTTCAAGGAAACACCGTTAAAATGAATAACAAACAGTGGTGGAATGTATCTAGAATTGTAAGAAATTCATGTGGCAGGATTTTGCAAAATGAATCTTCAGATGAAAATTGAATTTCTTCTTCTCCAGATCATTCTTCTACTGTCTTGTGTATAAGCAATAGGCAGCGTTTTGTTCCTGTCAGATTTTGCTAAAATTCCACAATGTATATAATTTAGTTTGTCTATTTTATACTATTTTGTCTTTATTTATTTTATATGAGGAGAAGGATAATGTAGTGGTCTTGTCTTAATAGATTGTATTACAAGCTTCCTCGTGCCAGATAGCTATTTATTCTGATTTAGAATGTTGAAGGTGACTCATATCTTTGAGTCAGTTGCTTTCTGATGTTCCCCCCTGCAGGTAGCTGCGCGGCACCTGTGAAAAATAAAGATACAATTTCAGCAATTACAACTTGTACAGTGCCTACTTACTACAGATTGCAAATTCACTTTCCCCACATCCTACTTTTCCCTCCCTGGAGAAGGTTTTACTCTTGACTTTCCAGTCTTTTTCAGAGTGGGGAGAGATTGTATAGGAGTTGAAGAATACCATTAATCATGTAGTGCACCAACTCACATGGTGTTCATCACTTGAACTAGCTCTTAGGCATGTTTACGAGCTGCACTGTGGAAAGGTGGCACAATCAGAGTCTTACTAAAGTCTAAATCTATTTACAATATGAGTCCTGGAATAATCACAGAGGCTATTATCAGAGTTCTGATATAGTGAATGCGCTGCCACAATTTGTCACCGTCATTTTTGTTTAGAACATTCAAGAGTTCCCCAGAGAGCATTAACAAGCTTCTTGCTTACAGCTCATTTAATCTGCACTGGGCCGCATCATGTGCGGCAGCTGCCTCTAAATCGGGTGATTATAATGGAATGGTAATGCCCACGGTGTATTAATTTTTTTCCATTTCAAGATTGACTGTGTGTTGGTTCTAAACATCTTAACTCTTCAAAAATTATACACTATGTACAATACAATTGTGATATGGTTATCTGCTGCTATGTTTGATTTTATTTATTATTGCAAGCTTATGCCTGCCATGCATATGTTGTTGAGTTTTTTTGGGGCTGCTTGGTTGTGCAAGTGGATAAATGCAAGAATGAGTCAGTGGGTGGATGAATGGATGTGTGAGTGCAAGAATAAGAGGCACTTTTATTTATAAGCCAGACCGGTTGACATTTTCAAGGCTTGTTTACATTAAAGTTGACTGTCTGGCATATTTTCACAGAAAAATGTACTCAAAGCCCCATATTACACTACAAGCCCCATAGAATATTATATGCAGAAACAGTGCAATGTCTTAAAATGGAGTGTGAATTTGAACTTCGAGTGGCAAATTCTATAGAGGGAGAGACTTTTCTCACTGGAGTAGTAGAAAAAGGTCTGGGTGCAAGAACAAGACGATGCTCTACTCAAAGAGCTGTATGGGTATACCCTTTCTGGAGCTCTTCTGGCTGCCTTTGTCAGGAAGCCGGAAGAAGGGTGGAGGTCAAAGTTAAGCTAAGTTGACCACTTCCTCTTAAGCATCAGACCTAGGCAGTTGTTATTGACTTCAGGAAGAAGCCTGGCGGCTGCATTAAAGATAATTCCTGATGGATTAAAAAACTGTCCTCTGTTAATTACATTAGACTTTTTACTTGGAAAATATTGGTGTTTAATGACTTCAAATGACACACATTCAATGACACGACCAGTGATCAGGTCTTTGTGACCTTCAGTTTGTCAATCCCATACTCGTACATTTGGCTTCTATTGATTTTAATGGACTACTTTTGGTCTTGGTTTATCGGGTCTGTAGGAGAGTAGGGTCTGCTTTCCTATGGTCACCCAATGCTAATCAGACCCACAGCCCTGCTGTTCTCTCTCTAAATTCACACCATGTACTTTAGGTACATCACCAATTGGGAATTGGATAACTCTTGTGAGTCCCTGTACGGTGTACCATAGGTACCCAGGGCATAGGTGCTTCCAAGGCCTACCAGGGGCTGCAGTATATCTCATGCAACCCCTGGCTGGCCATCCAAACTGACACAACTGGCTGATCACTCAGCAGGTGCAAGGTCGTGTAATCACCCGTTGCTTAGGTATAGTATTCCTATACCTACCATTATATATAGACATATATGCACCTATAAGTCACTACTATGGCAGGCCTTAACAATCCTGAAGGCAGAGTGCTTGGTTTTATGTGAGATGAGGCTCTAGCATGAGCTGAGACGGTCTGCAGCTTTCTGAACCATGTCCTTATAGCTGTTCTATGATATAGCCATACCATATACTCTTAAGTGCATTAGAATCCTTGCGGTTGAATGCTAACTTTGATTTGGCTTTATCAAACCATGCTGTGCAAGGTGTCATATGCTTTGGAATACTACCCCCACGCCAGGACGGGGGTAGCATTCCACCCTTCTAGAGGGAGAAGACATGTTGTTCCTACTAATCCCGGTTAAAGTTAACCAGAGCCTCAGCATCACAAAATGGATGCTGCTGCCACATACAAAAGTGTGACCTCCTGCTGCTGGGGGTCCTTCCAGCGAGGGAGGCTTGGACAATAGGTTTCCTGTCTTGGGAGGTGCTACCACCCCCCCAGACAGGCCATAGTTTATTGGAGCAGGGAGGGCTGAATGAAAATAGACACTGCCTGGGGCACACAAGGTGTCCCATGCATAGTACAGTTCAAACCGGTGCTGGGGCACTCCAGCCCCAGCTCTGGCGCGAAACTGGACAAAGGGAAAGGAGTGTAACCACCCCCTTCCCTGGTCCCACCCATAGGAGGGACCTAGCAGGTAATCCAGCCCCTAAATTTGGTATATAGGTAGGAGCTGAGTCCCAAGACTTCAGATTTATCCTGACTGAAACTTGAAACGAAACTCTGGACCTTCGACGTTCTACTTGAAGATAGAACTGAAGAATCTCCCTTGTGGTCAAGGAGCGACCACCCTGTGTAAGCAGGCACCATCAAGGGATCAACGGTTTGCTTTGTCGACGTTCCCGCCGGAGCCCGAGCACAGAGCCTGACAAGACCCGGACTTCCAGACTTCCAACAGCCCGATCCACAGTCACAGCAGAGCTGAGACCCATGGAGGCGACGAGAGACATGGGACCGGCCATCTTGGAAAGCCAGCGAATTGCTTTCCGTGCAACTTCTGAGGCACCCTCGAAGTTGTGCATTGGGGATTGAGAAGCCCCAGCCACGAGCACCAACTGCACCAAAGATCAGCCCTCCACACTCCACGAGTTTTGCATGGGGCCCTTCTGCATTTTCCTGCTCGACGCATCTGTCCGGTCACTTGCCTGTTGGCTAGTGGCCTCTGTGAAAATGAACCCTTTGATTTACACCACTGGTCTGGTTGCTCCAGACTGGCCCCTGCTTCCCTGAAAAGGAGAAGCCCATCAGACCTTGCTGGTCTGATCCAGAAGCCATCTTCGATTCCTGTGTTGGTTGCCTTTGCCAAGGCTTGTTGACTCCAATCCGGAAGCCGTCAACACTGTCAGCGAGAGCCTTTGTGGGACAGTCCGTATCCAGCTCCTGGTTGTCGTCGACACCTCCTGGTCCACGTGGCTGCAGAGACAAGCTTCACGACATCACCTGATGGCTTCACGACATCGCCTGGTTCCTTCACGACATCGCTTAGTTCCTTCGCGACATCGCCTGGTTCCTTCCTGGTCACTGGCTAGTGACCCAGACTCTTTCGCCTCTGCTTTCAGGTACTCTTCATCCTCGATCCGCCCTTGGATCCAACCGGACACTTCCCTCCTGGACACCTGCAGCATCTTTCTTCAAGGCTCCATAGGATTCAGCGACGAAACCCGACACACTTTGACACTTATGCACCCGCTTCCTGTGGGTGAGGTAACAAGAGTACTTCAGTGGGTATTTACTATCCTAATGTCTAACTTTCAAGTAGCTTTCTCCTTGTCCATCCGGAAGTGACCTAAAAGAACTAGTTTACAATTCTTTCGTTCCTATTCTAAATATGGTAACTCATGTGTGTAAAGACACAGCACGTGCATCCCGTGGGCCTCCTGATCCCTATCCTTTGGTAGTACAGCGTAGCTCCAGAGATTATCCAGGCCCTAGGCCTATCCTTCTTTCGTGACGTGGTTCTTATACCACTATTTTAGTATATGGTTCGAAGTGCCCCTAGGGCATTACTGTATTATGTGCAACTTATTGCATGTAGATTAAGTATCTTGTTATGTGCTTGTGCCTCTGACCTCATAAAGAGTTCAGAGGATTAATTTAGTAATAAATACATATTTTATATATAACCTGTGTGGTGTCCTTTCATTTGGTATTAAAGGGATTGCATATGGTAAAACAGCTGGCTTCACATGCCTTCTTGAGTTTAGCCTAACACTGCTTTGTCCATGCTACCACTAGGATAGCTGGTCTATAAGGTTGACTTTACAACCATGACCATAAGGGTTGTTCGGACTGGTGCAGGGTGCTCACTAGAATAGTGAACATCATATACCAGGCAAACTTCTCACATTGGTGTGCAGCGGTTGGGATTTGAGCTTGCTGTTTTACCAATTGTAATCTTTGAGATATCATTTGAAAGATCACATTAGGTACCATAGGTACATATAGCAGGACTTAGTTGTTGTAGGCCAAAGGGCCTAGCACACCCTGACTACAACTCCTAGAGAGATTTAGTAGGAAACACTTAGTGTAGGTAGGTGCCCACACCACACCTCACTAGACAATGTCATCCACAGGTGAACCTAGTGGATCTCTACCTGTGGGAGGTGACCCTTCAAGGGCACCCTCGAAGTTTGACATACTCAACTTCAGTGAGCTGAGACACTTGTGTACCACAAGGAAGTTGAAACAGGGTTCTAACCCTACCCTTCAGCACCTGATAGAACTCTTAGAAGAATCTGAGGTTCTCAAGGCCTCGAACACAGGTCCTACAGGGAATGCAGAAGGCATGCCCTCCACAGAAGATGATGTCCTTGACTCAACCATCGTAGAGGAATATAAAGACAGCCAGGTCCCAGTCAGAAGACTTAGCCAGGCTAACCTATGCCTACATGGGGCTGGAGAAGGGCTAGACCTTCCCAGACCCAACAGTAGACTTAACCAGAGGTATAGGAGGGAAAGATCTCACTCAGGTGACTCTCTCCACTCCAATGCCTCAAGAGGTTCTCAGAGGGGAATGACTTCCCTCAAAGGAGAGAACACCAGGCTAGGATGAGGGAAGTCCAAATCAGAATAGAGAGGGAAGAACTTGCCCTAGCCCAAACAAAACTTGCTTTGGCAAGGGAGCAAACGTTAAGTGGATTAGATTCCACTGGTGGCAGCAATATCCCTAAGGATAAAGACAGGTCCTATGACAATAGACACCCGAGTAAGATTGTGCCCCCCTACAAAGTTGGGGATGATATCCACACATGGATAACTGTTTTGGAGAGGGCCTGCAAAGTTCAGCAGGTACCCCAAAGTCAGTGGGCAGCAATCTTGTGGCTCTCCTTTTCAGAAAAAGAAGAGACAAGCTCCTCACAGTTAGTGATGATGATGCTAACAATTACACTGTCCTGAAGAGTGCTCCGATTGATGGGTTTGGCCTAACCACTGAACAGTACAGGTTGATGTTCAGAGATACCCAGAAGACACAGACTCAGGACTGGACTGATTTTGTTGATTGTGCCACTAAGGCTCTGGAAGGCTGGTTGCTGGGATGTAAAGTTAAGGACTATACAGGACGGTATAATTTGATCATGAGAGAACAAATACTTAACAATTGTCAGAACCAGTTGTTGCACCAACACCTGATTGACTCAGATCTGACCTCTCCCCAAGAATTGGGAAAGAAGGCAGACAAATGGGTCAGAAGCAGGGTTAAGCAGAAAAACCAGAACTAAGGTGGTGATCAGAAAAGGCAGACCAAAAAGGTGTGGATCAGAAACCAAAAGACCAGAAGTCTTCATCAGGCCCCCACAATTCTAATGAAGGGGGGTCCCAAACGTCTAAGAAGAAGAAGAAAGAAGGTCCAAAGAAACCTTGGTGTAATTATTGTAAATCTGCCTCTCACTGGTTTAGTGAGTGCTCCAAGAAAGGTACAGCCCCTACCACTGTAGCCCCTAAGGCATCTGCACCGCCTAGTACAGTTAACAGTGGTAGTTCCCAACCCAAGGCTATAGTGGGGTTAACCATGGGTACTGAGGTGGATTCTGGAGTAGTCAGGATACCAACCCAGGCTGTTCTTGTCTGTAATGTGGACATGGTTATGTCCTCTACTGTGAGTCCCAGTACTCTGGGCAAGTAGAGGCAAACACCTTTGATTAATGACAAAGTGGATCAGGCCTACAGGGACACATGTGCCAGTGTCACCATGGTGACACCTAACTTTGTGGACCCTGGACAGATTGTACTGGGTGATAATTACCTGGTGACCAATGCAAGCAATGTCACTACTACCCATAGTGTGGCGGCAGTTAACTTCTCCTGGGGAGGGGTAACTGGCCTCAAAAGAGTTGTGGTAAGTGCAGACCTCCCAGTTGAATGTCTGTTGGGAAATGATCTTGAATCCTCAGTATGGTCAGAAGTGGAGTATAGGACTCGTGCAGAGATGTTAGGCATATCAGCTCATGTCCTTGCTGTGACCAGGTCACAGGCCAAAAAGTGCCAAACTGAACAGACCTTGGATCCTGAAACTAAGGACCAAGTGCCATTCAAGAGAAAGAGCAGTAGGGTTAAGGCAGTGCCTTCCCGCCTGCCTACAAGTAAGGATCAGCCTTCTCAGGGAGCGGATTCTGAGACCCCTGAAGGAACTGTCCTAGAAGAACTTGAAACTGACCAGGTTGAGTTTCTTGGGACAGGGGGACCTTCAAGGGCAGACTTGAGGCAGGCACAGTTAGACTGCCCCTCTCTTGAACCCCTCAGACAGCAAGCTGCTTCTGAGGCTGCTGGGAATGCTACAGGTACCCATAGAGTTTATTGGTATGAAGGACTCCTTTATTCTGAGGGTAGAGACACCAAGCCTGGTGCTTCCAGGAGGTTGGTCATTCCTCTGCCTTTAGGGTTTTCCTTCTTACCTTAGCCCATGATATTCCCTTAGCAGGACATCTAGGCCAGAACAAGACGTGGGATAGGCGTGTCCCTCACTTTCACTGGCCCCTTATGTCAGAAGATACTAAGCAGTATTGTCGCTCATGTGTGACCTGCCAAGCCAGTGGCAAATCAGGTGGCACAACAAAGGCACCCCTTAGACCACTACCTGTGGTGGGGGTACCCTTTGAGAGAGTAGGGATTGACATTGTTGGACAAATGGATCCCCAAACAGCCTCTGGGCACAGATTTATACTGGTGGTAGTGGATCATGCCACCAGGTATCCAGAAGCTATTCCCCTAAGGACCACAACAGCACCTGTTGTGGCAAGAGCCCTCCTGTGAGTTTTCTCAAGAGTGGGCTTTCCAAAAGAGGTTGTCTCAGACAGAGGTGCAAACTTCATGTCTGGGTACTTGACTGCAATGTGGAAGGAGTGTGGTGTAAATTATAAATTCACTACACCCTACCATCCACAGTGCAATGGGCTTGTTGAAAGATTTTACAAGACCCTAAAGGGTGAGATCAAGGGTTTACCTGAAAAGCTTAGGCGAAGATGGGACATCCTTCTACCCTGCCATCTGTTTGCTAACAGAGAGGTCCCACAAAAGGGGGTTGGCTACAGCCCTTTTGAGCTTTTGTTTGGGCATCCTGTAAGGTGACCCCTATGTCTGGTGAAGGAAGGATGGGAGTTACCTCTCAAAAAGTCTAAAAAAGGCATAATGGACTATGTACTTGGTCTCCGCTCCAGGATGGCTGAGTATATGAAGAAGGCTTCTAAAAACCTTGAGGCTAGCCAAGAACTTAAAAAAGCTTGGCATGACCAAAAGGCTGTGCTGACAGTACCAGCCAGGACAGAAGGTGTGGGTGCTGGAGCCAGTGGTCACTGGTTTTCGACTTAAATGTGGCTGTGGGTCTGCTAATCAGACCCACAGCCCTGCTGTTCTCTCTCTAAATTCACTTTAGGTACATCACCAATTGGGAATTTGATCACTCTTGTGAGTCCCTGTACGGTGTACCATAGGTACCCAGGGCATAGGTGCCTCCAAGGCCTACCAGGGGCTGCAGCATATCTTATGCCACCCCTGGCTGGCCATCCAAACTGACACAACTGGCTGATCACTCAGCTGGGGCAAGGCCGTGTAATCACTCCTTGCTTAGGTATAATATTCCTATACCTACCATTATACATAGACACATATGCACCTATAAGTCACTCCTATGGCAGGCCTTAACAATCCTGAAGGCAGAGTGCTTGGTTTTATGTGAGATGAGGCTCTAGCATGAGCTGAGCCTGTCTGCAGCTTTCGAAACCATGTCTTTATAGCTGTTCTAGGATTTAGCCATACCATACACTCTTAAGTGCGTTATAATCCTCACGGTTGAATGCTAACTTTGGTTTGGCTTTATCAAAACATGTCGTGTAAGGTATCATACGCTTTGGAATACTAACCCCTCGCCAGTTCTGGTGACGGGGGTAGCCTTCCACCCTTCTAGAGGGAGAAGACATGTTGTTCCTACTAATCCCGGTTAAAGTTAACCAGAGCCTCAGCATCACAAAATGGATGCTGCTGCCACAGACACAAGTCTAACCTCCTGCTGCTGGGAGTCCTTCCAGCGAGGGAGGCTTGGACAATAGGTTTCCTGTCTTGGGAGGTGCTAGCACCACCCCAGACAGGCCATAATGTATTGGAGCAGGGAGGGCTGAATGAAATGAGACACTGCCTGGGGCACACAAGGTGTCCCATGCATAGTCCAGTTCAAACCAGTGCTGGGGCACTCCAGCCCCAGCTCTGGCACGAAACTGGACAAAGGGAAAGGGGTGTAACCACCCCCTTCCCTGGTCCCACCCATAGGAGGGACCTAGCAGGTAATCCAGCCACTAAATTTGGTATATAGGTAGGAGCGGAGTCCCAAGACTTTAGATTTATCCTGACTGAAACTTGAAACGAAACTCTGGACCATTGATGTTCTACTTGAAGATAGAAGACTGAAGAATCTCCCATGTGGTCAAGGAGTGACCACCCTGTGTAAGCAGGCACCATCAAGCGATCAACGGTTTGCTTTGTTGACGCTCCCGCCGGAGCCCAAGCACAGAGCCTGACAGGACAAGGACTTCCAGACTTCCAACAGCCCGATCCACAGTCACAGCAGAGCTGAGACCCGTGGAGGTGACGAGAGGCATGGGACCGGCCATCTTGGAAAGCCAGCGAATTGCTTTCCGTGCAACTTTTGAGGCACCCTCGAAGTTGTGCATTGGGGATTGAGAAGCCCCAGCCACGAGTACCAACTGCACCAAAGATAAGCCCTCCACACTCCACGAGTTCTGCGTGGGGCCCTTCTGCATTTTCCTGCTCGACGCGTCTGTCCGGTCACTTGCCCGTTGGCTAGTGGCCTCTGTGACAACGAACCCTTTGATTTGCACCACTGGTCTGGTTGCTCCAGACTGGCCCCTGCTTCCCTGAAAAGGAGAAGCCCATCAGACCTTGCTAGTCTGATCCAGAAGCCATCTTCGATTCCTGTGTGGGTTGCCTTTGCCAAGGCTTGTTGACTCCAATCCGGAAGCCAACACCACCGACAGCGAGAGCCTTTGTGGGACAGTCTGTATCCAGCTCCTAGTTGTCATTGACACCTCCTGGTCCACGTGGCTGCAGAGACAAGCTTCACAACATCACCTGATTGGTTCGCGACATCGCCTGGTTCCTTCCTGGTCACTGGCTAGTAACCCAGACTCTGTCCCCTCTGCTTTCAGGTACTCTTCATCCTTGATCCAACCGGACACTTCCCTCCTGGTCGCCTGCATCATCTTTCTTCAAGGCTCCATAGGGTTCAGCGACGAAACCCAACACTGACATCTATGCACCCGCTTCCTGTGGGTGAGGTAACGCGAGTACTTTGGTGCTCCTGCGGGTATTTACTATCCTAGTGTCTTACTTTCAGGTAGCTTTCTCCTTGTCCATCAGGAAGTGACCTAAAAGAACTAGTTTACAATTCTTTCGTTCCCATTCTAACTCAATGGTAACTCGCGTGTGTGTAAACACACTGCACGTGCATTCCGTGGGCCTCCTGCTCCCTATCCTTTGGTAGTACAGCGTAGCCCCAGCGATTCTCCAGGCCCTAGGCCTATCCTTTGTTCGTGACGTGGTTCTTATACCACTATTTTAGTATATGGTTCGAAGTGCCCCTAGGGCATTATTGTATTTTGTGCAACTTATTGTATGTTGATTAAGTATCTTGTTATGTTCTTGGGTCTCTGACCTCAAAGAGTTCTGAGTATTAATTTAGCAATAAATACACATATATATACACATATATATATATATATACACACACATATATATATATATATATATATATATATATATATATATATACACACGCATATATATATATATATTCACTGAAAAAACCATAGGTTATAGACCATATATAGTTAGGAATTAGCATTTACAAAACCTTATTTTACTCACACAAAACCATTGAAATTCCATATATAGTTAGTTGCACTAACTATATATCGCGCACCCGCAATCCACTGCTGATGATGTCACATATTACATCATTCATGACATGGTCAGTGACATCACTGATGACATCACTGATGACATCTCAAATGACATCACTGATGACATCACTGATGACAACATCCAGTGACTGTATGTTTCTGTAAAGTTAAAATGTGTCTTACATATTGAAGAATGAGTGGAAGTATAAGTGTCTGGACAAAGGATTTAGTAGGTGCATGACTGAATGTATGAGTGAGTGATTAAATGTGTCTCACTGAGTGCATGGGTTAGTGACTAAACTGTCTTAATTTGTGCATCATTATGTCTGTTGTTCTGTAAACTGCTGCATGTGTTGATCAGTAGCTATATGATTAACTATATGGGTTACTGATTGATTGTCCAAGTATTTGTATGGCAGACTGAGTGTGTGTGTGGCTGGCTGGGAGGTGTGTGACGCTGTGCATATCAATGTGTACTTGTATCAGTGATTGTATAAGAGAGTAAGTATGTGTTAGTATATGTGTGAAAAGTATGGTGTTCTGTGTTTAACTATAGATGAGGAAATCGAAGTGTGATTGATTCTTCACAGGACTGACTAGGTGTATGAGTGCATATCATAGTGTTCTAATAATAACTGACTGTATGTATGAGTAATTGTGTGGGTGAATGAGTGAATGTGTGTGTAGACGTACGAATCAGTGAGTGCGTATGTAGTAACTGGTATTGGTGTGTCATGATGTCATCAGTGATGTCATTTGAGATGTCATCAGTGATGTCATTTCAGATGTCATTAGTGATCTCATCAGTGATGTCACTGAAGTATGGTGTTCTGTGTTTAACTGTATAGATGAAGAAATGGAAGTGTGATTGATTCTTTACAGGACTGACTTGGTGTGTGAGTAACTCCATGGATGAGTGGCAGTGTGTGACTGTCTGCATAGGTGTATGAGTGCATATGATAGTGTTGTAATAATGAGTGACTGTATGTATGAGTGATTGTATGGGTGAATGAGTGAATGTGTGTGTAGACGTAGGAATCAGTGAGTGTGTATGTAGTAACTGGTATTGGTGTGTCATGTTGTCATCAGTGATGTCATTTGAGATGTCATCAGTGATGTCATCAGTGATGTCATTTGAGATGTCATCAGTGATGTCATCAGTGATGTCACTGACCATGTCATGAATGATGTAATATGTGACATCATCAGCAGTGGATTGCGGGTGCGCGATATATAGTTAGTGCAACTAACTATATATGGAATTTCAATGGTTTTGTGTGAGTAAAATAAGGTTTTGTAAATGCTAATTCCTAACTATATATGGTCTATAACCTATGGTTTTTTCAGTGAATTTTCAAGGTTTTGTAAATGCTAATTCCTAACTATATATGGTCTATAACCTATGGTTTTTTCAGTGAATTTCATTGGTTTTTTAACAGCTAATATCTGTAGCTGTAAAATGTATTCTTCTTTAAATCCAAAAATATATTTTATATGTTTATTAATAACTTTTTTTTTTAATATTTTTTTTTCTTCGTTCCCGCTTCGCGAATCGGGAAGCTTCCCGTTAGCTGACCTTGATGCCGCGAAATAGACCGCGAGCCGGTAAACGTTTCTTTACCGCAACTGCCGCGTTAGAAAACAACATTGTGACGCCTCCCGTCCGCATGACGTTTCGCGTTGTCGCGTGATACGTCATATGACGTGCTACGTTAGCGAACTCGTACGCTTACCGAGTCGCAAAGCACAGGTTTCTGGAAGCAAACCGGGAGGCCCTGCAAAGCGCGTAACGTAAACACAGCAGGTCATGTGACTTGGTAATAACACTTTTCATTGGTTCATTTCACTTTCGGTTTCCTAATGATGTAAGACTAGGTCATATGATCTAAAATGAACACTTTTCATTGGTTGAGAACTATTTTTTTTCCCAAATGGTGAAAATCCCTCCTTCTTTCCTCACTCTGACTTTCATCATTGTGAGAGAAAGACCCTTTGTTACCAGTGAGCAATGGCTTCTTTACTAGCTTCAGCTGGTGCTTCCCCACCACCTCCACCACATCCAAGGAAGAGTGGACCACCTGCTAAAGTTATAATTCAGCAAGAAGAGGAAGAAGAGGAACAGGACGACCTAGATAATCTCCCTATTATGGCCAGAAGATCTGTTGTACCGGAAGTAACGGGACCAGAGGGCAGGGAGATTGTGGTATATAAATAAATAATACCGGATCTATTTTTGAATGAATAAATGAATAACAGATAGCTCAATAAATAAGAGTCAAGATTCGAGGTAGTAGGAGTTTTGCAGGTTTAATACAGCATAAGGACAGGAACAGGACAACCTGCACAGGAATAGGATGGCAGCGCTGCCGGGGGCAGGGTCGGAATCGGCGTAATCGGCGTAATCGGCGTAATCGGCGTGCTAACTTTAATAACAGTACACAAGTATATATATTAAAACAGTTGCATTACAATACATACGATAGGCGGAGCAGTGGGTGTGGTCAATAGCAGTCGCGAAAGATAAGGGTGGAAGTAGGTGTAACAGAGGCGTATACATAGACATGTGATGCAAAGGTAACAGAATATGTCATGAATGGGGCGGAAACATGGAGGGGGCTACCTAAGGAGCCGGGACCTCTGACCTAATGGTGCGCGCAAGCTGACAATGACGTGTTACTAGGAGAAGCTGGGGGCTACGAACTCTGTGCTAGGAGCAGAGACTGAAGTCTGGAGAGTCAGGGCGACATGTACCTAAGCACTATCTAGTATCTGATGTTTAGAGAACATGTTGATAGAATCCAAAAGTTATCGGGGTAAAGGCTAACAGACTCTAAGACTGGAGCATGCATTATTCTACATGTAGTGCGTGATGAAGAATATTAAATGAGCATTAATACAGTATTTCTCTTACATGGAGACGTAAAGGCTAGACAATGACGGAAACTATTGATGCGATTCAGTAGCTTTAGGAATGCAGAGAAGGAGGACTAACTGATAACTGGAATCATAACATACTCTTGGCAGACTCAGAGGCAGAGCCAGGCTGAACCGGGCACTGTGAGGCAGGAAGTAAGTGAAGGGTCGAGGATACAGGTGGGGGCCGTATCGCTC
This sequence comes from Lissotriton helveticus, assembly GCF_964261635.1. Lineage (NCBI taxonomy): Eukaryota > Metazoa > Chordata > Amphibia > Caudata > Salamandridae > Lissotriton > Lissotriton helveticus. The sequence goes on along the minus strand of NC_136073.1, from coordinate 114,699,804 downwards.
CTCAGCGAGGCTTCAGGAGACAGGAGCTGAATCTGGTGTCCGGGCCCTTTTGAGGCCTAGAAACGGGGACTTTCCAATGGAATAACGTGCACACTGAGAAACGTGGCAACGTAACTTTACATAGGCCTGATATTCGTAGTATTCACGAGAACTGGGAACTGACATACTAGAGGTGGACACAACTGTAATTGCGTCATTAATCGAACATGGGGGATACATATGCATATTAATCATGCACACATAACATATGATGGAGGACGCGTAGGGACACAGAACATGGCAAAATTTACTTTTCCACATTCCCTCCTTGTCACTACGTTTCCATCAGGAAACATCAATATTCATGATACCATCTATCATTTCATACAGTATCATTTGCTCGTCTCGAATTTTCTTGGAACGGGATTTAGAACGGGGCTTGGGACTAGGAATACAAGAGGTAGCACAAATGCCACAAATCGCAGGGCCACATTGTATACAGAGGCAGCAGCTGAATATGATCGCTACTGCAATACCTAGAAAGGACAAGACTTTCCATCCCCAAGCGGAAATTATATTCCAGAACCAACCGGACCATGTCCAGGTGCCTGGATCTTGGTGTAACAGATGGGCAATTTTATGGAGTCTGGTTATAGCTGAATAAACGGACGGTGCGTTATTTGGAATGAAAATGCAGCAACTAGATCCGATGACTCTACAGGCCCCGCCCCTATCGGCCAATATGACGTCAAGGACGAGACGATTCTGTAAAACGACAAATCTCATAGCAGATTGCTCTTCGGTTAAGTTACCTAGAGCAGAGGCAGTCTCATTGACTACTGCTTCAAGGGTTCTGGTTAATCTACGAATTAGCTTACTATTCTGGATAGGTCCTATAAAAAAGAAGAAACCTCTATTGAAATCTGTATACTGTTCTAGAGCAGTTTCAGTATAATCGACAATTGGGGACTCAGTCTCCCTTCTATGTCTAAGGTGTACTAGATGTGTGTTTCTATGATAATCAGATGGAGCTAGGAAAACAGGTGGCAGTAGGAAGGCAATGTAACAGGTTCCCTCCCAATCGAGGGGCAGACGAACATATGCGGTCTGACCACAAATAAAATAAGAATGGCGTGAAGCTTTGAAAATAGATTTCCCACTGTCACTATATTTGACAATAGTAGTACAATCGCTATGTCCTACATGTACGGAACCATTATTTCTAACACATAATTCGCCTTTGACTGGTAGTACTGAAATAGCAGGTAAGTCTGGAGTGGAATCGGACTGAACATTCAGGACCATGAAATTCGAAGAATAATTACCTAAATTGTAAACTTCGTTTTCTAGATCTAACCCTGTTCTGTGGGGAAGACCTTGCTTGTCTGGAAAACATGTACTGTTAAGAAAAGACATATCTGTTAAAGATGACGTTAACGTGGACCATGCTCCACACGAACCATTATGTGAAAATGGATAAGGAAAGAGTGGCAGAACTCCCTTCGGTGTCTGGAAAGGGGGGAGTCGACCACACACCCAACAATTTGTGGCATTGCTGGTCTGGTGTGAATAATGTAACATGCGGATAAAGGAATTGTTACGCATAGCGAGGCGGTAAGAGAGTTCATGAGGAGGCAGATCACTAAAAGTGTGCTCTACTGTAGCATTAGAAGACTTATTTACATGAGAAACTGGAAAATACAAGTAAAACGCATAACTGGTGCAGGAAATCATAATACTGAGAAATAATATAAAACATAGAAAAACGATACATCGGATTGAGTTTTGACTAACTCTCTCACTATGGGGGTCTATTTTATACATGTCAGAAACCGGTCTAACCGTTTCACCTAGGGGAGGACTTAGACAATCAAACTGGCTGACTTATTTTACTAGACCTTAACTTAAGCTTATACTCCTGTTGCGGAGTTTTCTCTAACAGGGAGGGTGCAGTATCATTGTCTTTTGCGGGACAGTCCTTAAGAATAGTACTTTGGCAGTCCTTTGAATCCTGGGAAATGTTCTTTGAGACTGGCTTCAATCCATAAAAAATTTTAATATGCGAAAGATGCACCCAGCCTTTGCGTCCCTCCAACTTCACGGCTGTACGGGTGGCCAGGAGGACCTGTCGGGGTTCCTTCCAGCGAGGCTCCAGCGGACTTGAGCGATCGAAATTTCGCACTAGGACCATGGATCCGGGAACGATTTCATGCGGTGCCACCTCGGTATTGTCTGGAAATGCGGCGGCAACCTGTGAACGACAAGAGTTGAGGGCAGACATCAAGGAAGCTAGGTAATCTGTCAGCATATTACTTGAAACATCGGTAATACTTCGGGGTCTAGGAGTACCCCACATGTTAGGGGGGCGGCCGAAAACGACCTCATACGGGGACAGGCCTGATCTGGAATGTGCGACCATGCGCATATAGAACAGAGCGACTGGCAGAGCTATGAGCCAGTCCACACCTTTCTCTTGACAAACTTTTGCAATTCGAATTTTCAGGGTCTGATTATGTCTCTCTACGAGACCGGCTGCTTCAGGATGGCGTACACAATGGAACTTCCACTGGTACCCTAACAAAAGGGAAACATGTTTCATGAGTTCAGATGAGAATGGCTGGCCGTTGTCAGAATATACGACCCTAGGGAGTCCATAACGGGGGAAGAACTCACGAACCAACTGCTTGGCAGTGGTCGCGGCTGTGTAGTCTGGAACTGGATATGCCTCCGTCCACCTGGACAAAGCGCATACAACTACAAGGACATACTTGAAACCTCGACATCGCTCCATCTGAATGTAATCCATCTGGAGGACTTCAAAAGGGTGGTCAGGAGGTTGGGATCCACCTTGTTCCACCGGGACACTTTTACCTGGATTGAACTGACAACATATCATGCAGGTACGGACTTTCTGCTTGGCTGCAGCTCGTAAATGCTTGTTGAACCAAATATTCTGGATACTGTCTAACATTGCTTTTTCTCCTAAATGTGCTGGACTATGTGCGGTTTTAATAATGACTTGAACCATAGAGTCGGGGAGAAACCATGTGGCTCTACCCTTCGTTAACCATCCTTGATCTGTCTGGACCCCTCCTTGTTCGGACCATTTCTTGATTTCATCGGGAGTAGCATGTAACTGGATATCTATGACATCTTGAGTAGGGTCTTTAACTGTCATGCATGTAGTCGGATCTGGAGTGTGTGTCTGTGTCGGATTAACTGAAGTGTCTGGAGTCTGAGCTGTAAGCTTGGCTGTGCGATCTGCTAGATCATTACCTTGAGAAATAGTGTCAGTAACTTTCGTATGTGCTTTGCACTTCATGATAGCAATGGATGTCGGTAAATGTATGGCATCTAACAGAGCCTGAATAAGGAGACCATGCTGAATCTTGGTTCCATGAGAAGTCATGAAACCTCTCTCCTGCCAGAGCACTCCGAAGTTGTGTACGACTCCAAATGCGTAACGTGAATCGGTGTAAACATTAACTTTCAGGTTCTTGGCGTGTATGCAGGCTTGAGTCAGAGCAACTAGCTCTGCTGCTTGAGCAGACAGGGTGTCAATACGATGTGTTTCAATAACTTCAGTGTCAGTAGTCACTGCATACGCAGCTACTAGTTCTCCTGTACTAGTTCTCATGCATGAACCATCCACATAAAGTGTCAGGTCGGGATCTGGTAATGGAATATCTGTCAGATCTTGTCTTGGCTTTGTCATGATGTTAACTACTTCCACACAGTCGTGTGTGGCAGAATTCGAAGTAACTGATGGTAACAATGTAGCAGGATTTAAAACGTTGCAGCGTCTGATTTCTATGTGTGGCTGGAACAGTGTCAATTCATAACCTGTCAAACGTGCAATTGTCAAGTGCTGAGTTTGTGTTCGGTTTAAAAGAACTTCCACGGAGTGTGGAACTTGTACTGTCAGGGAGTGTCCTAATACTATGGAATCACTTTGTCTGATAGCTAGTGCTGTGGCTGCAACTGACTTGAGGCACGCAGGCAGAGCCTGGGCTACAGGATCTAATGTGCTCGAAAAATAAGCACAGGGCTTGTACTGTCCTGCTTGATCTTGTGTGAGGACAGATAATGCTGTACCTTCGCGTTCAGTGACAAAAAGTGTAAAAGGCTTACTGTAGTCCGGTGTTGCTAGAACTGGAGCTTGGCATAGGGCTTTCTTTAACTCATTGAAACTAAGTGTATGTTCAGATGTCCAAGGGAGGACAGTCGATACGGCTGCCTCCTGTGTCGTTAACTGTATCAGTGGCTTGGCCAGAAATGCATACTGAGGAATCCATTGTCTGCAATAAGAAGTAAGGCCGATAAAAGCACGTACCTCCTTCTGGGTCTTGGGCTGAGGAAGACTCGCTATTAACTGGATACGGTCTGGTGTCAACTGCCTACCCCTCTTGGACAGTAAGTGTCCTAAGTAGACCACTTGCTGGACACAGAATTGAAGCTTCGAGGGGGACACCTTGTGTCCCATCTCGGCTAGGAAATACAAGACTGTAAGTGAGGCTCGCTCGCAAGCACATTCAGAACGGGCTGTGATCAGTAGATCATCGACATACTGGAGCAGGGCAGTGTCAGTTGGCATGTGAATGTTGTCTAGTTGTCTCTTAAGTGCTTGACTGTAAATACTAGGACTTTCTGTGAAACCTTGAGGAGCTCGTGTGAACATATAGCTCCTTCCATTTAAACAAAATCCGAAAAGAAACTGGCTGTCTGGATGAATGGGGACACTGAAGAATGCGTTCTTGAGGTCTATGACAGTGAAAAATGTGGCTTCAGAATCAATGGCTGTCAACAGGGAAGAGATATCTGGGACAACTGGGTACTGGGGAATAATACATTTATTAAGCTCTCGGAGATCAATCACTAAACGATATACTGGAGGTGCATTTGGATCAGTACGTTTCATAACAGGAATGATCGGAGAATTACATACATTGGAGTCAGTTTCTACAACTACCCCTTGAGCCATGAGTTCGTCAATAATTTTGGATAAGGCTGCTACAGCCTCAGGTGGCAATCTGTACTGCCTGATTCGTGGTAACACTACACCTGGCTTGAGAGTCACACGATGGGGTGTGATTTGCATATAACCAACATCAGTTGGACCTTGCGCCCATAGATGCTGCGGAACATTGGACAATCTTGAATCAAAATCTCGTAACACATAGTGACCCTTAAAGTCACGTAGGAACAATCGTATTCCCTCTGGGGAACAGCATATAACTGCACCTAACTCTTTCAGTGTTTTAATGCCTAATAGATTCTCTGGACATGACTTAGTAAGTAACAGATCAGTAGTGCGGGACAATGGACCTACTTCTAGAGTAACTGGCTTTGATATTTCATTTACAATAGGTTTTCCTGAAAATCCAAGGGAAACATTTCTTGAGCCTGAGAGCGGAGCCCCTGGAACTTCGGCGTGACTTATAGTGGTCCTACTTGCCCCTGTATCAATCAAAAATTTTCTGTCTTTCCCTAATACTTGACTGTGAACATAGGGACCTTCTTGATCTACAGGTATCTCGATGAGAGGCAAGCCTACCTCCCTCTCTAGGCTGTTTCATGAATATGGCTGATACTCTGGATACTCAGACTGTGCATACTGGTACATCTGCTGTGTAACATGCTGTGTTGCAGCGATAGGCTGCGGTGCTGTAACTGTCTGTGGTGCGTTCTGTGACTGAAGAGTCTGTGTAACTTGTTCTTGTCTAGGCGGACGTGGTCTTTCTTTAGTCTTACCGGTAGCTATGTTGTGTTTCAGAACTGCACACTCGTTTATAAAATGACCTGGCTGTTTACAATAATTGCAGTTTCCTTTAACGGGAGCTGCAGGATGACTGGCTTGATTCGGACCCCTTTTCTGACTGTCTTGTGGAACAGATTGTGCAACTAGTACTTTCATTTTCGTGTCTTTCATACGTTTTCTCTCGTGATCTTGTTCTTCTCTGATTCTATTCTGGTGATATTGAAGCATCTGTAACATCTGGGACGGGGTATTAGCTTGCCAGGTACTTTCGACTTTCAAAACTCGGTTTTTAATTTGTGGACTTGAATTCTCGACTAATTTAGTAACAAAAAGATGAGGGTACGACTCGCTACTCGTCTTGAGGCCACTGTTTATGGTAAAACATTTCTCAAATCTGGAATAATAATCACTAATATCTTCGTCTTGTTTCTGTTTACAGGCTGAGATTGCATCCCAGTCTTCTTTTCTAGTTGTCAATAACCTAGGCAAAACTTGTATTAATAATTCTGGTAATTCTTTACATTTATCTCCAAGACCGGTACCTGGTACTCGTGCCTTGTCTTCAGCTTCTAGGACTGCCCAATCGATCTTTTTCTCTCCCACCTCCCATTCTTTTTCCTTGAGTTTCTCATATACCCCTGCGGGCAACAAGATTTTTAACATTTTAATGATATCTGGATACGTGTATTCTCCCATACGGAGCATGTCTTTTAATTCTCGGTGGAACCCTGCTGGATCTTTATCATGACAGGGAATTAACTTTTTCATCTCTAAGAGTTCCATCTTTGTGATAGGGGTGTAAACAAACACTCGTTGCATTTCACCACCGTCTGTCTTAATTGGATGTACTTCTCGTAACGGATTCTGTCTGTCTATGTAAAAGGGTTTACTTTCTGGGGGTGAGGCATGAACAAACTGTGGGTTCAGAAACGTTCTATATTTGTGGCGCTGTTCTAAAATGACACTAATTAAATCGGTACCTAAACCTTTCCATCTATACTGGAGTAACTCGTTCAGGACATCGTGTAACGGACCTGGATCAGAATGTTGACCCTCATACAATGTAATGAGGTGCTGAATCATATACATACCCGCCAGTCGCTGCTCGGCTGGGGGCAATTTCAGAAACATTTGTGCCACTATTTCGTCTGGAAAAGTGGTAGAATCAGTAGTCCATCGGACTGCTGATCGGACTAGTTCTTGTTCATGCATAGTACTTAACTCGCTATAACCGATTCGTGATTTCAAAATGTGATCGGTAGCTTGAAATACTTGTTCCAGAGAACCTTGTTCTGGTGCTGGATGATGAAAAATTGACTTGTGTTCTAGGCGCAAATGGCGATCTGGAAATCTAGATTTTCCTACATACGCTATTCTGTCGGGATTCTCGTCCTCTACCTCTTCCGCAGAGTCATTTTCTTTTTCGCTTACTTGTGCTTCTTTACGTTGTTCGTGTATCCTTATTATTTCTTTACGAATCTTCTTGTACATACTCTCTATACTACTGATAGTCTTATGCTTACCCTCGGCTATATTATCACTCCACCTTGTCAGGACTTTCATTTCGGCTCGATCTTTGGTCGGATAATCTTGTTCCCTTATTAGACAATTAATCAGAAACTTTAATATCATGAGCTGGACTTCAACTTTTCTTTGGCACATGACGTCACTAATACTTTCTGGATCATTCCCTGTACGGATGAAACGATATATTCTGTCTAGATCTTCTTTCATGTCTGGTAGGGTGACTAGATACTCGGTCACCTTTCTCACGCGTAATGAATACAAAACCATACTATCCTCGCCTGGGACTGGATCATAGCCACATTCATTAAGGGCTTTTCTGATTTCTGCAACAGACTGATACCTGGGCGTACGCTGTGACGCTTGTGCATGTAATTCGGCTAACGTTAAACGCTTGTGTGGCGGCGGGGTTTGAGGAGGACCTCCTCCTGCGGCCCCTAAACTAGAGTCGTCTACTGATGCTCTTCGTCCTGGCAGAGTGGGAAATGGAAATGCAGGCTGGACTTGTATGGCGGGCTGGACCGGGGGTACCGTAACAGGTACTCCGGTGTCTGGAGGAGCGGGAAGTGCCTGATTTACAGGGACTGGCGGAGCAGGAACAGGATTTGCATATTCTGGGACTGTGTCGTCCAAATAGGACGAAATGAAAATATCAGCTGCGGTCGGTTTGTGACGTAGCTTGGTCGGAACTAATGGTGGCGGGAAATTACTGGATGCCTCTGGGGTCGCTTTTGGCAAGCCCTCGGCAAGAAGAGGATACATACCCTTGATAAGAGCATGCCTCTGTCTGTCTGACTGTTCGGTTTTAACTCGTTCACCAATCTCGATTAATTCCCTTTCTTGGGCTCGTTCTAGGGATTCTCTACTTAATTCTGACTTTCTGATTTCTTTTTCGGTTCTTTTATGAGATTCTTTGCGCCATAACTCGATGGCATCTTTCTGTGACTGTCTGGCTTTCTTTTTCCATAATGCTTCTTCTACTCTCATGATGCACTCGGCATCCCATGTGCCTGATACAGGCCATCTATACTTTTCTTCTAACTGTTTGGTATACTCTACCCATAAATCTAGATATAATATGGCACTTATGCCATGCTTCTGGTACATAAAATGACCTGGACTGTCCCTAGGCGGAACAGGAACTGCTGCTTCTAGCAGACCTTTTCTGGTTTTTAACTGACGCAGTTTTGAAAATAGTGGCATGACTGAACTATAATCTGGACACAATACAATACACAATAAACACGATAATTACTTCACACTCACACCACGACATTAAAATACATGAAGAACATTATGAATAACAGTTCGAACAGAATACCACCTGGAATACGGAAAACAGAATACATGAATTTTCTCGAGAACAGAACTGACTAGAACAGGAACTAGATGCACTGCTGAAACAGTACGAAACTTACCGGTCCCATAAAGAGACACGTCAGGACCCGCATCCACCGAAGTGGACACTTCGTTTGTGGGTCTGTGTACCACCAACCCACGGACCAGAGTCAATTAGATTGACCCTGTCTAGATGCTACCCCAGCAACGGTACTCACCGGGCAGCAAGAACGGAAGGCCTCGGACTGGACTGGACTGCTTCGACGCCGGACGGACGAACTTCGGACTTCTGTTACGGGTGGGCCTCCGGATACCTCGGACCTTGGACTCTCGGCTTGGGCTCTGGTCGGGACTCGCCGCGTTCCTCCACCGTCTCGTCTGGATGCTGGACCGCCTCCTCCGTCTCCTCCGTGGGCCTGAGGGATACTTAAAGCAGAAATATCTGCCGGTGCGCAAAAGAGTTCCGTCACGACTGCAGAGGGTCAGGGGGCCGGCGTGGCTTCACCGACGCGTGGGGAAAGGGCAGGTCCCTGTTCGGGCGCCATTATGTGGTATATAAATAAATAATACCGGATCTATTTTTGAATGAATAAATGAATAACAGATAGCTCAATAAATAAGAGTCAAGATTCGAGGTAGTAGGAGTTTTGCAGGTTTAATACAGCATAAGGACAGGAACAGGACAACCTGCACAGGAATAGGATGGCAGCGCTGCCGGGGGCAGGGTCGGAATCGGCGTAATCGGCGTAATCGGCGTGCTAACTTTAATAACAGTACACAAGTATATATATTAAAACAGTTGCATTACAATACATACGATAGGCGGAGCAGTGGGTGTGGTCAATAGCAGTCGCGAAAGATAAGGGTGGAAGTAGGTGTAACAGAGGCGTATACATAGACATGTGATGCAAACGTAACAGAATATGTCATGAATGGGGCGGAAACATGGAGGGGGCTACCTAAGGAGCCGGGACCTCTGACCTAATGGTGCGCGCAAGCTGACAATGACGTGTTACTAGGAGAAGCTGGGGGCTACGAACTCTGTGCTAGGAGCAGAGACTGAAGTCTGGAGAGTCAGGGCGACATGTACCTAAGCACTATCTAGTATCTGATGTTTAGAGAACATGTTGATAGAATCCAAAAGTTATCGGGGTAAAGGCTAACAGACTCTAAGACTGGAGCATGCATTATTCTACATGTAGTGCGTGATGAAGAATATTAAATGAGCATTAATACAGTATTTCTCTTACATGGAGACGTAAAGGCTAGACAATGACGGAAACTATTGATGCGATTCAGTAGCTTTAGGAATGCAGAGAAGGAGGACTAACTGATAACTGGAATCATAACATACTCTTGGCAGACTCAGAGGCAGAGCCAGGCTGAACCGGGCACTGTGAGGCAGGAAGTAAGTGAAGGGTCGAGGATACAGGTGGGGGCCGTATCGCTCCTCAGCGAGGCTTCAGGAGACAGGAGCTGAATCTGGTGTCCGGGCCCTTTTGAGGCCTAGAAACGGGGACTTTACAATGGAATAACGTGCACACTGAGAAACGTGGCAACGTAACTTTACATAGGCCTGATATTCGTAGTATTCACGAGAACTGGGAACTGACATACTAGAGGTGGACACAACTGTAATTGCGTCATTAATCGAACATGGGGGATACATATGCATATTAATCATGCACACATAACATATGATGGAGGACGCGTAGGGACACAGAACATGGCAAAATTTACTTTTCCACAAGATGGTGCCAAATATACAAACGAGATTTCGTGAAGTAAAACAAGACTGCGTACATTGCAGTGGATTCATTTGCTACGGAGAAAGTAGCATCACTCTGATCAACAGAGCTATTGACAATCATGCTCATGTTTGTCCGAAACTCCCCAAACAATAAATTCTTTTTTTTTGTTTTCTTGCTCCTGTTGAGCCCTTTACAATGAATCGTTTTCGTTGCCCCTCCGAAAAAAAAACAAAAAAAATATAAAACTGTTCAGAAAAATTCAAAAAAAGTAAAAAAATGTTCAGAAAAATTATAAAAAAAATATAAAACAACAAAAACAATTTAAAAAAAAGTTCTTTTCAGAACTACCTCCCCGTTATTAAAAAATTGGTACAATATTTGCAACTGTGCCAACCTCTATTTCTCTTAGTTCGCTTCCCAGTTCGCTCCCCGGTACGCGAACCGGAAGCGAACCCAAAAATTTTTTTTTTAAAAAAGAACAGTAAGTATAAGGGAAGGAAACAGACAGTTATGTTAAAAGAAAGACAGCTATAGGGGAGTAAACTAGAGATACTATTACCCGTAATCCACTGCTGATGATGTCACATATTACATCATTCATGACATGCTCAGTGACATCATCAGCAGAGGATTGCAGGTAACAGTATCCCTAGTTTATTCCCTATAGCTGTGTTTCTTTTAACATAACTGTCTGTTTCCTTCCCTTATACTTACTGTTCTTTTTAAAAAAAATTTTTTAGATCAGTCAGAAACAGTGAAAGTAATGAAATATAAAAGACTACGTAGAATATGAGCACTGTATGCAACAACTTTGACACTTACAGAAGCCTCACCTTCTCCATGCCTCCTACACAGTTCTACATGTACATCATAAATGCAAACAGAACAGAATTAATTATACATGTTAAATGGTTTATTTTTGCTGTTCTCAGAATGTATCAAATTTCACTAAAACAGTGACTTGAAGGTATTCATCATATAACAGCGGGGGAAAAAAAACACAATCAAAATGATTGTGTTTAAAAAACCCATACAACATTACAAATCAGAATTCAGAACTCCTTAAAGTTAACTTATTTTCCATGACGGCCAAGGATGTCCTATGAACAGCTTACACTCTGTTGTGCTGTTATTACTTTCAACCCGCCACTTTCTGAAAGAAAACCTCCATCGTTTTCAAAAACATGTTACATACAATAAATGACTTCTTGCTCTCTATCACAAGTTTCCCCAAGGCCAAATCTTGTCAGAGCCATGTATAACTCTTGGATTTCTTGTTAGCCAATCCCGTCTTTTCGCATTTCCGCAACTTTCAGAATTAAAATGTTGAAGATCATTTACACAATCCTGGACTAGTAATATCTTCCCCTTCTTGCTCAATCATGTTCTATATTTCCTATCACACTGATACTGCTTACTATGAAGCAGACTTACACTACCTTTATGACTAGTACAATTATTTAATTCTCTACATCACTTTTAATCACAAAGCAATGTAAAACAGTAGACAGCATTGCAGACTTACATTCCCTCTACTCCATGTTTTGATTGGCTGCTTCAATTAGCTTATAAAAAGAAACAGTTTTTCTGAACTCATTCAAAGTGCACGTATTTCTCCATAACGTCCAGTGTTATGGTAAGAAGTTATGTCTCTGTACTACACTTATCCTCAAGGCCAAATCGTGTAGGAGCCATGAGAACTTCTTGAAATTCCTCAGAGCACATCCCGAGATTCTTTCCCTAAAATTTTGGTTTTAAAAACACCAGGTAAGAGTTTTTAAGGTCATACGGCAAATTTTTTTTGAAAATTAAAACAGAATCATTGCAGAATGACCAGCCATTTCTACACTTTAAATAAGCTGTATAATGTCCTGATGTTATTGAAGGACCATCATGATATATAATTGCTACAGTTACAAAAGTCCTTCCTGATATTGACAACTGTGAAGCCACAAAATTTTTAATTAAAGTTGTCAATTTTGTTCCATCAGGCCTACATCGTTGGAACATTAAAATGACATACTGGCCATATGTTCGTATAAATAATGTGGACATCATTTCAGATTTACATTGGCTACACTCCATGTTGTGATCAGCTGCTTTTACTAGCATATTAAAAGAGACTGATTTACTGTCTGGCAAAGTTAAATATATAAATCTTTCTGAGTCTACACTAGTAGTACTTGATACCCTACAGTTCTCGCAGTCATGCTGCCATTGATAAGAAAGCCCAAACAGGTGATCTACATCTACACCTTCATCATGCAATACATCAAGCATATACATTAAAAACTCCTGACAATCTTGCTGACTATTTTGAGAGAATTGTGTTTGGCCTGAACATCTGTCTAACAGATTTCGAATTTCAGACACACTTTCTATGTTTGTTCTATCAGTGCTACATTTCTCTAACACAGAATTTGACAAACTGCAAAATCTTTGATCAGAATTGACCACAATCTCTTCTTTTACATTTTCTAGAGAAAACAAAACATTAACCACTACATTAGCATAGCAGTTGACACCAGAACTGTTTTCAAATTGAAAACCAACAACATCTTCAACAGAATCCTTTTTGTTTCTGCTTATAATTTCAGGTTCATCGACTTTTCGTCTTTTTGCTACAACCTCCCCAGTATTGGTCACATTTCTTCGTTTCCGGCCTACCACACGTTTCTCAAACAAAGGATACTGAGGCAAATGTGGCGCATACTCTCTTCTCAACCTATTGTATTCCTTAACACAATCTAGATCCGCACAAATGTTTGTGACATCACACTCAATCAAGTACAATCCCGATAAAGTCCTAACTCGTGACAATGCCACATATGCCATACCCTCCTTGAACACAGAACTGCCAATATTCACCGATGCACAGTCTACACTTAAACCTTGCGATTTATGGATTGTCACCGCATATGCCAAGCAAACAGGAAACTGCTTACGACGAACATATAAGTCTTTTACAAGCAAAAATCTAGCAGAACAACGAGCAATTAGCTGTACTTCCTCAATGCCATCAAATTTAATTTTTAAAAATTCAATTCTATCTCTATTTCACAAAATCAACAACATTACCCATTGATCCATTTACCAGACCTCTTTCAACATGTAAATTCCTTCTTAAAATTATACGGCAGTTCAAGCACACATTCAGAGTCTTTTCAAAACCCGCAGTTTTAGATATACTCTTCTCTAATGAATCCAATTTTGTTTTCAGATTCTCAGACAAAATAATTGTTGATCCCATATGCTCTACTCTGTCAATAGCTTCCAGTTTCACAATCTCTTGCTTTTCTAAATGCAACATTTTGTTGTTGAATTTGGCACATTCTGCAAGAGTTGGCATCAAACATATTCCAGATTTTTTCTCAGTAAGTTTCTGAAAAATATTCTCAGGCACAACATCTTCGTCTGGATATAAATTTGTCAGTAATCGTGCATGTAAAGCTTCTTTCCCATGCTCGGTCACTTTTCCAATTCTAACATCTTGTAGAATAGTCTTGTAAACTTCATCCTTTGCCTGACGCATATTTTCATGCAGTTCAGCATAATTGAAGTTTAACCATATATTGACGTTGCCAATGCTCCCTAAGCACTTCCTGGTATCTTCATGCGTGAGCATTTTGAACACAGGTTGCCCTTTCACTGGTGTCAGCTGCAGAAGATCTCCGAAAACAATGATGTGTTTGCCACCAAATAACACATCATACTCTGTTTTGAGAACTTCTTGCATTCTCAAATGCACAAAGGCAAGCATGACATTGGAAACCATGCTTACTTCATCAATGATAAGAAGTTTCATTTTCCTCAAGACTCTTGAAACTTCAAAACAAGCATCTCCAGATAGCTTGTGATATTCTAATTTGTTGTCATGCTCCACTGGCAGCATCAGTAAACGATGTAAAGTAATCCCTTTAATGTTATGTGCTGCCAGTCCAGTTGGAGCGGTGACAACACAAGACAGCGATGACTCTGTCCTTTCTTGCAAATAACACGAAATTGCTTTAATAAGGAAACTTTTTCCAGTTCCCGCTTCTCCACTCACGTACAGTCAGACAGGCTTCAACGACGTACATGAGCACTCTTTCTTGTCATGACGTAATCCATGATCAATTTGCATGGTAAGTTCGTCATATATTTTCCTCTGCTCAACGTTGAGTTGTCTTTCCAACTCTTCTAAGTTAACCGCATCCTCCTGAGCATGTGCCATGGCTCTTTCCACTTCATTCATAGCAGTGGCAGCTTCATTTTCGATAAGAGGTCCTCCTAGTGGATCCTGACTCAATGAAGCAGAACTCTGACTGTCCTGAGAACTGTCTCTGGCAATCTCGGCTGCAATCGTTGCTTCCTGCTCAATTTCCACATTCAACATTTCTACATATTTAGGAAAAGCAGGACATTCTATGGTCTCCTTGGCAGCATTGAATGAGTCTTCATAACAAAGGAAATCTCCAAGCAGTTCCTCTTCTGCACGCCAAGGCTTAAAAAGTTGCAAAAGTGCTAAATAGAAAAACTCCTTTTTTTCAGGAGATTCGCCACTCAATTTTCGATGGTTTATCAAGTGGCATTTTCTTTGCTTGACCAGACATCCCTCACTTCCTATTACAGCATACACTCCTTTCTCAGTATCTTCTTTGATGTTCCTCTTGAATATGTAATTTTGCAGAACCTCATACAGACAAACATTCTCGAGATGACTGCTTCGATTTGGATAATATGTATCCAACATGTTGCTCTTCAAAATGTCGGTACTGTTTGGCTCCTTTTCCGCCAAATACTCAATTTCCCGCACAGGTTTCAGAACTCGATTACGCGTTGCAGCAAGACCAACACTCGCCCAAACGATACTCCTGGACTTGGCATAGAGACTTGCTGAAGACAACCGGTCAGAACATTCGTAAGCTCCGATTTCTCGATGCGACAACATCTTCAGACTGAAACTGTACAACTTCTTGCTGAGGCTCTTTTCATGGGAAATGTCCTCCCACATATCCTTCAATTCTGTCTTCTCTTTTTTGGTGATGTAAGATGTCACATACCGAGCCACAGCCATACAGTTATCAGCCACAAACTGTATATCCATGTTAGCATTCCACATGGACAAAATCACCGGGTTGTAGTCGTTGATGTACTTAGACTCTTCGTTCCTCTTCAAATTGTATGTGTTTTTAGGTGATTTCTTCATCACATTATGTCGCAGCGAAGACATCAAACTGTTCACTCTTCCTTTAGAAATCACCGGTCGTGGAAAGCCGAAACGACATTTGGTGTAGAACTTGTCTTTCTTCCGGAATTTACGACGACAGTACTTTCCACATCGATGGCTTTGGAAACGTAGAACTTTTTCTCTTAGGCTTTTTTTCTCCTTTGCGTTTGGAACAGCACACGTAGAATACTGTTCTATGAAACTCATCACTGAGTCTTCTGCATCCGTTCCAAATTTAGGTGCATCCTTGATCCACAGCAACATATGTATATGAGGAGCACCTCTTGCTTGGTACTCCTTCCTCCAGAAGAAATCCAACACCTCTCCAAGAGGTGGATTCTTCTTATTCATGATGAAAGACATCATACCTTCAAATCTATGATTGAAGTACCTACATACATTGACTGGATCCAAAGAGCACAGTTCTCCGGGTGTCTTGAAGTCGATGTTTTCTACGTTAGCATTTGCCTCTCGTAGAAATTCAAGTAAGTCTTCCCAGCCATACTCAGCACAGCTCAAAGTGAGGAACCATGTGGGAGTTCCTAAGTTCCTCAGCGTACATTTTAAATCACCATGACGACGGTACCAGTACTCATTAGTACCACGCTGACACGCCATGAGATTAATCAGGTGAGAATCCAAAATACTGTCTTGGACATTGACTTTATCCATAAAGTCACTTGCCGAGATGTTTTGCATGTGTATACCACTTTTCAAGATGTGGTTCACTGCATATGACAGTCCAGACAGATCGCTTTCAAACAGGAGATGAAACAAATAAGGAATGCATTGTCGAAACCTAGGATCTCCTGCATACAATCGCAAAGTCCGGTATTCAGAAGCAGGAATTTGATGAGGTCGCTCATCATATCTTCCTCCCTGACCTGTTGGAAAAAGCTGTGGGAAACACCGAGCTTCCAAACTTTCCTCCCAAACACTAATGGGACTCCCTTTCGCTTGTTTCATTTGAAACAACTCAATAGCATTCCCCATGACTTCCTTGGAATGCAAAGGATGAACACTATAATGTTCATATATTTCTTCACTAGTACAGGGTTCTACTTTCTCAATTTGACCAGCACACAAATCGCTATCCTCTTCCTCACTTACTTCCTCTTCTGCAACATATACATTTTTATAGCATTTATTATATTTTTTCAAATACAATGTTGCCCTTTTGACTTTCCTAACATCTACTAAATCTTGCCATATTTTCTTATTCTTTGTCGGAACCCCATTAACTAAGATAACAAGAGGTTCCTCTTCCACTTTTTCTACTCCAATTGTGTTAATGTTTTTCTTCAAATCTAGAGGCAAATAAACAACTCTTCCCTTTAATCCTCTCTGTAAATCTGATGGAGGCAATTTCCCTGTCTTTGGCTCCATTCTTACAATAGCCTGAAAGGGATTGATACTTTGAATCAAAATAGATTCATAAGTATTTAAATCCTTCAATTCAGAAGGAATCTCAACCAATTCCAGATTATTATGAACTGCTCTAGCAGGCATCTGGTTTTGATTTAATTTGTTACAACAATAAGTACACACACGTTGATCCAATCCCAAATCAAAACAATTTTCTACCATCAAGTATGTTGTAAAATCCTTCCATTCACTATTATTTTCCCTTTCACTTTTTCCATATAAATCCACTAACTTAGTCTGATTCTTATAATAAGTGCGTCGACAACACACACAAGTGAAATTTGGCCTCTCACTTGATTTCACCTCAAACGTCGCAATTTCCCTCTGGAAATTATCTGTACTGGAAACCTGTACACTATCTTCCACATTACTCTCTTCTTCTTGGTCAATTTCAACATTCTCCTCTTTACTTCCAAAGTAACAAAACTCAATTTCTTCACATATATTCTTCACATCTATTTCAGAACCATGCAAAAGAGCAGCGCATAATTGTTTAAGCATAATTGCTGGACTCTTAGCATAATACAACATTCTAACTAATTTCCTCACTTTATTATGATGCACTGCTAGCATCCTGAAATGATGAAAAACACTCTGGCATACTCTCCTGGAAAGACAAGCCAGTGAATGACCATGCAAACCTATCACTTCTCTCACTCTGCAAGGATCTAATTCTTGCAACAACTTCATTTTCTGCTTCAAACTTTTCTTACTAAATGACCGTATAAAATCACAAAGCAAATTGATGGAATCCTGTCGTACACTGCAAATATTACTACACTTCCAGGTGTACACAGGACCCTTAGGACGTCTCCCTAAAACCTCATTACCTAACACCTCTTCTATCTCTGTTCTCACAAGTTTTTCTTTTTCAACTGGACAACCATCTTTCACTTCATAAGCTCGACCACTGGTGTCAACTGCATGCACCAAATCATTGTCCTGGAAATAACTCTCCTCATTAAAAAATGCCTCAGAGCTTGAACTATGCATCCATTCTCCAGAAAAAACTTCACAAAAATTACTACGATTAACTATTCTCTTCCATCTACTATTTCTTTTGAAATCATAAATTACCTTGTTTAGCTTCCTAATTCTATTGATTGTCAAAATAAATAACTTACGTTTAATTTCAAATGCCTGATCAATAACTTTCTCAACTATTTTTTTCTCTTATAAAAAACCACTTTCTGCTGACCTTTCTTAATATTTTTTAACAAATTCCCAATTATCCTGTTGCGGAACATTCGTTTACGAATATCCCTAAACTGTTGTTTCCTTCTACTTTCATGCATAGAGTTATCTCTTACTCTAGCAGTAACATTTCTCATTGGCCTTTCCTTACCATTTGAATTCTTTCTCCTTTTCTGGACTGAAACATTTTCTGTAGTAATATTTTTTTTACTACACATATTTCTTATGACTGTTTTTGGACTCTTACCCGGTGCTTTCTTGGTGACTTGACAAATCTTTTTGTTAGAGGACTGCTGCATTATTCCATGGTCCTGCTGTCTTTGACGTTTTGCAGCCTTTCTTACTCTTTCTTTGCTAGGCATCCTAAAATCTTGAAATAATCTGCAGTTGAATCTGTGGTAAAATATAATAAAAAATGTTATTAACCACTATTACCCAACAGTAAATTAATAACAGTCATCAAAAACTTAACACACTACTTAAGTATATAATATACTGAAGCCTATCTCCAATTTTTCACTGAACAGGACTCATCTCTTCTTAACCTTGGATAAACCTCACCTACTCTGTGTCCCCTGCACATAATTAAATGTAAAGGGGCAGATTTATATTAACTAGCACATCCCCAGGGATGCACCAGTTAACGTGCACCGCTGCTCTGCCACCCACGGTGTGCCGCATTTACAATCAGATAGGACAAAGCTACATCAAAACCCTGCGCCTGCTTGAAGCAGGCATAGATCTTGACGCAGGTAGGCTGAAAGCTAAAGCAACAACTAAGTGTCGTGTGCAGAAGTTACAAAAAAGGAAAAATGGCGTTTAAACCAGTAATGAGACCATGCTAACGTAATACAGAGTAAAAATATCCAGGATCTACATCAGTTTGGGGTTCACGAACCTGGCAGGTACAAGGCACTGAGGCTTTCCACCGTGCATGTCTCATCCCAAAACATATGTTGTTTGTGAATGAAACAATTTCCCAGACCAAATGCTTTGGATTGGCTACTTCTAAAAAATTAAACACCCCTACTATCCCGGAGTTAGAGGAATATGATGGTTGAAGTAATTTTACTCGTTGTCTATTAAAGATTTACAGGCCCTACTCCGTAATTCTTCCTTTAACATTTCCAGTATAAATCCAAAAGGTTGACTGCTTTGGCAACGTGCCTTATCCACGGTTTAATAACGCTGCCTTTTGCTTTATATAAGTTTTCAAATTGTATGAAATATATACCAATAGGTCGTTATTAACCTTTAGGTAGTGGTTTTCTTCATGAAGTCTGGTCGCTTCCATACACATACAGATTTTCAAAGATGATCAAGAACTTTATCTGAATGGAGAGGAATGCACTGAGACGCCAGATCATTCACTAATGTGTAGGCACATACAGTTACACGGTTCATGCAACAAACACCGACCAAATATGGCTTGCGTGTTGCAAGGCACACCAGTTCCTGCTATCATCCCCACGTTCAAGTTCTTGGAAAATGGTAGTTATTTGATGCTCAATAATGAAGATTGTTCTGGGTTAATTAAAAGTATTCATTTTATCGTAACAGTAAATGAACGGGTTATTTGCTGCAGAAATGTTCTATTTCCTCCCACACATGAACATAGGGAGTTTTCAATCTGGCCACAAATACCAACCTTGGGAGCACATTTCAACGGCATGGCAAGAATAAGAGCTATTTTGTCTCAGAGAGAGGTGGCCTTGAGTTCGGCCCGTGAAACTTTCGTGCTTCACACAGCGAACACCCGTACAGAGGTGCAGACCCTTTTAAATACAGATTCGCCTTTCCATTTCAGCAAGATGGTTCGGACTATCTCTAACGCGTCCTCCACAAAGGGCCTGGCGCACTTTTTTAAAGTTGTTACCAGTGGTCTCGTGACTTCATTTGAGAAAATCTTTGGAGTCATCCCTGCTTTCTTACATTCTATTTTTTCCACTCTGCTTCGTGGATTCCCATTTTTACTTGCATTACCAGCGGACGCTCTTGTGCTTTTTTACATTTTTAAATATGGATGTCCCTCCTGTGCAAGCTCCCGCCCTGCAGCTGCTGACACTGTTCCGCAATCGCATGCTAGAATATTATGGCACAATGCCGTTGGCGATATTAAGCACGGCATATGGATTATCTTTTCTATGCTGATGTGATTCCTTCAAATCTAAGACACTAAAGTATCGGCACGCCCTAAACCAACACAAAGAGACCTTCTTAGCAAATAATATATTATGTGTATTAGGGAGGGTGAGATATAAGCAGCCGCGGGCCGTGGAGGGAGTTACGGTGGGGCAGGGATGCGGGGAGGGGGAGGGGCAGGGTGGAGCCCTCTCCACCCTGCCCCTCCCCCTCCCCGCCTCCCTGCCCCACCGTAACTCCCTCCACGGCCCGCGGCTGCTTATAAGTGTTGCTAACTCTTATTCATTTACAGCATGTTAACATACTGTCACCATTCGCTTTTTATGTACTATTGACTATGCTGGTAATTTTGCTACTGATAATATGTGTACTTGTATAATCTAAGATACTACGCCTGAGAAGACGGCATTAGTAAATAAACATTTCAAATACACATGTGTTCTTCTTAACTCCATGTTCTCGTTTCTAAGAAATATATAACGACCGACTGTTCATGAGTTCCACGTATCCTGAGGTACTATAAATTCATATTCTGGATTGTCTAAACATTGAGAGTTTGTTATATCCAATGTGACACTGTACCTAGCTTGCTAAGGGGTTTTGATTACTAAGGTGAGTTTTGGGACACCCTAATTCGCCGAGGTTCCAATCCTCTGTCCACAGTTCTGTGTCAGAACAGAAACCCTGCGACAGGGGCACCCCTCAACCTTACTGGAGCTTCATCACACTTGCGATACAACTCCAGCAATGCGCCAACTTTACGGCACAAATACGTCATGCATCTGTGCTGTTTTTGCCCCATGATGCGCCGCATTGTAAATGCAGCACACCATAGGTGACGGAACAGCGGCACAGAATGACTAACACATCCCTGGTGATGCGCCAGTCATCATAAATCTATCCCTATGCTTCTTATCTTGTTAGAGATAAACCGCCATATGTATCATCAAAGTTTTTTGCATTTCCTAAATAGCGAACTTTAAGGAATAAATAGCGATTCTTTACCATTCCTAGTTTGCGATGACCTATTTGCTAATTACAAATTACCCATTCATTTCCATGCAGCAGGAGGCCCATAGGAATGAAGGTGCAATTTGCGATTAGCAATTACCTCATCGCAAATTACGAATTTTTCCGACGGTGCAGGGGTGTCTCAAGAACACCCTGCTGCACCCCTGAAAAAGAAATTTGGGGTCATATGGCGCACATAAATTTTGAAAACATTCCTTTACCTCAAAAACGATTTTCAACTCATAATTTGAAAACACTGCACATGGGGAAATGACTTAAAATGTCCTTAAGACACATAAAAGCATTTTTTGATTGCCTTTGCAGCATGTTTCAGTCACCTTTAACATGCCTATGTAACGGAAACATTCAAAATCTAAATTTGCCATGCACAGGTGGGAGCATATTTACAAGCAATTTGCTCCACAGACAAACTTCTTACATTGAAATGGGAAAAACAACATCAGAGACTCTCAATTACCTTATAAAGAAGCAGACACCATTATGTCCTTCTCATCAATATTAAAACCATTGCTTTTTCTCAAAAACGATTTACAAGTCATAATTTGAAAACACTCCACAGCTCCTATGCACATAAAAGCCCTGTCAGTACTAATACTTCACATTTTCTCCAATTACAATTTCTCAAAGAAACAAAATCTATTTGTGAAACACTTGAGACAAAGCAACATTTGAAAAACACAACTTTCTTCATAATTTTCTCCTTAAAGCACACTATTTTCTATCTAAATTAAAGAAATCTTTTCTCACCTTAGCAAATACTTTGAGTTTCAAAACAGTCTCAGAAACACACCAATTTGTCTTCAGCAGAGCAAAAGGTATGCACTCCAGAGTCTGCAGCTATCAAAAGCACAGAAATGCTGTAATTCCTCACACATATCTCTCATGTCACCCAATCAAAACTCTTCCCTCACTTTTTTTCAAAGCAAAACCCTTCCCCCCTCTGCCCCCTCTCTGCTTTTTCTGCATAGCAACCACCTCTTGCAAGACCTCTCACACAACAATGTTGCAATTGAACTCTGAACTCTCAGTGCACCTGCATATCCAGAGCATTCTTTCATTTAATGATTTTTTCTTCGCCACTCAAAATACATCTTTCAACGAACTCATCCATGCACACTAACTTTCTGTTTTCAGCAATCAAAATCCACCAATCACTCTTACTGCTTCATTAACACAGAAACTCCTCAGTTTTTTTCATTTTACACTCTCATTTTTTCAACTGCCATTTCATTGCCACACTTCATCTGACTGCAGCAGAACCTTCTCTCACCATGTTTTCTGTCTGGATTGTTGGACATAGTTATATTCACTGGGCTCAAAGGTACGTTGAAAACAGGAATTTACCTAACCTCAATTTACAAGATGTGGAAATTAAGTGGTTTGGCCACAGAGGATTAAAATGTCACCAATTGATACCATTGGTGAAAACCTGTATGCATTTGCCAAAACCTGACCTGTTAATTGTGCACTGTGGAGGTAATGATTTGGGCACTTTGACTGGGGTAGGTCTGGAAATGCTTTTAAAGGACACCTTTGAGCAATTGATGGCACTTTTTCCTCAGACTGCCTTGGTATATTCAAATATATGCCAAAGACAGAAATGGAGGTGGTCGAACCAATTTTGTCCACAAATTGAGAAATCGAGGAAGCATGTAAACAAATCTGTTTCAGCTTACATGAGAGACCATGGAATGGGCTCCCTGTACAACAATAACTTGCGTTACTACATGCAAGATATCTACAGAGGAGATGGAGTTCACTTCTCAGATGAGGGCAACAGAGTTTTCACTCTGAATTTAAGACTGTGCATTGGTACCTACGTATAAGTACCTAAATGTACCATAAACCCAAAAGCTCTTCTCAGAGCTACCCTACATCTGATCACTCACAATTATTATTTTACTCTAACTTTTTCACTAATTTTCAAGAAAGTACGCTCCCCAGAACGCTTCCCGGTTCGCGAACCGGGCGCACTCCACGCAAAACAACTAAAAAAACTGTATATTTTTTTTTGCCCTGCGAGACCCTTTCAAAGCCTCCACATCAAACCTAGGGGGTCAGGGACGATCTACTATGCACCCTTATGGTCATTTGCCCCTTCGCTTTGGCCTCCTCTTGTCTCTCGATCCTACCGAGAGACAAGATGGCGGCCGCTACGGACTGTTTGGAATGTTTACAGACGCCGAAAAACCAATCAGCTTCGCAAACCTCCGTAACGCGAAAAGTACGCGAAGCGGAGCGCTGTTACAGATATATATCTTTTTTTGAACGTTAATTTCTCAAAATCCACTGGAGCACATATATTGAGACCTAGCAAAGGCACATCGGGCTACCAGTCCCTACAATTTTGCCAAGTTTCGTGCAAATCCATTCAGCCGTTCGATTATTATTATTTTTTTTTTTTTTGCCCCGCGGGGCCCTTTTAAAACCTCCACATCAAACGTATGGGGTCAGCGAGGATCTACTATTCCCCCTTATGGTCATTTGCCCCTTCGCTTTGGCCTCCTCTTGTCTCTCGATCCTACCGAGAGACAAGATGGCGGCCGCTACGGACTGTTTGGAATGTTGACAGACGCCGGAGAACCAATAAGCTTCGCTTCACAAAGCTCCGTTGCGCGAAAAGTACGCGTCCTGGGACGCTGCCCGGTCCGCTGTTACAGATATATATCTTTTTTTAAACGTTAATTTCTCAAAATCCACTGGAGCACATATATTGAGACCTACAAAAGGCACATCGGGCTACCAGTCCCTACAATTTTGCCAAGTTTCGTGCAAATCCATTCAGCCGTTCGGGCTAAAAGTGAGGCCAACCGCCCTATGGAAATTAACATGGGAAAAACGCGTTTTGGGACCCCCCTTTTTTCTCGGCCCCCCCTTGACGAACCCCCCCAAAATTTTCAGGGGCTGCTCAGAAACAAAATGTGCCATTTTCCTGAAAATTTCAGCCAATTCCGTCCACAAACGCCAAAGTTATTAGACATAGAATTTTCAAAAATCCCATAGAGAAAAAATCCTAACTATATATACCTACTGGCGACCGCCAGTAGGTAATATATATATACACACACATATATATATATATATATATATACACACACATATATATATATATATACACACACACATATATATATATATATATACACATATATATATACACACATATATATATACACACATATATATATATATTCACTGAAAAAACCATAGGTTATAGACCATATATAGTTAGGAATTAGCATTTAAAAAACCTTATTTTACTCACACAAAACCATTGAAATTCCATATATAGTTAGTTGCACTAACTATATATCGCGCACCCGCAATCCACTGCTGATCATGTCACATATTACATCATTCATGACATGGTCAGTGACATCACTGATGACATCACTGATGACATCACTGATGACAACATCCAGTGACTGTATGTTTCTGTAAAGTTAAAATATGTCTTACATATTGAAGAATGAGTGGATGTATAAGTGTCTGGATGAAGGATTTAGTAGGTGCGTGACTGACTGTATGAGTGAGTGATTAAATGTGTCTCACTGAATGCATGGGTTAGTGACTAAACTGTCTTAATTTGTGCATTATTATGTCTGTTGTGATATAAACTGCTGCATGTGTTGATCATTAGCTATACGAGAGGCTATATGTGTTATTGATTGGTTGCCCAAGTATTTGTATGGGAGATTGAGTTTGTGTAGGGGTGGCTGGGAGGTGTGTGACTCTGTGCATAGATGTGTGAGCAGTTGATTCACTAGGTGTATGAGTTGAAGAGTGCATGTGGAAACAGCTACATGGGCAGTTGACTGTGTGCATGAGTGTATTGGTGAGTGAATGGATATCTCAGTGCTACATGTCAAAGTAAGTACATATGTAAAACACAGTACATGTGAGAGTTGACATATATAAATAACTGTGCATAAGAGCCAGTGAATGTGTGAGTGGCTGTATGGATCATTGTGAACTTGTATCCGGGATTGTATAAGAGAGTAAATATGTGTTAGTATGTGTTTGAATAAGTAAGGTGTGTATAACTGTATAGTTGAGAAAATGGAGGTGTGATTGATTCTTAGCATGACTGACTAGGTGTGTGTGTGTAACTTCATGGATGAGTGACAGTCTGTGAGTGTCTGTTTACACTGAGTGTATCTAAGGTTATATTAGAGTCTGAAGAGGTTCATCGTATTATCACATGAATGATGTCATCAGTGATGTGATCAGTAATGTCAAATGAGATGTCATCAGTGATGTCATTTGAGATGTCATCAGTGATGTCATCAGTGATGTCATTTGAGATGTCATCAGTGATGTCATCAGTGATGTCACTGACCATGTCATGAATGATGTAATATGTGACATGATCAGCAGTGGATTGCGGGTGCGCGATATATAGTTAGTGCAACTAACTATATATGGAATTTCAATGGTTTTGTGTGAGTAAAATAAGGTTTTTTAAATGCTAATTCCTAACTATATATGGTCTATAACCTATGGTTTTTTCAGTGAATTTTCAAGGTTTTGTAAATGCTAATTCCTAACTATATATGGTCTATAACCTATGGTTTTTTCAGTGAATATATATATATATATATACATATATATATATATATGATGAAAAACACTCTGGCATACTCTCCTGGAAAGACAAGCCAGTGAATGACCATGCAAACCTATCACTTCTCTCACTCTGCAAGGATCTAATTCTTGCAACAACTTCATTTTCTGCTTCAAACTTTTCTTACTAAATGACCGTATAAAATCACAAAGCAAATTGATGGAATCCTGTCGTACACTGCAAATACTACTACACTTCCAGGTGTACACAGGACCCTTAGGACGTCTCCCTAAAACCTCATTACCTAACACCTCTTCTATCTCTGTTCTCACAAGTTTTTCTTTTTCAACTGGACAACCATCTTTCACTTCATAAGCTCGACCACTGGTGTCAACTGCATGCACCAAATCATTATCCTGGAAATAACTCTCCTCATTAAAAAATGCCTCAGAGCTTGAACTATGCATCCATTCTCCAGAAAAAACTTCACAAAAATTACTACGATTAACTATTCTCTTCCATCTACTATTTCTTTTGAAATCATAAATTACCTTGTTTAGCTTCCTAATTCTATTGATTGTCAAAATAAATAACTTACGTTTAATTTCAAATGCCTGATCAATAACTTTCTCAACTATTTTTTTTCTCTTATAAAAAACCACTTTCTGCTGACCTTTCTTAATATTTTTTAACAAATTCCCAATTATCCTGTTGCGGAACATTCGTTTACGAATATCCCTAAACTGTTGTTTCCTTCTACTTTCATGCATAGAGTTATCTCTTACTCTAGCAGTAACATTTCTCATTGGCCTTTCCTTACCATTTGAATTCGGTCTCCTTTTCTGGAGTGAAACATTTTCTGTAGTAATATTTTTTTTACTACACATATTTCTTATGACTGTTTTTCGACTCTTACCCGGTGCTTTCTTGGTGACTTGACAAATCTTTTTGTTAGAGGACTGCTGCAATATTCCATGCTCCTGCTGTCTTTGACGTTTTCCAGCCTTTCTTACTCTTTCTTTGCTAGGCATCCTAAAATCTTGAAATAATGTGCAGTTGAATCTGTGGTAAAATATAATAAAAAATGTTATTAACCACTATTACCCAACAGTAAATTAATAACAGTCATCAAAAACTTAACACACTACTTAAGTATATAATATACTGAAGCCTATCTCCAATTTTTCACTGAACAGGACTCATCTCTTCTTAACCTTGGATAAACCTCACCTACTCTGTGTCCCCTGCACATAATTAAATGTAAAGGGGCAGATTTATATTAACTAGCACATCCCCAGGGATGCACCAGTTAACGTGCACCGCTGCTCTGCCACCCACGGTGTGCCGCATTTACAATCAGATAGGACAAAGCTACATCAAAACCCTGCGCCTGCTTGAAGCAGGCATAGATCTTGACGCAGGTAGGCTGAAAGCTAAAGCAACAACTAAGTGTCGTGTGCAGAAGTTACAAAAAAGGAAAAATGGCGTTTAAACCAGTAATGAGACCATGCTAACGTAATACAGAGTAAAAATATCCAGGATCTACATCAGTTTGGGGTTCACGAACCTGGCAGGTACAAGGCACTGAGGCTTTCCACCGTGCATGTCTCATCCCAAAACATATGTTGTTTGTGAATGAAACAATTTCCCAGACCAAATGCTTTGGATTGGCTACTTCTAAAAAATTAAACACCCCTACTATCCCGGAGTTAGAGGAATACGATGGTTGGAGTAATTTTACTCGTTGTCTATTAAAGATTTACAGGCCCTACTCCGTAATTCTTCCTTTAACATTTCCAGTATAAATCCAAAAGGTTGACTGCTTTGGCAACGTGCCTTATCCACGGTTTAATAACGCTGCCTTTTGCTTTATATAAGTTTTCAAATTGTATGAAATATATACCAATAGGTCGTTATTAACCTTTAGGTAGTGGTTTTCTTCATCAAGTCTGGTCGCTTCCATACACATACAGATTTTCAAAGATGATCAAGAACTTTATCTGAATGGAGAGGAATGCACTGAGACGCCAGATCATTCACTAATGTGTAGGCACAGACAGTTACACGGTTCATGCAACAAACACCGACCAAATATGGCTTGCGTGTTGCAAGGCACGCCAGTTCCTGCTATCATCCCCACGTTCAAGTTCTTGGAAAATGGTAGTTATTTGATGCTCAATAATGAAGATTGTTCTGGGTTAATTAAAAGTATTCATTTTATCGTAACAGTAAATGAACGGGTTATTTGCTGCAGAAATGTTCTATTTCCTCCCACACATGAACATAGGGAGTTTTCAATCTGGCCACAAATACCAACCTTGGGAGCACATTTCAACAGCATGGCAAGAATAAGAGCTCTTTTGTCTCAGAGAGAGGTGGCCTTGAGTTCGGCCCGTGAAACTCTCGTGCTTCACATAGCGAACACCCGTACAGAGGTGCAGACCCTTTTAAATACAGATTCGACTTTGCATTTCAGCAAGATTACCCATTCATTTCCATGCAGCAGGAGGCCCATAGGAATGAAGGTGCAATTTGCGATTAGCAATTACCTCATCGCAAATTACGAATTTTTCCGACGGTGCAGGGGTATCTCAAGAACACCCTGCTGCACCCCTGAAAAAAAAATTTGGGGTCATATGGCGCACATAAATTTTGAAAACATTCCTTTACCTCAAAAACGATTTTCAACTCATAATTTGAAAACACTGCACATGGGGAAATGACTTAAAATGTCCTTAAGACACATAAAAGCATTTTTTGATTGCCTTTGCAGCATGTTTCAGTCACCTTTAACATGCCTATGTAACGGAAACATTCAAAATCTAAATTTGCCATGCACAGGTGGGAGCATATTTACAAGCAATTTGCTCCACAGACAAACTTCTTACATTGAAATGGGAAAGACTCTCAATTACCTTATAAAGAAGCAGACACCATTATGTCCTTCTCATCAATATTAAAACCATTGCTTTTTCTCAAAAACGATTTACAAGTCATAATTTGAAAACACTCCACAGCTCCTATGCACATAAAAGCCCTGTCAGTACTAATACTTCACATTTTCTCCAATTACAATTTCTCAAACAAACAAAATCTATTTGTGAAACACTTGAGACAAAGCAACATTTGAAAAACACAACTTTCTTCATAATTTTCTCCTTAAAGCACACTATTTTCTATCTAAATTAAAGAAATTTTTTCTCACCTTAGCAAGTACTTTGAGTTTCAAAACAGTCTCAGAAACACACCAATTTGTCTTCAGCAGAGCAAAAGGTATGCACTCCAGAGTCTGCAGCTATCAAAAGCACAGAAATGCTGTAATTCCTCACACAGATCTCTCATGTCACCCAATCAAAACTCTTCCCTCACTTTTTTTCAAAGCAAAACCCTTCCCCCCTCTGCCCCCTCTCTGCTTTTTCTGCATAGCAACCACCTCTTGCAAGACCTCTCACACAACAATGTTGCAATTGAACTCTGAACTCTCAGTGCACCTGCATATCCAAAGCATTCTTTCATTTAATGATTTTTTCTTCGCCACTCAAAATACATCTTTCAACGAACTCATCCATGCACACTAACTTTCTGTTTTCAGCAATCAAAATCCACCAATCACTCTTACTGCTTCATTAACACAGAAACTCCTCAGTTTTTTTCATTTTACACTCTCATTTTTTCAACTGCCATTTCATTGCCACACTTCATCTGACTGCAGGAGAACCTTCTCTCGCCATGTTTTCTGTCTGGATTGTTGGACATAGCTACATCTATTGGGCTCAAAGGTACGCTGAAAACAGGAATTTACCTAACCTCAATTTACAAGATGTGGAAATTAAGTGGTTTGGCCACAGAGGATTAAAATGTCACCAATTGATACCATTGGTGAAAACCTTTATGCATTTGCCAAAACCTGACCTGTTAATTGTGCACTGTGGAGGTAATGATTTGGGCACTTTGACTGGGGTAGGTCTGGAAATGCTTTTAAAGGACACCTTTGAGCAATTGATGGCACTTTTTCCTCAGACTGCCTTGGTATATTCAAATATATGCCAAAGACAGAAATGGAGGTGGTCGAACCAATTTTGTCCACAAATTGAGAAATCGAGGAAGCATGTAAACAAATCTGTTTCAGCTTACATGAGAGACCATGGAATGGGCTCCCTGTACAACAATAACTTGCGTTACTACATGCAAGATATCTACAGAGGAGATGGAGTTCACTTCTCAGATGAGGGCAACAGAGTTTTCACTCTGAATTTAAGAATGTGCATTGGTACCTACTTATAAGTACCTAAATGTACCATAAACCCAAAAGCTCTTCTCAGAGCTACCCTACATCTGATCACTCACAATTATTATTGTACTCTAACTTTTTTCACTAATTTTCAAGAAAGTACGCTCCCCAGAACGCTTCCCGGTTCGCGAACCGAGCGCACTCCACGCAAAAAAACTAAAAAAACGGTATATATTTTTTTGCCCTGCGAGAACCTTTCAAAGCCTCCACATCAAACCTAGGGGGTCAGGGACGATCTACTATGCCCCCTTATGGTCATTTGCCCCTTCGCTTTGGCCTCCTCTTGTCTCTCGATCCTACCGAGAGACAAGATGGCGGCCGCTACGGACTGTTTGGAATGTTTACAGACGCCGAAAAACCAATCAGCTTCGCAAACCTCCGTAACGCGAAAAGTACGCGAAGCGGAGCGCTGTTACAGATATATATCTTTTTTTGAACGTTAATTTCTCAAAATCCACTGGAGCACATATATTGAGACCTAGCAAAGGCACATCGGGCTACCAGTCCCTACAATTTTGCCAAGTTTCGTGCAAATCCATTCAGCCGTTCGATTATTATTATTATTTTTTTTTTTGCCCCGCGGGGCCCTTTTAAAACCTCCACATCAAACCTAGGGGGTCAGCGAGGATCTACTATTCCCCCTTATGGTCATTTGCCCCTTCGCTTTCGCCTCCTCTTGTCTCTCGATCCTACCGAGAGACAAGATGGCGGCCGCTACGGACTGTTTGGAATGTTGACAGACGCCGGAGAACCAATCAGCTTCGCTTCACAAAGCTCCGTTGCGCGAAAAGTCCGCGAACCAGACCGCTGCCTGGTCCGCGCTTACAGATATATATCTTTTTTTAAACGTTAATTTCT
Source organism: Lissotriton helveticus (assembly GCF_964261635.1). Taxonomy (NCBI): domain Eukaryota; kingdom Metazoa; phylum Chordata; class Amphibia; order Caudata; family Salamandridae; genus Lissotriton; species Lissotriton helveticus. Next base: position 114,668,739 of record NC_136073.1, on the reverse strand, counting down.
CAAAATCCACTGGAGCACATATATTGAGACCTACAAAAGGCACATCGGGCTACCAGTCCCTACAATTTTGCCAAGTTTCGTGCAAATCCATTCAGCCGTTCGGGCTAAAAGTGAGGCCAACCGCCCTATGGAAATTAACATGGGAAAAACGCGTTTTGGGACCCCCTTTTTTCTCGGCCCCCCCTTGACAAACCCCCCCCAAATCTTCAAAGGCTGCTCAGAAACAAAATGTGCCATTTTCCTGAAAATTTCAGCCAATTCCGTCCACAAACGGCAAAGTTATTAGACATAGAATTTTCAAAAAACCCATAGAGAAAAAATCCTAACTATATATACCTACTGGCGACCGCCAGTAGGTAATATATACACACATATATATATATATATACACACATATATATATATATATATATATATATACACACATATATATATATATATATATATATATATATATATATATATATATATACACACACATATATATATATATATATATATATATATACACACATTACCTACTGGCGGTCGCCAGTAGGTATATATAGTTAGGATTTTTTCCCTATGGGATTTTTGAAAATTCTATGTCTAATAACTTTGGCGTTTGTGGACGGAATTGGCTGAAATTTTCAGGAAAATGGCACATTTTGTTTCTGAGCAGCCCCTGAAAATTGGGGGGGGTTTCGTCCAGGGGGGGCCGAGAAAAAAGGGGGGTCCCAAAACGCGTTTTTCCCATGTTAATTTCCATAGGGCGGTTGGCCTCACTTTTAGCCCGAACGGCTGAATGGATTTGCACGAAACTTGGCAAAATTGTAGGGACTGGTAGCCCGATGTGCCTTTTGTAGGTCTCAATATATGTGCTTCAGTGGATTTTGAGAAATTAATGTTCAAAAAAAGATATATATCTGTAACAGCGGACCGGGCAGCGCTCCGCTACGCGTACTTTTCGCGCAACGGAGCTTTGTGAAGCGAAGCTGATTGGTTCTCCGGCGTCTGTCAACATTCCAAACAGTCCGTAGCGGCCGCCATCTTGTCTCTCGGTAGGATCGAGAGACAAGAGGAGGCCAAAGCGAAGGGGCAAATGACCATAAGGGGGCATAGTACATTGTTGCTCACCCCCTAGGTTTGATGTGGAGGTTTTAAAAGGGCCCCGCGGGGCAAAAAAAAATAAAAATAATAATAATCGAACAGCTGAATGGATTTGCAAGAAAGTTGGCAAAATTGTAGGGACTGGTAGCCCGATGTGCCTTTGCTAGATCTCAATATATGTGCTCCAGTGGATTTTGAGAAATTAACGTTCAAAAAAAGATATATATCTGTAACAGCGCACCGCTTCGCGTACTTTTCGCGTTACGGAGCTTTGCGAAGCGAAGCTGATTGGCTCTCCGGTGTCTGTAAACATTCCAAACAGTCCGTAGCGGCCGCCATCTTGTCTCTCGGTAGGATGGAACAGCTGAATGGATTTGCACGAAACTTGGCAAAATTGTAGGGACTGGTAGCCCGATGTGCCTTTGCTAGGTCTCAATATATGTGCTTCAGTGCATTTTGAGAAATTAACGTTCAGAAACAAGATATATATCTGTAACAGCGCTCCGCTTCGCGGAGATAAAATTATATGTGTATTACCTAGCTGTTGCTAACACCAGTTAGCGACGGCTAGTAGAAGATAGCGACCATCTTGGGCCCCACTTTGCATGTGAGTGATATTTATCACTAATGACATGCAAAGTGGGCATGCCAAGATGTTAGCAACTGGAAACAGTCGCTAACATCGCTATCTCCTATTATCAACTTTTGGAAATATTCGAGATAAGCGCGAATATCTCCAAAAGCTACCACCTGCCCTGAGCAGTTCTTAGCCATGTTATCCAATGGGAGGTGGATAACATGGCTAAGAGCATTAGCTCGGTAATGCATGAATATCGCTGAGTTTTCAGCGATATTAATGCATTGCGGTCGTTTTTTATCGTATTTCCGATAAACCTTGATAATAGCAAGGTTTATCTGCGATAATTTCTGACGGTAAAAAAATCGTTGCTAAGCATCGTTAGGGATAAATATCGCTTAACTTTGGTAATATGCCCCAACGTCTGTTAACGTTCGATTCGAAGGAAATCAGGAAGTGTTGAAAAACATTGTCTGCGCCATCTTGTCTTTTTTCAAATGCCACACTTTTGTCGTGCACGGCAGCCATTTTAGATGCCTTGACCAGACCCACTCTGTGCACGCTGTCGATCCTTAGCATGGCTCCCCACCCTCGCAAGCATCTCCCCCAGGCAGTGGTCACCCCCGCTCTCTGTCTTATGCATGGGTAATAAACCTCCCCCCATCTGCGCTGCTCTTCCCTGAGAATCACACCCTGTGCCCGCCCGACACCTCCATTTCGCCCTATTCACTACTGCACCCTCTGACACTCCTTTTCCTCTGTGTCCGATTGTCCAGGCTGGTCCTAGGGTATCAGCTAGCCCTGCAGATGTAGTTTATGGCCACAGCTGTAAAGAATCACCCCTCTTCAAAGGAGTTATAGTAGATCAAGGCCCACACTCGATGAGATCCGTCACAGCAGAAGCGTTGCTATTATCTGAAAACCATCCTGTATTGTGATTGGGGAGGGGACCGAGCCTGAAGCGGAAGATTCCAGGGATGACTCTTTGTACATCAAAGTTTTTACAATTATGTGTCACATTAAAAATATATAGCACTCCGACAAAGTAGTAAGATTATAAAACTTTAATAATTTATAAATATATACAAGAAAACAAAAATAGTAATAACATATAAACATTTTTAGGGAAAAACAACGAAGTAGCGGTCGGCTGTGCGAATAGTTCCAACGCAGCACAACGTCCAGATTTCCGGCGTGGGGCGTCGCGGGGGGTGGGTCATCAGTAGCAAACTGTTGTGCGAATAGTTCCAAGGCAGCAGAACGCGCTGAAATCTAGATGACACGAAAGTGATGTCTAGTAAGTTGCCACCCAGCAAATAACGGCATGGGGCGTCGTGGGGGGTGGGTCATCAGTAGCAAACTGTTGCGCGAATAGTTCCAAGGCAGCAGAACGATGGCACCAAGGTGATGTCCAGTAAGTTGCCGCACTGGTTTTGGTATCCTACAATGCTGCTCCGAATAACGGTGTGGGGCGCCCCGGGGGAGGCGGCGTGAACGGGCCTCTCCAGGTGGAGTGTCATCTGTTGTAGTGGGGCGCCCCTTTACCGTTTCAGTTGCCATTCCGTCCGTTTTTGGTCCACTGTGTCAAAAGCCGCAATTCAGCTGAGTTGCGCCCACTCTTGCGGTGCAGCGATAGGCGGCTGTCACAGGACTCTCAAAATGGCGGCAGGCTGTTTCCTTTTTGGGCCTGGTCCACTGAAATGGCCCTGGGACACCTTGGAAATCGGACGCTTGTCTGCTAGGTCTTGGACCCCATTCTCGAAAGCGTCCCCTCCGCCTTGAGAATTCATCAAAAGTTTTGGGGGCTCCGACTCCTGCAGGCTTCTGGTGGGGAGCGGCTGCCATGATTGCTCGCGGAATGACCACGACTGAGCTACGAGATGGTGGTGCTCTCATGCTGACGCCAGCTTCAGTCTGAAACATCCAGAAACAAGGTGGGGCTTTCATCGTTTGGGAAAAAAAAAAAGTTTTCATCCAATGAAAAGTGTTGTTTTTAGGTCACATGATCAAGCCTTCCATCATTAGGAAACCAAAAGTAAAATGAACCAATGAAAAGTTTTATAAACAAGTCACATGACCTGTTATGCGGCATAGGGTGTAAAATGCGGAGAAAATACGTTGGCACGTGAGGCGGCGTCAGTAGCGGACCGATGTGCGAATAGGCCGAAGGCAACACAACGCGCCAAGATCCGGATGGCACCGAGGTGGTGTCCAGCAAGTTGCAGCACTGGTGTGGCCATCCTACAATGCGGAAAGTCGGCGTGGGGCGCCCCGTTGGCCTGTGAGTTTGCGTCAGTAGCGGACCGATGTGCGAATAGGCCGAAGGCAGCACAACGCGCCAAGATCCGGATGGCACCGAGGTGGTGTCTAGTCAGTTGCCGCACTGGTGTGGCCATCCTACAATGCTGAAAGTCGGCGTGGGGCGCCCCGTTGGACTGTGAGATGGCGTCAGTAGCGGACCGATGTGTGAATGGGGCCGAAGACAGCGCAACAATATTTTCGGAATAGAAGACACCACTAGGCGCTGAGATGCCAAGATCCGGATGGCACCGAGGTGGTGTGTAGCAAGTTGCCGCACTGGTGTGGCCATCCTACAATGCTGAAAGTCGGCGTGGGGCGCCCCGTTGGCCTGTGAGTTTGCGTCAGTAGCGGACCGATGTGCGAATAGGCCAAAGGCAGCACAACGCGCCAAGATCCGGATGGCACCGAGGTGGTGTCTAGTAAGTTGTTGCACTTCTGTGGCCATCCTACAATGTTGAAAGTCGGCGTGGGGCGCCCCGTTGGCCTGTGAGATGGCGTCAGTAGCGGACCGATGTGCGAATGGGGCCAAAGGCAGCGCAACAATATTTTCTGATTTGAAGACACCACAAGGCGCTGAGATGCCAAGATCCGGATGGCACCGAGGTGGTGTCTAGCAAGTTGTGGCACTGGTGTGGCCATCGTACAATGGTAAAAGTCGGCGTGGGGCGCCCTGTTGGCCTGTGAGATGGTGTCAGTAGCGGACTGATGTGTGAATGGGGCCAAAGGCAGCGCAACAATATTTTCTACAATATTTTCGGAGTAGAAGACACCACAAGGCGCTGAGATGCCAAGATCCGGATGGCACCGAGGTGATGTCTAAGTTGCGGACCGATGTGCGAATGGGGCCAAAGGTAGCGTAACAAGATTTTCTGTATGGAAGATACCACTAGGCGTTGAGATGCCAAGATTCGGATGGAACCGAGGTGATGTCTAGCAAGTTGTGCCACTGGTGTGGCCATCGTACAATGGTAAAAGTCGGCGTGGGGCGCCCTATTGGCCTGTGAGATGGTGTCAGTAGCGGACTGATGTGCGAATGGGGCCAAAGGCAGCGCAACAATATTTTCTGACTGACACCACAAGGCGCTGAGATGCCAAGATCCGGATGGCACCGAGGTGATGTCTAAGTTGCGGACTGATGTGCGAATGGGGCCAAAGGCAGCGTAACAATATTTTCTGTATGGAAGATACCACTAGGCGTTGAGATGCCAAGATTCGGATGGCACCGAGGTGATGTCTAGCAAGTTGGTGTGGTCATCCTACAAAGCTGAAACTCGGCGTGGGTCACCCCATTAGCCTGTGAGATGGCGTCAGTAGCGGACCGATGTGCGAATAGGCCGAAGGCAGCACAACGCGCCAAGATCCGGATGTCACCGTGGTGGTTTCATAGTTGAGAGGCACTTCATCTGCAGTGGGGCGCCGAGATCCGGATGGCACCGAGGTGATGTCTAGCAAGTTGCTGTACTGGTGTGGTCATCCTACAATGCTGAAATGTAGTGGGGCGCCCATTTACCGTTTCAGTTACCATTCAGCTGAGTTTCGGCTGCTCTTGATGCTACAGCGACACGCGGCTGCAAGAGGACTCTCAAAATGGCGGCCTGTTCTTTGGATTTGGGCCTGGTCCACTAAAATGGCCCTGGGACACCTTAGAACTCGGACGCTCGATTTTTTTTTCCTTTCCTGTACATGCAAAAAAAGGTAAATGCCCGGTACGTTACACGCTTCATCTGCCACGATGAACTCTCCAGAGGAACCGAAAAAAAATATAGTTGTGGTAACTATACCATGCATCGTCATATGGAGAGGTGGCACCAATTAATTATAGTGCTGCATAAAAGAGAGATTTGGAGGAGAACCCCTGACCTGCTAGTACATTCATCAAAGAAGTGGCACTGAGAGCTTCAGAGGCAAGGGAAACGGTCCCAAATATTTAGAAGAACTTTGGAAAGATTAAAAAGACATGTTTAGATTGTGGTAAATTAATTTCATGTGGACAGATGAGTGTTACTCTAATAAATACAGCATATGAACATCATCATAGTCGATGGTTGGTAGAGACATTTTGACTATATCCTGGACCTGCCCGTCCTCGCCCAAAATGGCGCCGGAATAAATGGGACTCGTAACTCCTTGTTGTGTACTGGTTGCAGAACCTTGAAATCACGAGATACGTATGCAGTTTTGAAGCACATGGCGGGCGGGGACGAGAATTGATTGAATATTTCGACATCCCTATTGATATTAAGTTCTGATGTGTTATTGATTACTGTACTGTTGAAAATTCGAATTAACGTCACCCATGGTACTTGCCCGCAAATGTATATCTAGATAATTTTATTGTAACTGGCCCTGTCGTATTTTAATTATAAAATGTACGTCCACCGATTCCGTAACTGTTAGACACCTTAGTTCTTGCAACCTAATGGCCCGCCCGTTACGTTCCTCTACAGTGTAAATGTCTATTCATCATATACGATTACAGTTTGCTCCGTGGCAGGCCCACGTGGTTATAGGCTCGTATTTGTATAATGAAATTTTCACAATAAAGGTTTTTAAAAGAAAACATGGTAGTAGTATATACATTGGTAAAGTTTTTAATAATAGTCACTGTTTTAGAATCATTAAAAGGCAAGTGAAATAAAGCAGACCAATTACATGAAGGGTAAAAGGTATAATACGAAGGAACGCAGTAAAGATAAATGGTCAAGGGCTGTTGTGTTTTCTATTCCTGCAACATAAAGTGATCGATAAGAATCTCATATTCAGGCGTATCGGCGACTAAGACAGCAGGTCGACCCTCTTTTGCTCAACGGCTCCGTCATGGGACGAAGAAACGCTCTTTTTCTCGAAAAAAGAATATATTTTACTTGCAGGACAGTTGTAAAATTTCCGGGAAAGTACATTAGCCTGGAACATTATAACATATATTTAAGAAAAAATAATGTTCGGAAGTATTTAAAAGCGTAATTTTTAGGTGATATGACCAAGGCTTTCATCATTAGAATAAGAAAAGTAAAATGAACCAATGAAAAGTTTTATTAACAAGTCACATGACTTGTTATGCTTACGTTACGCGCTGCGCGCCCCGGATGACTTCCGGATGCGCTAACGCGGCGCGTCATATGACGCATTACGCGACAACGCAGGTCCAGAATATAGTCAAAATGTCTCCACCAACCAGCGGTCGAAACACAACCCCTTTCAGCAGGCTAAATAGTTCTGTTAAATGACAACAGAAGGGACAGGCAACAAGAACCATCAGTCAAAGAGGGGAGGGCTAGTTCTTCTCTACCGGGTTACATTGGGGCGCTACCGGAACTGATCGAATTGGTAGTCTACAGTGTTTCTGGATGTTTCAGACTGAAGCTGGGGTTAGCATGAGAGCACCACCATTTCGTAGCTCCATTGTGGCCATTCCGCAACCAATCATGGCAGCCGCTCTTTATCGTTATTTTGGGCGGGGTGGGTGGCGGAGCCGAGCTGTTTTGCAGCCATCATTGTGTGGAGTTCAGTTCATCTCACTAGTTTTGTATTTGTCATGAGGGGTTGTTCCTAATGTTTCTATTTTAGCGAGGTCAAAAAGAGATCCCATTAGTGGCCTACTGATTTTGCTCGATTCCTTTTCTTTTTTTTTTACACGATTTTTCGTTATCTGCAAAGACTAAACAGAGTATTGAGACTCTGTGTTTGTTTGTAAATAGAGAATGAACCAAAGAGAACTAATTCTAAAACAGTAAATACTTGGATAACAATCAATCAAATGGAGAGAGAAGCAGGCACGACGGATTACAACGGGGGCAAAGGCCTGCGTTAACTACCTTTCACTATCTGCAAAGAGAGAGTACTCCTAATAGAAATGAGGGGGGGGGGCACCATTCAAAGCAGATCAGTGTGCATAAACACGAAAATGTTTTCACTTACCACGTACTTGACATTCGACAGCTTATGATATTTGCTATTAAAAAACCATTGAAATTCACTGAAAAAACCATAGGTTATAGACCATATATAGTTAGGAATTAGCATTTACAAAACCTTGAAAATTCACTGAAAAAACCATAGGTTATAGACCATATATAGTTAGGAATTAGCATTTAAAAAACCTTATTTTACTCACACAAAACCATTGAAATTCCATATATAGTTAGTTGCACTAACTATATATCGCGCACCCGCAATCCACTGCTGATCATGTCACATATTACATCATTCATGACATGGTCAGTGACATCACTGATGACATCACTGATGACATCTCAAATGACATCACTGATGACATCACTGATGACATCTCATTTGACATCATTCTTGTGCTAATACGATAAACCTCTTCAGACTCTAATATAACCTTAGATACACTCAGTGTATACAGACACTCACACACTGCCACTCATCCATGGAGTTACTCACACACCCAGTCAGTCATGCAAAGAAACAATCTCACCTCCATTTCTTCAACTATATAGTTAAACACACCTTACTTATTGAAACATATACTAACACATATTTACTCTCTTATACAATCCCTGATACAAGTTCACAATGATCGATACAACCACTCACTCATTCAGTGGCTCTCATGCACAGTTATTTATATATGCCAACTCTCACATGTACTGTGTTTTACATATGTACTTACTATGACATGTAGCATTGAGATATCCATTCACTCATCAATACACTCATGCACACAGTCAACTGCCCATGTAGCTGTTTCCACATGCACTCTTGAACTCATACACCTAGTGAATAAACTGCTCACACATCTATGCATAGAGTCACACACCTTCCAGCCACCCCCACACAAACTCAATCTGCCATAGAAATACTTGGGCAACCAATTAATAACACATATAGCCTCTCGTATAGCTAATGATCAACACATGCAGCAGTTTACAGAACAACAGACATAATGATGCACAAATTAAGACAGTTTAGTCACTAACCCATGCACTCAGTGAGACACATTTAATCACTCACTCATACATTCAGTCATGCACCTACTAAATCCTTCGTCCAGACACTTATACATCTACTCATTCTTCAATATGTAAAAAATATTTAAACTTTACAGAAACACACAGTCACTGGATGACGTCATCAGTGATCTCATCAGTGATGTCATTTGAGATGTCATCAGTGATGTCATCAGTGATGTCACTGACCATGTCATGAATGATGTAATATGTGACATGATCAGCAGTGGATTGCGGGTGCGCGATATATAGTTAGTGCAACTAAGTATATATGGAATTTCAATGGTTTTGTGTGAGTAAAATAAGGTTTTTTAAATGCTAATTCCTAACTATATATGGTCTATAACCTATGGTTTTTTCAGTGAATATATATATATATATATATATATATATATACACACACATATATATATATATTCACTGAAAAAACCATAGGTTATGGACCATATATAGTTAGGAATTAGCATTTAAAAAACCTTATTTTACTCACACAAAACCATTGAAATTCCATATATAGTTAGTTGCACTAACTATATATCGCGCACCCGCAATCCACTGCTGATGATGTCACATATTACATCATTCATGACATGGTCAGTGACATCACTGATGACATCACTGATGACATCTCAAATGACATCACTGATGACATCACTGATGACAACATCCAGTGACTGTATGTTTCTGTAAAGTTAAAATATGTCTTACATATTGAAGAATGAGTGGATGTATAAGTGTCTGGACGAAGGATTTAGTAGGTGCATGACTGAATGTATGAGTGAGTGATTAAATGTGTCTCACTGAGTGCATGGGTTAGTGACTAAACTGTCTTAATTTGTGCATCATTATGTCTGTTGTTCTGTAAACTGCTGCATGTGTTGATCAGTAGCTATATGAGTAACTATATGGGTTATTGATTGATTGCCCAAGTATTTGCATGGGAGACTGAGTGTGTGTGTGGCTGGCTGGGAGGTGTGTGACTCTGTACAGATCAATGTGTACTTGTATCAATGATTGTATAAGAGAGTAAGTATGTGTTAGTATATGGTTGAAAACGTAAGGTGCTCTATGTTTAACTGTATAGAGTAGAAAATGGAAGTGTGATTGATTCTTTACAGGACTGACTAGGTGTGTGAGTAACTCCATGGATGAGTGGCAGAGTGTGAGTGTCTGTATCGGTGTATGAGTACATATGATAGTGTTGTAAAGATGAGTGATTGTATGTATGAATGATTGTATGGGTGAATGAGTGAATGTGTGTGTAGACGTAGGAATCAGTGATAACGTATGTAGTAACTAGTATTGGTGTGTCAATGGTTTCAAAAATTATACTCTGTTTTTAACACTGGGTGAAACAGAGGTTATATTAAAATGTGAGGAGATGCATTGTATTGTCACATGAATGATATCATCAGTGATGTGGTCATTGATGTCAAATGAGATGTCATCAGTGATGTGGTCATTGATGTCAAATGAGATGTCATCAGTGATGTCATCAGTGATGTCATTTGAGATGTCATCAGTGATGTCATCAGTGATGTCACTGACCATGTCATGAATTATGTAATATGTGACATCATCAGCAGTGGATTGCGGGTGCGCGATATATAGTTAGTGCAACTAACTATATATGGAATTTCAATGGTTTTGTGTGAGTAAAATAAGGTTTTTTAAATGCTAATTCCTAACTATATATGGTCTATAACCTATGGTTTTTTCAGTGAATTTTCAAGGTTTTGTAAATGCTAATTCCTAACTATATATGGTCTATAACCTATGGTTTTTTCAGTGAATTTCAATGGTTTTTTAATAGCAAATATCATAAGCTGTCGAATGTCAAGTACGTGGTAAGTGAAAACATTTTCGTGTTTATGCACACTGATCTTCTTTGAATGGTGCCCCCCCCCCCCTCATTTCTATTAGGAGTACTCTCTCTTTGCGCATAGTGAAGGGTAGTTAACGCAGGCCTTTGCCCCCGTTGTAATACGTCGTGCCTGCTTCTCTCTCCATTTGATTGATTGTTATCCAAGTATTTACTGTTTTAGAATTGGTTCTCTTTGGTTCATTCTCTATTTACAAACAAACACAGAGTAGCAATACTCTGTTTAGTCTTTGCAGATAACGAAAAATCGTGTAAAAAAAAAAGAAAAGGAATCGAGCAAAATCAGTAGGCCACTAATGGGATCTCTTTTTGACCTCACTAAAATAGAAACATTAGGAACAACCCCTCATGACAAATACAAAACTAGTGAAATGAACTGAACTCCACACAATGATGGCTGCAAAACAGCTCGGCTCCGCCACCCACCCCACCCAAAATAACGATAAAAAGCGGCTGCCATGATTGGTTGCGGAATGGCCACGACGGAGCTACGAAATGGTGCTGCTCTCATGCTAACCCCAGCTTCAGTCTGAAACATCCAGAAACACTGTAGACTACCAATTCGATCAGTTCTGGTAGCGCCCCAATGTAACCCGGTAGAGAAGAACTAGCCCTCCCCTCTTTGACTAATGGTTCTTGTTGCCTGTCCCTTCTGTTGTCATTTAACAGAACTATTTAGCCTGCTGAAAGGGGTTGTGTTCCGACCGCTGGTTGGTGGACACATTTTGACTATATTCTGGACCTGCGTTGTCGCGTAATGCGTCATATGACGCGCCGCGTTAGCGCATCCGGAAGTCATCCGGGGCGCGCAGCGCGTAACGTAAGCATAACAAGTCATGTGACTTGTTAATAAAACTTTTCATTGGTTCATTTTACTTTTCTTATTCTAATGATGAAAGGCTTGGTCATATGACCTAAAAATTACGCTTTTTATTACTTCCGAACATTATTTTTTCTTAAATATATGTTATAATGTTCCAGGCTAATGTACTTTCCCGGAAAATTTACAACTGTCCTGCAAGTAAAATATATTCTTTTTTCGAGAAAAAGAGCGTTTCTTCGTCCCATGACGGAGCCGTTGAGCAAAAGAGGGTCGATCTGCTGTCTTAGTCGCCGATACGCCTGAATATGAGATTCTTATCGATCACTTTATGTTGCAGGAATAGAAAACACATCAGCCCTTGACCATTTATCTTTACTGCGTTCCTTCGTATTATACCTTTTACCCTTCATGTAATTGGTCTGCTTTATTTCACTTGCCTTTTAATGATTCTAAAACAGTGACTATTATTAAAAACTTTACCAATGTATATACTACTACCATGTTTTCTTTTAAAAACCTTTATTTTGAAAATTTCATTATACAAATACGAGCCTATAACCATGTGGGCCTGCCACAGAGCAAACTGTAATCGTATATGATGAATAGACATTTACACTGTAGAAGAACGTAACGGGCGGGCCATTAGGTTGCAAGAACTAAGGTGTCTAACAGTTACGGAATCGGTGGACGTACATTTTATAATTAAAATACGACAGGGCCAGTTACAATAAAATTATCTAGATATACATTTGCGGGCAAGTACCATGGCTGACGTTAATTCGAACTTTCAACAGTACAGTAATCAATAACACATCAGAACTTAATATCAATAGGGATGTCGAAATATTCAATCAATTCTCGTCCCCGCCCGCCATGTGCTTCAAAACTGCATACGTATCTCGTGATTTCAAGGTTCTGCAACCAGTACACAACAAGGAGTTACGAGTCCCATTTATTCCGGCGCCATTTTGGGCGAGGACGGGCAGGTCCAGGATATAGTCAAAATGTCTCTACCAACCATCGACTATGATGACGTTCATATGCTGTATTTATTAGAGTAACACTCATCTGTCCACATGAAATTAATTTGCCACAATCTAAACATGTCATTTTAATCTTTCCAAAGTTCTTCTAAATATTTGGGACCGTTTCCCTTGCCTCTGAAGCTCTCAGTGCCACTTCTTTGATGAATGTACTAGCAGGTCAGGGGTTCTCCTCCAAATCTCTCTTTTATGCAGCACTATAATTAATTGGTGCCACCTCTCCATATGACGATGCATGGTATAGTTACCACAACTATATTTTTTTTCGGTTCCTCTGGAGAGTTCATCGTGGCAGATGAAGCGTGTAACGTACCGGGCATTTACCTTTTTTTGCATGTACAGGAAAGGAAAAAAAAAATCGAGCGTCCGAGTTCTAAGGTGTCCCAGGGCCATTTTAGTGGACCAGGCCCAAATCCAATGAACAGGCCGCCATTTTGAGAGTCCTCTTGCAGCCGCCTGTCGCTGTAGCATCAAGAGCAGCCGAAACTCAGCTGAATGGCAACTGAAACGGTAAAGGGGCGCCCCACTACATTTCAGCATTGTAGGATGACCACACCAGTACAGCAACTTGCTAGACATCACCTCGGTGCCATCCGGATCTCGGCGCCCCACTGCAGATGAAGTGCCTCTCAACTATGAAACCACCACGGTGACATCCGGATCTTGGCGCGTTGTGCTGCCTTCGGCCTATTCGCACATCGGTCCGCTACTGACGCCATCTCACAGGCTAATGGGGCGACCCACGCCGAGTTTCAGCATTGTAGGATGACCACACCAGTACAGCAACTTGCTGGACATCACCTCGGTGCCATCCGAATCTTGGCATCTCAACGCCTAGTGGTATCTTCCATACAGAAAATCTTGTTACGCTGCCTTTGGCCCCATTCGCACATCAGTCCGCAACTTAGACATCACCTCGGTGCCATCCGGATCTTGGCATCTCAGCGCCTTGTGGTGTCAGTCAGAAAATATTGTTGCGCTGCCTTTGGCCCCATTCGCACATCAGTCCGCTACTGACACCATCTCACAGGCCAACAGGGCGCCCCACGCCGACTTTTACCATTGTACGATGGCCACACCAGTGGCACAACTTGCTAGACATCACCTCGGTGCCATCCGAATCTTGGCATCTCAACGCCTAGTGGTATCTTCCATACAGAAAATATTGTTACGCTGCCTTTGGCCCCATTCGCACATCGGTCCGCAACTTAGACATCACCTCGGTGCCATCCGGATCTTGGCATCTCAGCGCCTTGTGGTGTATTCTCTTCAGAAAATATTGTTGCGCTGCCTTTGGCCCCATTCGCACATCGGTCCGCAACTTAGACATCACCTCGGTGCCATCCGGATCTTGGCATCTCAGCGCCTTGTGGTGTCTTCTACTCCGAAAATATTGTAGAAAATATTGTTGCGCTGCCTTTGGCCCCATTCGCACATCAGTCCGCTACTGACACCATCTCACAGTCCGACAGGGCGCCCCACGCCGACTTTTACCATTGTACGATGGCCACACCAGTGCCACAACTTGCTAGACACCACCTCGGTGCCATCCGGATCTTGGCATCTCAGCGCCTTGTGGTGTCTTCAAATCAGAAAATATTTTTGCGCTGCCTTTGGCCCCATTCGCACATCGGTCCGCTACTGACGCCATCTCACAGGCCAACGGGGCGCCCCACGCCGACTTTCAACATTATAGGATGGCCACAGAAGTGCGACAACTTACTAGACACCACCTCGGTGCCATCCGGATCTTGGCGCGTTGTGCTGCCTTCGGCCTATTCGCACATCGGTCCGCTACTGACGCAAACTCACAGGCCAACGGGGCGCCCCTCGCCGACTTTCAGCATTGTAGGATGGCCACACCAGTGCGGCAACTTGCTACACACCACCTCGGTGCCATCCGGATCTTGACATCTCAGCGCCTAGTGGTGTCTTCTATTCCGAAAATATTGTTGCGCTGCCTTCGGCCCCATTCACACATCGGTCCGCTACTGACGCCATCTCACAGGCCAACGGGGCGCCCCACGCCGACTTTCAGCATTGTAGGATGGCCACACCAGTGCCACAACTTGCTAGACACCACCTCGGTGCCATCTAGAACTTGGCATCTCAGCGCCTTGTGGTGTCTTCAATTCAGAATATATTGTTGCGCTGCCTTTGGCCCCATTCGCACATCGGTCCGCTACTGACGCCATCTCACAGGCCAACGGGGCGCCCCACGCCGACTATCAGCATTGTAGGATAGCCACACCAGTACAGCAACTTGCTAGACATCACCTCGGTGCCATCCGGATCTCGGCGCCCCACTGCAGATGAAGTGCCTCTCAACTATGAAACCACCACGGTGACATCCGGATCTTGGCGCGTTGTGCTGCCTTCGGCCTATTTGCACATCGGTCCACTACTGACGCCATCTCACAGGCCAACGGGGCGCCCCACGCCGACTTTCAGCATTGTAGGATGGCCACACCAGTGCGGCAACTTACTAGACACCACCTCGGTGCCATCCGGATCTTGGCGCGTTGTGCTGCCTTCGGCCTATTCGCACATCGGTCTGCTACTGACGCAAACTCACAGGCCAACGGGGCGCCCCACGCCGACTTTCAGCATTGTAGGATGGCCACACCAGTGCTGCAACTTGCTGGACACCACCTCGGTGCCATCCGGATCTTGGCGCGTTGTGTTGCCTTCGGCCTATTCGCACATCGGTCCGCTACTGACGCCGCCTCACGTGCCAACGTATTTTCTCCGCATTTTATACCCTATGCCGCATAACAGGTCATGTGACTTGTTTATAAAACTTTTCATTGGTTCATTTTACTTTTGGTTTCCTAATGATGGAAGGCTTGATCATATGACCTAAAAACAACACTTTTCATTGGATGAAAACTTTTTTTTTTTCCCAAACGATGAAAGCCCCACCTTGTTTCTGGATGTTTCAGACTGAAGCTGGCGTCAGCATGAGAGCACCACCATCTCGTAGCTCCGTCGTGGTCATTCCGCGAGCAATCATGGCAGCCGCTCCCCACCAGAAGCCTGCAGGAGTCGGGGCCCCCAAAACTATTGATGAATTCTCAATGCGGAGGGGACGCTTTCGAGAATGGGGTCCAAGACCTAGCAGACAAGCGTCCGATTTCCAAGGTGTCCCAGGGCCATTTCAGTGGACCAGGCCCAAAAAGGAAAGAGCCTGCCGCCATTTTGAGAGTCCTGTGACAGCCGCCTATCGCTGCACCGCAAGAGTGGGCGCAACTCAGCTGAATTGCGGCTTTTGACACAGTGGACCAAAAACGGACGGAATGGCAACTGAAACGGTAAAGGGGCGCCCCACTACAACAGATGACACTCCACCTGGAGAGGCCCGTTCACACCGCCTCCCCCGGGGCGCCCCACGCCGTTATTCGGAGCAGCATTGTAGGATACCAAAACCAGTGCGGCAACTTACTGGACATCACCTTGGTGCCATCGTTCTGCTGCCTTGGAACTATTCGCACAACAGTTTGCTACTGATGACCCACCCCCCGCGATGCCCCACGCCGTTATTTGCTGGGTGGCAACTTACTAGACATCACTTTCGTGTCATCTAGATTTCGGCGCGTTCTGCTGCCTTGGAACTATTCGCACAACAGTTTGCTACTGATGACCCACACCCCGCGACGCCCCACGCCGGAAATCTGGACGTTGTGCTGCGTTGGGACTATTCGCACAGCCGACCGCTACTTCGTTGTTTTTCCCTAAAAATGTTTATATGTTATTACTATTTTTGTTTTCTTGTATATATTTATAAATTATTAAAGTTTTATAATCTTACTACTTTGTCGGAGTGCTATATATTTTTAATGTGACACATAATTGTAAAAACTTTGATGTACAAAGAGTCATCCCTGGAATCTACCGCTTCACGCTCGGTCCCCTCCCCAATCACAATACAGGATGGTTTTCAGATAATAGCAACGCTTCTGCTGTGACGGATCTCATCGAGTGTGGGCCTTGATCTACTATAACTCCTTTGAAGAGGGGTGATTCTTTACAGCTGTGGCCATAAACTACATCTGCAGGGCCAGCTGATAGCCTAGGACCGGCCTGGACAATCGGACACAGAGGAAAAGGAGTGTCAGAGGGTGCGGTAGTGAATAGGGCGAAAGGGAGGTGTCGGGCGGGCACAGGGTGTGATTCTCAGGGAAGAGCAGCGCAGATGGGGGGAGGTTTATTACCCATGCATAAGACAGAGAGCGGGGGTGACCACTGCCTGGGTGAGATGCTTGCGAGGGTGGGGAGCCATGCTAAGGATCGACAGCGTGCACAGAGTGGGTCTGGTCAAGGCATCTAAAATGGCTGCCGTGCACGACAAAAGTGTGGCATTTGAAAAAAGACAAGATGGCGCAGACAATGTTTTTCAACACTTCCTGATTTCCTTCGAATCGAACGTTAACAGACGTTGGGGCATATTACCAAAGTTAAGCGATATTTATCCCTAACGATGCATTGCAAAGATTTTTTTACCGTCAGAAATTATCGCAGATAAACCTTGCTATTATCAAGGTTTATCGCAAATACGATAAAAAACGACCGCAATGCATTAATATCGCTGAAAACTCAGCGATATTCATGCATTACCGAGCTAATGCTCTTAGCCATGTTATCCACCTCCCATTGGATAACATGGCTAAGAACTGCTCAGGGCAGCTGTTACTTTTTGGAGATATTCGCGCTTATCTCGAATATTTCCAAAAGTTGATAATAGGAGATAGCGATGTTAGCGACTGTTTCCAGTCGCTAACATCTTGGCATGCCCACTTTGCAAGTCATTAGTGATAAATATCACTCACATGCAAAGTGGGGCCCAAGATGGTCGCTATCTCCTACTAGCCGTCGCTAACTGGTGTTAGCAACAGCTAGGTAATACAGATATAATTTTATCTCCGCGAAGCGGAGCGCTGTTACAGATATATATCTTGTTTTTGAACGTTAATTTCTCAAAATGCACTGAAGCACATATATTGAGACCTAGCAAAGGCACATCGGGCTACCAGTCCCTAATATTTTACCAAGTTTCTTGCAAATCCATTCAGCCGTTCGATTATTATTATTATTTTTTTTTTTTGCCCCGCGGGGCCCTTTTAAAACCTCCACATCAAACCTAGGGGGTCAGCGAGGATCTACTATGCCCCCTTATGGTCATTTGCCCCTTCGCTTTGGCCTCCTCTTGTCTCTCGATCCTACCGAGAGACAAGATGGCGGCCGCTACGTACTGTTTGGAATGTTTACAGACACCGGAGAGCCAATCAGCTTCGCTTCGCAAAGCTCCGTAACGCGAAAAGTACGCGAAGCGGTGCGCTGTTACAGATATATATCTTTTTTTGAACGTTAATTTCTCAAAATCCACTGAAGCACATATATTGAGACCTAGCAAAGGCACATCGGGCTACCAGTCCCTACAATTTTGCCAAGTTTCGTGCAAATCCATTCAGCCGTTCGATTATTATTATTATTTTTTTTTTTTTGCCCCGCGGGGCCCTTTTAAAACCTCCACATCAAACCTAGGGGGTCAGCGAGGATCTACTATTCCCCCTTATGGTCATTTGCCCCTTCGCTTTGGCCTCCTCTTGTCTCTCGATCCTACCGAGAGACAAGATGGCGGCCGCTACGGACTGTTTGGAATGTTGACAGACGCCGGAGAACCAATCAGCTTCGCTTCACAAAGCTCCGTTGCGCGAAAAGTACGCGTCCTGGGACGCTGCCCGGTCCGCTGTTACAGATATATATCTTTTTTTAAACGTTAATTTCTCAAAATCCACTGGAGCACATATATTGAGACCTACAAAAGGCACATCGGGCTACCAGTCCCTACAATTTTGCCAAGTTTCGTGCAAATCCATTCAGCCGTTCGGGCTAAAAGTGAGGCCAACCGCCCTATGGAAAACTCAATGTTAAAAACACGTTTTGGGACCCCCCTTTTTCCTCGACCCCCCCTGGACGAAACCCCCCCAATTTTCAGGGGCTGCTCAGAAACAAAATGTGCCATTTTCCTGAAAATTTCAGCCAATTCCGTCCACAAACGCCAAAGTTATTAGACATAGAATTTTCAAAAAACCCATAGAGAAAAAATCCTAACTATATATACCTACTGGCGACCGCCAGTAGATAATATATATACACACATAAATATATATATATATATATATATATATATATATATATACACACACATATATATATATATATATATATATATATATATATATATATATATATATATATATATATATATATATATATATATTCACTGAAAAAACCACAGGTTATAGACCATATATAGTTAGGAATTAGCATTTAGAAAACCTTATTTTACTCACACAAAACCATTGAAATTCCATATATAGTTAGTTGCACTAACTATATATCGTGCACCCGCAATCCACTGCTGATGATGTCACATATTACATCATTCATGACATGGTCAGTGACATCACTGATGACATCACTGATGACATCTCAAATGACATCACTGATGACATCACTGATAACAACATCCAGTGATTTTTTGTTTCTATAAAGTTTAAATATGTCTTACATATTGAAGAATGAGTGGATGTGTAAGTGTCTGGACGAAGGATTTAGTAGGTGCATGACTGACTGTATGAGTGAGTGATTAAATGTGTCTCACTGACTGCATGGGTTAGTGACTAAACTGTCTTAATTTGTGCATCATTATGTCTGTTGTTCTGTAAACTGCTGCATGTGTTGATCAGTAGCTATATGAGTAACTATATGGGTTATTGATTGATTGCCCAAGTATTTGTATGGGAGACTGAGTGTGTGTGTGGCTAGCTGGGAGGTGTGTGACTCTGTGCAGATCAATCTGTACTTGTATCAATGATTGTATAAGAAGGTAAGTATGTGTTAGTATATGTTTGAAAATGTAAGGTGCTCTATGTTTAACTGTATAGACAAGAAAATGGAAGTGTCATTGATTCTTTACAGGACTGACTAGGTGTGTGAGTAACTCCATGGATGAGTGGCAGACTGTGAGTGTCTGTATAGGTGTATGAGTGCATATGATAGTGTTGTAAAGATGAGTGATTGTATGTATGAATGATTGTATGGGTGAATGAGTGAAGGTGTGTGTAGACGTAGCAATCAGTGAGTGCGTATGTAGTAACTAGTATTGGTGTGTCAATGGTTTCAAAAATTATACTCTCTTTTTAACACTGGGTGAAACAGAGGTTATATTAAAATGTGAGGAGATGCATTGTATTGTCACATGAATGATATCATCAGTGATGTGGTCATTGATGTCAAATGAGATGTCATCAGTGATGTCATCAGTGATGTCATTTGAGATGTCATCAGTGATGTCATCAGTGATGTCACTGACCATGTCATGAATGATGTAATATGTGACATCATCAGCAGTGGATTGCGGGTGCACGATATATAGTTAGTGCAACTAACTATATATGGAATTTCAATGGTTTTGTGTGAGTAAAATAAGGTTTTCTAAAGGCTAATTCCCAACTATATATGGTCTATAACCTGTGGTTTTTTCAGTGAATTTTCAAGGTTTTGTAAATGCTAATTCCTAACTATATATGGTCTATAACCTATGGTTTTTTTCTGTGAATTTCATTGGTTTTTTAACAGCTAATATCTGTAGCTGTAAAATGTATTCTTCTTTAAATCCAAAAATATATTTTATATGTTTATGAATAATTTTTTTTTTTAATATTTTTTTTTCTTCGTTCCCGCTTCGCGAATCGGGAAGCTTCCCGTTAGCTGACCTTGATGCCGCGAAATAGACCGCGAGCCGGTAAACGTTTCTTTACCGCAAGTGCCGCGTTAGAAAACAACATCGTGACGCCTCCCGTCCGCATGACGTTTCACGTTGTCGCGTGATACGTCATATGACGTGCTACGTTAGCGAACTGGTACGCGAAGCGAGTCGCAAAGCGCAGGTTTCTGGAAGCAAACCGGGAGGCCCTGCAAAGCGCTTAACGTAAACACAGCAAGTCATGTGACTTGGTAATAACACTTTTCATTGGTTCATTTCACTTTTGGTTTCCTAATGATGTAAGACTAGGTCATATAATCTAAAATGAACACTTTTGATTGGTTGAGAACTCTTGTTTTTCCCAAATGATGAAAATCCCTCCTTCTTTCCTCACTCTGACTTTCATCATTGTGAGAGAAAGACCCTTTGTGATCACTGAGCAATGGCTTCTTTAGTAGCTTCAGCTGGTGCTTCCCCACCACCTCCACCACATCCAAGGAAGAGTGGACCACCTGCTCAAGTTATAATTCAACAAGAAGAAGAAGAAGAGGAACAGGACGACGAGCACGAAGAGAGGCAGTTTTTGCCTGAGCAGCCCAGGACGTCTCACCGGAAAGAAAACTTCATTTGGCAATTTTTTAAAATTCCCAAAGGTCAGAAAAAAGTAAATGCAAGATACGTAACTTGCCTTATATGTCAAGATAGACTGTCCAGAGGAACCGAGAAAAAATACAGTTTCGGAAACTACACAATGCATCGCCATATGACTAGGTGGCATCCTAACAACTACAGTGCTGCACAGTTTCGGAACGACCTAGATAATCTCCCTATTATGGCCAGAAGATCTGTTGTACCGGAAGTAACGGGACCAGAGGGCAGGGAGATGGTGCCAAATATAAAAATGAAATTTGGTGAAGTAAAACACACCTGCGTATTTTGCGATGGATTCATTTCCTACGGAGAAAAAAGCATCACTCTGATCAACAGAGCTATTGACTATCATATGCAAGTTTGTACGAAACGCCCAAAATAATAAATACTTCTTTTTTTGTTTTGTTGCTCCTGTTGAGCCCTTTACAATGAATCGTTTTCATTGCCCCCTCCAAGAAAAACCAAAAAAATATAAAACTTCAGAAAAATTCAAAAAAAGTAAAAAAATGTTCCGAAAAATAATAAAAAAAATATAAAACAACAAAAACAATTAAAAAAAAAGTTCTTTTCAGAACTACCTCCCCGTTATTAAAAAATTGGTACAATATTTGGATCTGTGCCAACCTCTATTTCTCTTAGTTCGCTTCCCAGTTCGCTCGCCGGTACGCGAACTAGAAGCGAACCAAAAACAGTAAGTATAAGGGAAGGAAACAGACACTTATGTTAAAAGAAAGACAGCTATAGGGGAGTAAACTAGAGATACTATTACCCGTAATCCACTGCTGATGATGTCACATATTACATCATTCATGACATGCTCAGTGACATCATCAGCAGAGGATTGCGGGTTTTTTGGCAACGTGCCTTATCCACGGTTTAATAACGCTGCCTTTTGCTTTATATAAGTTTTCAAATTGTATGAAATATATACCAATAGGTCGTTATGAACCTTTAGGTAGTGCTTTTCTTCATGAGGTCTGGTCGCTTCCATACACATACAGATGTTTCAAAGATGATCAAGAAGTTTATCTGAATGGAGAGGAATGCACTGAGACGCCAGATCATTCACTAATGTGTAGGCACATACAGTTACACGGTTCATGCAACAAACACCGACCAAATATGGCTTGCGTGTTGCAAGGCACGCCAGTTCCTGCTATCATCCCCACGTTCAAGTTGTTGGAAAATGGTAGTTATTTGATGCTCAATAATGAAGATTGTTCTGAGTTAATTGAAAAGGGTCTGCACCTCTGTACGGGTGTTCGCTATGTGAAGCACGAATGTTTCACGGGCCGAACTCAAGGCCACCTCTCTCTGAGACAAAAGAGCTCTTATTCTTGCCATGCCGTTGAAATCTGTCCCAAGGTTGGTATTTGTGGCCAGATTGAAAACTCCCTATGTTCATGTGTGGGAGGAAATAGAACATTTCTGCAGCAAATAACCCGTTCACTTACTGTTACGATAAAAGGAATACTTTTAATTCAGATTTGCCTTTCAATTTCAGCAAGATGGTTCCGACTATCTTTAACGCATCCTCCACAAAGACCCTGGCGCACTTTTTTAAAGTTGTTACCAGTGGTCTCGTGACTTCATTTGAGAAAATCTTTGGAGTCATCCCTGCTTCCTTTCATTCCATTTTCTCCACTCCGGTTCGTGGATTGGCATTTTTACTTGCATTACCAGCGGACGCTCTTGTGCTTTTTTACATTTTTAAATATGGATGTCCCTCCTATGCAACCTCCCACCCTGCAGCTGCTGACACTGTTCCGCAATCGCATGCTAGAATATTATGGCACAATGCCGTTGGCGATATTAAGCACGGCATATGGATTATCTTTTCGATTCTCCTACTTCACCTGTGTCCAGCCTGTATTTCACTGCCTGACCTGTGATTTCGATTGGGCCATTGATTTGTGTCTCTGCGGACCGGTTTCTCCTGATGTCGACTTTAATCAGCTGATGACTCCTATCATTACTCACGAGTTGGTTTGTCCTGGCGAAAGGATTATGGCTGTGGCATTGATGCATGGACTACTTGGTCCCTGGAATTTACTGGCGGCAGCACAGTCTTTCTTGGAACAGAGCTTTCTTGAAAACCCACCGAGCTGTCCTCTGATGGTGATAGAGGATCCGGTGCTGGGAGAGCACGTATGTTCTTTTCCGCTTTTAAATTGGATGGCTGAACTGTTTTCGGATGAAGACGGTGACTTCCTATTGGAGGCTGTTGCAGCTTATTTTGCATATACAGTTATGTCATAGACCTTTTTCATGTTTGATATGCTGAGTACTAGCATTTCATTGACAATTCATTGACTTATTTGTCAAGTTTTTATTATTTACCTTGCCTATTGGCTTAAGACTCGATAAAGTACTTGGCTGTTTTATTTTTCTTTAGCATTAAATTTTCCTAGTTTTTAATGCTTTACCTTGCGGACCATCCACATATAAACTTGCAATCTGCTCTCATGAGATGGCACTTCTATTATCTTATTCAGTTCGTTTCCGGATCATGGGGAGGTGTCATCTAGGTCCTGGATATCTTTACACCGTGTTAAGTTAGCATGGGCTCATTACCGGTTTAAACGCCATTTTTCCTTTTTTGCAACTTCTGCACACGACACTTAGTTGTTGCTTTAGCTTTCCACCTAGTAGTTCATCGTGGTTTACATGAGAATAATATGTTATTGCTCTACTATCTGCTTTGCTTGTTAAACTATATCTGTACAGCGAGTGCTAAAGTTTCAAGAACAACACGATACAGAATTGTTATGAGGTCTGATCTCCACGACTTCATACTCATAACATAAGTGCAACTTCTGCCAATTCTGGGCATGAGGCGAGTTTTATATTGCTTTGCCGAACACACATACACAACAGTTGATGCGGTTCACATGAAGAGAGAGCTGGTGTATGCTGATGTGATTCCTTCAAATCTAAGACACTAAAGTATGGGCACGCCCTAAACCAACACAAAGAGACCTTCTTAGCAAATAATATAATATGTGTATTAGGGAGGGTGAGATATAAGCAGCCGCGGGCCGTGGAGGGAGTTACGGTGAGGCAGGGAGGCGGGGAGGGGGAGAAGCAGGGTGGAGCCCTCTCTACCTTGCCCCTCCCCCTCCCCGCCTCCCTGCCCCACCGTAACTCCCTCCACGGCCCGCGGCTGCTTATAAGTGTTGCTAACTCTTATTCATTTACAGCATGTTAACATACTGTCACCATTCGCTTTTTATGTACTAGTAACTATGCTGGTAATTTTGCTACTGATAATATGTGTACTTCTATTATCTAAGATACTACGCCTGAGAAGACGGCATTAGTAAATAAACATTTCAAATACACATGTGTTCTTCTTAACTCCATGTTCTGGTTTCTAAGAAATATATAACGACCGACTGTTCATGAGTTCCACGTATCCTGAGGTACTATAAGTTCATATTCTGGATTGTCTAAACATTGAGAGTTTGTTATATCCAATGTGACACTGTACCTAGCTTGCTAAGGAGTTTTTGATTACTAACGTGAGTTTTGGGACACCCTAATTCGCCGAGGTTCCAATCCTCTGTCCACAGTTCTGTGTGAGAACAGAAACCCTGCGACAGGGGCACCCCGACCCTTGCTGGAGCTTCATCACACTTGCGATACAACTCCAGCAATGCGCCACCTTTACGGCACAGATACATCACGCATCTGTGCTGTTTTTGCCCCATGATGCGCCGCATTGTAAATGCAGCACACCATAGGTGACGGAACAGCGGCACAGAATGACTAACACATCCCTGGTGATGCGCCAGTCATCATAAATGTATCCCTATGCTTCTTATCTTGTTAGAGATGAACCGCCATATGTATCATCAAAGTTTTTTGCATTTCCTAAATAGCGAACTTTAAGGAATAAATAGCGATTCTTTACCATTCCTAGTTTGCGATTAGCTATTTGCTAATTACAAATTACCCATTCATTTCCTTCATTTCCATAGGGCGGTTGGACTCACTTTTAGCTCGAACGGCTGAATGGATTTCCACGAAACTTGGCAAAATTGTAGGGACTGGTAGCCCGATGTGCCTTTGCTATGTCTCAAGATATATGCTCCAGTGGTTTTTACGAAAATTAACTTTGAAAAATATATATTGGGCTACATTGGCCTATATATATGTTGGAGCCCAAATGTAGCCCAATGTAGCCCAATGAAGCCCAATGTAGCCCAATGTAGCCCAAAGATGGCCGCCAGACACACAAAAAAACAAATGTAGCCCAAATATCAGCCAGATGTAGCCCAACTATAGCCCAGTGACAGAATGACCAATCAGCTTCGCAAACCTCCGTTACGCGAAGCGGAGCGCTGTTACAGATATATATCTTTTTTTGAACGTTAATTTCTCAAAATCCACTGGAGCACATATATTGAGACCTAGCAAAGGCACATCGGGCTACCAGTCCCTACAATTTTGCCAAGTTTCGTGCAAATCCATTCAGCCGTTCGAATATTATTATTATTATTTTTTTTGCCCCGCGGGGCCCTTTTAAAACCTCCACATCAAACCTAGGGGGTCAGCGAGGATCTACTATTCCCCCTTATGGTCATTTGCCCCTTCGCTTTGGCCTCCTCTTGTCTCTCGATCCTACCGAGAGACAAGATGGCGGCCGCTACGGACTGTTTGGAATGTTGACAGACGCCGGAGAACCAATCAGCTTCGCTTCACAAAGCTCCGTTGCGCGAAAAGTACGCGTCCTGGGACGCTGCCCGGTCCGCTGTTACAGATATATATCTTTTTTTAAACGTTAATTTCTCAAAATCCACTGGAGCACATATATTGAGACCTACAAAAGGCACATCGGGCTACCAGTCCCTACAATTTTGCCAAGTTTCGTGCAAATCCATTCAGCCGTTCGGGCTAAAAGTGAGGCCAACCGCCCTATGGAAAACTCAATGTTAAAAACACGTTTTGGGACCCCCCTTTTTCCTCGACCCCCCCTGGACGAAACCCCCCCAATTTTCAGGGGCTGCTCAGAAACAAAATGTGCCATTTTCCTGAAAATTTCAGCCAATTCCGTCCACAAACGCCAAAGTTATTAGACATAGAATTTTCAAAAAACCCATAGAGAAAAAATCCTAACTATATATACCTACTGGCGACCGCCAGTAGGTAATATATATACACACATAAATATATATATATATATATATATATATATATATATACACACACATATATATATATATATATATATATATATATATATATATATTACCTACTGGCGGTCGCCAGTAGGTATATATAGTTAGGATTTTTTCTCTATGGGTTTTTTGAAAATTCTATGTCTAATAACTTTGGCGTTTGTGGACGGAATCGGCTGAAATTTTCAGGAAAATGGCACATTTTGTTTCTGAGCAGCCCTTGAAAATTTGGGGGGGGTTCGTCCAGTGGGGGCCGAGAAAAAAGGGGGGTCCCAAAACGTGTTTTTAACATTGAGTTTTCCATAGGGCGGTTGGCCTCACTTTTAGCCCGAACGGCTGAATGGATTTGCACGAAACTTGGCAAAATTGTAGGGACTGGTAGCCCGATGTGCCTTTTGTAGGTCTCAATATATGTGCTCCAGTGGATTTTGAGAAATTAACGTTTAAAAAAAGATATATATCTGTAACAGCGGACCGGTTAGCGCTCTGGTTCGCGGACTTTTCGCGCAACGGAGCTTTGTGAAGCGAAGCTGATTGGTTCTCCGGCGTCTGTCAACATTCCAAACAGTCCGTAGCGGCCGCCATCTTGTCTCTCGGTAGGATCGAGAGACAAGAGGAGGTCAAAACAAAGGGGGAAATAACTATAAGGGGGCATAGTAGATCCTCGCTGACCCCCTAGGTTTGATGTGGAGGTTTTAAAAGGGCCCCGCGGGGCAAAAAAAAAACAAAATAATAATAATCGAACGGCTGAATGGATTTGCACGAAACTTGGCAAAATATTAGGGACTGGTAGCCCGATGTGCCTTTGCTAGGTCTCAATATATGTGCTCCAGTGGATTTTGAGAAATTAACGTTGAAAAAAAGATATATATCTGTAACAGCGCTCCGCTTCGCGTACTTTTCGCGTTACGGAGCTTTGCGAAGCTGATTGGTTCTCCGGCGTCTGTCAACATTCCAAACAGTCCGTAGCGGCCGCCATCTTGTCCCTCGGTAGGATTGAGAGACAAGAGGAGGCCAAAGCGAAGGGGGAAATGACCATAAGGGGGCATAGTAGATCCTTCCTGACCTCTTAGGTTTGATGTACCATTTTGCCAAGTTTGGTGTAATTCCGTTCAGCCATTCAGGCTGTAGACGTATGTAAATGTCCTATGGAAAATTGCATGGGGAAAACACATTTGAAAGTGTTGAAATTTAGAACCAATTAAAATGTTACTTTGGTTTTGTATTTGTGTGTGATGAAAGTTAATTGGTTATGTATATATGTCAAATGAGAGGAAACCACAGCCATTTTGTGATACTACTGTCTGAGGTACATTTGTGAGGAATTTTTGGTGGTGAATTTCTGGTGTTTGATTTACACAGTACTAACACTTCTGCTACTTTTAAAAAGGTGAGTTGTTAATTTGTAAGGGGAACTATGTTGTACACTTGAAGATAATTTGAAAAATGTTTTCTGTTATTTATTTGCAGTCCTTCTGTTATACTAAATACTTGATGAAGTTAGTTTTATATTATGTATTACTAAAAACGATAAATGAAAGTGATTATTTTTTTCTGCAATTTACAGCAAGCAATTTCAAAATAAAATGGCTCACAATGAAGAGACCGTGGCAATTTCTTTTGAATTGTCC
Organism: Lissotriton helveticus; assembly: GCF_964261635.1. Classification (NCBI taxonomy): domain Eukaryota; kingdom Metazoa; phylum Chordata; class Amphibia; order Caudata; family Salamandridae; genus Lissotriton; species Lissotriton helveticus. Next base: position 114,640,821 of record NC_136073.1, on the reverse strand, counting down.
ACTACATTGATTGAAATTGAGAGCACCAATAATGAAATATTGTCACAAGGAGGACATGACTTGTATGATTCCATTAGATTGATTGAAATGGACAGCACCAAGAATGAAATATTGTCACAAGGAGATGACTTGAATGATTCCACTACATTGATTGAAATTGAGAGCACCAATAATGAAATATTGTCACAAGGAGGAGATGGCTTGTATGATTCCATTAGATTGATTGAAATGGACAGCACCAATAATGAAATATTGTCACAAGGAGGAGATGACTTGAATGATTCCACTACATTGATTGAAATTGAGAGCACCAATAATGAAATATTGTCACGAGGAGATGACTTGAATGATTCCACTACATTGATTGAAATGGACAGCACCAATAATGAAATATTGTCAGAAGGAGGAGATGACTTGAATGATTTTTTTGATCAATCTCTTGATGGCGAATTTATCGAGTGTTTGGAGACCATAGAGTTACAAGAATCATCATTGCAGACTTTTAATGAGGAGATTCCAGATGAGATGATTGAAGAGGAAATTACTGATGAGGACATGTTACTAGTTGTTTCAAATTTAGAAAATTCTGAAGAATAAATTTATATTTAGAAATCAAAAATTGTTTGAGACATTATTTATTTTTATTTTTAATTTATGAGGTTGTAGCGAAGTGATTGTAGTATAAAATGAGACTTATAGTATAGAGTGCAACATTTTTATGTTACATGGTAAGTTTACTCATATTTACTTCCCTTCTGCCACTATATTATCTCCAATGTGTATTTGACATGTCTTCTTCATCTGCGGCCTCCTTTCTCTCACTGTGTGTCTCCGATGCATCTTATCGCTGGTATTTTGTGTAATTACAGAAGAGAGTAAAATAAAATAGTTCGGAACGTGAAAAGGGGGCAAAGTAGAGTACTCCTCACCCCCTAGGCCTTTTTAGGCGGTCCTAAAAGGATCAGTTTCTGCTTTCCTGAGAGATTATGGTATGAGTTCCATATACCACAATAACTTGCATTACAACATGCAAGATATCTATCTCCTATTACCAACTTTTGGAGATATTCGCGCTAAGCGCGAATATCTCCAAAAAGAAACACCTGCCCTGAGCAGTTCTTAGCCATGTTATCCAATGGGAGGTGGATAACATGGCTAAGAGTATTAGCTCGGTAATGCATGAATATCGCTGAGTTTTTAGCGATATTCATGCATTGCGGCCGTTTATTATCGCATTTGCGATAAACCTTGATAATAGTAAGGTTTATCTTCGATAATTTCTGACGATGCTTAGTGGTAAAAAATTGGTTGGTAAGCATCGTTAGCGATAAATATCGCTTAACTTTGGTAATATGCCCCAACGTCTGTTAACGTTCGATTCGAAGGAAATGAGGAAGTGTTGAAAAACATTGTCTGCGCCATCTTGCCTTTTTTGAAATGCCACACTTTTGTCGTGCACGGCAGCCATTTTAGATGTCTTGACCAGACCCACTCTCTGCACGCTGTCGATTCGTAGCATGGCTCCTCACCCTCGTAAGCATCTCCCCCAGGCACTGGTCACCACCGCTCTCTGTCTTATGCATGGGCAATAAACCTTCCCCCATCTGCGCTGCTCTTCCCTGAGAATCACACTCTGTGCCCGCCCGACACCTCCCTTTCGCCCTATTCACTACCGCACCCTCTGACACTCCTCTTCCTCTGTGTCCGAATGTCCAGGCCGGTCCTAGGCTATCAGCTAGCCCTGCAGATGTAGTTTATGGCCCCAGCTGTAAAGAATCACCCCTCTTCAAAGGAGTTATAGTAGATCAAGGCCCACACCCGATGTGATCCGTCACAGCACACGCGTTCCTACTATCTGAAAACCATCCTGTATTGTGATTGGGGAGGGGACCGAGCCTGAAGCGGAAGATTCCAGGAATGACTCTTTGTACATCAAAGTTTTTACAATTATGTGTCACATTAAAAATATATAGCACTCCAACAAAGTAGTAGGAATATAAAACTTTAATAACATATAAATATATACAACAAAACAAAAACAGTAAAAACATTTAAACAACGAAGAGACCGTGGCAATTTCTTTTTAATTATCCAATAGATTTATTGAAATTGACAGCACCAATAATGAAATATTCTTGTCAGTAGCGGTCTGTTGTGCGAATAGTTCCAAGGCAGCAGAACGCGCTGAAATCTAGATGGCACGAAAGTGATGTCTAGTAAGTTGCCGCCCAGCAAAAAACGGCGTGGGGCGCCGCGGGGGTGAGTGAGTCCAGTAGGCACCACAGCTATTCTTACCGGCATTGCAGAATTACTGCTGGGGACAATGCCTGTGCTGTAGCAGGGTCACAGCAGAAACAAAAAGGATTCTGTTGAAGATGTTGTTGGTTTTCAATTTGAAAACAGTTCTGGTGTCAACTGCTATGCTAATGTAGTGGTTAATGTTTTGTTTTCTCTAGAAAATGTAAAAGAGGGGGAGGCAGTCCAAAGTTCCGTTAAAAGGGCAAAGGAAAGGATCGGTGGTTTGAACTATCAGTCAAAAAGGGGAGGGGGTGCAATAATTTTTCCTACCGGGTCACACTGTGCTTTCACCGGAAGTAAGGTCTGCAGGATTGTAGTAATTCAAAGTGAGGCTGGCGCCAGCATGGGAGCGCCGACGTCCCGCGGATACAGTTTCGTCACTCCACGGGCGATCATGGCAGTCATTCCCCATCGGGGGTCGGAGACTCCCGCGGCTCCTCTAGAATCTTCAAGGTCGTGGAGGACTACGGTGGTGGAGTCAACCAGTGACCGGGCCATTTCTTTATGTTGGGCCCGCTCTTGCCAGGTCGACCGCCATTTTGAGAGTTCGGCAGCTACCGGCGATCGCGGGGTCACATGAGCGGACGGGCTCCACCCTGCCGGGCGAGACGTTGCAGCATGGCCACAGTGGAAGAACCGTTATCTAGATCGTTCCGAAACTGTGCAGCACTGTAGTTGTTAGGATGCCACCGCCTGGAGCGCTGAGGGTGCAGCTGGGAAGCCTCCACCTGGGGAGGCGGGAGAGGCCTGTTCGCACCGTCTCTCCCTCCCAGTGCACCCCACGGCGTCTCGCTTGAGATTTGTTATGGCCGGACCAGGCGATGAGGACGAGGGGGGGGTCGGAGGCATGTGCAAGACATCCCCCTCCAGTGTTGTCGCAGCCATTATAAAAGAAAGAAGTGTCCCGTCCGTCTTCGGGCCGGGCTTCCGGTGGATGTCGGCCGGACGCCCCTGGCTCTGGCCCCATGAACGGGTTTCTTGGTTTATCGGCTGCAGCCGGATCCCGTCGGCCTCGGCCCCCCGACCGTTGGTGGTCGGACCGGAAGAGCATGTGGCGGGACTACCTGCAACTCTCAAGGGCCACCGCGGCCGGACTGGGAGAGAGAGGGGAGGGTCGAGGAGACATTCCCCCCCCCCTGCAACTGTTCAGCGTTGTAAAGGCAATCCCCTGGCCGGGTCCCGCTGGTCTCGGCCTCTCCTCCGGCTACACCCTACGTTAGGATCTCCTGGCCGAGGCGTGGCAGCAGGACCTGCTTTATATGGGCTGCTCCCGGCTGGGCGTAGCCGGAACCCTGCCCCACCTTGGAAGTTTCCAGAGTGGGGGTGGATGTTCTACTGACTTGCATTTTCCCTAGTCTATCGATTTTTTTGGCGTGGCAGGCGGTGGGACAGCGAGGGGTGATTTGGTTTCTCTTACTGTTTTTCTGGTCTCTCACCACTGGCATAGTTTTAACGTTTTCTTGTTTCTAGGACATTAATAGGTTTTATCATTACGTTATGTTATCGTTTCTTTGTTCGTTGTTTAATAAAAGTTCATGTTCATCAGTGGCCTACTGATTTTCGTTTTCCTATTTTTTTCTTTCCAGGTTGTTTCATGGTAAAGTTTCTGTTAACAGGATACAGTGATCACTTCGTTATTATTGCATATGTCCTTTTCACTAGGGGTGCTCTCTGGTCGGGCCAGATGACGTATCTCTAGTAAATGGTCCGGGTGAAAAAGGTGCATCAATCAGTGGGGAGTAGATAGGCATGACAGATTACAACGGGGGAGAACGGTCCGCATTACGTACCCTTTCACTACTTGCAAAGATTTTCCTACGTTTATTTGCAAACAGGGAATACCTCCAAAAAGAACTAATTCCCAAACAGTCAATGTTCGGACAATCAATCAATCAATGAGGAATGAAATAGGTACGACGTGTTAAAGGCTTGCGTTACCTACCCTTCACTATCTGCAAAGGGAGATAGAATATTCCTATTCTTCCTCGTTTGCAGGTAGAGAAGATCGTTAAGAGAATTAACTTCGAACAATTCAATGCTCGATTGAAACAATCAACAAGGGGTACTGTGAACACAAATGAACGCCGCTTATATACATACGCATTGCTATTTTCAACAGGTTGTTCCTAATGTTTCTATTTTAGCGAGGTCAAAAGAGATCCCATTAGTGGCCTACTGATTTTGCTCGATTCCTTTTGTTTTTTTACACGATTTTTCGCTATCTGCAAAGACTAAACAGAGTATTGCGACTCTGTGCTTGTTTGTAAATAGAGAATGAACCAAAGAGAACAATCAATCAAATGGAGAGAGAAGCAGGCACGACGGATTACAAAGGGGGAAAGGGCTGCGTTAACTACCCTTCACTATCTGCAAAGAGAGAGTACTCCTAATAGAAATGAGGGGTGGGGGGCAGCAATCAAAGCAGATCAGTGTGCATAAACACGAAAAAAAAAATTCTTACCACGTACTTGACATTCGACAGCTTATGATGTTTGCTATTAAAAAACCATTGAAATTCACTGAAAAAACCATAGGTTATAGACCATATATAGTTAGGAATTAGCATTTACAAAACCTTGAAAATTCACTGAAAAAACCATAGGTTATAGACCATATATAGTTAGGAATTAGCATTTAAAAAACCTTATTTTACTCACACAAAACCATTGAAATTCCATATATAGTTAGTTGCACTAACTATATATTGCGCACCCGCAATCCACTGCTGATGATGTCACATATTACATCATTCATGACATGGTCAGTGACATCACTGATGACATCACTGATGACATCTCAAATGACATCACTGATGACATCTCACTTGACATCAATGATCACATCACTGATGATATCATTCATGTGACAATACAATGCATCTCCTCACATTTTAATATAACCTCTGTTTCACCCAGTGTTAAAAACAGAGTATAATTTTTGAAACCATTGACACACCAATACTAGTTACTACATACGTACTCACTGATTCCTACGTCTACACACACATTCACTCATTCACCCATACAATCATTCATACATACAATCACTCATGTTTACAACACAATCATATGCACTCATACACCTATACAGACACTCACACTCTGCCACTCATCCATGGAGTTACTCACACACCTAGTCAGTCCTGTAAAGAATCAATCACACTTCCATTTTCTACTCTATACAGTTAAACATAGAGCACCTTACGTTTTCAACCATATACTAACACATACTTACTCTCTTATACAATCATTGATACAAGTACACATTGATCTGTACAGAGTCACACACCTCCCATCCAGCCACACACACACTCAGTCTCCCATGCAAATACTTGGGCAATCAATCAATAACCCATATAGTTACTCATATAGCTACTGATCAACACATGCAGCAGTTTACAGAACAACAGACATAATGATGCACAAATTAAGACAGTTTAGTCACTAACCCATGCACTCAGTGAGACACATTTAATCACTCACTCATACATTCAGTCATGCACCTACTAAATCCTTCGTCCAGACACTTATACATCCACTCATTCTTCAATATGTAAGACATATTTTAACTTTACAGAAACATAGTCACTGGATGTTGTCATCAGTGATGTCATCAGTGATGTCATTTGAGATGTCATCAGTGATGTCATCAGTGATGTCACTGACCATGTCATGAATGATGTAATATGTGACATCATCAGCAGTGGATTGCGGGTGCGCAATATATAGTTAGTGCAACTAACTATATATGGAATTTCAATGGTTTTGTGTGAGTAAAATAAGGTTTTTTAAATGCTAATTCCTAACTATATATGGTCTATAACCTATGGTTTTTTCAGTGAATTTTCAAGGTTTTGTAAATGCTAATTCCTAACTATATATGGTCTATAACCTATGGTTTTTTCAGTGAATATATATATATATATATATATATCTATATGTGTATATATATACATATATATTCACTGAAAAAACCACAGGTTATAGACCATATATAGTTAGGAATTAGCATTTAGAAAACCTTATTTTACTCACACAAAACCATTGAAATTCCATATATAGTTAGTTGCACTAACTATATATCGTGCACCCGCAATCCACTGCTGATGATGTCACATATTACATCATTCATGACATGGTCAGTGACATCACTGATGACATCACTGATGACATCTCAAATGACATCACTGATGACATCACTGATAACAACATCCAGTGATTTTTTGTTTCTATAAAGTTTAAATATGTCTTACATATTGAAGAATGAGTGGATGTGTAAGTGTCTGGACGAAGGATTTAGTAGGTGCATGACTGACTGTATGAGGGAGTGATTAAATGTGTCTCACTGACTGCATGGGTTAGTGACTAAACTGTCTTAATTTGTGCATCATTATGTCTGTTCTTCTGTAAACTGCTGCATGTGTTGATCAGTAGCTATATGAGTAACTATATGGGTTATTGATTGATTGCCCAAGTATTTGCATGGGAGACTGAGTGTGTGTGTGGCTAGCTGGGAGGTGTGTGACTCTGTGCAGATCAATCTGTACTTGTATCAATGATTGTATAAGAAGGTAAGTATGTGTTAGTATATGTTTGAAAATGTAAGGTGCTCTATGTTTAACTGTATAGACAAGAAAATGGAAGTGTCATTGATTCTTTACAGGACTGACTAGGTGTGTGAGTAACTCCATGGATGAGTGGCAGACTGTGAGTGTCTGTATAGGTGTATGAGTGCATATGATAGTGTTGTAAAGATGAGTGATTGTATGTATGAATGATTGTATGGGTGAATGAGTGAAGGTGTGTGTAGACGTAGCAATCAGTGAGTGCGTATGTAGTAACTAGTATTGGTGTGTCAATGGTTTCAAAAATTATACTCTCTTTTTAACACTGGGTGAAACAGAGGTTATATTAAAATGTGAGGAGATGCATTGTATTGTCACATGAATGATATCATCAGTGATGTGGTCATTGATGTCAAATGAGATGTCATCAGTGATGTCATCAGTGATGTCATTTGAGATGTCATCAGTGATGTCATCAGTGATGTCACTGACCATGTCATGAATGATGTAATATGTGACATCATCAGCAGTGGATTGCGGGTGCACGATATATAGTTAGTGCAACTAACTATATATGGAATTTCAATGGTTTTGTGTGAGTAAAATAAGGTTTTCTAAATGCTAATTCCTAACTATATATGGTCTATAACCTGTGGTTTTTTCAGTGGATTTTCAAGGTTTTGTAAATGCTAATTCCTAACTATATATGGTCTATAACCTATGGTTTTTTTCTGTGAATTTCATTGGTTTTTTAACAGCTAATATCTGTAGCTGTAAAATGTATTCTTCTTTAAATCCAAAAATATATTTTATATGTTTATGAATAATTTTTTTTTTTAATATTTTTTTTTCTTCGTTCCCGCTTCGCGAATCGGGAAGCTTCCCGTTAGCTGACCTTGATGCCGCGAAATAGACCGCGAGCCGGTAAACGTTTCTTTACCGCAAGTGCCGCGTTAGAAAACAACATCGTGACGCCTCCCGTCCGCATGACGTTTCACGTTGTCGCGTGATACGTCATATGACGTGCTACGTTAGCGAACTGGTACGCGAAGCGAGTCGCAAAGCGCAGGTTTCTGAAAGCAAACCGGGAGGCCCTGCAAAGCGCTTAACGTAAACACAGCAAGTCATGTGACTTGGTAATAACACTTTTCATTGGTTCATTTCACTTTTGGTTTCCTAATGATGTAAGACTAGGTCATATAATCTAAAATGAACACTTTTGATTGGTTGAGAACTCTTGTTTTTCCCAAATGATGAAAATCCCTCCTTCTTTCCTCACTCTGACTTTCATCATTGTGAGAGAAAGACCCTTTGTGATCACTGAGCAATGGCTTCTTTAGTAGCTTCAGCTGGTGCTTCCCCACCACCTCCACCACATCCAAGGAAGAGTGGACCACCTGCTCAAGTTATAATTCAACAAGAAGAAGAAGAAGAGGAACAGGACGACGAGCACGAAGAGAGGCAGTTTTTGCCTGAGCAGCCCAGGACGTCTCACCGGAAAGAAAACTTCATTTGGCAATTTTTTAAAATTCCCAAAGGTCAGAAAAAAGTAAATGCAAGATACGTAACTTGCCTTATATGTCAAGATAGACTGTCCAGAGGAACCGAGAAAAAATACAGTTTCGGAAACTACACAATGCATCGCCATATGACTAGGTGGCATCCTAACAACTACAGTGCTGCACAGTTTCGGAACGACCTAGATAATCTCCCTATTATGGCCAGAAGATCTGTTGTACCGGAAGTAACGGGACCAGAGGGCAGGGAGATGGTGCCAAATATACAAATGAAATTTGGTGAAGTAAAACACACCTGCGTATTTTGCGATGGATTCATTTCCTACGGAGAAAAAACCATCACTCTGATCAACAGAGCTATTGACTATCATATGCAAGTTTGTACGAAACGCCCAAAATAATAAATACTTCTTTTTTTGTTTTGTTGCTCCTGTTGAGCCCTTTACAATGAATCGTTTTCATTGCCCCCTCCAAGAAAAACCAAAAAAAATATAAAACTTAAGAAAAATTCAAAAAAAGTAAAAAAATGTTCCGAAAAATAATAAAAAAAATATAAAACAACAAAAACAATAAAAAAAAAGTTCTTTTCAGAACTACCTCCCCGTTATTAAAAAATTGGTACAATATTTGGAACTGTGCCAACCTCTATTTCTCTTAGTTCGCTTCCCAGTTCGCTCGCCGGTACGCGAACTAGAAGCGAACCAAAAACAGTAAGTATAAGGGAAGGAAACAGACACTTATGTTAAAAGAAAGACAGCTATAGGGGAGTAAACTAGAGATACTATTACCCGTAATCCACTGCTGATGATGTCACATATTACATCATTCATGACATGCTCAGTGACATCATCAGCAGAGGATTGCGGGTTTTTTGGCAACGTGCCTTATCCACGGTTTAATAACGCTGCCTTTTGCTTTATATAAGTTTTCAAATTGTATGAAATATATACCAATAGGTCGTTATGAACCTTTAGGTAGTGCTTTTCTTCATGAGGTCTGGTCGCTTCCATACACATACAGATGTTTCAAAGATGATCAAGAAGTTTATCTGAATGGAGAGGAATGCACTGAGACGCCAGATCATTCACTAATGTGTAGGCACATACAGTTACACGGTTCATGCAACAAACACCGACCAAATATGGCTTGCGTGTTGCAAGGCACGCCAGTTCCTGCTATCATCCCCACGTTCAAGTTGTTGGAAAATGGTAGTTATTTGATGCTCAATAATGAAGATTGTTCTGAGTTAATTGAAAAGGGTCTGCACCTCTGTACGGGTGTTCGCTATGTGAAGCACGAAAGTTTCACGGGCTGAACTCAAGGCCACCTCTCTCTGAGACAAAAGAGCTCTTATTCTTGCCATGCCGTTGAAATCTGTCCCAAGGTTGGTATTTGTGGCCAGATTGAAAACTCCCTATGTTCATGTGTGGGAGGAAATAGAACATTTCTGCAGCAAATAACCCGTTCACTTACTGTTACGATAAAAGGAATACTTTTAATTCAGATTTGCCTTTCAATTTCAGCAAGATGGTTCCGACTATCTTTAACGCATCCTCCACAAAGACCCTGGCGCACTTTTTTAAAGTTGTTACCAGTGGTCTCGTGACTTCATTTGAGAAAATCTTTGGAGTCATCCCTGCTTCCTTTCATTCCATTTTCTCCACTCCGGTTCGTGGATTGGCATTTTTACTTGCATTACCAGCGGACGCTCTTGTGCTTTTTTACATTTTTAAATATGGATGTCCCTCCTATGCAACCTCCCACCCTGCAGCTGCTGACACTGTTCCGCAATCGCATGCTAGAATATTATGGCACAATGCCGTTGGCGATATTAAGCACGGCATATGGATTATCTTTTCGATTCTCCTACTTCACCTGTGTCCAGCCTGTATTTCACTGCCTGACCTGTGATTTCGATTGGGCCATTGATTTGTGTCTCTGCGGACCGGTTTCTCCTGACGTCGACTTTAATCAGCTGATGACTCCTATCATTACTCACGAGTTGGTTTGTCCTGGCGAAAGGATTATGGCTGTGGCATTGATGCATGGACTACTTGGTCCCTGGAATTTACTGGCGGCAGCACAGTCTTTCTTGGAACAGAGCTTTCTTGAAAACCCACCGAGCTGTCCTCTGATGGTGATAGAGGATCCGGTGCTGGGAGAGCACGTATGTTCTTTTCCGCTTTTAAATTGGATGGCTGAACTGTTTTCGGATGAAGACGGTGACTTCCTATTGGAGGCTGTTGCAGCTTATTTTGCATACACAGTTATGTCATAGACCTTTTTCATGTTTGATATGCTGAGTACTAGCATTTCATTGACAATTCATTGACTTATTTGTCAAGTTTTTATTATTTACCTTGCCTATTGGCTTAAGACTCGATAAAGTACTTGGCTGTTTTATTTTTCTTTAGCATTAAATTTTCCTAGTTTTTAATGCTTTACCTTGCGGACCGTCCACATATAAACTTGCAATCTGCTCTCATGAGATGGCACTTCTATTATCTTATTCAGTTCGTTTCCGGATCATGGGGAGGTGTCATCTAGGTCCTGGATATCTTTACACCGTGTTAAGTTAGCATGGGCTCATTACCGGTTTAAACGCCATTTTTCCTTTTTTGCAACTTCTGCACACGACACTTAGTTGTTGCTTTAGCTTTCCACCTAGTAGTTCATCGTGGTTTACATGAGAATAATATGTTATTGCTCTACTATCTGCTTTGCTTGTTAAACTATATCTGTACAGCGAGTGCTAAAGTTTCAAGAACAACACGATACAGAATTGTTATGAGGTCTGATCTCCACAACTTCATACTCATAACATAAGTGCAACTTCTGCCAATTCTGGGCATGAGGCGAGTTTTATATTGCTTTGCCGAACACACATACACAACAGTTGATGCGGTTCACATGAAGAGAGAGCTGGTGTATGCTGATGTGATTCCTTCAAATCTAAGACACTAAAGTATGGGCACGCCCTAAACCAACATAAAGAGACCTTCTTAGCAAATAATATAATATGTGTATTAGGGAGGGTGAGATATAAGCAGCCGCGGGCCGTGGAGGGAGTTACGGTGAGGCAGGGAGGCGGGGAGGGGGAGAAGCAGGGTGGAGCCCTCTCTACCTTGCCCCTCCCCCTCCCCGCCTCCCTGCCCCACCGTAACTCCCTCCACGGCCCGCGGCTGCTTATAAGTGTTGCTAACTCTTATTCATTTACAGCATGTTAACATACTGTCACCATTCGCTTTTTATGTACTAGTAACTATGCTGGTAATTTTGCTACTGATAATATGTGTACTTCTATTATCTAAGATACTACGCCTGAGAAGACGGCATTAGTAAATAAACATTTCAAATACACATGTGTTCTTCTTAACTCCATGTTCTGGTTTCTAAGAAATATATAACGACCGACTGTTCATGAGTTCCACGTATCCTGAGGTACTATAAGTTCATATTCTGGATTGTCTAAACATTGAGAGTTTGTTATATCCAATGTGACACTGTACCTAGCTTGCTAAGGAGTTTTTGATTACTAACGTGAGTTTTGGGACACCCTAATTCACCGAGGTTCCAATCCTCTGTCCACAGTTCTGTGTGAGAACAGAAACCCTGCGACAGGGGCACCCCCGACCCTTGCTGGAGCTTCATCACACTTGCGATACAACTCCAGCAATGCGCCACCTTTACGGCACAGATACATCACGCATCTGTGCTGTTTTTGCCCCATGATGCGCCGCATTGTAAATGCAGCACACCATAGGTGACGGAACAGCGGCACAGAATGACTAACACATCCCTGGTGATGCGCCAGTCATCATAAATGTATCCCTATGCTTCTTATCTTGTTAGAGATGAACCGCCATATGTATCATCAAAGTTTTTTGCATTTCCTAAATAGCGAACTTTAAGGAATAAATAGCGATTCTTTACCATTCCTAGTTTGCGATTAGCTATTTGCTAATTACAAATTACCCATTCATTTCCTTCATTTCCATAGGGCGGTTGGACTCACTTTTAGCTCGAACGGCTGAATGGATTTCCACGAAACTTGGCAAAATTGTAGGGACTGGTAGCCCGATGTGCCTTTGCTATGTCTCAAGATATATGCTCCAGTGGTTTTTACGAAAATTAACTTTGAAAAATATATATTGGGCTACATTGGCCTATATATATGTTGGAGCCCAAATGTAGCCCAATGTAGCCCAATGAAGCCCAATGTAGCCCAATGTAGCCCAAAGATGGCCGCCAGACACACAAAAAAACAAATGTAGCCCAAATATCAGCCAGATGTAGCCCAACTATAGCCCAGTGACAGAATGACCAATCAGCTTCGCAAACCTCCGTTACGCGAAGCGGAGCGCTGTTACAGATATATATCTTTTTTTGAACGTTAATTTCTCAAAATCCACTGGAGCACATATATTGAGACCTAGCAAAGGCACATCGGGCTACCAGTCCCTAATATTTTGCCAAGTTTCGTGCAAATCCATTCAGCCGTTCGATTATTATTATTATTATTTTTTTTTGCCCCGCGGGGCCCTTTTAAAACCTCCACATCAAACCTAGGGGGTCAGCGAGGATCTACTATGCCCCCTTATAGTTATTTCCCCCTTTGTTTTGACCTCCTCTTGTCTCTCGATCCTACCGAGAGACAAGATGGCGGCCGCTACAGACTTTTTGGAATGTTGACAGACGCCGGAGAACCAATCAGCTTCGCTTCACAAAGCTCCGTTGCGCGTAAAGTACGCGAACCGGAGCGCTGCCTGGTCCGCTGTTACAGATATATATCTTTTTTTAAACGTTAATTTCTCAAAATCCACTGGAGCACATATATTGAGACCTACAAAAGGCACATCGGGCTACCAGTCCCTACAATTTTGCCAAGTTTCGTGCAAATCCATTCAGCCGTTCGGGCTAAAAGTGAGGCCAACCGCCCTATGGAAAACTCAATGTTAAAAACACGTTTTGGGACCCCCCTTTTTTCTCGGCCCCCCCTTGACGAACCCCCCCCAAATTTTCAAGGGCTGCTCAGAAACAAAATGTGCCATTTTCCTGAAAATTTCAGCCAATTCCGTCCACAAACGCCAAAGTTATTAGACATAGAATTTTCAAAAAACCCATAGAGAAAAAATCCTAACTATATATACCTACTGGCGACCGCCAGTAGGTAATATATGTGTGTATATATATATATATATATATATATGTGTGTATATATATATATATATATATATATATATATATATATATATGTGTGTATATATATATGTGTGTGTGTGTATATATATATATATATATATATATATATATATATATATATATATATGTGTGTATATATATATATATATATATGTATATATATATATATATATATATATATATATCCTGTGTGGTGTCCTTTCATTTGGTATTAAAGGGATTGCATATGGTAAAACAGCTGGCTTCACATGCCCTCTTGAGTTTAGCCTAAGACTGCTTTGTCCATGCTACCACTAGGATAGCTGGTCTATAAGGTTGACTTTACAACCATCACCATAAGGGTTGTTTGGACTGGTGCAGGGTGCTCACTAGAATAGTGAACATCATAATACCATTAATCGTGTAGTGCACCAACTCACATGGTATTCCATCACTTGAACTAGCTCTTAGGCCTCTTTACGACCTGCACAATGGAAAGGTGGCAAAATCAGAGTCTTGCTAAAATCTAAATCCATTTACAATATGAGTCTGGAATAATCACAGAGTCTATTATCAGAGTTCTGATATAATGAATGCGCTGCCACAATTTGTCACCCTCACTTTTGTTTAGAGCATTCAAGAGTTCCCCAGAGAGCATTAACAAGCTGCTTGCTTACCGCTCATTTAATCTGCGCTGGGCTGCATCACGTGCGGCCACTGCCTCTAAATCAGGTGACTATAATGGAATGGTAATGTCCACGGTGTATTCATTTTTTACCATTTCAAGATTGACTGTGTCGGTTCTAATCATCTTAACTCTTCAAAAAAGATACACTATGTAGAATACTGTTGTGATATGGTTATCTTGGATTTTATTTGTTACTAGCAGCCCGTCCCGACGTTTTCCGGGTATGAATTGCTGTCGAACAGTAGTATATTGTTTTGTAGGATTTCGTTTTGATAGCATTTCTTATCTGTGACAGGCCTGTGAAACGCTCCGATTCACAGTGCACTGCTGATGCACCTAAGAGTGCGCGTTCAGTAGTGTGTGAACTCGAGTTTCCCTACTTTATTTTTCCTTGCAATATTATATAACGCGAACTCGACAACATGGCATGAGCACAATTTTCATTACAGAAGAACACATTAATTTGTGGTAGGCACGGGGAGACCAAGCGATTTGCATGGAATCACAGGATGTTGAGCTGATGCCGAGATTCGAAAGTAGCTCCCCAGCTCTAAAGTTCGCAATTCTAGAACTTGTGGCAGGAGGTGTATCTAAAAGTGTATGTCGGTGCTGGCCATCAATGAGCGAGACCTGTGCATTTTTCAAATCGGTGATGAAAAAATATGAGTATGTTGCTGGAGATGTAGGCCGCCGTGCCACCAATGTACTTACCGAGGGAGGGTAAACACCCATTATTCCGCAACTTTCTTTCCGCATACCATCACTCCGCATACTTTCATTACGAAAGTACCATGACTCCGCAATGCCATTATAACGCATGGCATTACATTTTAAATGCTTTTACCACGCATACATTTACAACGAAATTCTTTGTAAATACATGAATGGTAAAAGCATGTATTTTTTTTAATGTTTGGATAAGGTAAGTATGGGTATAGGGGTACATGTTTTAGGGTAGTGAGGTATATGTTTTGGGGTGTTTGGGTATTTTAAGGGTTCAGATATAGTTTTGGGTTCCTGAGATTACCCGCCTCAAAGGTTTGGGCTCTCTCTTTATTATATTAGTATAGATTGCAAGCATATGCCTGCCATGCATATGTTGTTGAGTTTTTTGGGGGCTGCTTGGTTGTGCAAGAATGAGTCAGTGGGTGGATGAACGGATGTGTGAGTGCAAGAATAAGAGGCACTTTCGTTATAAGCCAGACCGGTTGACATTTGCAAGGCTTGTTTACATTAAAGTTTACTGTCAGGCATATTTTCACAGAAAAATGTACTCAAAGCCCCATATTACACTACAAGCCCCATAGAATATTATATGCAGAAACAGTGCACTGCTGGAGTGGCAAATTCTATTGAGGGAGAGACCTTTCTCAATGGAGTAGCAGAAAAAGGTCCGGAGTGCAAGAACAGGATGATGCTCTCCTCAAAGAGCTGTATGGGTGTACCCTTTCTGGAGCTCTTCCGGCTGCCTTTGTCAGGAAGCCGGAAGGAGGGTGGAGGTCAAAGGTAAGCTAAGTTGGCCACTTCCTCTTGGGCATCAGACCCAGGCGGTTGTTCTGGACTTATTCAGGAAGAGGATTGAGGCTGCAATAAAGATAATTCCTGATGGCATCAAAAACTGTCCTCTAATGATTACATTAGGCTTTTTATTGGAAAATATTGTGTTTAATGTCTTCAAATTACACACTTTCAATGACACGACCAGTGATCAGGTCTTTGTGACCTTTAGTTTGTCAACCTCATACTCGTACATTTGGCTTCTATTGGTTTTAATGGACTCCTTTTGGTCTTTGTTTATTGGGTCCATAGGGTTTTCTTTCGCCCAGTACAACCTGTTGCAACAGGAACCAGAAGAGCTGCTGTTGGGACAGAAAAAGGAGTAGACCAGTAAATAATCATTATTAGATGACGTCAGCTGACCTGGCACCCAACAATACCAGGTCTACTGAAATGTCAATCATGAGTTGGGGTTCAGCGCTATCTTTCTACTCCGGGACTTCCGAATCGGCTATGCACAACATGCAACAGGTGCAGAAAAACATACCCCAGCCAATGACGAACAGTCCAAGGAAAATGTACACCAAAGTTGTAATCCAGAAGGCGTAGAGGTAGAGCCCCTTGTGGCAGTAGTTTGCAGCAGTGGGGTCTGTATAATTTGGGGCATAAATGGAATAAATCCAAACGTTTCCTGCGTGAGAAAGAGAGAGAGATAAACATCTAATTACAAGTAATGAATAAAAACAGATTGTACTTCGTATACGCTCAAGACCAACATAGTTTTATACTCCTTTTATCTAAACTCTATCTTGGAAACAAAAGGGGAGTTAGTAAGGAACAAAACCGGGAGAGATCAGAAAGAAAAGAGAAAAACTGTCCAGCAGGAAACAAGATGACAGTGAGGCCGAAGGGAGGCACAAAGGAAGAGGGTGAGAGGGCAGAAGGGTGAGAGAATGAGAGGCAGAGAGGGACTGGAAAGAGTAAAACACAGGAAACAATGGGGACTAAATGAGGAGAAGAGAGGAAGTATATGACAGCAGGATGGCTGCATCAAAGAGACCGCTACAGCTTATCAGAAACATCCAGAGACCTTAACAAACAAGTGAAGTCTGTGCGCTGTCCCCTCCAGCGTTAGTTCTTGGAATGAGACTTCTATGCATGAATATGTTCTCTTTTCAACTTCACTTTCTGCCACTGTTCCATCCCTTGCCAACTGGATATTTTTTCCAACTTTATAAAGCATTACTATAGACTACAAGTCAACCTGTTACTGACAGACATTGAGGTCTGGCTTGGCAGTTCGGACTGGACTGTTTCCATGAGGCAAGAGGGTCAAGACTGATTTGCATATAGTTGGGTCTGAACTGGGGTCGCAAAGTGAGCTAAAGAACGATGATGGATTCAACCCAGATCTGTGACATGGGGGTGAGTGTCTCAAAGGTTTTAGTGCTCCCTGCATCATCTCCTTGTGTTTGCAACACAACAATGATACCATTACACCAGAGTTTACGTAGCAGAAACAAACCGCCTTTATGAAAAAAAGTGTACTTTTTAGTAGTCATTTTTAATATCAACACTAACACGTTTCAATATTACAAGATATACACAACTATCGGTGTACTGGTAGGCTAGACAATGGTATTTATGTGCAGGCATGTAGCATGCGTGCCCAGTATATAGAATAGGCCAGGTCT
Organism: Lissotriton helveticus; assembly: GCF_964261635.1. NCBI lineage: Eukaryota > Metazoa > Chordata > Amphibia > Caudata > Salamandridae > Lissotriton > Lissotriton helveticus. The sequence goes on along the minus strand of NC_136073.1, from coordinate 114,623,382 downwards.
TCACCAATCATTTCCCCCCCCCCCACATTACCACGATTGGGAGGCTCCAACACAAGGCCGTGTATCTACTGGGGAGCAGGATATATCCGGCATGTCCTAGTAGCTCCACCAGGAGTGAGGGTCTGTCTTCAGCTGTGTCATCAAGTGTAATTCACTGAATAGCTCTTTCCAAACAGCAGTCAAACCTGGCATTACTAGGACGAGTGTATGAAATCAGCTTCACTCTGTGAACATCTGAGTCTTGTTGCATTCTTGATAATCCCAATAGCTTTAAACTCTGTTGGGGAGTTATTTTATCAAATAAGATATCAGACCTCGACGAGTGCATGTTTATTATTCAGCAACATACCGTTTACCTGGGCACAAACAAAGGCCCACTGTTCATCTGCCTGCAAAGTTTCTAGGTGTCTTACGAAGAGCCGTCTGCCCCAGAGAAGAAGAGAGACTGTAATACCCCATCTGTTTGCCGGCTAGTTTTGTGCCTCAGATGTGCCCTGACACCATCATTGGTGTGGAGTTACAATAGAAGTAGCAATGGAGTGTTTCACTGGACCAATGAAACCAGAAGCTTGTGATGTGCGCTGAAGCACCACAAAGCAAAGTTATGAAAGTTGAGCTGGGGGTTCACCAGGTAGGGTCAATGTTGGTCATTCCACTGTGTGCTGCCTGTCTACCCATGCCAAGATTAGCATTAGGTATTTTAGGTTCATGACAAAACAAGACTGATGGAGTGATGGGCATGTTCATGAACAGCTAGGAGCCTGGAAGGATCACCATTCTCACAAGGGCAATATGCTCAGCCAAGGAAAGAGGCAAAGTCAGATAATTTGTTAAATGTTACCCTGTTGTTGTCTTTAAACATGTTTTGCATCACACACAGAGCAAAATATCCTCTGCATGGAAGAATAGCAAAAAGCACCACCCTTCAAACTGTATGCCTCTCTGATGAGGTGTGTGCACACCAAGGGAACAGCAGTGGGGATAAGGGGCATCCCGGTCGAGTATCTCATGTTATATCAAACGGTACAGTGAAGCTCAATAAATCTAACTGCAGTGGTGGGGCATGTAAAGAGCAGAGTGATCCATGCCACTAGCCTGACACCCATCCCCATTCTATGCAGCATCGCACTCTTGTAGCCCCATTTCAGGGAGTCAAAAGCCTATGTCAAAAAAGACTGCAGCACCCTCACCTCTTGATGCAGCAGTTCTAAAGACATTAAGAAAACTCGCAGACTGCATGCTGCTGAGTTTTTGTATCGGTGACGGGTTTAGATTATGTACAGGAAGTGATGGCGCTGTAGCATGTGCGTAAAGAGTCCAGAATGTGGTTAGCGAGTACACGGTGCAAACAGGTCAGTGGGGAACACACCCAAACAAGAAACAACCACTGCATGAGTGTGAAGAAATAATGAAGGTTGACATCCCGAGTTTCATGCAGATGGATTTATAAATCAATCCAGATCAGTACAGAAAGAAACAAACCAGCCGACATGTGTTTCGTCACAACACAAGGACAAATCCAGGCAAGCCATAATGATTTTAGTAAGTATCTTATCAATGTTGATTCATAATAAAGTTCTGTAGAAACTACAGGATGCTTCTGGATTGCTCTGTTTCAACAGAGTTATTATCACTGCCTCTGAAGTGCTGGGGGAGTTAACCCTTGAAATATGCGAGCTTTATGTGGCAGAAATGCGCAATTCAGTTGTGAGCCCATCTGCTCATGGTGCTCCCCCAGGCATGTGCCCAACCATGTTTCAAAGTAAACATATCTTCCTATTTCCAGCTAGGCCATAGTTGTTTTATCTAAGTATGCTGAGGTCACTATCTCATAATATGGTATCCAAGAGGAGTGTGTACTCTCATACTATTAACTAAAGCAGAATAACATAAAAGGGCCTTTTCTATCAGCTGCCCTTTCTATCAACGTATTACCACTGGCAGCACAGGAGGGATTTAGCATTCAGGCCAGGGTCCTACAGGGCATTTTCCTTATCCATAGGTGCTGGAGGTTGAACATTTTCCCTAAAATCCAACTTCACGCTCAGTGTTTTTTTTCTAAATTCAAGATGTACAGTATGTAAGTTTATTATAGCTGTCTCACCAGATTGAGTGTCTGGTCTCTCAAGATCATACATTTTGGATTTTATGATATTTAGCTATTTCCGAGTTACTTTAGGGCCCATGATGTTTTGGCTGTGCAAATCCCCAGAGGTAGGACTTGAAGGCTTCCCATACCACTCTGACTGGGGACTGATCCAGTATTAATCCAGATTTTATTTTATTTTTTTCTAACAAATTTGATTGTTTTCCATCTTTACCCAACATTTTCAATTCAGTTTATTAAAGTTTTGGAACTCCAATGAGGGCCACTTAAAAGAATACATAAAGTGCAAAAAAACATGTGACAGCACAATAATGACAAATCACTCCGAATAATTTTCTCAACAAAACAATTTCAAGGAGTAAAGTTTGGAATTAGCAGCCAAAAAAGGGGTAGCAGGGCTTCCTGAAGTGTGCACATAACTATTAGAGAGCAACCGGATCATGTGCAAACTGACAATTAAAATAAAAAAATTAAATATGCAAAAACCTTTAAATGGTAGACAGACCAATGCGACATCCTTTCGAGAATAGGAGAGGATATTACGACTACACAGTGGGGCAACGGCTCTGGAATTACATCCCATTTGAAAAATATACAATTAAAATATGTACATAAATTCCTTGAAAAAGGTAAACAGTTTTGCTCCAACTGTTTCATTTTTGGGACTAAATAGAAAGTCGTATGACACTGTACAAAGCGACACTGAATGCCAACACTCCACTTTACGCCACTCCACAACACACAACTCTACGATACACTATGGCAAGGCACTATGACACTTTTCCACACTACAATGTATCCACTCCACTCTAGCATTCTACTCCACTGTACACTCCGCCACTCTACAACACGCTACTAAACTCCATTCTACAACACACAACTCCACGACATGCCACTGCAATGTACGCCACACCACTCAACATACTGGCTGGTCACTGTAAGAGAACTATAACTCACCCTCTACCATGCAGTGTGCTCCTAAATGTTGTAATCTCAGATTTCATGAGCCTGGTGAATGCCATAAGTGATGTAATATGAAAGGGTCTAAGCAGTGCATGAGAAAGGAACAAGTGAAAGTACATTTACTATGGCTAGTGAGTTGTCAACACTGTGTTCGGAGGTGCACCAGTTAAATTAAGTTTTGGGTGGGGTGCAAATTATAACTTAAAGTTATAACTTTAGAATTTCTAATGTTTGTGTAGTTTAATTTGGTTCTGTATATAAATAATGCATTATGTTTTCGTGACTATAAGTAGGACCTCAAGATCTAAACGCTGTGACTCATGCATTCTGTTGATCCTTCATGTCTGTTCTGGGTTGACATAGATGGATTTTCTTCCGATTGCTTTTTGAGAAATTAGTGCGATCTGGAGGGTCTTTGAATATCCAGGTTTTGACATCCAGAATTACCTTTAGGTACCCAGGGTAGAGCATGGCATAAGGTATGTGCATGGACTGTAGTTTTGGACTACAATTAAAGTCTTACATGTCGTTTGAAAATATAATTTGAAGTGAGGGTAGAAAGACAACCTCCAGAGTAACAAATCTGGTTGCTCCTAGAACACCCACAAGGTCACTTCCCTGTCTATGCCTTTATTCAGATATTGTTTGTGTTAGCACCCACAGCAGAGGCATAGGCCCCAATGTGCAATGGGCCAGCTGTACTATAAAGATGGACCAGATGCTGTGGGACCTGTGGGTGGAACGCCCACTCGTGGACCTGTTGCCGCATCCTGCTGAGCAGGTCTGCTGTAGAATTGTCGACTCCCGGGAGATATTCTGCCAGAAGGTAGATGTGATGGTGAGGAGCCCAATGTTAAACCGCCTGTGCTAATTGAGACAACTGTATTGAATGGGTGTTCCCCAGTTTCTGTACCCAATACATTGTTGTCATGTTTTCTTTTCTTTGTAGAACAAATTTCCCAATTACATTGGTGATGAAGGCTTTTAGTCCTAACTGAATAATTATAAGTTCAAGTACATTGTTTTGCAGCATTTGTTGGTGATCATTCCATGCACCCCCTCAATATGTGCTCCCCACACTTTCAGTGATGCATCAGTGGTAATTATCACTTGCGTAATTGGGTCCGAAAAGGTCTGCCCTAGAGAAGTTTCATGCTCCATCATTGCAAGGACCAATGGACAGAGGGTGAAATTCACACGATCCTCTACCCTGTCCTCCGCTTGTGACCACTGAGATGCCAGACACTTCTGTAGGGGATGTATGGGAAGCCTGGCGTGTGGCACAATTGGTATACAGGATGTCATTATTTCCAAGGGGTGCATCACTAGCCTGACAGACAGGCGATACTGTGGATGATAGAGAACCAGTTGGCTCTGGAGATTGAGCACCTGCTCGTCTGTAGGATATGCTTTAGCTATAATCTAATTTAGAGTCATTCCCAGATATGTTTCTATCTGGGTGAGGCTGTAAGTGAGACTGTTGCATTAATTGTGAAACCCAATTTGTTTAACAAGTTGATGCTCATTTGTGTATGCTGCAGGCATTTTTGTCTGCTTGAACTCTTGATCAGACAATTGTCAGGTATGGGAAGATACAAATGTTGTGTTTCCTTAGATCGGCTGCTGCAGCTGCCAGGCATGCCAGGTATTTGGTAAAGACTCTTAATGGTCATCCCAAAAGTCAAGACCTTTAATTGGTAGGGAAATTCACTTACCACAAACCTGAGGTAACGGTGGCATGCTGGATGAATGGAGATGTAAAAGTAGGTGTCCGTCAAGTTGAGGGCCACCATGGAGAGATGTGGTCTCGCGGTGCTGCAAAATGGCCACACTTTAGGCAAGCTCTGCCGGCCTAGCCAGAAATACAGCAGAATCCATCCAATAAGTGGTTCCTCTGGCCGCGGCATCGCGAGCGGGGTGCCCGAGGTGCATTGGCGACACTGCAAGTGCAGTGGCTGACCTGCATTGGTGCCGTAACTGGTGCGTGCCAGAGTAAATCACCAGACGGTGAGGGTGGATGCTGGTGCTGCAGCTATGATAGACTTGTGGGAGCAGACCGGCTGAGCAAGCATACAGGCGTGAACCGTGGGAGACCTGCTGTAGCTGGGAGCTCTCCTTGGGGCACTCTTGACACAGCAGCCCCTTTCCCATTGACCGACAGTGAGAGGCTTGGCCTGCGCTGTGGGGGTGCTGTAGGAGCAGAGCTGCTGGCGTGCTATGATCTCTTCTGTGCGTGGAGCGGACTGCGCTGGTCTGCCGGGTCTGGGTGCCGCCCCCCCCCCCCCAATCGGGAGAAGGCATCGCTGTCTTGTCGGTGGCTCCTGCGGGGATACCGGGGCGGAGTTCACAGTGAGCTTGGGCGAGAATAATTTGAGGCCTTATTTTGCCATCACTAGTGCCGGCATCACCCCCCCCCCGCTTTGGAGTTTGCCGCTCCCCCAACACCCTCCCCAACCTTCTGGATTCACGAGCCTTAGTGCCTGTGAGGTGGCCCGGTGGACCGTCTGGAGGAGGCCCCCGATAGCTGTGCGGCCTACCTAACTATATGCACTGCTGCTGCTCCAGAGAACCCAGGGAGTCCAGCGGCAGGAGATTGTGCCTGAGCAGTGGGGGTGTGGCACGAGCGGCTTGGCGGATTACCCCGGCCCCTCCTGCATGAAGTGCCACTTGCGCTGGGCTGCTGGACCTGGGCAGCCCCCCACCTTCTTGGAGAGGCCATCAGCATCCTACAACTAGAACCCGTAGTGACGCTGGGTGGAAGAGTGCACGGTGGGACTTGGGCCACACTACTGGCAGTGATCTGCAATCTCAGAACAGCGGACAACTCTGTGCTGGGCTGGGCCCTGATCCCCTTGGGAATCTCCATTAACTCATCTGGACAGTTACACGGTGCGCCAGCCCTCTTGTCCCCTCCCCTGCGGATACAGCGACAGGACACATTCCCCAAGTCTTTCTCCCATAAAGATCCACGGGGACAAGTGCTCTTTATCGCTGCGCCGATTCCAGGATGATGTATGGACTAGCTGATCCCAGATCACATACAACTATGGGCAAACAGGAGGGCCAGCAAAAGAAACTCTCCATTGAGAGAAGAAGCAGTGCCAGGCAAGTTTATCACGAGGCGGGGAAGGGTGCTCCCTCTCACCCCACAGACAACACCGAAGAACAGGACCTAGACTTTCGGCTGGAGGTAAAGTCAAGTCTGAAAAACAGACACCAAGCTAGATATACTGTCCTCCAGCTTTGACAAGGTGAAGAACCGAGTGGATGCCCACAATTCAAGACTCAACCACATGGAATCCTGCATCTCGGAATCAGAAGACAACATAGCTACCACCTCCGAACAACTCCTGTGCATGGACAAAGTCCTAGAACTCAAACAAAACAAAGAAGATCTTGAAGCCCGGTTGAGGCGCAATAACATTCGAGTGGTGGGGGGGGGGGGGGTGCCGGAGTCCACCGCAGTCTTGAGAATGGAGCACTTAGTGGATTCCACATTATGGGACCTCTTTGGCACAGACTTGTCCCCGGTATTCATCACTAAAAGAGACCAGTCGATGGCCCGCAGGCCTCCGCCAGGAGCCCCCCCTGCTAGATTGTGGCTCACCTGCTGCACTACAAGAACCGCGACATGATACTTATCCTGGCTAGAGAATGGGGCCAAATCCAATATATCATTCTATCACGATTTTACTCTGGCAGTGCAGGCAGCCCGCTGGGACTTCCAACTAACTAAACATCTATTGCAGCAGGCCAATATAAAATATGCCATGTTGTATCCAGCCAAGCTTGAACTATTTATTTTCTTCTGTTCAAGAATACAAGAGTTGTTAGTGTTTAGAAGCACCGAGAGTGCTAGGTTACAAATCATTTTGCCTTTTTAAATGTGCTGTTCTTCTCTAATGTATGGGAATGCAGTCAGGGAACTCCCCGAATGTTTTATCAGAGACAGTCTGCCTGTGTTTGTGGGCATGCTGTTAGTGCTATGTGGCTGGAGCCCCCCCCATGACAGACACCTGGCCACTCAGCCTTCACGGCGAGTCGTAAGCTCAGAGATTCCACTGCCCCAGGGGATAACTTCCAATGTTTCGGGTGAGGGAACAATAACCTTATTGGGGGTTGGTGTGGGTCGGGTTTTTTTCCTTGTGGGACAGTTTAACAAGTTTTTTTAATGCATCTAAAAATTGTTGGCTTAATGGCATGCACATACACAATTATCGTACTAGCGTGTAGGGCACTGCACATTCCACCACATACACAGCATGGCAACCACTTGGCGATCTTCCCCCAAGTGTAAGGATGAATAGGGCAGCGATGGTCAAACTCATCACATGGAACATAAGGGGCCTCAATGATGGCAGGAAAGTTCATCTAGTGCATGAGTACCCAAACAGGCACAAGATCGATATTTGCCTACTCCAAGACACTCACCTAATAAGCAACACTCTTCCCACCTTACTCACTAAGGACTGGGGTCTATCTTACTCATCAATATACTCTAATTACGTGAGAGGGATCTGTGTACTTATACATAGGGGCCAGGCTTGGACCACCACCCACTGCATTTGCGAAAGAGAAGGTCAATATGTCATATTAGTAGGCACATTTTACAATCACTCCATAACTCTTGCCACCATCTACGGACCAAATATAGACAATCCCAACTTCTTCGTCAGGGTTTGGCAGCTAATTGCCAGTGCTGGCCCGCCAACAGTACTTTGGTGTGGCGATTATAATGACGCACTGGACGACATGATGGACAGAGCAGGTAGTTCCAGATGACCCCATCCCCAAGCGGCCTCGACACTCACCACGATAATCATGGACAACCACCTAAATGATCTCTGGCGCGATATCCACCATACCATGCATTAAAGCACATGCTTCTCATTGCTGCATGGGCATGGTCAAGGACTGACTACTGACTGGCAACCAGGAACATACTGGCCTGGCAGCCAACGGTCTCATTTACTGCACACTCTCCAAGATCATTCCATGGTGCAATTAGTTCTTCAGCCTCCCCACACCCTACCTAGCGCATTCTCATGTACACTACCACAGGGAGCTCTCAGGAACACGGTCTTCAGAGAGGGAATACGCACAACTATTCAAGAATACTTTGAACAAAACACAGGCTCAGTCGACTCTCAAGCCGTGCTTTTGGATACTTTCAAAGCGGTCATACGCGGCATGTGTATAGCCAAACAGCACATCATCCTCAAATCCATATGTGGGACACTTTTGAAACTCGAAACCAACATTGCTACGCTTGAAGCCCATTTCTACTGCTCCAGCATCCCAGACACGCTGGCAAACATACGCAACAAGATGTTGATGTATCAGGATGAGGCGCTGAGAGAAACACTTTTCATGGAGAAAGACTCAAGCCCGTAGATATGGTGAGGGTGATAGCCCTGTTAGAACTTTGGCCAGGCTGCTCCAGAGTCCACATGCTTCATCCTACATCTCCAAACTTCTCAACCCAGCGATTCAAACCTGCTCCTCCACCCCAGAGCTCCTACAAATCATGGTTGACTTTTTTGCCCACCTCTACTCCACTTTGCAAAGGGCAGCTCCCTCTGACCTCCATTCCTACTTTGATGCCATCGAATTGGTATGGCTATCAGATGCACAGCAGGAGTTGTTAAACTTCCCGATCACTGCAGAGGAGATACAACAGGCAATCACCAGCCCCCCCCCCCCCAGATAGAGCTCCCGGGACACCCTTAATGTGGGCTGGCCCCTCCAATCCCCCATCGATACGGGAGGCAGTAATTTTCACTCCTCAAGCCGGTCAAGCCAGCTAACCAATGCGACTCATGTTGCCCCCTGTCTCTCATCAACATAGAAAACAAAATATTTGCTACAGTACTGTAAGGATCAGACCCGATCAACCCAGATTTATACTGGGCTGCTCCACGGCCCTTAACTTAGGAACCATATTTGCAGTAATGCATCATCTGCATCCCCGAAACTCTGCAGTGGCTGCACTGTTCAGTGACACAAAAGCGTTGGAAAAGCTTTAGTGGGAATACCTCTTTACATTGCTATCTCGACTAGGTCTCGGCGCCAACTTCATTGCACAGATACGCCTGCTCTAAGTTCTGCTCACCACCCTAGTATGCCTCAATGGGTAAATATCACACCCTTTCCCGGTGACCATGGGCACGCAGCAATGGTGCCCACTCTCCCCCTTAATTTTCGCCATTGCAATAGAATGCCTAGCGGCCAAAATCAGTCAGCACCACACAAACCGGGATATAGGCTTTACATCTCCTGGACTGGTCATATCCTTTCATGCTGACAACATTACCCTTTATGCTATTCACCCTGAGACTAATCTCTCCCCATTAATCTGTGAAGTCATATGATTCAGAGGCTTGTCTGGTGTTCAAGTTAATTGGGCCAAATCTATGCTTCTTCCCTTAACGGATGCCACAGTTCCGTTCCCAATAGACTACCAGCTACCGATGGGCCACTGGGCCAATTAAATACCTGGGCACCCTGGTCAGCAGGAATGTTGAGGAACTATAGCAAGCTAACTTTAGCAGAGCCGTAGCCTGGTTAGAGGACCATGTTCCTCTGTGGTCTGAGCTTCCATTGTCCATGGCTGGATGGATTGTCATTGCAAAGATGGTCGTGCAAACCAAATTTCCTTATTTGTGAATATTCCGATCCCAATTACAAAGGCCTTTTTTAAACGTCTTTGCTCCAACCTCATCACGCTAGTCTGGGCGGGCCAACAGCACTGCATTGCATACGAACTTCTAACACTGCCACAATCACAGGGAGGGCTGGGTGCACCAGATCTGCAGCTATATGCGCTATGTGCCCAGGCACATTTCTTACACTACTGCACTCACCCCACACCTTTTCAACCACACATCATGCTCAAGACAGACAGGATCTCCCCGTGGCCATTATATAGAGCACTATTTCTTCCTTATAAACTGCCAGGCTCAGAGATCGACACTCCGCAATGTATGCGTTGGGCATGGATCAGGATGGCAAGATGCACAGGCACCACTCAACTGTATGCCCCATCAGTTCCAGTGGCAAAACACCCTGTTACCTCTGTTTCATGATAAAGGCGCAATCAGCCGTGCCAGCAAGCAAAATATTCATACCTTTGCGGATCTCTATCCTGATGGCCAATTCCTTGCCCCTCCAACCTCAACAACCAACACAGGTGCGCCCTTGGGCGTCCTTTGGCATTACCAATTGCGTGTAACATGACGGGCTCTTCACAACACCTTCCCAGCTCCCCCAATGACACTCACAACGTTAGCCGACATAAACAACACCCTCGCCCCGGAAACTGATAACATTCCTATATAACCACATGCAGCGCACCACACCAGCCTGAGAGGCCTGGGCGAAAAGACCTCGCCCTTCTCCTAACCGATACCCAGTGGGCCTTCTACTGCAGCCAGCCTGAGAGGCTTTCTCCCAACTACAAACTACGACTTATCCTTTTCAAATATTTGCACAATCCATACCGAACCCCTATACAAATACACCTGATGGGGCTATCCCAGGATCCCGCGGCCCACGCTGCCATTCACTTCAGGGGGACTTCATTCACTTGGCCTGGCACTGTCTTGCATTTGCTGCCTACTGGGTGGAGATCTTCTGCACAATATGGAGAGTCACAAACATACCGGTATCCCCGCCCCCACTTTTGGGGCTACTGGACCTTGTAGGGGATATGCCCAGTGATTCCCGTAAATTGCTTGCTTTGATGCTCCTTACCACAAAGCATAGAATAGCAATGAAATGGGGACACGCATGGGCACCACAAGCCCAAGACTGGGTCACAGACGTTACATACTGCCACAAACAATTATCCAACTACTAGGACCTGATTCTGCGGGGGACCGCCTCGGAGACAACTGGGAACCCTTTACCACATATCTTCGGCAAAGGGACATCTTACCCAAGGCCCGAAACAGTAATCATAAGTCCTCCCAAGCACTTGAGGGTTGCGAATCACTCACCTGGGGGTTCCACAACACTAACGAAATCAGGTGCTTGCATTGTACTGTTGCGCCAGGGGGTTTGGGGAGGACACCCTTTCTGCATCCTAGAGTTTTACAGAATTTGTGCTATGTGTCTAGCTGTACACCAGAAGTATGTGCAAGGCCCACCATGTAATTTTCTCTTTCCAATTTAAAAGCTTATGTTTGTAACATGCCAACTGTTTATAAATAAAAAACATAAAAATAAAAACGAGTACCACCATGATGTCGCGTTTTTGAAGCAGACGGATTACATCCTGTAATGTTACCATATGGAAGTGTTCCGATAACGTGTATGGATTGAAAAGGCAAAGATGCAGCATTGATCTCAGCGTTCCATCCTTCTTGGGTATCAAGAAGTATAGGGAATACATGCCTCTTCCATGGTGTTCTTTGGAACTGGCTCTATGGCATCTTTGGACAGCAGAGCTTTGACCACCTCCTTGTTAAGGTGAAGGTGTTGATGGTCTGTGTGTGGAGGCATGTTTGGGGCTGTGGTACGAGGTCTAAACATCATCCATGTTAAATGATGAACAGCACCCATTAATCAGATGTTATTTCAGGCCAAAGGTGGTGGAACTGCTGCAGTCTTCCCCAAACAGGTGAGTAGTGAGTAATTGGGGGGGGGGGGGGGTTGGTAGTTGAGGAGAGTCATTGTTTAGAAGTAGAGGCTCCCTTTCCAGGAGTACCTTTACATCTTTGATTGACCCTCTTGTATACTCCTCTGTAGTAACCCCAAGCATTTTACTAGTGGTATACCAGTTGTTGTTTCTGGTAGGACTGGATGTCAGTGGTGGTAGTCTTGACTGCCCCACTGTTCTGAACCCTATGAAAGAACGGCTGCTTACGTGTTGTGTTCTGCAACGCTCCCATGGATTTTGCAGTTTGTGTCTTTTTCATTTATTCTAATGGAGTATCTATCTTTGGGCCAAATGTTTTTTTCCAACAAAAGGAATGGTTAAGAGGTTTTACTGAACCTCAGGTTTAAATCAGGATATGCGCAGCCAAGCAGGTCTGTGTAGTACAATTGAAGGATTCATCACTTGTGCTACAGTATCCGCACTGTTCAGGGCACACAAAATAGCTGCCTAGGAGATTTGTTTGCCCTTTGCAACCACTTTCCCTGCTCTTTGTTTATATTCATCTAGTACATGTTGTACCAGCGTCTCTATGTCATCCCGGGTAGCTCTATAATGCCACAAGAGTAGGCCCACTGAATTGGTTATGCACCAATGACTGGCATGTCCTATATGCTTACTCCTCTTACGCAGAGTGTCACCTGTACTTTGGGAAGCAGCTTTTTTCCTAGCTGTTGTAAACACTAGGAAAGCCACCGTGGGGTGTCCCCTAATGTTACACGGATCATTTGGAGAAGTTTTGTACTTGCACTTAATACGAGGTGTTAGTATCCTAGACTTAACTGGGTCTATAAATATCTCTGTAGACACTAAGCATTAACCCTATCATAGGAAGACATTGACCAGAGCACTCCGTTTTGGAGAGAGTCTCCGCTAAAAAGTCACCTTCCTCTCCTGTGGTGTGCATCTGAATTTTGTGATAGTCAGCTGTGTGCGGTAGAACTCTATGATAGGAAGTAGTGGTGCCTGGTGGTGATGTTGGGTTCAGCACATCAATGTCACGGTCTGGTGGACTGACATTAAATGCGTTCCAAGGATCTGTACTATCGGGGGCCACTCTCTGAAAGTCATGGTCATGAGTAGGGCTCCCGGAGTCTATGTCACCTGAGTGCATGGAAACTGGTGACATGGATGGTGATGAAATGTCCAGTGGCGTAGAGCTGGTTGCTTTGTGTTCAGTAGTCTTTTTCTTTTGAGGGGGCTGAAGCATATCCTGCCCTGCTCTTTTATGACTTGGTTTTTCTAAAAAAAATGGTCCATGTCTTTTACTATTCATTAGTCTTTGAAGGTTCTCAAAGACATTGCCCTCTGCATCATCGCGGCCTGTGCTGTGGACTTTCCTCAAGTCTTTTTATCCAACACTCCGGTGGAGCCGAAGACATTGTTGTTGGTGTCTTTGGTGCAGATGGTTTTTTAGGCGTAGAAGCTGATGATGCGAGTGGAGTCGAAGTTGTATGTCTACTTCACTCAGACGACTTTGCCAGCACTGAATTGGTACGCAGTACCAATGGTTTGTTCGGCGTTGAAGACTGTGCAGGTGTCAATTGCTTTGTGGGCACTGCATATTGCTTTGGCTTCAAGGGCTGCATGTCTCCACCTCCTTTGTCCTGTAGGCCCTGAGCCCAATTAGGATTGATGCACCGGTCCAGTCAACTCCGATGAGCGCTCTCGTGTAGACCAGAACGAGAAGGCCGTGGCGTACAAAGGCGGTGATGCATGGGTGTACTTTCATGGTATAAGCATGGGTCTGGTGACACTTGGTACTCACGGCCCTTGGAGTAGTCTTCATTCTGGCCTGGATCTCTTAGTTGTGGGCTGGTCTAGTAGTTCCAGAGGTGGTGGCGAGGCTTCATCCTGTCCTTCCTCTTCACATTGTTTGGAGTTCTCAGAAGTGAAATAATGTAGACTGCACAAGAGGACACCCCTTTCGGCACCATCCTCCTCTTCTTCTTTGCCAGCCCCAATGGTTCTTCCTCTGCGGCGAATTCTGCCTCGGTCACCATTTCCCTGGTGTGAGATAGAGGTCTATTGTGTCAAGAGTGAAGCGTTTTCTTGTTCTTGAACAGGTCGAAGGCTGCGCAATCCTGTAGGTTATGTTCCATTCCAGCAACAGGCAAAGGTTACAGATGTCGTGCTGATCAGAGTAAGTGTACTTTGACCCACACTATGGGCATTTTCGAAAAAGTGTGTATTGTTTACCTTTCATTACCCGGAGCCAAGCTGTCTTGGACAGCTGGGTTGGAGAGCAGGAATAAGCCTATTGTATCTTTTGGGGCGCAGAGCCAGCCCACTCTCGCGAATCAAGAAGATTAACTCATACTGCTTAACATGAGAACAGTGTCGTGATTGGATGAGAGTGTTGGCTGTACGGCGGGTGAGAGGTTGGGTACCCAAGCAAGATTCACAGGATCACTTTAAAAATTGTGTTTGGAGAGGGAGGTGGAGATGTGCAGGGCAGCCATACGTAGCAAATCTGCCCACTCCTAAGCCATGTAAATAATGTTTTCTAGGTATGGATCTGCTACTTCCGGAGATAGCTGCAGCAGTACTGTGACACTGGAGTCAAATTGAACGTGGAAGTGGTGGAGGTGAATGGATACCAGACTCTTTGCCCGAATAATCTGTTGGGAATTGTGGTTTGCTTCTGCTCGTCACAGCTACTCAGAGAAGCCTTTACACAAACTATGAGCGCTCACTTGTCTTACCCTTCAAATTGATCTATTTTATTTCTAACCTGGAGATATGTGGAAGCATGTGAATATCTGTCTCATCCAATAGGACTATTGTGCAAGGGTCGAAGATACTTTCTTCAACTCTCCCAGGCCTCTCTAGTCGACTTCTTAATATTGGCCTGTTTCATAGTATTTCTTTTCCACTTGAAGAAACTACTCGAAATAAGGAAATAAAAACAGGTTTATTCAAAATCACTAATTAGATAATGCTTCAGAACCCTCCAGCCTCTCAAAAGGTTATTGTCCTCAGGATCCTGAATTTAAACTAAGTCCCAATTTATGACAAATGAAAACTCATAACTATGGCTTTGGCCAAATGCTTTAGTGCATCACTAACAATCTGAGGCCCTATCTAACATAATGATCCAATGTGTTTATTCCCAGCTATAAATGAAAATATTTTCATTGCTGAATATTGTGCACTTCAAATGTCACCATACAGGATACCCATGAATTAACCCTTGCTGACTGGCATATTTAAAAAACAAAACCACATGTGCTCAGCCGAAGACAACATTGATCTTTTAAGTGCCTTCGCTGTGTAATAGTCACACTAAGGAATAGATGCGAAGAAACAGATTGGGAATGCAGCTAGATAAGCATAAAATTAACGGAGGACACCCTTCCAGCCCTTAAATAGTCCTACTGACCAAGATGATTTAGAGCTAGATAGATACACCCACTGTTAGGCGCATTGCCTAGTTAGTAGTAAAGTCTCCATGTCTCCTATCCAACTATTCTTAAACGGGTAGTGGAAGTATTCTCTGGATTCATCAGCCTGTGCAAAAACACCTCTATGTGCAAGTGTAGATGTAGTGGCTCTCAGAAGAAGCCCAGCCTGGCAAAATTGCAGTGCTGCACTAACCAGTCAGGGTAAATGTAGTTTTCCTAACAAGTTATGTGGGGCAAATGTTATTTAATCAGGTGCTTTTCTTCAAACACTTACATCACTACTCATTTAATCACCTTGGTTGAGGTAGAATTCAATACTCGAGCTTGGTGTGGGCTCGGGTCTTTACAAAGATCATGAATACACCACCTTGCCACTCCACACCCACACTAAGAGCTGCTGAGCCCACATTGATGCCCTATTGAGGGATCCAAGAAGCCTGATATTACCTCTTCTACCATTACCTTAAAACTATTAATTGTCTTCCATTATAGCTCAGCTCTATTTTTCCTCATTCGGATGGTTACCTTGCCTTTAATGCCTAATCTTCAAGCTATCGATGAATGCCCCAAGTGGACAAACTAGCAAGATCAAGCTTGGTCACTATAAAAACGCTGCGATTAATTTCCCCTCATTTGGGATTTCCACACAAGGTTCCATCTCCCTTGTTCTGTCCAAATTTGATTACACCAATAGCCTCTACCACGGATCACCTTTAACTACCATGAATAGACTACAACGGATTCAGAACTCGGCTGCCAGACTGCTCTTGCATATCAAACCGCCAGACCAAATCTCACACGCCTTGAAAGCACTGCATTGGTTACCGGAAGCCAGAAGATCCACATTCAAGCTGCTTTGTGTTACCCACACAGCATTACATGGAATGGGACCGTTATTCATCAGGAATAAAATCACCAAACACATTCAACAAAGGAACAACCGCATCTAAGGGGCACCTCGCTTCATAATCCCAAGATACAAGGAAAAAAAACATGGGTGGCACATACTTCTCCGTTCAAGCAGCCAAACTATGGATCTCTTTACCCCCAACAGAAGATCCACAGACAGCCACCTTATCTTCAGAAAACTACTCAAGAGTTGGCTCTCCCCCACATAAGCACCATACGCAAACAGAAATTTACAGCATATCCCTCTGTATATAAGCATTATTTTCACTATAGATATGTACCGATCTTTGTGTATTACTTTGTATAAACATGTAGAATAATTATGTTAAAAAAAATTATTAAGTACAATAGCACTTGAAAACCGGAGTTTATCTGGTGCATCTTTGGGCTACATGTACTTGCTTCAATCGCACATCTATGTACCTTCCATGTAGTTGTGTCTGTGGTTTGTTACTTTTCTCCTGAAAAAGCATATCCAATGCACTACCCTATTTCTCATCCTGTACCTCTATCAAGATTTTTAATCTACATATACTTACCTCCTTTTTGCATCTATATCCTTTCAATGTTCTTATGGATCTATATTTATCACTTTCTTCAAATTTAGCATTTCCAATGCACTACCTTATTTCTCAGCCTATACTTTTCTCAATATACCTTTGCGCCCAACTTTGACTCATCTCAGTCATCTTTCAACTACTCTTTCCTATGCACTACCCCATTTCTAACCCAATACATCAATATATCCTCTACATTCACTCATATTTATCCCAAACTCATACCACTACTATGATCCCCAAAATAATCCTTTCTAGACTCTCCCCTACTATACCCCACCTTGCATCATCTGACACCTCTTACTATACCGATCCCCAAAACAAACCTTTCTAAACTCTTCCCTCTGATTCTTCCCCTCTACAGCCCCTTTTTACTCATCCAAAAGCCTCCTCCTCCTGCTATGACCTCCCAAAAAATATAAATATATATCTCTAAATCCTTCACTCTTCTATCCCTCCACTATCCTTTTCAATCAAATAACAGACTAACATGTTTACTTCTCAAATTTCATATTCCACTATACTAATTCACCACTAATCCTTTATGGGTTCCAGAGTAGCGTGCTACTCGCCAATAAAGTGCTTCAATACCCGTCAGGGTTACAAACGCTATATAAATGCAAACCTTTCCCTTTTCAACCCCTCCCCTACCCTTCTCAATCCAAATAACTGACTAACATATCCACCACTCAAATTACTTTCATATTTCACTATACTAATTAAACACTAATCCTTATGGGTTCAAGAGTAGCGTGCTACTTGCCCAAAAAGCGCTTCAAAACCCAATTAGGGGTAGCATGCACTATATAAATACAAACCTCTTTCCCTCTTCTATCCCGCCGCTTACTCTTCTCTATCCAAATAACTGAATAACATATCCACCACTCAAATGACTTCATATTTCACTACACTAATATTCAACACTAATCCTTTATGGGTTCTGGAGTAACGTCCACTCACCAGAAATGCACTGCAACACCAATCAGGGATAACAGGTGCTGTATGAATGCAAACCTTTCTTGCCCTTCTATCCCTCCGCTATCCTTCTCACTCCAAATAACGTACTAATATCCACCACTCAAATTACTTTCATATTTCACTATACTAATTCACCACTAATCCTTTATGGGTTTCCGGAGTAGCGTGCTACTCGCCAAAAAAAGTGCTTCAACACCCCATCAGGGGTAACAAGCGCTAAATAAATACAAAACTTTTTTCCTCTTCTATCCTTCTGAATTCAAATAACTGCAAACCTTTTTCCTTTTTTAACCCCTCCCCAACCGTTCTCAATCCAAATAACTGACTAACCTCTCCACCACTTAAAGTACTTTTATATTTCACCATACTAATTCAACACTAATTCCTTTATGGGTCCTGGAGTAGTGTGCTACTCGCCGAAAAAGCACCTCAGCGTTTCATTTGGGGTAGTAAGCGCTATATAAATGCAATTACAATACAATTACCTTAAAATGTATTATTATTAATGGTCTTCCATTACCTCTCATCTCTATTTTTCCTCATTTGGATGTTTACCTGGTCTTTAGTGCCTAATCATAGAGCTTACAAATAAAAATATAAATTTCACTATATTTATAAACTGTGATAAATATCTAGTTTTAAAATATATTTAATAAAAATACAATATGATGGAGCTTCATTAATTTTTTTGTGCCTAACCATTGCACTAAGACTTAGAAATTAAAATCTATAATTATTTTTATATTGATAGCTCCAATTAAGCAACTTTTACTATAGCCCTTAAAAGAAGCGCTAACCAATGATAAATATATAATAGACGTAAAGTAATTTAATGTTTTTTAATAAAATATGGTGCCCTTACCATAGCACTAATATTACCCCTGACTGGTAAATGAATATACAATAACTTTAATGTGAGTTTTAAAACTAACCCCAACCAATAGTTATGTGATTAGATTAATTTATATTTATGGCTGTATTTCTGAAAATCACTAAATATTTTGGAAATGAAATAGTGAAACTACATGTGACCAGCTTATTGCCTATGTTCACTGAGCCATGTGGCACGCAAGCACGTAAATAAAACAATAATAACAACGGTTTACTTAATGTGAACAAGGCGGATACCAACCGAATGGCGTATTTGGAGACACTGCAATAAATTGAAATACTGCAGACCTTGGGTTCTCGTGTCTGGTTCTTGAATACTGTGACTGGATCCTTTATATAATTTACATTTATATGTAATTGCATTTAATTAAACTAAAATAAATGCATGTTAAGGAAAATGCTACTTACACAGTATGCTTCTGTTCTTGGCATATAGAGCTGCAGAGCCATATGCTTTAGCATAGATCGCCATCTAGTGTTGGGTCCGCATGTTTGCACTTTGAATCCAAAACTAGGGGCTTCCATGGCATTCTTAGGGAATATACCCTTAGATGACATCTGCAAAGCTGCAACATGGTCTATATCTCACACATTCACAAAGCACTATTATGTAGATGTGTTAGCAAAACAACAAGCTAGTGTGGGCCAGGCAGTTTTAAGAACACTATTTCAAACCACTGCAACAGCTACAGGTTAACCACCACATGGGGTATAACTGCTGTATAGTCTATGCTAAAGCATATGATCTGCAGCTCATATGCCTCGAACGGAAAATGCTACTTACCCAGAATGCTTCTGTTCTTGGCATATAGAGCTGTAGAGCCATATGCCCCCACCAGCCTCCCCGACCTTTATCTGTTGCAGTATTATCTTACTTAGATACACTATACATGGAGATCCCTTTACTACTTTTACCTACTCCATCATCACCCTTACGGCAAAACAATGTGGGGGTGGAGTCGATGCCCATGCGCACTATCACCAAAAGGAGGAGTTCCCTACCTCGTGACTGGAAAGACTTCTTCAAACAAAAATAAAAGTGCAAACATCTGGACCCAAAACTAGATGGCGATCTATCCTAATGCATATGATCTACAGATCATATGCCTCAAACATATATTTTTTAATACTATGTAGATGCAAATGGGGTAATTGTATGGTAGAAGTATTTTTTATTGAGGTAATGGTCAGTAGTAGCAATGTTTAAATGTGGAGCTGTGATGATACTCTACATGTGAACCTCTATGAAGCTGAAACCTGTGTCCCACCCAGTGATTAATGCCGACCTGCAATTAAAAACGCCAGCTGGAAGAGGCCGAAGATCAAATGGAAGACATTGATCAGATCGGAGGACACTTCTCGGTTTCTGCAGGGCAAGATGCTTGGAATGAGAAGCAGGAGGCCGGAGACACTGGAAATGATCAGGTAGTAGGGGATGAGGTACTGTGCGGGGCAGTCGTGGAAGTACACTGACCCTGTGTGAGCAAGAAGAGAGCATCATCAGAGAAGTATTAGTGCACCTTCCATCCCAAGCCTCCTTTCATTTTGGCTTCTTTCAGTGAGAGGAAGAAGGCGAGCATCTGTGCTCTAAAATGTATTAAAGTGGCCAAGTTGGGTTTTCATTTAATGTGTAAACTGGTTTTAAATCCACTATGTACAGGCAGATCAGTGTAAATAGCAAAGTCGCAGCAATGCTTCTCTATATTGCACATGTTAAACAGAGGGGTAGTTTGAGGGGATAAGCACATAATGGTATTTTGTGGTTGCTCAACTCCTTTCATTGTAATCCCAAGTACCCACCTGTTTCTTTGTGGTTTGTTTTTGGAGACAGGAATTTCAGTTTGCCCTTACTCCGAAAATTGTTCTGGGGTACCACTTAGAAAGGTGCTTCAGAGATGCTTCCTCATAAACAACCATGACTTGCAGCTACTTCTAGTAGTGCAATTTTGTACCGTAACAACAAGCAACACGTCAGATACTATTCTGCTCTATCACATTCTTAAGCCTGATGTGTGGCCATTCATTATGTGTTTAAGACTCATTTTGCGACCTTAATACCTCCTAAGCACGTTTTGGAATAATTTGAGGTGAAGTGCTAGCAGTCGTCAGCAGAATAAGGGATCATCTCCTAACAGGAAAAAGAGTCAAACAGGAACACATCTCGTTTGTACAAACTTACAGTGTTTGACTCAGGTCTAAATGGAACCATTTGTCGTCTTGTTTTTTTAGAGCTAGAACACCCATTTTTATGAGGTTTAAGCTAAATGTGAATGGCTTTGTAGTGCACAAGTATTACACCGGGAAGCTTCAGGCTGATGGCAACCAATCTGTTTGCAGTTATGCCTCCTCGTTTACTCTGGTGGATGAGAAATATCTAAGTCACTTGGTAAAAAGTACGTAATTTTGTGCCATACAGTACCGGACTCACCCACTCTCTGTGCATGCCTGACTGTAGACTTTAGCCAGGATTAAAGCATTTAGTGATGGTGCATTTGTTCTTGAATGTTGTGGTCCACTGGTAAGCAGTGTGGCAATTTAGGGCCAGTCTTGCATGTATTCGTTTCTGAATGTGTTTTTGGCCAGGCGTGCCTGACCTTATGTTGTATCGCTGCACAGTTAAGGGTCTGTTCAGCTCCAGTGTGTGTGAGGCCTGGATGAAGGGTTGAGCTTGCAGGAGCATGGTTTGGTGAAGGAAAGCTTGGAATCACATACCACACTCAGGAAAGCTGCTGAGGCTACCACCAAAGTATGCGGCGAAGGGCCGCTAAGGTGCGGTTTTACCCACACATTTCCATTTTGGACACAATGAGACAGAGGACGTTTTCCTCCGATGCTCGGTGTGATCCAAGCGCTCTGGGATTTTGCCCCAATTTCTGGATCTGACCTCTCGTTGGAGGCAGAACTTGGTATCACCTGTAAGTTATCAGGATGGTTCGGTTTGTGCTAAGCCCTGTCCATTGGTAATGCTTTTAAAGAAATGAAGCTGCCCAGTTCAGTGAAGATCCTGGACAGCTGCTCCTGTCCAACCTCAATGATGATTGAGAAGGCTATCAGGTTCTGCTGTGTCATGGGCCGCTGTACATCATCTATGTTCGTGAAATAGATCTTTCTTTCCTCATCAACCCCGACTCTTCTACCTCATTTATCCCTCACTCATCATCATCATCCTCCTTTATCCCTTCCACATCATTCCACACTTATAACCCCTCATTCCTCACTCATTTACCATCTCTCACTCACACTTCAGCCCTCACCTATTCTTCATTTGTCATCCCTGCCTCCATACCCCTGAATCCTCACTCCTAATCCGTCACTCATGATCCATTGCCCCTCTCGCACCGTCCCTCACTCACTTAAAGAGTGAGGAGTGAAATGACATTATAGTGACTTCAAATGTACACTGATCTGTACACCTTGGGATAGCCTCATCCCTGGTTGTTCATACCTCATCCCTCACACCACCTTTTAATTCTTCCCTCTCTAGTGGCAAGTGATGGTGCTGATGTAAACAGTGCCCAAATACAGGCAGGCACCTAATGCTTGAAATGATGAATGTAAACAGGCATGACCTGCTTTAAGTCAGTTTCATTTCAACACTTTCAACACATGAATTTAGAAAACAGACATTTTTCAAATGCTGGGCAATCAACAGAGGACAGGAGACAGTTGAGAAGGAAATGGGCATGGATATATATATATATATATATACATATGTGGGCATGCTTCATGGTTCTTGAATTCTCAATGACTGGAGGAAAAGTGACCTGCTGAATTTGCATTTAATTCAGTTTCCTATTGGTCAGAAGGGAATCATACAGGATAGAGGCCAGCAAGGATAGAACAGAGTAACACATTGTTTAGTAATGGCTTATTATAATTGGACAACCAGGATCCTGGTTTAGAACTGTGCACAGCATTGAGCAGCGACACGCCTGCAGGAGGCGGTTTGTTTCATATTGGTTCACGTACACAAAAACTGCACTTCGACAATAAATGCGACTCTAGTCTGATCTGGGACGGTCTTTGAGGGAATGGAGGTTACAATGCAAGCAGCAGGTGAGCCAGGGTGTACGTATGGTCACTGGTACCTTGAAGCAGTGATAGTTAATATGCTTGTGATGGTGTGATTGATAGCTGGGTAGATGGCTCATTGAGCTGGGAGTTCC
Source organism: Lissotriton helveticus (assembly GCF_964261635.1). Taxonomy (NCBI): domain Eukaryota; kingdom Metazoa; phylum Chordata; class Amphibia; order Caudata; family Salamandridae; genus Lissotriton; species Lissotriton helveticus. Next base: position 114,600,751 of record NC_136073.1, on the reverse strand, counting down.
ATGGTTTCATGGCTGAAGAAGCGTGCACCAAAAATGGGCCAAGGTCTTGCTTCCTTGGGACACATTTCCTTCCCCAGCATGTTTACAAGGTGTAAAGTCCCCTAAATCAGAGCAGTGTTTATCATGGTTTGTCTCCTGGGGCAAGAGAGGTCTGGAGCCATTAGTACAGGTCGAGCTAGGATTGACATTTTTCAGAGAAGAACAGCCAATTTGTGTGTCTTCAGATTTTGAAAGAGTTAGGAGCTCATACTTCAAGGGAATATTTGCAAAATCCTCTATTACTTTATATCATGGTAATTCTGCCTCTAGCTGCTTTAACAATCATTTAGGAATAGTTTAGGCAGTGCTAAAATACCTTTGAACGAGTTCTCTATTCATCTGCTGTGTTAGATTAAAGATTCAAAAGGAAAAAAGACATTTTTGCTTATTTTTACGATTTGTTTTTACCAGTCTCAACAGTGGCTATGCTGGTAGAATAATGACCAGATACAACTGATGGCGATGAGCTCCCAGCTTTATGAGGGGACTGTTGTCAAATAAAACGAAACATAAATCCTGGACCAAGTACATCAGGGCACCATGCAGCCTTGAATTCAGTTGGATTCCTCTAGTCAAAGGCAGACAAATCAGGTTTACCCTGCTACAACATCATAAAGCACTTTAGGGTGTAACTCAACACATGCAGCAGGTTCAGCCTACACGTTACCAGGGCAGCACAGGGCAGGACCCACTCACCGACACTGATGCTTGCAATGGACATCACTGCTGTGATGACTGTCCCAGACACTGCAAAGGAGAAGAGAAAATCAGGTTAAAGAAAGTTAGGTCTGGGGACAACATCCAAGCTCTGATAAGCCCCTCTGTATTTAAGCCTGCTCTGTACTGCAATCCCCCCTAAGGAAACCCAGACCCGCCCCCTTATCCCAAACAACTCATTCCCCAACCCATGCCCCGCCATGAAGTAGATTCACCAAAATGCCAGTGGTAGCAGGAGTGACGTCACGCACCCTTCAAACCCAATGACATCACAGCGCTGACCCTCAGCCCCACAATACCCCCCACCCCCGATTAGCTACTGAGGGGTAGGGGGAAGGCATGGAGGGAAAGTTAGAAAAAAGTCAGGGCTCCTTGCAGCTCAATTTACTTTTTGATCCTACATTTTGTTCCAGAGACCAGGGATTGCTTAGGTAGCGCAAAGGGGACCAAAGGCCAGGATACGGTGACACGGGTAGCAGCGGCTACCCCTTTATTCACATCCATGGCCTGAATACTCCTCCTGCTTAAACAGGGGGAATTATAAAGTTGTCATTACCCGGGCTGCAGTCACCCTTCTTCATATTCACCCCCTGATTTATCATGAAATGAACAGTGCCCAAGCTCTAGTCTATGTAATCTGATTAAACGTCATTTAAGCAAGGCAACTAGAAGAAAAACCTTTGGTTCACTTACGAGCTGCATTATTGCTCATCTAGAGGTGATGTTATAGTTACCTTTACTCTTGTTGCAGGAACCAGTGGGCTGGAGTCACTCTGAGCAGACAAAATGGCAATACAATGTATTTACAGTCAGAAAGATCACCACTGCTGGGACTGAATATATCTAATTTAATTAAATGTACCCTTTCCTTCTGAGGCAGCTAGTCTCTGAAACCATTGATTACACAGGAGACCTGTTCGCTCCTTTGCTCTGGTGGTTTTGGGGATTTCTTGAACACATTAATGCACCATACACTCTGCTACATCAGAAAATCAATCCACACGCCTATAGTGTCTGGTATTAGATCTACAACTAAATTGTAATTTATTATAATTTCTTTATTTTTTTTTTAAACACACATGGACCCATGTTTTCCTCTGGAAGATTTCAGTACATTTCTGAACCAATTTTTAGGTCTTGCCTAGAAAAACGCAGCGCATGCGCTGTTCACCATGGCGGTTTGGTGCGCGAAGGGGACAAAACATGTGCGTGCCCGGACGGCACATGGGCACGCGCACGGCGTGTCTTTCAGCTTGCGTATGGACAGCCAATGTGCACGCACGCACAATCACAGTGTCTCTTTAAGCTTGTTTAAAGTGCATGCAAACAAGGGACTGCTGCTGATAAATTTTCAGTTGAAGCAATCCTGGACGGGCGACATAAAGCATGTCTTATGGCTTTCAAGGTGGAGTTTGAGCCACATAGGAGGCTGTAAAAGCATGTCACGGTAAGGTCACTCTGGCCTGAATGGCATTAATAGCATCTGCCACCAATTCCAGCCCACCCAGTGGTAAGATATAGCAGCTCGAGGGAAGACCCGGGGACTATTGCAGCGGTGATGTTGTCAGCAGCTGCTTTAGCATTTTTTACCAACGCTAGGTCTGGTCAGATGGATGTCCGCAATCATAGCAGACTTTGCCTGATTATACTGGATAAAAGGGATAAATGTGGCACTATTCGGGTACCGATAACTTGTGCATGGAAAGGACCTCGTCCAAAGCTCGTTAAGAGTTAAATATGTCAATGGATCAGACACACCAGGGTGCAAGCTTGGTCTTTCAAGAATACCATATGCAAAGCATGAGGTATTTCCACAAGCACAAAGTTCTTGTCAAATGTATTGTTTTTCAGAGCATCACGAATGTGCAGGCATAGGGGAACAACGATAAATGCTTGTTGTTTAGATTGGCATTGTTGTCTTTCTATTCATTTGTTCAGAACAACACAATATGGTAGTCCATGTGACTAGTGAGGGCCCTTTGGTGATTGTTGCATGACTGCTTACCTTCCCTGTGGCATATTTCCTTCCGGTCAGGCTAGGGGACATACTTCGAGCTGATCGAAAGGGACAAGTCACCAGTGCTATATTAAGCGGTTTAAGTGGGCCGAAAAAACTGGGGGGGGGTCTCTCGAAGGGGTTTGATTGATAATTAAGAGTGTGGTTTGAAAACGTGTAAGTTAAAATTCTGTGCTTAGCATAGTGTGCCGCCCGACTGGTATTTTGCTGCTTCTGTCATTGCATCCAGGTTCTTATTTGCATAAGAGGCATAGGCAAAAACTATGTCTACATTGTATATAATATTAAAAATGCTTTCATTGTAAAACAAGACTGTGGAAGTACTCTAGCCAGTCTCTTTGAAGTAACATCAAAGGCAATGAAGGGTGGTGCTGCTGCAGAGTTACGATTTGTTTTCCACCCTGGCAGCCCGATAGGGACCCCGTCTCAGCACCTGCTTTTTAGAACTGCAATTGCTGAGCACCAGCAGGGACCGTCCCACTTCAAGCCCTGTCCATATTGTTAATTGATCAAAAAGGATAGGCCCCCAGACCCATAGTTAGCTGATCGTAAGGGACAGGCCTCCAGAGCTCACAGATTTCTTATCAATCGAGGCCCAGGCACTTGTCAGGTCATTGTTACCTTTCAGGCTCTGATAGATGGAATACTATGACAGGATCTTATGAGGCATGAATTTGGAATTCTGATTCTTGATTGAAACTAAAGATGCAATGGCCAACGAAAGAACCCTCAGATTCTGATGGGTCTCCTACTCAGCTGTGGGGGCATATCAGGCAATCGCACTACTACGTATACTGAGGGGGAAGGTGGACAAATCTGGTGAAGAGGAAATACAGATTGATGAGTGGACTAATAAAAAGTATCAAGAGGCCGCTGCATTCCAGGTAGTGGATGTTTAGAAGGGTCCTACCATTGAGGTCGTTAACCAAGATCATGGTCTCTATGTAAGGACATGGAAGCCCTGACCTTTTACCTTTAGAAAACAAGCATTTGCAATGCAATAGGTCTCGCATTTAAACGAGTTTAAGGTATTGGCATTGTAAATGACAATCCCTTTTATTTATGTTTTAAAAGACAAAAATATGCATTGTCTTTTACAATGCCAATAGCTTAAACTTGCGTAAAAGCGAGACCTATTGCATTGCAAATGCTTGTTCTACTTCTCATGTTCAATTCAATGGTTTACTTTATTCTGTTTCAATTAGTAGAAAACCATAACAGTACATACATGTCACATTAAAACAATTGTCAGTAGAAAAAACATGAATTGTTTTTTAAAAATACAATTAAGTTAAAATGCACAGCAAAAGATTAAAAGCGTCAAACTTCAGTTCTAAGTTCGTTCTGTGGTGAATACAAAATTTTAAAAACCTGGCTTTGTTTAGTGCTAGAAAATCAGACTCAAGAAGTTGGAGAACCAAGAGAGCAGGATGACATTGGCATAGCCCCAAAGTTTTTAAAAATGTAGCAATCCATCTCTTTCTCGGTTCTGAGTAGAATTTGCAAAAAAGGGTCAAATGTAAAAGAGATTGGCGAGAGATACCATCACAAGGGCACTGACAAAGCGGCTGTGACCAATCATTAACAGTAGGGAATGTGACAAGCTGATGGAAGATGTTGAGCCTAAACCGGGTCAGCAAAAATCTATCGTAACTGCTTAGGTTCCAGGTTAAGTATGGCTGAATCAGCAAAGAGGTTTGGAACAACAAAGCATGCTGAACCGAGGTTTTATTGGCTTCAACTGTCAAACGGAGTTCTGCTAGATGGGTTAAGCATTGATTTTTTAACATTTTTCTAGAGATCAGTTCCAATTCTGGCGGATTGTGATAGAATTTCTCTAGGCCCAGATCTTAGAGGAACATAACGTATCTAAGCCAACCAATCTTGTTAACATTTTCAAGCAGAATACAATCCTTCAATATACTTTGGGTAAGGACGAACTTTTTTGAGGTCCAAACATGGTGCCATAAGAGTATAGGCTGAATCTTTATGATGTCAGTGATATAGGGCAGGCCTAACTCTAAATGGCAGCTAAATGTTGATGTACCCTGGGGAACGGCAAGAAGGAACTTCAAAAAACTGTTTTCCACTTTTTGGATGGCTTCTGGCTGGATGTAGCCCCACACCCCGGCCCCATAGATGGCGGTACTGATACATTTGGCCTGATAGATGCGAATCATCTCCTCGGGCAGTCTTCTTCCCAGTCTCTATGTAAAGTTTACTAGGGCCATAGTTGATTTTAAAAACTGCAATTTTCTGGCCTCAATAGCTTTCCTCCAAGTGCCCTTTTCATCGATTAGGACTCCAAGATAGGGATAGGTTGGGGTTTAGTCTACACTAGAATTGTTTATATAAATTGTTCTCCCTTTTCTTTGTTTTGGGCCGCAATACATAAAAATAAACATTAAAAAAACGTATTAAGTCTAGATTTGACATAAATGTGTTATATCGTGTCAGTGAGCGCTGAAGTTCATGGGGAGTGCGGGCTATAATCACCACGTCATCCGCATAAAGGAGAGCGGGGATCGGACGATGTTGAATTAAAGGTAGGTCCTGGGACCCCTCCAGCATGGCTTCTTCTAGGGTATTTGTGTAGAGGGTAAAAAGGAAGGGGGCCAGGACACAGCCCTGTCTGACTCCCCGCTCAACCCTGAAAGGTGCTGTCAGCTCGCCCCCCCAAGCCAAATCTCAATCTAGCTGTGGCGTTGCTGTAAATTTCACGAAGAAAATTAACTAGCAATGGGTCGACTCCCATTTCTGTTAAGATATCCCATAGCTTAGAATGACCCACGCAGTCGAACGCTGCGGTAAGATCTACGTAGGCCAAGTGAAGACTGCCACCTTTTGCATCCACGTATTTGCCCTTGAGTAAACACAGGTTTAAAACCTGCTCGATGGTGCCCAGGCCTTCCCTAAATCCATACTGAATGTCAGATATGAACTTGTTGTCTTCGGTCCAGGACTGTAGGCGTTCTAGAATGATGCGCCCCACGACTTTTCCGAAAGAGTCCAGTAATGAAATAGGACGATAACAAGTTGGACTAAGTCGATCGCCCTTTTTAGGGCGAGGACCGTCACACTGCGTAGCAGTGGGCGGAGTCCGAAGATTTTATGTTAGGTTAGGTGGGCTTTAACTCGCCCCTCTCCTCCATTGGCTGGCTTCCTAAATGGAGGCCAGCCATTGGAGGAGAGGGCCATCACTCCTTTCAAGCCCTGTCTCTTTCGGATTCAGGGGCGTGTTTTTTGCATTCTTTTGCCCTGTGACGTCATCCGTCACTCAGAACGCAAAAAACACGCCCCCGATTTCAAAATTTTCGGAGCTTTGTGGCCGCCATTTTGCTGCTCGGTAAAACCAGGAGAGCAGCGTCTACCGAGGACATGAGGTAACTATCCCTTGTCTTGCCTCTGCCACCCTCTTTGTGTTGATTTTCTTGCCTCTGTGCCCACAGCCCTCCTCCATCCCGCTCTCACCACCCTTCACTCCGCCCGCAGCTCTCCTTCATCCAAGTCCAAGTATGGTCAGTCATTTAAGCCACAATATTCTGTACAGAAGATGCATTCACCACCAGTCTGGGCCTCTACTAACGAGAGTCGTGCGGTGTGTATCTTTTCAGAGGCGGTGAATCTTCTCTGCTTCCTATTACAGTGGGTGGGTGTAATCTTAATTTCAGTCATTCATCATTGTGGCAACTGGTATTACTACCCTCCTGTTTCATTTCTTTCCAAGTGTGTGACTGCATTGCACTGATGAGCCTCTGCCGGGGTGAAACATATGTGTGGTATTTCAGAGATGCCAGAGGCTAGCCGGAACTGACACAATCTATAGATCACGTCATTAGTTTGAGCGTTTCCCTTGAATAGCTTGAGATATACAGTGCTCTTGGCTTTGAAATGTTGCAAACCTGCAGATTCTGCCTGTGGCTTGATACTGGTGTGAAATAACTATACATTGTCACGTTTTCAGTAGACTTGCATCAGAAATGTTTGTTTTGATTTTAAAAATTGAGCCCTGATGTATCTGAAATTCTTCTATAAAGCCGAGCATGCATCAAGTGAAAGCAAACGAGGTAAACAAACTGTACGATTTAAATCAGTTGCAACATATTGCCGTCCTTGCAATGTGCTGCACACCCTGTCACCAGCACTGAAGCACACCAGCACCACTCAAATACAATCATGGCAGGAACGGCCGCAGTAAATACATTACCATTAACTGAATAAAAGGAATTCAATTATTAACAGTGTTTAGAAGTGTTTTCTGAAACCCAACATAAATACTAATATAAAATTCCACGAAGGATTTACAACAGACAGTTAAAGGAAACGCATATTTTGTCTCTCAGAGAGGGCGGTCACACAGTAACATCAGACTGTCTGACGGGCGCTTTGTAGCACCCGCAGGTGACCCAGGTAAAACAAACCCTCTCCATGCCTACTGATTATTTTCTGTTTTAATGTCGCCAACCCGGGATCTGAGCAGCAGTTGTAGGATCAGGCAGCTGAGCCGCTCACGGGGGTCTCCCATGCCTCGTGGTCCCCCTCGGTCACTTAGAGAGCCGGGGAGATCTGTGTTTTACTCATCATTGATTTATTTTTGTCATGTCTTTATTGTTTATTACACATTTGGGCATTTTTCACAATTTGGCTTTCATGGCAGTGTTTAAATGTTTTTCCACATGGATTTGTTTTCCCTCGCTGTGCTTGCTCCCCTGCCCTCTGCCTGTACTTGCTCCCCTGCCCCCTAGTTCCCCTGCCCCCTGGCTGTGCTTGCTCCCCTGCCCCCTGGCAGCGCTTGCTCCCCTGCCCCCTGGCAGCGCTTGCTCCCCTGCCCCCTGGCAGCGCTTGCTCCCCTGCCCCCTAGTTCCCCTGCCCCCTGGCAGCGCTTGCTCCCCTGCCCCCTAGTTCCCCTGCCCCCTGGCTGTGCTTGCTTACCTGCACCCTGGCTGGCCTTGCTCCCCGCTCCCCTGGCTGTGCTTGCTCTCCTGTGTGTGTGGGGGGCTCTGTGTCTGTGTGGGGAGGCTCTGTGTGGGAAGGGGGGCTCTGTGTGTGTGTGGGGGGGGGCTCTGTGTCTGTGTGGGGGGGGCTCTGTGTCTGTGTGGGGGGGGCTCTGTGTCTGTGTGGGGGGGCTCTGTGTCTGTGTGGGGGGCTCTGTGTCTGGGGGGGGCTCTGTGTCTGGGGGGCTCTGTGTCTGGGGGGCTCTGTGTCTAGGGGGGGCTCTGTGTCTGTGGGGGGGGCTCTGTGTCTGTGGGGGGGGGCTCTGTGTCTGTGGGGGGGGGCTCTGTGTCTGTGGGGGGGCTCTGTGTCTGTGGGGGGGGGCTCTGTGTCTGTGGGGGGGCTCTGTGTCTGTGGGGGGGCTCTGTGTCTGTGTGGGGGGGCTCTGTGTCTGTGGGGGGGGGCTCTGTGTCTGTGGGGGGGGGCTCTGTGTCTGTGGGGGGGGCTCTGTGTCTGTGGGGGGGCTCTGTGTCTGTGGGGGGGACTCTGTGTCTGTGGGGGGGACTCTGTGTCTGTGGGGGGGCTCTGTGTCTGTGGGGGGGGCTCTGTGTCTGTGGGGGGGGGCTCTGTGTCTGTGGGGGGGGGCTCTGTGTCTGTGTGTGTGTGGCACTGTTTCTGTGTGTGTGGGGGAGCTCTGTCTAGGGGGCTCTGTGTCTGGGGGGGCTCTGTGTCTGGGGGGGCTCTGTGTCTGTCTGTGTGTGGGGGGCTCTGTGTCTGGGGGCTCTGTGTCTGTGGGGGGCTCTGTGTCTGTGGGGGGCTCTGTGTCTGTGGGGGGATCTGTGTCTGTGGGGGGCTCTGTGTCTGTGGGGGGCTCTGTGTCTGTGTGTGTGGGGCTCTGTGTCTGTGTGTGTGGGGCTCTGCGTCTGTGTGTGTGGGGCTCTGCGTCTGGGGCTCTGGGGCTCTGGGGCTCTGGGGCTCTGGGGCTCTGCGTCTGGGGCTCTGCATCTGGGGCTCTGGGGCTCTGCGTCTGGGGCTCTGGGGCTCTGCGTCTGGGGCTCTGGGGCTCTGCGTCTGGGGCTCTGGGGCTCTGCGTCTGGGGCTCTGGGGCTCTGCGTCTGGGGCTCTGGGGCTCTGCGTCTGGGGCTCTGCGTCTGGGGCTCTGGGGCTCTGCGTCTGGGGCTTTGTGTCTCAGTGTGTGGGGCTCTGTGTCTGTGTGTGTGTGGGGCTCTGTGTGTGTGTGGGGGGCTCTGTGTGTGTGTGGGGGGCTCTGTGTGTGTGTGGGGGGCTCTGTGTGTGTGTGGGGGGCTCTGTGTGTGGGGGGCTCTGTGTGTGTGGGGGGCTCTGTGTGTGTGTGGGGGGCTCTGTGTGTGTGTGGGGGGCTCTGTGTGTGTGTGGGGCTCTGTGTCTCTGTGTGTGGGGCTCTGTGTCTCTGTGTGTGGGGCTCTGTGTCTCTGTGTGTGGGGGCTCTGTGTCTCTGTGTGTGGGGGCTCTGTGTCTCTGTGTGTGGGGGGCTCTGTGTCTCTGTGTGTGGGGGGCTCTGTGTCTCTGTGTGTGGGGCTCTGTGTCTCTGTGTGTGGGGCTCTGTGTCTCTGTGTGTGGGGCTCTGTGTCTCTGTGTGTGGGGCTCTGTGTCTCTGTGTGTGGGGCTCTGTGTCTCTGTGTGTGGGGCTCTGTGTCTCTGTGTGTGGGGCTCTGTGTCTCTGTGTGTGGGGCTCTGTGTCTTTGTGTGTGGGGCTCTGTGTCTCTGTGTGTGGGGCTCTGTGTCTCTGTGTGTGGGGCTCTGTGTGTGGGGCTCTGTGCCTCTGTGTGTGGGGGGCTCTGTGTCTGTGTGTGGGGCTCTGTGTCTCTGTGTGTGGGGCTCTGTGTCTCTGTGTGTGGGGGCTCTGTGTCTCTGTGTGTGGGGGCTCTGTGTCTCTGTGTGTGGGGGGCTCTGTATCTCTGTGTGTGGGGGGCTCTGTGTGTCTGTGTGTGGGGGCTCTGTGTCTCTGTGTGTGGGGCTCTGTGTCTCTGTGTGTGGGGCTCTGTGTCTCTGTGTGTGGGGCTCTGTGTCTCTGTGTGTGGGGCTCTGTGTCTCTGTGTGTGGGGCTCTGTGTCTCTGTGTGTGGGGCTCTGTGTCTCTGTGTGTGGGGCTCTGTGTCTCTGTGTGTGGGGCTCTGTGTCTCTGTGTGTGGGGCTCTGTGTCTCTGTGTGTGGGGCTCTGTGTCTCTGTTTGTGGGGCTCTGTGTGTGGGGCTCTGTGTCTCTGTGTGTGGGGCTCTGTGTCTCTGTGTGTGGGGCTCTGTGTCTCTGTGTGTGGGGCTCTGTGTCTCTGTGTGTGGGGCTCTGTGTCTCTGTGTGTGGGGCTCTGTGTCTCTGTGTGTGGGGCTCTGTGTCTCTGTGTGTGGGTGTTGGACAGGCCACATGAAGGGCTCGCTCCCTCCCCGCAGGACATGGCCAGGGCCACCGTCAGCACCATTGCCCGGCCCAGCCGCCATCTTGGACACGGCACCACGCGGCCGCGCGGCCTCAGCCCGACCCCAACCCTGGGCCTGGCCAGGCCCCGACATCCCGGCACCACCCTCCACCCAGGAGGTGAACGGACCACTTGGCAGGTCAATGGGAGTAAGAAGTGTCGATGGCTCTCCCCCGCCAGGTGCCGAGCACCCCCAGCCTCCTCGGGCGCTGGCTCCACCCCCCTGCTGGGTGTCTGGACTCCCTCATCCCAGACCTCCCGACCTCCAAGAGCGAGGGTCCGGACATCAAAGGGCGTCAGACCTATAACTGAGGCCGCCCCAGGACAGGAAGGCAGTTGTATCCTGGAGTCGAGAGACACCGCGACGAACTCATCCTTGACGGACTGCTGGCGCTGCCACAGCCCTGCCTTGTGAACTATTGTCCTGCCTGCTGGCGCTGCCGCGGCCCTCTGCAACCTTCATCCTCGTGGGACCTGCTGGCGCTGCCGCGTCCCGTTGTAACCTTCATCCTCGTGGGACCTGCTGGCGCTGCCGCGGCCCGTTGCAACCTGCATTCTCGTGGGACCTGCTAGCGCTGCCGCGTCCCGTTGTAACCTTCATCCTCGTTGGGACCTGCTGGCGCTGCCGCGGCCCGTTGCCACCTACGACCTCTTCGGGACCTGCCGGCGCTGCCGCGGTCTGACCCATCCGAACACCGAGCTCGAGGATTGTGAGCTATCACCGTTACACCTCCGTACCCGTGGGTACCAAGACTGTCCCGCTACCCCCTTCCCTTACTAGAGACTAGAATTGAGAGGATCATCGTGTCCTAGTCACCTTGTATCGTACCACCCGACTACAAGAATTGCCTATAAAAGGTGTTACCCTGATCTTTGTGTGGTGTCCATCTGTGGGGGGGAAGTTACCTGTCTGTGCGATCGCTAGAGACGGTCCTCACTGGAGGCCTCTCCCTTGTGCTCGGCCGACCCTCCAGGTCCCCGTCTAACATTGGTGGCTAGCGGCGCGATCCGAACCAACGCGTACCGTACAGACAGTAACTCACCCTACGACTAAAACCACAATGACGACCAAAGAGAACGGATCGGCGGAGAAGTTCCAGATGGAAAGGCTGGAAGAATACAACCACCGAGAGCTCAAACAATTTTGCATGGACTTAGGCATTGCTACCACCGGGCTAAGCACAAAAGAAGACTTCAAAAACGCCCTAGAGGCCTGGACAGAGACAAATACCGCAACCCCCCGGGACCCCGCAGCCCCGGAAGTCAACACCACCCGGACGGAAGAACGGAGAACAGGCCCTTCCCGTGAAGAGATCCAAGAGCGGGAAAAAAATAGATTACACGAGTTAGACTCAGATTAGACGGAGAATTGAAACTGGCGGAACAAAAAATAAACTTAGAACACTTACGGCTCAGAGAAGAGCGAGAGGAAAAACAGAGACAGAGAGATCTCGAAGAAAAAAGACTGGCATACGAGCACGAGTGCAAACTAGCGGAGATAGAAATACGCAAACTGAACAAAAACCTAGGGGTGCCCGAGCAACCGCACTCCCCGGGTCCTACCGAGCAGAAGGTCCACATCCCCAAGGATGTGGTCCGAGAATATCACCGGAACGACGACATACAGCAGTGGTTCAAGGCCTATGAGATTGCCATGACCGCCCACCGGGTCGCTCGAAGTGACTGGGGAGCCGGTCTATGGGGGAGATTCGTCAACGAGGGTCGTGATGCCCTGCTGCAGCTTCCGGACCATCAAATGACGTCCTATGACCATATGAAGGCCGCCCTCCTCAGTCGATATGGGCTTACACCCGAAATGTACCGCCAGAGGTTCCGCAACTGCACCCGGATCCCAGGTACAACGTGGTTGGAATACGTGAACTATTTCAGCCGAGCCTTCGAGGGGTGGATTAAGGGTAACAACGTAACCACTTACGAACAACTCTTCAATCTCATTGTGTGGGAGCACCTCTCCAACAACTGCTTCGTCGAGCTCAGGCAGCACCTCCTCGACAGTAAATTGACTGAACCCCGGCAGCTCGCCACCGAGGCTGACCGGTGGGAGAGCACCCGAGTGGCCCGGAGTGGGCCGAATGAGCAGAACAGAACCAACCAAGGTCATCATCGTCCCCGAGGAGGAGGAGGAGGCCCGGGCCGGGGCAGAGACGCCGTCCCGGCCGCGCCCACTAACGCCACCCCGGCCCCAGCAGGCCGGGGAAACCCCCCGATGCGCCCGGGGTTCCGAGCCAATGTGACGTGTCATCGATGCCAGCGAGTCGGCCACTATGCCAGTGACCCGACCTGCCCGAAGAACCAGGTCCCCGGGCCCCGCCAGATGGCGGCCGCCGCCCTGGGAGAAGAACAAGTCTCCGAAGACACTGAGACCTATGAGTCGGAGCAGTTCGAGTGGGAACCCGCCGCCATGACCCTGGCATGCCTGGGAGGAAGAGACATGGTCCCGCGGACTCCCCTGCCCGCCAACACTCGGAAGTACAGCCAATGGGTGAGCATCAATGGGCACAAGGCCGAGGCCCTGCGTGACACCGGGGCCAGTGTGACGGCCGTCCGTTGTCACCTGGTGACCCCAGAACAAATCCTACCAAACGTACTTTGCCCCGTCCGATCGGCAGATAACTCGGAGAGCCTGTGTCGGATGGCCTGCGTCCCCTTCGAATGGGGAGGAGTGTCCGGCATGCTGAAAGTAACTGTCCGCGACGATGCCCCCGTGGACTGCCTCCTGGGGAACGATCTCGAGAGCTCCCCGTGGGCCGCTGTGGAAAGAAGAGAGCATCTGGGGATGTTGGGTCTCCCGGACTGGGCGTGCGTAACCACCCGGTCCATGGCCACCCGCACCATCCCTAGACCAGAATAACCAGAATGGGCAGCACCTCCGCCCTCGATCACTCCAGAAGAAGACTTCCTCCAGACCGACCACCCGGACCCCACCACAGAGGGGTCCACACAGCCCCCCGAGCTTCCCGACCTGGCTCAGTGGCGTCAAGAAGGGGGGCCCACCCAGGAACAATTCCGGCAGGAGCAAAAGACCTGCCCCTCCCTCGAGGGATTGCGACAGCAAGCGCTCGCCCAGAGCCAAGGAGACACCACCGGGGCCCACTGGGTTTATTGGGACAATGATCTCTTGTACAGCGAGCAGAAAATCGCAGAACTGGGGGCCGGGCGAGTGCTGGTGGTGCCCCTCCACTTCAGAGACTTCCTGTTGAACCTAGCCCATGATGTCCCCCTGGCCGGGCACCTGGGCCAAGACAAGACCTACCACCGCCTGGTGACTCACTTTTTCTGGCCAAAAATGAGAAATGACGTCTCCAACCATTGCCGGTCCTGCCCGACATGCCAGGCCAGCGGGAAGAGCGGCCGCAAACTCAAGGCACCCCTACAACCATTCCCCGTGGTGACCACCCCGTTCGAAAGGGTGGGAATAGACATTGTGGGGCCCCTGGACCCCCGAACAGCACAGGGGCATCGCTTCATCCTGGTCCTGGTGGACCACGCTACCCGCTATCCTGAGGCGGTCCCCCTTCGTACTATAACAGCCCCAGTAGTGGGTCGAGCCTTGATGGGGATCTTCTCTCGAGTGGGCTTCCCCCGGGAAGTCGTCAGCGACAGGGGTACGAACTTTATTTCAAAGTATATGAAATCCCTCTGGCAGCAGTGCGGAGTCACTTACCGATTCACCACCCCCTATCACCCCCAGGGGAACGGACTGGTCGAGCGGTTCAACCGCACCCTCAAGGGGATGATCATGGGGCTGGAAGAACCCCTACGCCGCCAGTGAGACGTGCTACTACCGTGCCTCCTCTTCGCCTACCGAGAAGTCCCCCAGAAGTCCCTCGGCTTCAGCCCCTTCGAACTCCTGTACGGACACCCCGTTCGCGGGCCTCTCAGCCTAGTGAAGGAGGAATGGGAAATGGCCCCCCTAAAGACCCCTCCGGACGTCTACAAATACCTCCTGACCCTCCGCAATCAGACCCGGAAATTCAGGGAGATCGCTAAAGCCAATCTGGAGGCCAGTCAAGAGGACATGAAGAAGTGGTACGACCAACATGCCTCCTCCATCGAGTTTGAACCGGGTCAGCAGGTATGGGTGATGTCCCCCATCGAACTGTGGTATATAAATAAATAATACCGGATCTAGGTTTGACTAGGCATAGCAATAACAGATAGCTCAATAAATAAGAGTCAAGATTCGAGGTAGTAGGAGTTTGCAGGTTTATTACAGAAAGGACAGGAACGGGACAACCTGCACAGGAATAGGATGGCAGCGCTGCCGGGGGCAGGACTGGTGTAAGGGAATAAGGGAGTGGATAACTTTAATAACAGTACACAAGCATATATACTAAAACAGTTGCATTACAGTGAATACAATGGGCGGAGCAGTGGGTGGAGCAGTAGGCGTGACGTGTAGCAGTCGCGAAAGATAAGGGTGAAAGTGGGTGTAACAGGGCGTATACATAGACATGTGATGCAAACGTAACAGAATATGTCATGAATGGGGTGGAAACATGGAGGGGGCTACCTAAGGAGCTGGGACCTCTAACCTGGTGGTGCGCGCAAACTGGCAATGACGTGTTACTAGGAGAAGCTGGGGGCTATGAACTCTGTACTAGGAGCAGAGACTGAAGTCTGGAGAGTCAGGGCGACATGTACCTAAGCAGTATCTAGTATCTGATGTTTAGAGAACATGTTGATAGAATCCAAAAGTTATCGGGGTAAAGGCTAACAGACTCTAAGACTGGAGCATGCATTATTCTATATGTAGTGCGTGATGAATAATATTAAATGACCATTAATACAGTATTTCTCTTACATGGAGACATAAAGGCTAGACAATGATGGAAACTATTGATGCAGTTCAGTAGCTTTAGGAATGCAGAGAAGGAGGACTGAACTGATAACTGGAATCATAACATACTCTTGGCAGACTCAGAGGCAGAGCCAGGCTGAACCGGGCACTGCAAGGCAGGAAGTAAGTGAAGGGTCAGGAACACAGGTGGGGGCTGTATCGCTCCTCAGCGAGGGCTCAGGAGACAGAAGCTGAATCTGGTGTCCAGGCCCTTTTGAGGCCTAGAAACGGGAACTTTACAATGAAATAACGTGCACACTGGGAAACGTGGCAACGTAACTTTACATAGGCCTGATATTCGTAGTATTCACGAGAACTGGAAACTGGCATACTAGAGGTGGACACAACTATAATTGCGTCTTTAATCGAACATGGGGAATACATATGCATATTAATCATGCACACATAACATATGATGGAGGACGCGTAGGGACACAGAACATGGCAAAATTTACTTTTCCACATTCCCTCCTTGTCACTACGTTTCCATCAGGAAACATCAATATTCATGATACCATCTATCATTTCATACAGTATCATTTGCTCGTCTCAAATTTTCTGGGAACGGGATTTAGAACGGGACTTGGGACTAGGAATACAAGAGGTAGCACAAATGCCGCAAATCGCAGGGCCACATTGTATACAGAGGCAGCAGCTGAATATGATCGCTACTGCAATACCTAGAAAGGACAAGACTTTCCATCCCCAGGCGGAAATTATATTCCAGAACCAACCGGACCATGTCCAGGTGCCTGGATCTTGGTGTAACAGATGGGCAATTTTATGGAGTCTGGTTATAGCTGAATAAACAGACGGCGCGTTATTTGGAATGAAAATGCAGCAACTAGATCCGATGACTCTACAGGCCCCGCCCCTATCGGCCAGTATGACGTCAAGGACGAGACGATTCTGTAAAACGACAAATCTCATAGCAGATTGCTCTTCAGTCAAGTTACCTAGGGCAGAGGCAGTCTCATTAACTACTGCTTCAAGGGTTCTGGTTAACCTACGAATTAGCTTACTATTCTGGATAGGTCCTATAAAGAAGAAGAAACCTCTATTGAAATCTGAATACTGTTCTAGAGCAGTTTCAGTATAATCGACAATGGGGGACTCCCTTCTATGTCTAATGTGTACTAGATGTGTGTTTCTATGATAATCAGATGGAGCTAGGAAAACAGGTGGCAGTAGGAAGGCAATGTAACAGGTTCCCTCCCAATCGAGGGGCAAACGAACATATGCGGTCTGACCACAAATAAAATAAGAATGACGTGAAGCTTTGAAAATAGATTTCCCACTGTCACTATATTTGATAATAGTAGTACAATCACTATGTCCTACATGTACGGAACCATTATTTCGGACACATAATTCGCCTTTGACTGGTAGTACTGAAATAGCAGGTAAGTCTGGAGTAGAATCAGACTGAACATTCAGGACCATGAAATTCGAAGAATAATTACCTAAATTGTAAACTTCGTTTTCTAGATCTAACCCTGTTCTGTGGGGAAGACCTTGCTTGTCTGGAAAACATGTACTGTTAGGAAAAGACATATCTGTTGAGGATGACGTTAACGTGGACCATGCTCCACACGAACCATTATGTGAAAATGGATAAGGAAAGAGTGGCAAAACTCCCTTCGGTGTCTGGAAAGGGGGAAGTCGACCACATATCCAACAATTAGTGGCATTGCTGGTCTGGTGTGAATAATGTAACATGCGGATAAAAGAATTGTTGCGCATAGCGAGGCGGTAAGAGAGTTCATGAGGAGGCAGATCACTAAACGTGTGCTCTACTGTAGCATTAGAGGACTTATTTACATGAGAAACTGGAAAATACAGGTAAAATGCATAACTGGTGCAGGAAATCATAATGCTGAGAAACAATATGAAACTCAGAAAAACGATACATCGGATTGAGTTTTGACTAACTCTCTCACTATGGGGGTCTATTTTATACATGTCAGAAACCGGTCTAACCGTTTCACCTAGGGGAGGACTTAGACAATCAAACTGGCTGACTTATTTTACTAGACCTTAGTTTTAATTTATACTCCTGTGGCGGAGTTTTCTCTAACAGGGAGGGTTCAGTAGTATTGTCTTTTGCGGGACAGTCCTTAAGAATAGTACTTTGGCAATTTTTAGAATCCTCGGAAATGTTCTTTGAGACAGGTTTCAGTCCATAAAACTTTTTGATATGCGAAAGATGCACCCAGCCTTTGCGTCCCTCCAACTTCACGGCTGTACGGGTGGCGAGGAGGACCTGTCGGGGCTCCTTCCAGCGAGGCTCCAGCGGACTTGAACGATCGAAATTTCGCACTAGGACCATGGATCCGGGAACGATTTCATGCGGTGCCACCTCGGTATTGTCTGGAAACGCGGCAGCAACCTGTGAACGACAAGAGTTGAGGGCAGACATCAAGGAAGCTAGGTAATCTGTCAGCATATTACTTGAAACATCGGTAATACTTCGGGGTCTAGGAGTACCCCACATGTTAGGGGGGCGGCCGAAAACGACCTCGTACGGGGACAGACCTGATCTGGAATGTGCGACCATGCGCATGTAAAACAGAGCAACTGGCAGAGCTACTAGCCAGTCCACACCTTTCTCTTGACAAACTTTTGCAATGCGGATTTTCAAAGTCTGGTTATGTCTCTCTACGAGACCGGCTGCTTCAGGATGGCGTACACAATGGAACTTCCACTGGTACCCTAACAGAAGGGAAACATGCTTCATGAGTTCAGATGAGAATTGCTGGCCGTTGTCAGAATATAAGACTCTAGGGAGTCCGTAACGGGGGAAGAACTCACGAACCAACTGCTTGGCAGTGGTCGCGGCTGTGTAATCTGGAACTGGATATGCCTCCGTCCACCTGGACAAAGCGCATACAACTACGAGGACATACTTGAAACCTCGACATCGCTCCATCTGAATGTAATCCATCTGGAGGACTTCAAAAGGGTGGTCAGGGGGCTGGAATCCACCTTGTTCCACCGGGACACTTTTACCTGGATTGAACTGACAACATATCATACAGGTACGGACTTTCTGCTTGGCTGCAGCTGGTAAATGTTTGTTGAACCAAATGTTCTGGATACTATCTAACATAGCTTTTTCTCCTAAATGTGCTGGACTATGTGCGGTATTAACAATGACTTGAACCATAGAGTCGGGGAGAAACCATGTGGCTTTACCCTTCGTTACCCATCCCTGATCTGTCTGGACCCCTCCTTGTTCGGACCATTTCTTGATTTCATCGGGGGTAGCATGCAACTGGATGTCTATGACATCTTGAGTAGGGTCTTTAACTGTCATACATGTAGTCGGATCTGGAGTATGTGTCTGTGTCGGGTTAACTGAAATGTCTGGAGTCTGTGCTGTAAGCTTGGCTGTGCGATCTGCTAGATCGTTACCCTGAGAAATAGTGTCAGTAACTTTCGTATGTGCTTTGCACTTCATGATAGCAATAGATGTCGGTAAATGTATGGCATCTAACAGGGCTTGAATAAGGAGACCATGCTGAATCTTGGTTCCATGGGAAGTCATGAAACCTCTCTCCTGCCAGAGCACTCCAAAGTCGTGTACGACTCCAAATGCGTAACGTGAATCTGTGTAAACATTAACCTTCAGGTTCTTAGCGTGTATGCAGGCTTGCGTCAGAGCAACTAGCTCTGCTGCTTGAGCAGACAGGGTGTCAATGCGGTGTGTCTCTATAACTTCGGTGTCAGTAGTCACTGCATACGCGGCGACTAGTTCTCCTGTATTTGTCCTCATGCATGAACCATCCACATAAAGTGTCAGGTCGGGATCTGGTAATGGAATATCTGTCAGATCTTGTCTTGGTTTTGTCGTAATGTTGACTACTTCCACACAGTCGTGTGTGGCAGAATTCGAAGTAACTGACGGTAACAGTGTGGCAGGATTTAGGACGTTGCAGCGTCTGATTTCTATGTGTGGCTGGAACAGTGTCAATTCATAACCTGTTAAACGTGCAATTGTCAAGTGCTGAGTTTGTGTTCGGTTTAAAAGAACTTCCACGGAGTGTGGAACTTGTACTGTCAGGGAGTGTCCTAATACTATGGAATCACTTTGTCTGATAGCTAGTGCTGTGGCTGCAACTGACTTGAGGCACGCAGGCAGAGCCTGGGCTACAGGATCTAATGTGCTCGAAAAATAAGCACAGGGCTTGTATTGTCCTGCTTGATCTTGTGTGAGGACAGATAATGCTGCACCTTCGTGTTCTGTGACGAAAAGTGTAAAAGGTTTACTGTAGCTCGGTGTTGCTAGAACTGGAGCTTGACATAAAGCTTTCTTTAACTCATTGAAACTAAGTGTATGTTCAGATGTCCATGGGAGGACAGTCGATACGGCTGCCTCCTGTGTCGTTAACTGTATCAGTGGTTTAGCTAGAAATGCATACTGAGGAATCCATTGTCTGCAATAGGAAGTAAGGCCGATAAAAGCACGTACCTCCTTCTGGGTCCTGGGCTGAGGAAGACTCGCTATTAACTGGATACGGTCTGGTGTCAACTGCCTACCCCTCTTGGACAGTAAGTGGCCTAAATAGATCACTTGCTGGACACAGAATTGAAGCTTAGAAGGGGACACCTTGTGCCCCATCTCGGCTAGGAAATACAAGACTGTAAGTGAGGCTTGCTCGCAAGCACGTTCAGAACGGGCTGTGATCAGTAGATCATCGACATACTGGAGCAGGGCAGTGTCAGTTGGCATGTGAATGTTGTCTAGTTGTCTCTTGAGTGCTTGACTGTAAATACTAGGACTTTCTGTGAAACCTTGAGGAGCGCGTGTGAACATATAGCTCCTTCCATTTAAACAAAATCCGAAAAGAAACTGGCTGTCTGGATGAATGGGAACACTGAAAAACGCATTCTTGAGGTCTATGACTGTAAAAAATGAAGCTTCGGAATCAATGGCTGTCAATAGGGAAGAGATATCTGGGACAACCGGGTACTGGGGAATAATACATTTATTAAGTTCTCGAAGGTCAATCACTAATCGATATACTGGAGGTGCATTCGGATCAGTACGTTTCATGACAGGAATGATCGGAGAATTGCATACATTGAAGTTAGTTTCTACAATTACTCCTTGAGCCATGAGCTCGTCAATAATTTTGGATAAGGCTGCTACAGCCTCTGGTGGCAATCTGTACTGTCTGATTCGTGGTAACACTACACCTGGCTTGATAGTCACACGATGGGGTGTGATTTGCATAAAACCAACATCAGTTGGACCTTGCGCCCATAGATGCTGCGGAACATTAGACAATCTGGGATCAAAATCTCGTACTACATAGTGACCCTTGAAGTCGCGTAGGAACAATCGTATTCCCTCTGGGGAGCAGCATATAACTGCACCTAACTCTTTCAGTGTTTTAATGCCTAACAAATTCTCTGGACACGACTTCGTAAGTAACAGATCAGTAGTGCGGGACAATGGACCTACTTCTAGAGTAACTGGCTTAGATATTTCATTTACAATAGGTTTTCCTGAAAATCCAAGGGAAACATTTCTAGAGCCTGAGAGTGGAGCCCCTGGAACTTCGGCGTGGCTGATGGTGGTCCTACTTGCCCCTGTATCAATCAGAAACTTTCTGTCTTTCCCTAATACTTGACTATGAACATAGGGACCCTCTTGATCTACAGGTATCTAGATGAGAGGCAAGCCTACCTCCCTCTCTAGGCTGTTTCATGAATATGGCTGATACTCTGGGTACTCGGACTGTGCATACTGGTACATCTGCTGTGTAACATGTTGTGTTGCAGCAATAGGCTGCGGTGCTGTAACTGTCTGTGGTGCATTCTGTGGCTGAGGGGTCTGTGTAACTTGTTCTTGTCTAGGCGGACGTGGTCTTTCTTTAGTCTTACCGGTAGCTATGTTGTGTTTCAGAACTGCACACTCGTTTATAAAATGACCTGGCTGTTTGCAATAATTGCAGTTTCCTTTAACGGGAGCTGCAGGATGACTCGCTTGATTCGGACCCCTCTTCTGACTGTCTTGAGGAACAGATTGTGCAACTAGTACTTTCATTTTCGTGTCTTTCATACGTTTTCTCTCGTGTTCTTGCTCTTCTCTGATTCTATTCTGGTGATACTGGAGCATCTGTAACATCTGGGACGGAGTACTAGCTTGCCACGTACTTTCGACTTTTAAAACTCGATTCTTAACTTGTGGACTTGAATTCTCGACTAATTTAGTAACAAAGAGGTGAGGGTATGACTCGCTACTTGTCTTGAGGCCACTGTTTATGGTAAAACATTTCTCAAATCTAGAATAATAATCACTAATATCTTCATCTTGTTTCTGTTTACAGGCTGAGATTGCATCCCAGTCTTCCTTTCTAGTTGTCAATAATCTGGGTAAAACTTGAATTAACAATTCAGGTAACTCTTTACATTTTTCTCCAAGACCGGTACCTGGTACTCGTGCCTTATCTTCGGCTTCTAGAACTGCCCAATCGATCTTTTTCTCTCCCACCTCCCATTCTTTTTCTTTGAGTTTCTCATATACGCCTGCGGGCAACAAGACCTTTAGCATTTTAATAACGTCCGGATACGTATATTCTCCCATACGGAGCATGTCTTTTAATTCTCGGTGGAACCCTGCTGGATCTTTATCATGACAGGGAATTAACTTCTTCATCTCTAAGAGTTCCATCTTTGTAATCGGGGTGTAAACAAACACTCGTTGCATTTCACCACCGTCTGTCTTAATTGGATGTACTTCTCGTAACGGATTCTGTCTGTCTATGTAAAAGGGTTTACTTTCTGGGGGTGAGACATGAACAAAATGTGGGTTCAGAAACGTTCTATATTTGTGGCGCTGTTCTAGAATGACACTAATTAAATCGGTACCTAAACCTTTCCATTTATACTGTAGTAACTCGTTCAAGACATCGTGTAACGGACCTGGATCAGAATGTTGATCCTCATACAATGTGATGAGGTGTTGGATCATATACATACCCGCCAGTCGTTGCTCGGCTGGGGGCATTTTCAGAAACATTTGTGCCACTATTTCGTCTGGAAAAGTGGTAGAATCAGTAATCCATCGGACTGCTGATCGGACTAGTTCTTGTTCATGCATAGTACTTAACTCGCTATAACCGATTCGTGATTTCAGAATATGGTCAGTAGCTTGGAATACTTGTTCTAGTGAACCTTGTTCTGGTGCGGGATGATGGAAAGTTAGCTTGTGTTCTAGGCGTAAATGGCGATCTGGAAATCTAGATTTTCCTACATACGCTATTCTGTCGGGATTCTCGTCCTCTACCTCTTCAGTATCAGAGTTACTTTCTTTCTCGCTTACTCGTGCTTCTTTGCGTTGTTCGTGTATCCTTATTATTTCTTTACGAATCTTCTTGTACATACTCTCTATACTACTGATGGTCTTATGCTTACCCTCGGCTATATTATCACTCCACCTTGTCAGGACTTTCATTTCGGCTCGATCTTTGGTCGGATAATCTTGTTCTCGTATTAAACAATTAATCAGAAACTTTAATAGCATGAGCTGGACTTCAACTTTTCTTTGGCACATGACGTCACTAATACTTTCTGGATCATTCCCTGTACGGATGAAACGATATATTCTGTCTAGATCTTCTTTCATATCTGGTAGGGTGACTAGATACTCGGTCACCTTTCTCACGCGTAATGAATATAAAACCATATTATCCTCGCCTGGGACTGGATCATAGCCACATTCGGTAAGGGCTTTTCTTATTTCTGCAACAGACTGATATCTGGGCGTACGCTGTGACGCTTGTGCATGTAATTCGGCAAACGTTAAACGCTTGTGTGGCGGCGGGGTTCCTGGAGGACCTCCCCCTGTGGCCCCTAAACTAGAGTCGTCTACTGATGCTCTTCGTCCTGGCAGAGTGGGAAATGGAAATGCAGGCTGGACTTGTATGGCGGGCTGGACCGGGGGTACCGTAACAGGTACTCCGGTGTCTGGAGGAACGGGAAGTGCCTGATTTACAGGGACTGGCGGAGCAGGAACAGGATTTGCATATTCTGGGACTGTGTCGTCCAAATAGGACGAAATGAAAATATCAGCTGCGGTTGGTTTGTGACGTAGCAAAGGTCGGAACTAGTGGTGGCGGGAAATTACTGGATGCCTCTGGGGTCGCTTTTGGCAAGCCCTCGGCAAGAAGAGGATACATACCCTTAATGAGGGCATGCCTCTGCCTGTCTGACTGTTCAGTTCTGACTCGTTCACCTATCTCGATTAATTCTTTTTCCTGGGCTCGCTCTAAGGATTCTCTACTTAATTCAGACTTTCTGATTTCCTTTTCGGTTCTTTTATGAGATTCTTTGCGCCATAACTCGATGGCATCTTTCTGTGACTGTCTGGCTTTCTTTTTCCATAATACCTCTTCTACTCTCATGATGCACTCGGCATCCCACGTACCTGATACGGGCCATCTATACTTTTCCTCCAACTCTTTGGTATACTCTACCCATAAATCTAGATACAATATGGCGCTTATGCCATGCTTCTGATACATGAAATGACCTGGACTGTCCCTAGGCGGAACAGGAACTGCTGCTTCTAGCAGACCTTTTCTGGTTTTTAACTGACGCAGTTTTGAAAAGAGCGGCATGACTGAACTATAATCTGGACACAATACAATACACAATAAACACGATAATTACTTCACACTCATACCACGACATTAAAATACATGAAGAACATTTTTGAATAATAGTTCGAACAGAATACCACCTGGATTACGGAAAACAGAATACATAAATGTTCTCGAGAACAGAACTGACTAGAACAGAAACTAGATGCACTGCTGAAACAGTACGAAACTTACCGGTCTCATACAGAGACACGTCAGGACCCGCATCCACCGAAGTGGACACTTCGTTTGGGATCCGTGTACCACCAAACCCCACTGACCAGAGTCAATTAGATTGACCCTGTCTAGATACTACCCCAGCAACGGTACTCACCGGGCAGCAAGAACGGAAGGCCTCGGACTGGACTGGACTGCTTCGACGCCGGACGGACGAACTTCGGACTTCTGTTACAGGTGGGCCTCCGGATACCTCGGACCTTGGACTCTCGGCTTGGGCTCTGGTCGGGACTCGCCGCGTTTCTCCACCGCCTCGTCTGGATGCTGGACCGCCACCTCCGTCTCCTCCGTAGGCCTGAGGGATACTTGAAGCAGAAATATCTGCACGTGCACGGTATGGTTCCGTCACGGCTGCAGAGGGTCAGGGGGCACGCGTGGCTTCACCGGCGCGTGGGGAAAGGGCAGGTCCCTGTTCGGGCGCCATTATGTGGTATATAAATAAATAATACCGGATCTAGGTTTGACTAGGCATAGCAATAACAGATAGCTCAATAAATAAGAGTCAAGATTCGAGGTAGTAGGAGTTTGCAGGTTTATTACAGAAAGGACAGGAACGGGACAACCTGCACAGGAATAGGATGGCAGCGCTGCCGGGGGCAGGACTGGTGTAAGGGAATAAGGGAGTGGATAACTTTAATAACAGTACACAAGCATATATACTAAAACAGTTGCATTACAGTGAATACAATGGGCGGAGCAGTGGGTGGAGCAGTAGGCGTGACGTGTAGCAGTCGCGAAAGATAAGGGTGAAAGTGGGTGTAACAGGGCGTATACATAGACATGTGATGCAAACGTAACAGAATATGTCATGAATGGGGTGGAAACATGGAGGGGGCTACCTAAGGAGCTGGGACCTCTAACCTGGTGGTGCGCGCAAACTGGCAATGACGTGTTACTAGGAGAAGCTGGGGGCTATGAACTCTGTACTAGGAGCAGAGACTGAAGTCTGGAGAGTCAGGGCGACATGTACCTAAGCAGTATCTAGTATCTGATGTTTAGAGAACATGTTGATAGAATCCAAAAGTTATCGGGGTAAAGGCTAACAGACACTAAGACTGGAGCATGCATTATTCTATATGTAGTGCGTGATGAATAATATTAAATGACCATTAATACAGTATTTCTCTTACATGGAGACATAAAGGCTAGACAATGACGGAAACTATTGATGCAGTTCAGTAGCTTTAGGAATGCAGAGAAAGAGGACTGAACTGATAACTGGAATCATAACATACTCTTGGCAGACTCAGAGGCAGAGCCAGGCTGAACCGGGCACTGCAAGGCAGGAAGTAAGTGAAGGGTCAGGAACACAGGTGGGGGCTGTATCGCTCCTCAGCGAGGGCTCAGGAGACAGAAGCTGAATCTGGTGTCCAGGCCCTTTTGAGGCCTAGAAACGGGAACTTTACAATGAAATAACGTGCACACTGGGAAACGTGGCAACGTAACTTTACATAGGCCTGATATTCGTAGTATTCACGAGAACTGGAAACTGGCATACTAGAGGTGGACACAACTATAATTGCGTCTTTAATCGAACATGGGGAATACATATGCATATTAATCATGCACACATAACATATGATGGAGGACGCGTAGGGACACAGAACATGGCAAAATTTACTTTTCCACAGAACCGTGTGCCTTGCAAGACAAATGGACGGGGCCCTTCAAGGTGATCGAGCGCAGGAGTCCCGTCACCTATCTCATCGACCTGGAGTCCCCCCGGAACCCCCTCCGGGTCCTCCACGCCAACAGGCTCAAACCCCACTTCATGCGCTCAGAGCTCAGCCTGCTGATGGCTACCGACAGTGGCACAGAAGGAGACTCCGAGCCCCTCCCTGACCTACTGAGGACCCGGGAAAGAGATGGTTCGGTGGACGGGGTCCGACTCTCCGAGGCCCTGACCCCAGAGCAGCGTCAAGATTGCCGGGCCCTCCTGCTGCCGTTCGCAAACCTGTTCTCCCTCGCACCCGGAGTCACCTCCTGGTGCCTGCACGACGTGGACACGGGGGACAGTCCTCCTGTCCGACACCGGGCATACCGAGTACCGGATCGGGTACGTACATGCATCCAAGAAGAAGTCTCCAAGATGCTCGCCCTCGGGGTCATCGAGCCTTCGGACAGTCCCTGGGCCAGCCCGGTCGTCCTGGTCCCCAAGGCCGCGGCACCGGGCACCACGCCGGAGCTCCGATTCTGCATCGACTATCGGGGGCTAAACGCGGTCACCCGAACCGACGCTCACCCTATCCCCCGAGCAGATGAACTAGTCGACCGCATGGGGGCAGCCCGCTACCTAAGCACCTTTGACCTGACAGCGGGCTACTGGCAGATCGGCCTCACCCCCAGGGCCCAAGAACGTTCCGCTTTCTCCACCCCGGACGGGCACTACCATTTCAGAGTGATGCCCTTCGGCATGAAGAACGCTCCAGCCACCTTTCAAAGACTGGTGAACCAGGTATTGGCGGGCCTCGAAGAATTCAGCGCCGCCTACCTGGACGACATCGCGGTATACAGCCGCCACTGGGCAGACCACCTCCACCACCTCAGAGCGGTCCTGCAGGCCCTCCAACAGGCCGGCCTCACCATAAAGGCCAGCAAGTGCCAAATCGGCCAGGGGTCCGTGACCTACCTCGGACACCAAGTGGGGAGCGGTCTGGTGGCCCCCCTCCAACTCAAGGTAGCTGCCATCCAGTCCTGGCAACCCCCCGAAACACAAACAGAGGTCCGAGCCTTCCTGGGGCTCACCGGATACTACCGGCGGTTTGTGAGGGACTATGGCAGCATTGTGGGGCCCCTCACGGAACTCACGTCTAAGAACAACCCAAAACGAGTCAACTGGACTCCCGACTGTCACGCGGCCTTCGAGACGCTGAAGGCCGCCATGTGCACCGCTCCGGTGCTCCAGGCCCCCGACTACAGCCGCGAGTTCATCGTGCAGACCGATGCCTCCGACCATGGTATTGGGGCCGTCCTCTCCCAACTGAACCCCGAAGGAGTGGACCATCCAGTGGCCTTCATCAGCAGACGCCTACTGCCCCGAGAACAGCGCTGGAGCACCATTGAGCGAGAGGCCTTCGCAGTGGTATGGGCCCTCAAGAAGCTCCGGCCGTACCTCTTCGGAACCCATTTCCGGGTACAGACAAATCATCGGCCCCTGCAATGGCTCATGCAGATGCGGGGGGAGAACCCCAAACTATTGCGATGGTCCATCTCCCTGCAGGGGATGGACTTCACTGTGGAGCATCGCCCTGGCCAAGACCACGCCAACGCGGATGGCCTGTCCCGCTTTTTCCGCCTCGACGAGGAAAGTCCCCAAGAAGATGGGTGACTCTCCCCGCCTTCAGCTGGGGGGGACGCATGTTGGACAGGCCACATGAAGGGCTCGCTCCCTCCCCGCAGGACAGGGCCCGGGCCACCGTCAGCACCATTGCCCGGCCCAGCCGCCATCTTGGACACGGCACCACGCGGCCGCGCGGCCTCAGCCCGACCCCAACCCTGGGCCTGGCCAGGCCCCGACATCCCGGCACCACCCTCCACCCAGGAGGTGAACGGACCACTTGGCAGGTCAATGGGAGTAAGAAGTGTCGATGGCTCTCCCCCGCCAGGTGCCGAGCACCCCCAGCCTCCTCGGGCGCTGGCTCCACCCCCCTGCTGGGTGTCTGGACTCCCTCATCCAAGACCTCCCGACCTCCAAGAGCGAGGGTCCGGACATCAAAGGGCGCCAGACCTATAACTGAGGCCGCCCCAGGACAGGAAGGCAGTTGTATCCTGGAGTCGAGAGACACCGCGACGAACTCATCCTTGACGGACTGCTGGCGCTGCCACAGCCCTGCCTTGTGAACTATTGTCCTGCCTGCTGGCGCTGCCGCGGCCCTCTGCAACCTTCATCCTCGTGGGACCTGCTGGCGCTGCCGCGTCCCGTTGTAACCTTCATCCTCGTGGGACCTGCTGGCGCTGCCGCGGCCCGTTGGAACCTGCATTCTCGTGGGACCTGCTGGCGCTGCCGCGTCCCGTTGTAACCTTCATCCTCGTTGGGACCTGCTGGCGCTGCCGCGGCCCGTTGCCACCTACGACCTCTTCGGGACCTGCCGGCGCTGCCGCGGTCTGACCCATCCGAACACCGAGCTCGAGGATTGTGAGCTATCACCGTTACACCTCCGTACCCGTGGGTACCAAGACTGTCCCGCTACCCCCTTCCCTTACTAGAGACTAGAATTGAGAGGATCATCGTGTCCTAGTCGCCTTGTATCGTACCACCCGACTACAAGAATTGCCTATAAAAGGTGTTACCCTGATCTTTGTGTGGTGTCCATCTGTGGGGGGGAAGTTACCTGTCTGTGCGATCGCTAGAGACGGTCCTCACTGGAGGCCTCTCCCTTGTGCTCGGCCGACCCTCCAGGTCCCCGTCTAACAGTGGGGCTCTGGGTCTGTGTGTGTGGGGCTCTGTGTCTGTGTGTGTGGGGCTCTGTGTCTCTGTGTGTGGGGCTCTGTGTCTGTGTGTGTGGGGCTCTGTGTCTGTGTGTGTGGGGCTCTTTGTGTGTGGGGCTCTGTGTCTGTGTGTGTGGGGCTCTGTGTCTGTGTGTGTGGGGCTCTGTGTCTGTGTGTGTGGGGCTCTGTGTCTGTGTGTGTGGGGCTCTGTGTGTGTGTGTGGGGCTCTGTGTCTGTGTGTGTGTGTGGGGGGGGTCTGTGTGTGTGTGGGGCTCTGTGTGTGTAGGGCTCTGTGTCTGTGTGTGTGTGGGGCTATGTGTCTGTGTCTGTGTGGGGCTCTGTGTCTCTGTGTGGGGGGCTCTGTGTCTTTGTGTGGGGGGCTCTGTGTCTTTGTGTGGGGGCTCTGTGTGTGTGGGGCTCTGTCTGTGTGTGTGGCTGTGTGTGTGGGGCTATGTGTCTGTGTCTCCGTGGGGCTCTGTGTGGGGGGCTCCGTGTGGGGGGGCTCCGTGTGGGGGGGCTCTGTGTCTGTGTGTGTGGGGCTCTGTGTCTGTGTGTGTGGGGCTCTGTGTCTGTGTGTGTGGGGCTCTGTGTCTTTGTGTGTGGGGCTCTGTGTGTGGGGCTCTGTCTTTGCGTGGGGGGCTCTGCGTGTGTGTGTGTGTGGCTCTGTGTGTGTGTAGGGCTCTGTGTGGGGGGCTCTGTGTGGGGGGCTCTGTGTCTCTGTGTGTGGGGCTCTGTGTCTGTGGGTGCGGGGGCTCTGTGTCTGTGTGTGGGGCTCTGTGTCTGTGTGTGTGGGGCTCTGTGTCTGTGTGTGTGGGGCTCTGTGTCTGTCTGTGTGTGGGGCTCTGTGTCTTTGTGGGGCTCTGTGTCTGTGTGTGTGGGGCTCTGGGGCTCTGCGTCTGGGGCTCTGGGGCTCTGCGTCTGGGGCTCTAGGGCTCTGCGTCTGGGGCTCTAGGGCTCTGCGTCTGGGGCTCTAGGGCTCTGCGTCTGGGGCTCTGGGGCTCTGGGGCTCTGCGTCTGGGGCTCTGCGTCTGGGGCTCTGGGGCTCTGCGTCTGGGGCTCTGGGTCTCGGCGTCTGGGGCTCTGGGTCTCGGCGTCTGGGGCTCTGGGTCTCGGCGTCTGGGGCTCTGGGTCTCGGCGTCTGGGGCTCGGCGTCTGGGGCTCTGGGTCTCGGCGTCTGGGGCTCTGGGTCTCGGCGTCTGGGGCTCTGGGTCTCGGCGTCTGGGGCTCTGGGTCTCGGCGTCTGGGGCTCTGGGTCTCGGCGTGTGGGGCTCTGGGTCTCGGCGTGTGGGGCTCTGGGTCTCGGCGTGTGGGGCTCTGGGTCTCGGCGTGTGGGGCTCTGGGTCTCGGCGTGTGGGGCTCTGGGTCTCGGCGTGTGGGGCTCTGGGTCTCGGCGTGTGGGGCTCTGTGTCTCTCTGTGGGGGGGCTCTGTGTCTGTGTGGGGGGGCTCTGTGTCTTTGTGTGGGGGGCTCTGTGTCTTTGCGTGGGGGGCCCTGTGTCTTTGCGTGGGGGGCTCTGTGTCTTTGCGTGGGGGGCTCTGTGTCTTTGCGTGGGGGGCTCTGTGTCTTTGCGTGGGGGGCTCTGTGTCTTTGCGTGGGGGGCTCTGTGTCTTTGCGTGGGGGGCTCAGTGTCTTTGCGTGGGGGGCTCTGTGTCTTTGCGTGGGGGGCTCTGTATCTGTGTGTGTGTGGGGGGGGTCTGTGTGTGTGTGGGGCTCTGTGTGTAGGGCTCTGTGTCTGTGTGTGTGTGTGGGGCTATGTGTCTGTGTCTGTGTGTGGGGCTATGTGTCTGTGTCTGTGTGGGGCTCTGTGTCTCTGTGTGGGGGGCTCTGTGTCTCTGTGTGGGGGGCTCTGTGTCTCTGTGTGGGGGGCTCTGTGTCTTTGTGTGGGGGGCTCTGTGTCTTTGTGTGGGGCTCGGTGTGTGTGGCTGTGTGTGTGGGGCTATGTGTCTGTGTCTCTGTGGGGCTCTGTGTGGGGGGCTCTGTGTGGGGGGGCTCTGTGTCTGTGTGTGTGGGGCTCTGTGTCTCTGTGTGTGTGGGGCTATGTGTCTTTGTGTGTGGGGCTATGTGTCTTTGTGTGTGGGGCTATGTGTGTTTGTGTGTGGGGCTATGTGTCTTTGTGTGTGGGGCTATGTGTCTGTGTGTGGGGCTATGTGTCTGTGTGTATGGGGCTCTGTGTCTGTGTGTGTGGGGCTCTGTGTCTGTGTGTGTGTGTGGGGCTCTGTGTCTGTGTGTGTGTGTGGGGCTCTGTGTCTGTGTGTGTGGGGCTCTGTGTCTGTGTGTGTGTGTGGGGCTCTGTGTCTGTGTGTGTGTGGGGCTATGTGTCTGTGTGTGGGGCTATGTGTCTGTGTGTGGGGCTATGTGTCTGTGCGTGGGGCTATGTGTCTGTGTGTGGGGCTATGTGTCTGTGTGTGGGGCTATGTGTCTGTGTGTGGGGCTATGTGTCTGTGTGTGGGGCTATGTGTCTGTGTGTGGGGCTATGTGTCTGTGTGTGGGGCTATGTGTCTGTGTGTGGGGCTGTGTCTGTGTGTGTGGGGCTCTGTGTCTGTGTGTGTGGGGCTCTGTGTCTGTGTGTGTGGGGCTCTGTGTCTGTGTGTGTGGGGCTCTGTGTCTGTGGGGCTCTGTGTCTGTGTGTGTGGGGCTCTGTGTCTGTGTGTGTGGGGCTCTGTGTCTGTGTGTGTGTGTGTGGGGGTCTGTATGTGTCTGGGGCTCTGTGTCTGTGTGTGGGGCTCTGTGTCCGTCTGTGTGTGGGGCTCTGTGTCCGTCTGTGTGTGGGGCTCTGTGTCCGTCTGTGTGTGGGGCTCTGTGTCCGTCTGTGTGTGGGGCTCTGTGTCCGTCTGTGTGTGGGGCTCTGTGTCCGTCTGTGTGTGGGGCTCTGTGTCTCTGTGTGTGGGGCTCTGTGTCTCTGTGTGTGGGGCTCTGTGTCTCTGTGCGTGGGGCTCTGTGTCTCTGTGCGTGGGGCTCTGTGTCTGTGTGCGTGGGGCTCTGTGTCTGTGTGCGTGGGGCTCTGTGTCTCTGTGTGCGGGGGGCTCTGTGTCTCTGTGTGCGGGGGGCTCCGTGTCTCTGTGTGCGGGGGGCTCCGTGTCTCTGTGTGCGGGGGGCTCCGTGTCTCTGTGTGCGGGGGGCTCCGTGTCTCTGTGTGCGGGGGGCTCTGTGTCTCTGTGTGCGGGGGGCTCTGTGTCTCTGTGTGCGGGGGGCTCTGTGTCTCTGTGTGCGGGGGGCTCTGTGTCTCTGTGTGCGGGGGCTCTGTGTCTCTGTGTGTGGGGGGCTCTGTGTCTCTGTGTGGGGGGCTCTGTGTCTCTGTGTGGGGGGCTCTGTGTCTCTGTGTGGGGGGCTCTGTGTCTCTGTGTGGGGGGCTCTGTGTCTCTGTGTGGGGGGCTCTGTGTCTCTGTGTGGGGGGCTCTGTGTCTGTGTGTGGCTCTGTGTGTGGGGCTGTGTGTGTGGGGGGGGCTCCGTGTGTGTGGGGGGGGCCCTGTGTGTGTGGGGGGGCCCTGTGTGTGTGTGTGTGGGGCTCAGTGTCTGTGTGTGGGGCTCAGTGTCTGTGTGTGTGGGGCTCTGTGTCTGTGTGTGTGGGGCTCTGTGTCTCTGTGTGTGGGGCTCTGTGTCTCTGTGTGTGGGGCTCTGTGTCTCTGTGTGTAAGTGGGGCTCTGTGTCTGTGTGTGTAAGTGGGGCTCTGTGTCTGTGTGTGTAAGTGGGGCTCTGTGTCTGTGTGTGTAAGTGGGGCTCTGTGTCTGTGTGTGTAAGTGGAGCTCTGTGTCTGTGGGGCTATGTGTCTGTGTGTGTGTGGGGCTATGTGTCTGTGTGTGTGGGGCTCTGTGTGTGTGGGGCTCTGTGTCTGTGTGTGTGGGGCTCTGTGTCTGTGGGGCTCTGTGTCTCTGTGTGTGGGGCTCTGTGTCTCTGTGTGTGTGGGCTCCGTATGGGGGGGCTCCATGTGGGGTGGCTCTCTTGTGGGGGGGGCTCTGTGTGAGTGGGGGGCTCTGTGTCTGTGTGTGGGGCTCTGTGTCTGTGTGTGGGGGGCTCAGTGTGCGGGGGCTCTGTGTCTGTGTGGGGGGCTCAGTGTGGGGGGCTCAGTGTGGGGGGGGCTCTGTGTCTGTGGGGGGGCTCTGTGTCTGTGGGGGGAGGGCTCTGTGTCTGTGGGGGGAGGGCTCTGTGTCTGGGGGGGAGGGCTCTGTGTCTGGGGGGGAGGGCTCTGTGTCTGGGGGGGAGGGCTCTGTGTCTGGGGGGGAGGGCCCTGTGTCTGGGGGGGAGGGCTCTGTGTCTGGGGGGGCTCTGTGGGGCTCTGTGGGTGTGTGGGGCTCTGTGGGTGTGTGGGGCTCTGTGGGTGTGTGGGGCTATGTGGGTGTGTGGGGCTATGTGGGTGTGTCTGTGTGTGGGGGGGTCTGTGTGGGGGGCTCTGTGTGGGGGGGCTCTGTGTGGGGCTCTGTCTGTGTGTGGGGCTCTGTGTGTGTGTCTGTGGGGCTCTGTGTGTCTGTGGGGCTCTGTGTGTCTGTGGGGCTCTGTGTGTTTGTGGGGCTCTGTGTGTCTGTGGGGCTCTGTGTGTCTGTGGGGCTCTGTGTGTCTGTGGGGCTCTGTGTGTGTGTGTGTGGGCTCTGTGTGTGTGTGTGGGCTCTGTGTGTGTGTGTGTGTGTGGGGCTCTGTGTGTGTCTGTGTGTGGGGGTCTGTGTGTGGGTATCAGTGTGGGGGGCTCAGTGTGGAGGGGCTCAGTGTGGAGGGGCTCAGTGTGGAGGGGCTCAGTGTGGAGGGGCTCAGTGTGGAGGGGCTCAGTGTGGGGGGCTCTGTGTGGGGGGGCTCTGTGTGTGTGTGTGTGTGGGGGGCTCTGTGTCTGTGGGGCTCTGTGCCTGTGTGTGTGGGGCTCTGTGTCTGTGTTTGTGGGGCTCTGTGTCTGTGTGTGTGGGGCTCTGTGTCTGTGTGTGTGGGGCTCTGTGTCTGTGTGTGTGGTGTCTGTGGGGCTCTGTGTGTCTGTGGGGCTCTGTGTGTGTGTCTGGGGGGGCTCTGTGTGTCTGTGGGGCTCTGTGTGTGTGTCTGGGGGGCTCTGTGTCTGGGGGGGCTCTGTCTGGGGGGGGCTCTGTGTCTGGGGGGGGCTCTGTGTCTGTGTGGGGCTCTGTGGGTGTGTGGGGCTCTGTGGGTGTGTGGGGCTATGTGTCTGTGTGTGGGGCTATGTGTCTGTGTGTGGGGCTATGTGTATGTGTCTGTGTGTGGGGCTATGTGTCTGTGTGTGGGGGTCTGTGTGGGGGGCTCTGTGTGGGGGGGGCTCTGTGTGGGTGTGTGGGGCTCGCTCTGTGTGTCTGTGGGGCTCTGTGTGTCTGTGGGGCTCTGTGTGTCTGTGGGGCTCTGTGTGTCTGTGGGGCTCTGTGGGGCTCTGTGTGTGGGCTCTGTGTGTCTGTGTGTGGGCTCTGTGTGTCTGTGTGTGGGCTCTGTGTGTCTGTGTGTGGGCTCTGTGTGTGTGTGTGGGGCTCTGTGTGTGTGTGTGGGGCTCTGTGTGTATCTGTGTGGGGGTCTGTGTGTGGGTATTAGTGTCGGGGGCTCAGTGTGGAGGGGCTCAGTGTGGAGGGGCTCAGTGTGGGGGGGGCTCAGTGTGGGGGGGGCTCAGTGTGGGGGGGCTCAGTGTGTGTGTCTTTGTGTGTGTGGGGCTCTGTGCCTGTGTGTGTGGGGGCTCTGTGTCTGTGTCGGGGGTCTCTGTGTGGGGGGCTCTGTGTCTTTGTGAGTGGGGCTCTGTGTCTTTGTGTGGGGGGCTCTGTATCTGTGTGTGTGTGTGGGGGGGGGGTCTGTGTGTGTAGGGCTCTGTGTCTGTGTCTGTGTGTGGGGCTATGTGTCTGTGTCTGTGTGTGTGTGGGGCTCTGTGTCTGTGTGTGGGGGGCTCTGGGTCTTTGTGTGGGGGGCTCTGTCTTTGTGTGGGGGGCTCTGTGTGTGTGGGGCTCCGTGTCTGTGTGTGTGGCTGTGTGTGTGGGGCTCTGTGTCTGTGTGTGTGGCTGTGTGTGTGGGGCTATGTGTCTGTGTCTATGTGGGGCTCTGTGTGGGGGGCTCCGTGTGGGGGGGGCTCTGTGTCTGTGTATGCGGGGCTCTGTGTCTGTGTGGGGGGTTCTGTGTCTGTGTGTGGGGGGCTCTGTGTCTGTGTGTGGGGGGCTCTGTGTCTGTGTGTGGGGGGCTCTGTCTTTGCGTGGGGGGCTCTGTGTGTGTGTGGCTCTGTGTCTGTGTGTGTGTAGGGCTCTGTGTGTGTGTGTGTGTAGGGCTATGTGTGTGTGTGTGTGGGGGGGCTCTGTGTGGGGGTCTCTGTGTGGGGCTCTGTGTGGGGCTCTGTGTCTGTGTGTGGGGCTCTGTGTCTGTGTGTGGGGCTCTGGGTCTCTGCGTCTGGGGCTCTGGGTCTCTGCGTCTGGGGCTCTGGGGCTCTGGGTCTCTGCGTCTGGGGCTCTGGGTCTCTGCGTCTGGGGCTCTGGGTCTCTGCGTCTGGGGCTCTGGGTCTCTGCGTCTGGGGCTCTGGGTCTCTGCGTCTGGGGCTCTGGGTCTCTGCGTCTGGGGCTCTGGGTCTCTGCGTCTGGGGCTCTGGGTCTCTGCGTCTGGGGCTCTGGGTCTCGGTGTGTGGGGCTCTGTGTCTCTGTGTGTGGGGGCTCTGTGTCTCTGTGTGTGGGGGCTCTGTGTCTTTGTGTGGGGGGCTCTGTGTCCTTGTGTGGGGGGCTCTGTGTCTTTGCATGGGGGGCTCTGTGTCTTTGCGTGGGGGGCTCTGTGTCTTTGCGTGGGGGGCTCTGTGTCTTTGCGTGGGGGGCTCTGTGTCTTTGCGTGGGGGGCTCTGTGTCTTTGCGTGGGGGGCTCTGTGTCTTTGCGTTGGGGGCTCTGTGTCTTTGCGTGGGGGGCTCTGTATCTGTGTGTGTGTGGGGGGGGGTCTGTGTGTGTGTGGGGCTCTGTGTGTAGGGCTCTGTGTCTGTGTGTGTGTGTGTGTGGGGCTATGTGTCTGTGTCTGTGTGTGGGGCTATGTGTCTGTGTCTGTGTGTGGGGCTCTGTGTCTCTGTGTGGGGGGCTCTGTGTCTTTGTGTGGGGGGCTCTGTGTCTTTGTGTGGGGGGTGCTGTGTCTTTGTGTGGGGGGCTCTGTGTCTTTGTGTGGGGCTCGGTGTGTGTGGCTGTGTGTGGGGCTATGTGTCTGTGTCTCTGTGGGGCTCTGTGTGGGGGGCTCTGTGTGGGGGGGCTCTGTGTCTGTGTGTGTGGGGCTATGTGTCTTTGTGTGTGGGGCTATGTGTCTTTGTGTGTGGGGCTATGTGTCTGTGTGTGGGGCTATGTGTCTGTGTCTGGGGCTATGTGTCTGTGTGTGGGGGTCTGTGTGGGGGGGCTCTGTCTGTGTGTGGGGCTCTGTGTCTGTGTGTGTGGGGCTCTGTGTGTCTGTGGGGCTCTGTGTGTTTGTGGGGCTCTGTGTGTCTGTGGGGCTCTGTGTGTCTGTGGGGCTCTGTGTGTCTGTGGGGCTCTGTGTCTGTGTGTGTGGGGCTCTGTGTGTGTGTGTGTGGGGCTCTGTGTCTGTGTGTGTGGGGCTCTGTGTCTGTGTGTGTGTGGGGCTCTGTGTCTGTGTGTGTGTGGGGCTCTGTGTCTGTGTGTGTGGGGCTCTGTGTCTGTGTGTGTGTGGGGCTCTGTGTCTGTGTGTGTGTGGGGCTCTGTGTCTGTGTGTGTGTAGGGCTCTGTGTCTGTGTGTGTGGGGGTCTGTGTGTGTGGGGCTATGTGTCTGTGTGTGTGGGGCTATGTGTCTGTGTGTGGGGCTATGTGTCTGTGTGTGGGGCTATGTGTCTGTGTGTGGGGCTCTGTGTCTGTGTGTGGGGCTCTGTGTCTGTGTGTGGGGCTCTGTGTCTGTGTGTGGGGCTCTGTGTCTGTGTGTGGGGCTCTGTGTCTGTGTGTGTGGGGCTCTGTGTCTGTGTGTGTGTGGGGCTCTGTGTCTGTGTGTGTGTGGGGCTCTGTGTCTGTGTGTGTGTGTGTGTGTGGGGGGGTCTGTGTCCATCTGTGTGTGGGGGTATGTGTCCGTCTGTGTGTGGGGCTCTGTGTCCGTCTGTGTGTGGGGCTCTGTGTCCGTCTGTGTGTGGGGCTCTGTGTCCGTCTGTGTGTGGGGCTCTGTGTCCGTCTGTGTGTGGGGCTCTGTGTCCGTCTGTGTGTGGGGCTCTGTGTCCGTCTGTGTGTGGGGCTCTGTGTCCGTCTGTGTGTGGGGCTCTGTGTCCGTCTGTGTGTGGGGCTCTGTGTCCGTCTGTGTGTGGGGCTCTGTGTCCATCTGTGTGTGGGGCTCTGTGTCCGTCTGTGTGTGGGGCTCTGTGTCTGTGTGTGTGGGGCTCTGTGTCTGTGTGTGTGGGGCTCTGTGTCTGTGTGTGTGGGGCTCTGTGTCTGTGTGCGTGGGGCTCTGTGTCTCTGTGTGCGTGGGGCTCTGTGTCTCTGTGTGGGGGGGCTCTGTGTGGGGGGGCTCTGTGTGTGTGGGGCTCTGTGTGTGTGGGGCTCTGTGTCTCTGTGTGTGGGGCTCTGTGTCTCTGTGTGTGTGGGCTCCGTGTGGGGGGGCTCCATGTGGGGTGGCTCTCTTGTGGGGGGGGCTCAGTGTGGGGGGCTCAGTGTGGGGGGGGCTCTGTGTCTGTGGGGGGCTCTGTGTCTCTGTGTGCGTGGGGCTCTGTGTCTCTGTGTGCGGGGGGCTCTGTGTCTCTGTGTGCGGGGGGCTCTGTGTCTCTGTGTGCGGGGGGCTCTGTGTCTCTGTGTGCGGGGGGCTCTGTGTCTCTGTGTGCGGGGGGCTCTGTGTCTCTGTGTGCGGGGGGCTCTGTGTCTCTGTGTGCGGGGGGCTCTGTGTCTCTGTGTGCGGGGGGCTCTGTGTCTCTGTGTGCGGGGGGCTCTGTGTCTCTGTGTGCGGGGGGCTCTGTGTCTGTGTGTGCGGGGGGCTCTGTGTCTCTGTGTGCGGGGGGCTCTGTGTCTCTGTGCGGGGGGCTCTGTGTCTCTGTGCGGGGGGCTCTGTGTCTCTGTGTGGGGGGCTCTGTGTCTCTGTGTGGGGGGCTCTGTGTCTCTGTGTGGGGGGCTCTGTGTCTCTGTGTCTCTGTGTGGGGGGCTCTGTGTCTGTGTGTGGCTCTGTGTGTGGGGTGTGTGTGTGGGGGGGGCTCTGTGTGTGTGGGGGGGGGCCCTGTGTGTGTGGGGGGGCCCTGTGTGTGTGTGTGTGTGGGGCTCAGTGTCTGTGTGTGGGGCTCTGTGTCTGTGTGTGTGGGGCTCTGTGTCTGTGTGTGTGGGGCTCTGTGTCTCTGTGTGTGGGGCTCTGTGTCTCTGTGTGTGGGGCTCTGTGTCTGTGTGTGTGGGGCTCTGTGTGTGTAAGTGGGGCTCTGTGTCTGTGTGTGTAAGTGGGGCTCTGTGTCTGTGTGTGTAAGTGGGGCTCTGTGTCTGTGTGTGTAAGTGGGGCTCTGTGTCTGTGGGGCTATGTGTCTGTGTGTGTGTGGGGCTATGTGTCTGTGTGTGTGTGTGTGGGGGGCTATGTGTCTGTGTGTGGGGCTCTGTGTCTGTGTGTGTGTGTGTGTGTGTGGGGGTCTGTGTGTGTGTGTCGGGGCTATGTGTCTGTGTCTGTGTGTGAGGCTATGTGTCTGTGTGTGGGGGCTCTGTGTGGGGGGGCTCTGTGTGGGGGGGCTCTGTGTGTGTGGGGCTCTGTGTGTGTGGGGCTCTGTGTCTCTGTGTGTGGGGCTCTGTGTCTCTGTGTGTGTGGGCTCCGTGTGGGGGGGCTCCATGTGGGGTGGCTCTCTTGTGGGGGGGGCTCAGTGTGGGGGGCTCAGTGTGGGGGGGGCTCTGTGTCTGTGGGGGGCTCTGTGTCTGTGGGGGGCTCTGTGTCTGTGGGGGGAGGGCTCTGTGTCTGGGGGGGGAGGGCTCTGTGTCTGGGGGGGGAGGGCTCTGTGTCTGGGGGGGAGTGTCTGTGTGTGTGTGGGGGGCTATGTGTCTGTGTGTGGGGCTCTGTGTCTGTGTGTGTGTGTGTGTGTGGGGGTCTGTGTGTGTGTGTCGGGGGCTATGTGTCTGTGTCTGTGTGTGAGGCTATGTGTCTGTGTGTGGGGGCTCTGTGTGTGGGGGCTCTGTGTGGGGGGGCTCTGTGTGTGTGGGGCTCTGTGAGTGGGGGGCTCTGTGTCTGTGTGTGGGGCTCTGTGTCTGTGTGTGGGGGGCTCAGTGTGGGGGGGCTCAGTGTGCGGGGGCTCTGTCTGTGTGGGGGGCTCAGTGTGGGGGGCTCAGTGTGGGGGGGGCTCTGTGTCTGTGGGGGGCTCTGTGTCTGTGGGGGGAGGGCTCTGTGTCTGTGGGGGGAGGGCTCTGTGTCTGGGGGGGGGAGGGCTCTGTGTCTGGGGGGGGAGGGCTCTGTGTCTGGGGGGGAGTGTCTGGGAGGGAGGGCTCTGTGGGGCTATGTGGGTGTGTGGGGCTCTGTGGGTGTGTGGGGCTCTGTGTCTGTGTGTGGGGGGGTCTGTGTGGGGGGCTCTGTGTGGGGGGGCTCTGTGTGGGTGTGTGGGGCTCTGTCTGTGTGTGGGGCTCTGTGTCTGTGTGTGTGTGTGGGGCTATGTGTCTGTGTGTGGGGCTATGTGTCTGTGTGTGGGGCTATGTGTCTGTGTGTGGGGCTATGTGTGTGTGTGGGGCTATGTGTCTGTGTGTGGGGCTATGTGTCTGTGTGTGGGGCTATGTGTCTGTGTGTGGGGCTATGTGTCTGTGTGTGGGGCTATGTGTCTGTGTGTGGGGCTATGTGTCTGTGTGTGGGGCTATGTGTCTGTGTGTGGGGCTCTGTCTGTGTGTGGGGCTCTGTGTCTGTGTGTCTGTGGGGCTCTGTGTGTCTGTGGGGCTCTGTGTGTCTGTGGGGCTCTGTGTGTCTGCCTGTGGGGCTCTGTGTGTCTGTGGGGCTCTGTGTGTGTGTGTGTGGGCTCTGTGTGTGTGTGTGTGTGTGTTGGGCTCTGTGTGTGTCTGTGTGTGGGGGTCTGTGTGTGGGTATCAGTGTGGGGGGCTCAGTGTGGGGGGGCTCAGTGTGGGGGGCTCTGTGTGGTGGGGCTCTGTGTGTGTGTGTGGGGCTCTGTGTCTGTGTGTGTGGGGCTCTGTGTCTGTGTGTGTGGGGCTCTGTGTCTGTGTGTGTGGGGCTCTGTGTCTGTGTGTGTGGGGCTCTGTGTCTGTGCGTGTGGGGCTCTGTGTCTGTGCGTGTGGGGCTCTGTGTCTGTGGGGCTCTGTGTGTCTGTGGGGCTCTGTGTGTGTGTCTGGGGGGGCTTTGTGTGTCTGTGGGGCTCTGTGTGTGTGTCTGGGGGGGCTCTGTGTGTCTGTGGGGCTCTGTGTGTGTGTCTGGGGGGCTCTGTGTCTGGGGGGCTCTGTCTGGGGGGGCTCTGTGTCTGGGGGGGCTCTGTGTCTGTGTGGGGCTCTGTGGGTGTGTGGGGCTATGTGGGTGTGTGGGGCTATGTGTCTGTGTGTGGGGCTATGTGTCTGTGTGTGGGGCTATGTGTATGTGTCTGTGTGTGGGGCTATGTGTCTGTGTGTGTGTGGGGCTATGTGTCTGTGTGTGTGTGGGGGTCTGTGTGGGGGGCTCTTTGTGGGGGGGGGGCTCTGTGTGGGTGTGTGGGGCTCGCTCTGTGTGTCTGTGGGGCTCTGTGTGTCTGTGGGGCTCTGTGTGTCTGTGGGGCTCTGTGTGTCTGTGGGGCTCTGTGTGTCTGTGGGGCTCTGTGTGTCTGTGTGTGGGGCTCTGTGTGTGTGTGTGTGGGGCTCTGTGTGTGTGTGTGGGGCTCTGTGTGTGTCTGTGTGTGTGGGGGTCTGTGTGTGGGTATCAGTGTCGGGGGCTCAGTGTGGAGGGGCTCAGTGTGGGGGGGGCTCCGTGTGGGGGGGCTCAGGTTGGGGGGGGTCAGTGTGTGTGTCTCTGTGTGTGTGGGGCTCTGTGCCTGTGTGTGTGGGGGCTCTGTGTCTGTGTCGGGGGTCTCTGTGTGGGGGGCTCTGTGTCTTTGCGTGGGGGGCTCTGTGTGTGGGGGGGTCTGTGTGTGTGGGGGGGGCTATGTGTCTGTGTGTGTGTGGGGGGCTATGGGTCTGTATGTGTGTGTGTGTGGGGGGGTCTGTGTGTGTGTGTGTCGGGGGCTATGTGTCTGTGTCTGTGTGGGGGGGCTCTGTGTGTGGGGCTCTGGGTCTCTGCGTCTGGGGCTCTGGGTCTCTGCGTCTGGGGCTCTGGGTCTCTGCGTCTGGGGCTCTGGGTCTCTGCGTCTGGGGCTCTGGGTCTCTGCGTCTGGGGCTCTGGGGCTCTGCGTCTGGGGCTCTGGGGCTCTGCGTCTGGGGCTCTGGGTCTCTGCGTCTGGGGCTCTGGGTCTCTGCGTCTGGGGCTCTGGGTCTCTGCGTCTGGGGCTCTGGGTCTCTGCGTCTGGGGCTCTGGGTCTCTGCGTCTGGGGCTCTGGGTCTCTGCGTCTGGGGCTCTGGGTCTCGGTGTGTGGGGCTCTGGGTCTCTGTGTGTGGGGCTCTGTGTCTCTGTGTGTGGGGGCTTTGTGTCTCTGTGTGTGGGGGCTTTGTGTCTGTGTGTGGGGGCTCTGTGTCTGTGTGTGGGGGCTCTGTGTCTTTGTGTGGGGGCTCTGTGTCTTTGTGTGGGGGCTCCGTGTCTTTGTGTAGGGGCCCTGTGTGTCTGCGTGGGGGGCTCTGTGTCTTTGCGTGGGGGGCTCTGTGTCTTTGCGTGGGGGGCTCTGTGTCTTTGCGTGGGGGGCTCTGTGTCTTTGCGTGGGGGGCTCTGTGTCTTTGCGTGGGGGGCTCTGTATCTGTGTGTGTGGGGGGGGGTCTGTGTGTGTGGGGGGCTCTGTGTCTGTGTGTGTGTGTGGGGCTATGTGTCTGTGTGTGGGGCTATGTGTCTGTGTGTGGGGCTATGTGTCTGTGTGTGGGGCTATGTGTCTGTGTGTGGGGCTATGTGTCTGTGTGTGGGGCTATGTGTCTGTGTGTGGGGCTATGTGTCTGTGTGTGGGGCTATGTGTCTGTGTGTGGGGCTATGTGTCTGTGTGTGGGGCTATGTGTCTGTGTGTGGGGCTCTGTGTCTGTGTGTGGGGCTCTGTGTCTGTGTGTCTGTGGGGCTCTGTGTGTCTGTGGGGCTCTGTGTGTCTGTGGGGCTCTGTGTGTCTGCCTGTGGGGCTCTGTGTGTCTGTGGGGCTCTGTGTGTGTGTGTGTGGGCTCTGTGTGTGTGTGTGTGTGTGTTGGGCTCTGTGTGTGTCTGTGTGTGGGGGTCTGTGTGTGGGTATCAGTGTGGGGGGCTCAGTGTGGGGGGGCTCAGTGTGGGGGGCTCTGTGTGGTGGGGCTCTGTGTGTGTGTGTGTGTGGGGCTCTGTGTCTGTGTGTGTGTGGGGCTCTGTGTCTGTGTGTGTGGGGCTCTGTGTCTGTGTGTGTGGGGCTCTGTGTCTGTGTGTGTGGGGCTCTGTGTCTGTGCGTGTGGGGCTCTGTGTCTGTGGGGCTCTGTGTGTCTGTGGGGCTCTGTGTGTGTGTCTGGGGGGGCTCTGTGTGTCTGTGGGGCTCTGTGTGTGTGTCTGGGGGGCTCTGTGTCTGGGGGGCTCTGTCTGGGGGGGCTCTGTGTCTGGGGGGGCTCTGTGTCTGTGTGGGGCTCTGTGGGTGTGTGGGGCTATGTGGGTGTGTGGGGCTATGTGTCTGTGTGTGGGGCTATGTGTCTGTGTGTGGGGCTATGTGTATGTGTCTGTGTGTGGGGCTA
Source organism: Lissotriton helveticus (assembly GCF_964261635.1). NCBI lineage: Eukaryota > Metazoa > Chordata > Amphibia > Caudata > Salamandridae > Lissotriton > Lissotriton helveticus. The sequence goes on along the minus strand of NC_136073.1, from coordinate 114,558,785 downwards.
TGTGTCTGTGTGTGTGTGGGGCTATGTGTCTGTGTGTGTGTGGGGGTCTGTGTGGGGGGCTCTTTGTGGGGGGGGGGCTCTGTGTGGGTGTGTGGGGCTCGCTCTGTGTGTCTGTGGGGCTCTGTGTGTCTGTGGGGCTCTGTGTGTCTGTGGGGCTCTGTGTGTCTGTGGGGCTCTGTGTGTCTGTGGGGCTCTGTGTGTCTGTGTGTGGGGCTCTGTGTGTGTGTGTGTGGGGCTCTGTGTGTGTGTGTGGGGCTCTGTGTGTGTCTGTGTGTGTGGGGGTCTGTGTGTGGGTATCAGTGTCGGGGGCTCAGTGTGGAGGGGCTCAGTGTGGGGGGGGCTCCGTGTGGGGGGGCTCAGGTTGGGGGGGGGTCAGTGTGTGTGTCTCTGTGTGTGTGGGGCTCTGTGCCTGTGTGTGTGGGGGCTCTGTGTCTGTGTCGGGGGTCTCTGTGTGGGGGGCTCTGTGTCTTTGCGTGGGGGGCTCTGTGTGTGGGGGGGTCTGTGTGTGTGTGGGGGGCTATGTGTCTGTGTGTGTGTGGGGGGCTATGGGTCTGTATGTGTGTGTGTGTGGGGGGGTCTGTGTGTGTGTGTGTCGGGGGCTATGTGTCTGTGTCTGTGTGGGGGGGCTCTGTGTGTGGGGCTCTGGGTCTCTGCGTCTGGGGCTCTGGGTCTCTGCGTCTGGGGCTCTGGGTCTCTGCGTCTGGGGCTCTGGGTCTCTGCGTCTGGGGCTCTGGGTCTCTGCGTCTGGGGCTCTGGGTCTCTGCGTCTGGGGATCTGGGGCTCTGCGTCTGGGGATCTGGGGCTCTGCGTCTGGGGATCTGGGGCTCTGCGTCTGGGGCTCTGGGTCTCTGCGTCTGGGGCTCTGGGTCTCTGCGTCTGGGGCTCTGGGTCTCTGCGTCTGGGGCTCTGGGTCTCTGCGTCTGGGGCTCTGGGTCTCGGTGTGTGGGGCTCTGGGTCTCTGTGTGTGGGGCTCTGTGTCTCTGTGTGTGGGGGCTTTGTGTCTCTGTGTGTGGGGGCTTTGTGTCTGTGTGTGGGGGCTCTGTGTCTGTGTGTGGGGGCTCTGTGTCTTTGTGTGGGGGCTCTGTGTCTTTGTGTGGGGGCTCCGTGTCTTTGTGTAGGGGCCCTGTGTGTCTGCGTGGGGGGCTCTGTGTCTTTGCGTGGGGGGCTCTGTGTCTTTGCGTGGGGGGCTCTGTGTCTTTGCGTGGGGGGCTCTGTGTCTTTGCGTGGGGGGCTCTGTGTCTTTGCGTGGGGGGCTCTGTATCTGTGTGTGTGGGGGGGGGTCTGTGTGTGTGGGGGGCTCTGTGTCTGTGTGTGTGTGTGGGGCTATGTGTCTGTGTGTGGGGCTATGTGTCTGTGTGTGGGGCTATGTGTCTGTGTGTGGGGCTATGTGTCTGTGTGTGGGGCTATGTGTCTGTGTGTGGGGCTATGTGTCTGTGTATGGGGCTATGTGTCTGTGTCTGTGTGTGGGGGCTACATGTCTGTGTCTGTGTGTGGGGCTATGTGTCTGTGTCTGTGTGTGGGGCTATGTGTCTGTGTCTGTGTGTGGGGCTATGTGTCTGTGTCTGTGTGTGGGCCTATGTGTCTGTGTGTGGGGCTATGTGTCTGTGTCTGTGTGTGGGGCTATGTGTCTGTGTCTGTGTGTGGGGCTATGTGTCTGTGTCTGTGTGTGGGGCTATGTGTCTGTGTCTGTGTGTGGGGGGGGGGGCTCTGTGTCTCTGTGTGTGGGGGGCTCTGTGTCTTTGTGTGGGGGGCTCTGTGTCTTTGTGTGGGGGGCTCTGTGTCTTTGTGTGGGGGGCTCTGTGTCTTTGTGTGGGGGGCTCTGTGTCTGTGTGTGTGGCTGTGTGTGTGGGGCTATGTGTCTGTGTGTCTGTGGGGCTCTGTGTGGGGGGGGGTTCTGTGTCTGTGTGTGTGGGGCTCTGTGTCTGTGTGTGTGTGGGGCTCTGTGTCTGTGTGCGTGTGGGGCTCTGTGTCAGTATGTGTGTGGGGCTCTGTGTCAGTGTGTGTGTGGGGCTCTGTGTCAGTGTGTGTGTGGGGCTCTGTGTGTGTGGGGCTCTGTGTCTGTGTGTGTGGGGCTCTGTGTGTGGGGCTCTGTGTGTGTGGGGCTCTGTGTCTGTGTCTGTGGGGCTCTGTGTGGGGGGGGGCTCTGTGTCTGTGTGTGTGGGGCTCTGTGTCTGTGTGTGTGTGGGGCTCTGTGTCTGTGTGTGTGTGGGGCTCTGTGTCAGTGTGTGTGTGTGGGGCTCTGTGTCAGTGTGTGTGTGTGGGGCTCTGTGTCAGTGTGTGTGTGGGGCTCTGTGTCAGTGTGTGTGTGGGGCTCTGTGTCTGTGTGTGTGGGGCTCTGTGTCTGTGTGTGTGGGGCTCTGTGTCTGTGTGTGTGGGTGTCTGTGTGTGTGGGGCTCTGTGTCTGTGTGTGTGGGGCTCTGTGTCTGTGTGTGTGGGGCTCTGGGTCTCTGTATGTGGGGCTCTGTGTCTCTGTGTGTGGGGGCTTTGTGTCTCTGTGTGGGGGCTCTGTGTCTGTGTGTGGGGGCTCTGTGTCTGTGTGTGGGGGCTCTGTGTCTTTGTGTGGGGGCTCTGTGTCTTTGTGTGGGGGCCCTGTGTGTCTGCGTGGGGGGCTCTGTGTCTTTGCGTGGGGGGCTCTGTGTCTTTGCGTGGGGGGCTCTGTGTCTTTGCGTGGGGGGCTCTGTGTCTGTGTGTGTGTGGGGGGCTCTGTGTCTGTGTGTGTGTGTGGGGCTATGTGTCTGTGTGTGGGGCTATGTGTCTGTGTGTGGGGCTATGTGTCTGTGTGTGGGGCTATGTGTCTGTGTGTGGGGCTATGTGTCTGTGTGTGGGGCTATGTGTCTGTGTGTGGGGCTATGTGTCTGTGTGTGGGGCTATGTGTCTGTGTGTGGGGCTATGTGTCTGTGTGTGGGGCTATGTGTGTGTGGGGCTATGTGTCTGTGTCTGTGTGTGGGGCTATGTGTCTGTGTCTGTGTGTGGGGCTATGTGTCTGTGTCTGTGTGTGGGGCTATATGTGTGTGTGTGTGTGGGGGGGGGGGCTCTGTGCCTCTGTGTGTGGGGGGCTCTGTGTCTTTGTGTGGGGGGCTCTGTGTCTTTGTGTGGGGGGCTCTGTGTCTTTGTGTGGGGGGCTCTGTGTCTGTGTGTGGCTGTGTGTGTGGGGCTATGTGTCTGTGTGTCTGTGGGGCTCTGTGTGGGGGGGCTCTGTGTCTGTGTGTGTGGGGCTCTGTGTCTGTGTGTGTGTGGGGCTCTGTGTCTGTGTGTGTGTGGGGCTCTGTGTCAGTGTGTGTGTGGGGCTCTGTGTCAGTGTGTGTGTGGGGCTCTGTGTCAGTGTGTGTGTGGGGCTCTGTGTCTGTGTGTGTGGGGCTCTGTGTGTGTGGGGCTCTGTGTCTGTGTGTGTGGGGCTCTGTGTGTGTGGGGCTCTGTGTCTGTGTGTGTGGGGCTCTGTGTCTGTGTGTGTGGGGCTCTGTGTGTGTGTGTGGGGCTCTGTGTGTGTGTGTGGGGCTCTGTGTCTGTGTGTGGGGCTATGTGTCTGTGTGTGGGGCTATGTGTCTGTGTGTGGGGCTATGTGTCTGTGTGTGGGGCTATGTGTCTGTGTGTGGGGCTATGTGTCTGTGTGTGGGGCTATGTGTCTGTGTGTGGGGCTTTGTGTCTGTGTGTGGGGCTATGTGTCTGTGTGTGGGGCTATGTGTCTGTGTGTGTGTGGGGCTATGTGTCTGTGTCTGTGTGTGGGGCTATGTGTCTGTGTCTGTGTGTGGGGCTATGTGTCTGTGTGTGTGTGGGGGTCTGTGTGTGGGGCTCTGTCTGTGTGTGTGGGGCTCTGTGTCTGTGTGTGTGGGGCTCTGTGTCTGTGTGTGTGGGGCTCTGTGTCTGTGTGTGTGGGGCTCTGTGTGTGTGTGTGGGGCTCTGTGTGTGTGTGTGGGGCTCTGTGTGTGTGTGTGTGGGGCTCTGTGTCTGTGTGTGTGGGGCTCTGTGTCTTTGCGTGGGGGGCTCTGTATCTGTGTGTGTGGGGGGCTCTGTGTCTGTGTGTGTGTGTGGGGCTATGTGTCTGTGTGTGGGGCTATGTGTCTGTGTGTGGGGCTATGTGTTTGTGTGTGGGGCTATGTGTCTGTGTGTGGGGCTATGTGTGTGTGGGGCTATTTGTCTGTGTCTGTGTGTGGGGCTATGTGTCTGTGTCTGTGTGTGGGGCTATGTGTCTGTGTCTGTGTGTGGGGCTATGTGTGTGTGTGTGTGTGTGTGGGGGGGGGCTCTGTGCCTCTGTGTGTGGGGGGCTCTGTGTCTTTGTGTGGGGGGCTCTGTGTCTTTGTGTGGGGGGCTCTGTGTCTTTGTGTGGGGGGCTCTGTGTCTGTGTGTGGCTGTGTGTGTGGGGCTATGTGTCTGTGTGTCTGTGGGGCTCTGTGTGGGGGGGCTCTGTGTCTGTGTGTGTGGGGCTCTGTGTCTGTGTGTGTGTGGGGCTCTGTGTCTGTGTGTGTGTGGGGCTCTGTGTCAGTGTGTGTGTGGGGCTCTGTGTCAGTGTGTGTGTGGGGCTCTGTGTCAGTGTGTGTGTGGGGCTCTGTGTCTGTGTGTGTGGGGCTCTGTGTTTGTGTGTGTGGGGCTCTGTGTGTGTGGGGCTCTGTGTCTGTGGGGCTCTGTGTCTGTGTGTGTGGGGCTCTGTGTCTGTGTGTGTGGGGCTCTGTGTCTGTGTGTGTGGGGCTCTGTGTCTGTGTGTGTGGGGCTATGTGTCTGTGTGTGGGGCTATGTGTCTGTGTGTGGGGCTATGTGTCTGTGTGTGGGGCTATGTGTCTGTGTGTGGGGCTATGTGTCTGTGTGTGGGGCTATGTGTCTGTGTGTGGGGCTATGTGTCTGTGTGTGGGGCTATGTGTCTGTGTGTGGGGCTATGTGTCTGTGTGTGGGGCTATGTGTCTGTGTGTGGGGCTATGTGTCTGTGTGTGGGGCTATGTGTCTGTGTGTGGGGCTATGTGTCTGTGTGTGGGGCTATGTGTCTGTGTGTGGGGCTATGTGTCTGTGTCTGTGTGTGGGGCTATGTGTCTGTGTCTGTTGTGGGGCTATGTGTCTGTGTCTGTGTGTGGGGCTATGTGTCTGTGTCTGTGTGTGTGTGTGGGGGTCTGTGTGTGGGGCTCTGTCTGTGTGTGTGGGGCTCTGTGTCTGTGTGTGTGGGGCTCTGTGTCTGTGTGTGTGGGGCTCTGTGTCTGTGTGTGTGGGGCTCTGTGTCTGTGTGTGTGGGGCTCTGTGTCTGTGTGTGTGGGGCTCTGTGTCTGTGTGTGTGGGGCTCTGTGTGTGTGTGTGTGGGGCTCTGTGTGTGTGTGTGTGGGGCTCTGTGTGTGTGTGTGTGGGGCTCTGTGTCTGTGTGTGTGGGGCTCTGTGTCTGTGTGTGTGGGGCTCTGTGTCTGTGTGTGTGGGGCTCTGTGTGTGTGTGTGTGTGTGTGGGGCTCTGTGTATGTGTGTGTGGGGCTCTGTGTCTGTGTGTGTGTGTGGGGCTCTGTGTATGTGTGTGTGGGGCTCTGTGTCTGTGTGTGTGGGGCTATGTGTCTGTGTCTGTGTGTGGGGCTATGTGTCTGTGTCTGTGTGGGGGGCTATGTGTCTGTGTGTGGCGCTATGTGTCTGTGTGTGGGGCTATGTGTCTGTGTGGGGGGCTCTGTGTGTGGGGGGCTCTGTGTGTGGGGGGCTCTGTGTGTGGGGGGCTCTGTGTGGGGGGGCTCTGTGTGGGGGGGCTCTGTGTGGGGGGGGCTCTGTGTGGGGGGGCTCTGTGTGGGGGGGCTCTGTGTGGGGGGGGGCTCTGTGTGGGGGGGGGCTCTGTGTGGGGGGGCTCTGTGTGGGGGGGGCTCTGTGTGGGGGGGCTCTGTGTGGGGGGCTCTGTGTGGGGGGCTCTGTGTGGGGGGCTCTGTGTGTGTGGGGCTCTGTGTCTGTGTGTGGGGCTCTGTGTCTGTGTGTGGGGCTATGTGTCTGTGTGGGGGGCTCTGTGTGTGGGGGGCTCTGTGTGGGGGGCTCTGTGTGGGGGGGGGCTATGTGTGGGGGGGGCTCTGTGTGGGGGGGGCTCAGTGTGGGGGGGGGCTCTGTGTGGGGGGCTCTGTGTCTGTGTGTGTGGGGCTCTGTGTCTGTGTGTGTGGGGCTCTGTGTCTGTGTGTGTGGGGCTCTGTGTCTGTGTGTGTGGGGCTCTGTGTCTGTGTGTGTGGGGCTCTGTGTCTGTGTGTGGGGCTATGTGTCTGTGTGTGGGGCTATGTGTCTGTGTGTGGGGCTATGTGTCTGTGTGTGGGGCTTTGTGTCTGTGTGTGGGGCTATGTGTCTGTGTCTGTGTGTGGGGCTCTGTGTCTGTGTCTGTGTGTGGGGCTATGTGTCTGTGTCTGTGTGTGGGGCTATGTGTCTGTGTCTGTGTGTGGGGCTATGTGTCTGTGTCTGTGTGTGGGGCTATGTGTCTGTGTGTGTGTGGGGGTCTGTGTGTGGGGCTCTGTCTGTGTGTGTGGGGCTCTGTGTCTGTGTGTGTGGGGCTCTGTGTCTGTGTGTGTGGGGCTCTGTGTCTGTGTGTGTGGGGCTCTGTGTCTGTGTGTGTGGGGCTCTGTGTGTGTGGGGCTCTGTGTGTGTGTGTGGGGCTCTGTGTGTGTGTGTGTGTGGGGCTCTGTGTCTGTGTGTGTGGGGCTCTGTGTCTGTGTGTGGGGGGCTCTGTGTGTGTGTGTGTGTGTGTGTGTGTGGGGCTCTGTGTATGTGTGTGTGGGGCTCTGTGTCTGTGTGTGTGTGTGGGGCTCTGTGTATGTGTGTGTGGGGCTCTGTGTCTGTGTGTGTGGGGCTATGTGTCTGTGTCTGTGTGTGGGGCTATGTGTCTGTGTCTGTGTGTGGGGCTATGTGTCTGTGTCTGTGTGGGGGGCTATGTGTCTGTGTGTGGCGCTATGTGTCTGTGTGTGGCGCTATGTGTCTGTGTGGGGGGCTCTGTGTGGGGGGGGCTCTGTGTGGGGGGGGCTCTGTGTGGGGGGGCTCTGTGTGGGGGGGCTCTGTGTGGGGGGGCTCTGTGTGGGGGGGCTCTGTGTGGGGGGGGCTCTGTGTGGGGGAGGCTCTGTGTGGGGGAGGCTCTGTGTGGGGGGGCTCTGTGTGGGGGGGCTCTGTGTGGGGGGCTCTGTGTGGGGGGCTCTGTGTGGGGGGCTCTGTGTCTGTGTGTGTGGGGCTCTGTGTGTGTGGGGCTCTGTGTCTGTGTGTGGGGCTATGTGTCTGTGTGGGGGGCTATGTGTCTGTGTGGGGGGCTCTGTGTGGGGGGCTCTGTGTGGGGGGGGGGCTCTGTGTGGGGGGGGCTCTGTGTGGGGGGGGCTCTGTGTGGGGGGGGCTCTGTGTGGGGGGCTCTGTGTCTGTGTGTGTGGGGCTCTGTGTCTGTGTGTGTGGGGCTCTGTGTCTGTGTGTGTGGGGCTCTGTGTCTGTGTGTGGGGCTCTGTGTCTGTGTGTGGGGCTCTGTGTCTGTGTCTGTGTGTGGGGCTCTGTGTCTGTGTGTGGGGCTCTGTGTCTGTGTGTGTGGGGCTCTGTGTCTGTGTGTGTGGGGCTCTGTGTGTGTATGTGGGGCTCTGTGTGTGTGGCTCTGTGTCCGTCAGTGTTTGGGGCTCTGTGTCCGTCAGTGTGTGGGGCTCTGTGTCCGTCAGTGTGTGGGGCTCTGTGTCCGTCAGTGTGTGGGGCTCTGTGTCCGTCAGTGTGTGGGGCTCTGTGTCCGTCAGTGTGTGGGGCTCTGTGTCCGTCAGTGTGTGGGGCTCTGTGTCCGTCTGTGTGTGTGGGGCTCTGTGTCTCTGTGTGTGTGGGGGGCTCTGTGTCTCTGTGTGGGGGGCTCTGTGTCTCTGTGTGTGGGGCTCTGTGTCTCTGTGTGTGGGGCTCTGTGTCTCTGTGTGTGTGGGGCTCTGTGTCTCTGTGTGGCTCTGTGTCTCTGTGTGTGTGGGGCTCTGTGTCTCTGTGTGTGTGGGGCTCTGTGTCTCTGTGTGTGGGGGGCTCTGTGTCTCTGTGTGTGGGGGGCTCTGTGTCTCTGTGTGTGGGGGGCTCTGTGTCTCTGTGTGTGTGGGGCTCTGTGTCCGTCAGTGTGTGGGGCTCTGTGTCCGTCAGTGTGTGGGGCTCTGTGTCAGTCTGTGTGTGGGGCTCTGTGTCCGTCTGTGTGTGGGGCTCTGTGTCTCTGTGTGTGTGGGGGGCTCTGTGTCTCTGTGTGTGTGGGGGGCTCTGTGTCTCTGTGTGGGGGGCTCTGTGTCTCTGTGTGTGTGGGGCTCTGTGTCTCTGTGTGGCTCTGTGTCTCTGTGTGTGTGGGGCTCTGTGTCTCTGTGTGTGTAGGGCTCTGTGTCTCTGTGTGTGGGGGGCTCTGTGTCTCTGTGTGTGGGGGGCTCTGTGTCTCTGTGTGTGGGGGGCTCTGTGTCTCTGTGTGTGTGGGGCTCTGTGTCCGTCAGTGTGTGGGGCTCTGTGTCCGTCAGTGTGTGGGGCTCTGTGTCCGTCTGTGTGTGGGGCTCTGTGTCCGTCTGTGTGTGGGGCTCTGTGTCCGTCTGTGTGTGGGGCTCTGTGTCCGTCTGTGTGTGTGGGGCTCTGTGTCTCTGTGTGTGTGGGGGGCTCTGTGTCTCTGTGTGTGTGGGGGGCTCTGTGTCTCTGTGTGTGTGGGGCTCTGTGTGTGTGGGGCTCTGTGTCTCTGTGTGTGTGGGGCTCTGTGTCTCTGTGTGTGTGGGGCTCTGTGTCTCTGTGTGTGTGGGGCTCTGTGTCTCTGTGTGTGGGGGGCTCTGTGTCTCTGTGTGTGGGGGGCTCTGTGTCTCTGTGTGTGGGGGGCTCTGTGTCTCTGTGTGTGGGGGGCTCTGTGTCTGTGTGTGGGGGGCTCTGTGTCTGTGTGTGTGGCTGTGTGTGTGGGGCTAGGTGTCTGTGTCTCTGTGGGGCTCTGTGTGGGGGGCTCCGTGTGGGGGGGGGCTCTGTGTCTGTGTGTTTGGGGCTCTGTGTCTGTGTGTGTGGGGCTCTGTGTCTGTGTGTGTGTGGGGCTCTGTGTCAGTGTGTGTGTGGGGCTCTGTGTCAGTGTGTGTGTGGGGCTCTGTGTCAGTGTGTGTGTGGGGCTCTGTGTCAGTGTGTGTGTGGGGCTCTGTGTCAGTGTGTGTGTGGGGCTCTGTGTCAGTATGTGTGTGGGGCTCTGTGTCAGTGTGTGTGTGGGGCTCTGTGTCTCTGTGTGTGTGGGGCTCTGTGTCTCTGTGTGGCTCTGTGTCTCTGTGTGTGTGGGGCTCTGTGTCTCTGTGTGTGTGGGGCTCTGTGTCTCTGGGTGTGGGGGGCTCTGTGTCTCTGTGTGTGGGGGGCTCTGTGTCCGTCAGTGTGTGGGGGGCTCTGTGTCCGTCAGTGTGTGGGGCTCTGTGTCCGTCAGTGTGTGGGGCTCTGTGTCCGTCAGTGTGTGGGGCTCTGTGTCCGTCAGTGTGTGGGGCTCTGTGTCCGTCTGTGTGTGGGGCTCTGTGTCCGTCTGTGTGTGTGGGGCTCTGTGTCTCTGTGTGTGTGGGGGGCTCTGTGTCTCTGTGTGGGGGGCTCTGTGTCTCTGTGTGTGGGGCTCTGTGTCTCTGTGTGTGGGGCTCTGTGTCTCTGTGTGTGTGGGGCTCTGTGTCTCTGTGTGGCTCTGTGTCTCTGTGTGTGTGGGGCTCTGTGTCTCTGTGTGTGTAGGGCTCTGTGTCTCTGTGTGTGGGGGGCTCTGTGTCTCTGTGTGTGGGGGGCTCTGTGTCTCTGTGTGTGGGGGGCTCTGTGTCTCTGTGTGTGTGGGGCTCTGTGTCCGTCAGTGTGTGGGGCTCTGTGTCCGTCTGTGTGTGGGGCTCTGTGTCCGTCTGTGTGTGGGGCTCTGTGTCCGTCTGTGTGTGGGGCTCTGTGTCCGTCTGTGTGTGTGGGGCTCTGTGTCTCTGTGTGTGTGGGGGGCTCTGTGTCTCTGTGTGTGTGGGGGGCTCTGTGTCTCTGTGTGTGTGGGGCTCTGTGTGTGTGGGGCTCTGTGTCTCTGTGTGTGTGGGGCTCTGTGTCTCTGTGTGTGTGGGGCTCTGTGTCTCTGTGTGTGTGGGGCTCTGTGTCTCTGTGTGTGGGGGGCTCTGTGTCTCTGTGTGTGGGGGGCTCTGTGTCTCTGTGTGTGGGGGGCTCTGTGTCTCTGTGTGTGGGGGGCTCTGTGTCTGTGTGTGGGGGGCTCTGTGTCTGTGTGTGTGGCTGTGTGTGTGGGGCTAGGTGTCTGTGTCTCTGTGGGGCTCTGTGTGGGGGGGCTCCGTGTGGGGGGGGGCTCTGTGTCTGTGTGTTTGGGGCTCTGTGTCTGTGTGTGTGGGGCTCTGTGTCTGTGTGTGTGTGGGGCTCTGTGTCAGTGTGTGTGTGGGGCTCTGTGTCAGTGTGTGTGTGGGGCTCTGTGTCAGTGTGTGTGTGGGGCTCTGTGTCAGTGTGTGTGTGGGGCTCTGTGTCAGTGTGTGTGTGGGGCTCTGTGTCAGTGTGTGTGTGGGGCTCTGTGTCAGTGTGTGTGGGGCTCTGTGTCAGTGTGTGTGGGGCTCTGTGTCAGTGTGTGTGGGGCTCTGTGTCAGTGTGTGTGGGGCTCTGTGTCAGTGTGTGTGGGGCTCTGTGTCAGTGTGTGTGGGGCTCTGAGTCAGTGTGTGTGGGGCTCTGTGTCAGTGTGTGTGGGGCTCTGTGTCAGTGTGTGTGGGGCTCTGTGTCTCTGTGTGTGTGGGGCTCTGTGTCTCTGTGTGTGGGGCTCTGTGTCTCTGTGTGTGGGGGGCTCTGTGTCTCTGTGTGTGGGGGGCTCTGTGTCTCTGTGTGTGGGGGGCTCTGTGTCTCTGTGTGTGGGGGGCTCTGTGTCTCTGTGTGTGTGGGGCTCTGTGTCCGTCAGTGTGTGGGGCTCTGTGTCCGTCTGTGTGTGGGGCTCTGTGTCCGTCTGTGTGTGGGGCTCTGTGTCCGTCTGTGTGTGGGGCTCTGTGTCCGTCTGTGTGTGTGGGGCTCTGTGTCTCTGTGTGTGTGGGGGGCTCTGTGTCTCTGTGTGTGTGGGGGGCTCTGTGTCTCTGTGTGTGTGGGGCTCTGTGTGTGTGGGGCTCTGTGTCTCTGTGTGTGTGGGGCTCTGTGTCTCTGTGTGTGTGGGGCTCTGTGTCTCTGTGTGTGGGGGGCTCTGTGTCTCTGTGTGTGGGGGCTCTGTGTCTCTGTGTGTGGGGGGCTCTGTGTCTCTGTGTGTGGGGGGCTCTGTGTCTGTGTGTGGGGGGCTCTGTGTCTGTGTGTGTGGCTGTGTGTGTGGGGCTAGGTGTCTGTGTCTCTGTGGGGCTCTGTGTGGGGGGCTCCGTGTGGGGGGGGGCTCTGTGTCTGTGTGTTTGGGGCTCTGTGTCTGTGTGTGTGGGGCTCTGTGTGTGTGTGTGTGTGGGGCTCTGTGTCAGTGTGTGTGGGGGGCTTTGTGTCAGTGTGTGTGTGGGGCTCTGTGTCAGTGTGTGTGTGGGGCTCTGTGTCAGTGTGTGTGTGGGGCTCTGTGTCAGTGTGTGTGTGGGGCTCTGTGTCAGTGTGTGTGTGGGGCTCTGTGTCAGTGTGTGTGGGGCTCTGTGTCAGTGTGTGTGGGGCTCTGTGTCAGTGTGTGTGGGGCTCTGTGTCAGTGTGTGTGGGACTCTGTGTCAGTGTGTGTGGGGCTCTGTGTCAGTGTGTGTGGGGCTCTGTGTCAGTGTGTGTGGGGCTCTGTGTCAGTGTGTGTGGGGCTCTGTGTCAGTGTGTGGGGCTCTGTGTCAGTGTGTGGGGCTCTGTGTCAGTGTGTGGGGCTCTGTGTCTGTGTGTGGGGCTCTGTGTCTGTGTGTGGGGCTCTGTGTCTGTGTGTGGGGCTCTGTGTCTGTGTGTGGGGCTATGTGTCTGTGTGTGGGGCTATGTGTCTCTGTGTGGGGCTATGTGTCTCTGTGTGGGGCTATGTGTCTGTGTGTGGGGCTATGTGTCTGTGTGTGGGGCTATGTGTCTGTGTGGGGGGCTATGTGTCTGTGTGTGGGGCTATGTGTCTGTGTGTGGGGCTATGTGTCTGTGTGTGGGGCTATGTGTCTGTGTGTGGGGCTATGTGTCTGTGTCTGTGTGTGGGGCTATGTGTCTGTGTCTGTGTGTGGGGCTATGTGTCTGTGTCTGTGTGTGGGGCTATGTGTCTGTGTCTGTGTGTGGGGCTATGTGTCTGTGTCTGTGTGTGGGGCTATGTGTCTGTGTGTGTGTGTGTGGGGGGGGGGCTCTGTGTCTCTGTGTGTGGGGGGCTCTGTGTCTCTGTGTGTGGGGGTCTCTGTGTCTCTGTGTGTGGGGGGCTCTGTGTCTCTGTGTGTGGGGGGCTCTGTGTCTGTGTGGGGGGCTCTGTGTCTTTGTGTGGGGGGCTCTGTGTCTTTGTGTGGGGGCTCTGTGTCTTTGTGTGGGGGGCTCTGTGTCTTTGTGTGGGGGGCTCTGTGTGTGTGGGGCTCTGTGTGTGTGGGGCTCTGTGTGTGTGGGGCTCTGTGTCTGTGTGTGTGGCTGTGTGTGTGGGGCTCTGTGTGTGTGGGGGGGCTGTGTGTGTGGGGGGCTGTGTGTGTGTGGGGGCCCTGTGTGTGTGGGGGGGCCTGTGTGTGTGGGGGGGGCTCTGTGTCTGTGTGTGTAAGTGGGGCTCTGTGTCTGTGTGTGTAAGTGGGGCTCTGTGTCTGTAAGTGGGGCTCTGTGTCTGTGTGTGTAAGTGGGGCTCTGTGTCTGTGTGTGTAAGTGGGGCTCTGTGTCTGTAAGTGGGGCTCTGTGTGTGTGTGTGTGTGGGGGGGGGGGCTATGTGTCTGTGTCTGTGTGGGGCTATGTGTCTGTGTCTGTGTGGGGCTATGTGTCTGTGTCTGTGTGTGAGGCTATGTGTGTGTGTGGGGGTCTGTGTGGGGGGCTCTGTGTGGGGGGCTCTGTGTGGGGGCTCTGTGTGTGTGTGTGGGGCTCTGTGTCTCTGTGTGTGTGGCTCTGTGTCTCTGTGTGTGGGGCTCTGTGTCTCTGTGTGTGGGGCTCTGTGTCTCTGTGTGTGGGGCTCTGTGTCTCTGTGTGGGGGGCTCCATGTGGGGTGGCTCTCTTGTGGGGGGGGCTCTGTGTGAGTGGGGGGCTCTGTGTGAGTGGGGGGGGGCTCTGTGTGAGTGGGGGGGCTCTGTGTCTGTGGGGGGGCTCTGTCTGTGGGGGGGGCTCTGTGTCTGTGTGTGGGGCTCTGTGTCTGTGTGTGGGGCTCTGTGTCTGTGTGTGGGGGGCTCAGTGTGCGGGGGCTCTGTGTCTGTGTGGGGGGCTCAGTGTGGGGAGGCTCAGTGTGGGGGGCTCAGTGTCTGGGGGGGCTCTGTGTCTGTGGGGGGAGGGCTCTGTGTCTGTGGGGGGAGGGCTCTGTGTCTGGGGGGGGGCTCTGTGTCTGGGGGGGGGCTCTGTGTCTGGGGGGGGCTCTGTGTCTGGGGGGGGGCTCTGTGTCTGGGGGGGCTCTGTGTCTGGGGGGGCTCTGTGTCTGGGGGGCTCTGTGTCTGGGGGGGCTCTGTGTCTGGGGGCTCTGTGTCTGGGGGGGCTCTGGGGGGCTCTGTGGGTGTGTGGGGCTCTGTGGGTGTGTGGGGCTATGTGTCTGTGTGTGGGGCTATGTGTCTGTGTCTGTGTGTGGGGGTCTGTGTGGGGGGCTCTGTGTGGGGGGGCTCTGTGTGGGTGTGTGGGGCTCTGTGTCTGTGTGTCTGTGGGGCTCTGTGTGTCTGTGGGGCTCTGTGTGTCTGTGGGGCTCTGTGTGTCTGTGGGGCTCTGTGTGTCTGTGGGGCTCTGTGTGTCTGTGTGTGGGCTCTGTGTGTCTGTGTGTGGGCTCTGTGTGTCTGTGTGTGGGCTCTGTGTGTCTGTGTGTGGGATCTGTGTGTCTGTGTGTGGGATCTGTGTGTGTGTCTGTGTGTGTGGGGCTCAGTGTGTGTCTGTGTGTGTGGGGGGCTCAGTGTGTGGGTATCAGTGTGGAGGGGCTCAGTGTGGAGGGGCTCAGTGTGGAGGGGCTCTGTGTGTGTGTGTGTGGGGCTCTGTGTGGGGGGGGGCTCTGTGTGTGTGTGTGTGTGGGGCTCTGTGTGGGGGGGGCTCTGTGTGTGTGTGTGTGTGGGGGGGCTCTGTGTCTGTGTGTGGGGGGCTCTGTGTCTGTGTGTGTGGGGCTCTGTGCCTGTGTGTGTGGGGCTCTGTGCCTGTGTGTGTGGGGCTCTGTGCCTGTGTGTGTGGGGCTCTGTGCCTGTGTGTGTGGGGCTCTGTGCCTGTGTGTGTGGGGCTCTGTGTGTCTGTGGGGCTCCGTGTGTGTGTGGGGGGCTGTGTGTGTGGGGGGGGCTCAGTGTCTGTATGTGTGTGGGGCTCTGTGTCTGGGTGTGTGGTGCTCTGTGTGTATGTGGGGCTCTGTGGGTGGGTGGGGCTCTGTGGGTGTGTGGGGCTCTGTGGGTGTGTGGGGCTCTGTGGGTGTGTGGGGCTCTGTGGGTGTGTGGGGCTCTGTGGGTGTGTGGGGCTCTGTGGGTGTGTGGGGCTCTGTGTATGTGTGTGTGGGGCTCTGTGTATGTGTGTGTGGGGCTCTGTGTATGTGTGTGTGGGGCTCTGTGTATGTGTGTGTGGGGCTCTGTGTGTGTGTGGGGGGCTCTGTGTGTGTGGGGGGGGCTCTGTGTGTGTGTGGGGGGGGCTCTGTGTGTGTGTGGGGGGGCTCTGTGTGTGTGGGGGGCTCTGTGTGTGTGGGGGGGCTCTGTGTGTGTGTGGGGGGCTCTGTGTGTGTGGGGGGGGGCTGTGTGTGTGGGGCTCTGTGTGTGTGTGTGTGGGGCTGTGTGTGTGTGTGGGGGGGGCTCTGTGCCTGTGTGTGTGGGGCTCTGTGCCTATGTGTGGGGCTCTGTGCCTGTGTGTGGGGCTCTGTGCCTGTGTGTGGGGCTCTGTGCCTATGTGTGGGGCTCTGTGCATGTGTGTGTGGGGCTCTGTGCCTGTGTGTGTGGGGCTCTGTGGGTGAGTGGGGCTCTGTGGGTGTGTGGGGCTCTGTGGGTGTGTGGGGCTCTGTGTGTGTGTGGGGCTCTGTGTGTGTGTGGGGCTCTGTGTGTGTGTGGGGCTCTGTGTGGGTGTGGGGCTCTGTGGGTGTGTGGGGCTCTGTGGGTGTGTGGGGCTCTGTGGGTGTGTGGGGCTCTGTGGGTGTGTGGGGCTCTGTGGGTGTGTGGGGCTCTGTGGGTGTGTGGGGCTCTGTGGGTGTGTGGGGCTCTGTGGGTGTGTGGGGCTCTGTGGGTGTGTGGGGCTCTGTGGGTGTGTGGGGCTCTGTGGGTGTGTGGGGCTCTGTGTGTGTGGGGCTCTGTGTGTGTGTGTGTGTGTGTGGGGCTCTGTGTGTGTGGGGGGGGCTCTGTGTGTGTGTGGGGGGGGGCTCTGTGTATGTGTGGTGGGGCTGTGTGTGTGGTGGGGCTGTGTGTGTGTGTGGTGGGGCTGTGTGTGTGTGTGTGTGTGGGGCTCGGTGTGTGTGGGGGGCTCTGTGTGTGTGTGGTGGGGCTCTGTGTGTGTGTGGTGGGGCTCTGTGCGTGTGTGGTGGGGCTCTGTGTGTGTGTGCGTGTGTGGGGCTCTGTGCGTGTGTGGTGGGGCTGTGTGTGTGTGGTGGGGCTGTGTGTGTGGTGGGGCTGTGTGTGTGTGTGGTGGGGCTGTGTGTGTGGTGGGGCTGTGTGTGTGTGTGTGGTGGGGCTGTGTGTGTGTGTGGTGGGGCACTGTGTGTGGGGGCTGTGTGTGTGTGGGGGGGCTCTGTGTGTGTGTGGAGGGCTCTGTGTGTGTGTGGGGGGGGCTCTGTGTGTGTGTGTGGCGCTCTGTGTGTGTGTGGGGCTCTGTGTGTGTGGTGGGGCTGTGTGTGTGTGGTGGGGCTCTGTGTGTGTGTGGTGGGGCTCTGTGTGTGTGTGGTGGGGCTCTGTGTGTGTGTGGTGGGGCTCTGTGTGTGTGTGGTGGGGCTCTATGTGTGTGTGGTGGGGCTCTGTGTATGTGTGGTGGGGCTCTGTGTATGTGTGGTGGGGCTCTGTGTGTCTGTGGGGCTCTGTGTGTCTGTGGGGCTCTGTGTGTCTGTGGGGCTCTGTGTGTCTGTGGGGCTCTGTGTGTCTGTGGGGCTCTGTGTGTCTGTGGGGCTCTGTGTGTCTGTGGGGCTCTGTGTGTCTGTGGGGCTCTGTGTGTCTGTGGGGCTGCGTGTGTGTGGGGCTCTGCGTGTGTGGGGGGCTCTGCATGTGTGTGGGGGGCTCTGTGTGTGTGTGGGGGGCTCTGTGTGTGTGGGGGGGCTGTGTGTGTGTGGGGGGGGGCTCTGTGTGTGTGGGGGGGGCTCTGTGTGTGTGGGGGGGCTCTGTGTGTGTGTGGGGGGCTCTGTGTGTGTGGGGGGCTCTGTGTGTGTGGGGGGCTCTGTGTGTGTGGGGGGCTCTGTGTGTGTGGGGGCTCTGTGTGTGGGGGGGGCTCTGTGTGTGGGGGGGGGGCTCTGTGTGTGGGGGGGGCTCTGTGTGTGGGGGGGGCTCTGTGTGTGGGGGGGGCTCTGTGTGTGTGGGGGGGCTCTGTGTGTGTGGGGGGGCTCTGTGTGTGTGGGGGGGCTCTGTGTGTGTGTGGGGCTCTGTGTGTGTGTGGGGGGCTCTGTGTGTGTGTGGGGGGCTCTGTGTGTGTGTGGGGGGCTCTGTGTGTGTGGGGGGGGCTCTGTGTGTGGGGGGGGCTCTGTGTGTGGGGGGGGCTCTGTGTGTGGGGGGGGCTCTGTGTGTGTGGGGGGCTCTGTGTGTGTGGGGGGCTCTGTGTGTGTGGGGGGCTCTGTGTGTGTGGGGGGCTCTGTGAGTGTGGGGGGGCTCTGTGTGTGTGGGGGGCTCTGTGTGTGTGTGTGGTGGGGCCTGTCTGTGTGTGTGGGGCCTGTCTGTGTGTGTGGGGCCTGTCTGTGTGTGGGGGGGCTCTGTGTGTGTGGGGGGGGCTCTGTGTGTGTGGCTCTGTGTGTGTGCCTCCGTGTGTGTGGGGGGGCTCTGTGTGTGTGGGGGGGGCTCTGTGTGTGTGGGGGGGCTCTGTGTGTGGGGGGGGGGGCTCTGTGTGTGTGGGGGGGGCTCTGTGTGTGTGGGGGGGCTCTGTGTGTGGGTGGGGCTCTGTGTGTGTGGGTGGGGCTCTGTGTCTGTGTGGGTGGGGCTCTGTGTCTGTGTGGGTGGGGCTCTGTGTCTGTGTGGGTGGGGCTCTGTGTGTGTGGGTGGGGCTCTGTGTGTGTGGGTGGGGCTCTGTCTGTGTGGGTGGGGCTCTGTCTGTGTGGGTGGGGCTCTGTCTGTGTGGGTGGGGCTCTGTCTGTGTGGGTGGGGCTCTGTCTGTGTGGGTGGGGCTTTGTCTGTGTGGGTGGGGCTCTGTGTCTGTGGGTGGGGCTCTGTGTCTGTGTGGGTGGGGCTCTGTGTCTGTGTGGGTGGGGCTCTGTGTCTGTGTGTGGGGGCTCTGTGTGTGTGGGGGGGGCTCTGTGTGTGTGGGGGGGGCTCTGTGTGTGTGGGGGGGGCTCTGTGTGTGTGGGGGGGGGGCTCTGTGTCTGTGTGTGTGTGGGGGGCTCTGTGTCTGTGTGTGGGGGCTCTGTGTCTGTGTGTGTGTGTGGGGGCTCTGTGTCTGTGTATGTGTGGGGGCTCTGTGTCTGTGTGTGTGGGGGCTCTGTGTCTGTGTGTGGGGGGGCTCTGTGTCTGTGTGTGGGGGGGCTCTGTGTCTGTGTGTGGGGGGGCTCTGTGTCTGGGGGGGCTCTGTGTCTGTGTGGGGGCTCTGTGTCTGTGTGTATGTGGGGGGGGCTCTGTGTGTGTGGGGGCTCTGTCTGTGTGTGTGTGGGGGCTCTGTGTCTGTGTGTGGGGGCTCTGTGTCTGTGTGGGGGGGCTCTGTGTCTGTGTGGGGGGCTCTGTGTGTGTGGGGGGGCTATGTGTGTGGGGGGCTGTGTGTGGGGGGGCTATGTGTGGGGGGGCTATGTGTGGGGGGCTCTGTGTGGGGGGCTCTGTGTGTGTGGGGGGGCGGTGTGTGTGGGGGGCTCTGGGTGTGTGTGTGGGGGGGCTGTGTGTGTGTGGGGGGGCTCTGGGTGTGTGTGTGGGGGGGCTCTGGGTGTGTGTGTGGGGGGGCTCTGGGTGTGTGTGTGGGGGGCTCTGTGTGTGTGGGGGGGCTCTGTGTGTGTGGGGGGGGCTCTGTGTGTGGGGGGGCTCTGTGTGTGTGGGGGGGCTCTGTGTGTGTGGGGGGGCTCTGTGTGTGTGGGGGGGCTCTGTGTATGTGGGGGGGCTCTGTGTATGTGGGGGGGCTCTGTGTGTCTGGGGGGGCTCTGTGTGTCTGGGGGGGCTCTGTATGTGTGTGGGGGGCTTTGTGTGTGTGGCTATGTGTGGGTGTAAATGCAATAGGTCATGCATTTGCGAGCGATTAACCCATTGGCATTGGAAATGACAATGCCATTTATTTAACGATTATGCTCTTGGCAATGTAAATGACAATGCCATTTATTTAAGATGTAAAAAAAAAAAAAAAAAGTCATGCGCAATGCCAATAGCTCTACCTTTAATATTGCCGAGACCATTGCATTGTAATTGCTGGTTAAAAACTGGAACCAATATGGATTCGGACCATGAGTCCAACAGTCCAACTTTACAAGTTGCATCTAATACCCCAAGTAAAATTGGGGCCCAGAGGTCAGTTTTAAATTTGTAAAAATCAACTGGAACACCGTCGGGCCCGGAGCCTTTTGCCCTTTACTGGCACTTAGGGCTTGCTTGACTTCAACTAAGGTGTATTCCAGAGCAAGTGGAAAGGAAGAGGGCCTAGTACTATTGCTATTCGTCCCTGTGACCCTGATCTAGAGGAGTTAGCTGTTGCCCCCAATATTTGGGAAAAATGGGCAATCCAAGACAGTTCATCTATCGTAACTTCTATTTTATTAGAGTCTCTGGGGCCAGACAGAAATGGAGTGTTTATCACCTCCCAGAAGGCGGCACTGTCGTTCAAGGGAGAACCTTTATGTAGTTCTCCCCATAGTTCCTCTTTCATTTCAGATTTTCTTAATCGTATGGCTTTATTGTAGGTTTTCCTGAGTTGGGTGATCTCTTTCCTATCTCTAAGGGGTTCATTAAGGGCTTTAAGGTTTGGGTACGCTTTGATGCAGGTGGAGTTAAACCAACCAACCATGTTATTTGGAGAAGTGTGGCTCACTGGTTAGAAGTGGCAGTCTCTGAAGCAGAGATCAGGCCCAGGACCAGGGTTCAATTCCCGACGTGGCAGGGTCTTGGGCTCAATGTCCGCAGACTCCATAATTCTCGCCTTGGCGCCTACTCAAATCTTGGATCCCACCCTGCAACTCTGGGCAATAGCTTGCTTAATCTCCACAACAGCCCCAACACTGGGATGCCTGGCTTCACCTTGGGGGAGCCCAGGGGGGGCATCTCACAGGGAGAGCCAGGAAGGGTTCCACAGCGGGATGCTGCGTTGCTTTGGCAGCTGTGCGCTTTACAAGTATACTACATTTACATTTATTTCTTTCCCCTTTAGGTTTGCTGTTTAAAGCTTCTTTGACAGACTTAGTCACTAGCAAAAAGTTGTCAACAATTTCCTGCGGGGACGATAAGTCGGCCAAACAGGGGTTGATTTCAATCATGGAGTTCTTGACAACTTTTTCAGTGATCTTTACCGGGTCGACCTGGGCCCACTTAAGGGTGTAACCATTTAATCTGACCATGGACAAACTTTCCTCCCCATAGAGATTCATCTGCTTGTTCTTTCCTCTTGACAACGGAAGGAAGAGGGTGATTGAGATGGGGAAGTGGTCACTAAATACACAGTCGTGGGTTGTAAATTATAGATGTAAGAAGAGGCAGTGCTTGTTAAAAAAATGAAGTTGATACAGCTAGAGGCACGTCTACCATTAAAAGTTGGAGTTAGAGGAACTGTGGGTGATACCAATTTGTTTAACAAGACTAGTTGGAGGCTCAAAATCGTCTCGTTCAAACAGGCCCCTGTTGGAAAGGCGATCCCGGGGGAGGCAGAAGATGTCTGACTGACCACCCCTAGGTCCACCCCTCCGTCGAGAAGTAGCCGAGCGTTATCGAGAGGCCTCCTGGGTGAGGGTCCTCTCCTAGGATCATACAGCAGGGTAACCACAACACTACAAACGGACAACACACAAGCGGTTAAGTTCTTAGGCTTTATCAAGAATAAAGGTTGCTGGGTCTCAGCGGTATATACAGGCAGATCGAGGGATCTGTAGAGTCTCGTAAAAGGGACAGGGTAGCGGGACAGTCTCGGTATGGATACAGGATGGGATACCCTGCGCACAGCTCTCAATCCTCGAGCCGGGGGTTCCGAGAGGTCGAGCCGCGGCAGCGCCAGCAGGACTCGACAGGTGGTCTTAACGGAGAGGAGGCCGCGGCAGCCCCAGTAGGCTCTCAAGGTGGTTCAGCCGCGGCAGCGCCAGCAGGCTCTCAAGATGGTTCAGCCGCGGCAGCGCCAGCAGGCTCTCAGGTTGGTTCAGCCGCGGCAGCGCCAGCAGGCTCTCAAGATGGTTCCGCTGCGGCAGCGCCAGCAGGCTCTCAGGTGGTTCAGCCGCGGCAGTGCCAGCAGGCTCTCAGGTGGTTCAGCCGCGGCAGCGCCAGCAGGCTCCGAGGATGGTACAGCAAAGGTGGGCCGCGGCAGCGCCAGCAGGCTCTCAGGGTCTCTTCAGGTTACAGGCAAGGAGTTCTTCTGGTGTTGGCCGTGACAGCGTCAGCAGGGCTTCCAGTCCAGGATACAACTGGCGTCCTACTCCGGGGCTGGCCCAGATATAGGACTGGAGTCATTTGATGTCCGGACCCTCGCGCTTCGGGGTCAGAGGGGCCGGGATGATGGTGTCCAGACCCCCAGCAGGGGGGTGGAGCCAGCGCCCAGGGAGGCCGGAGGGCGATCGAAACCAGGCGTCCGGGGACGGCTGGAGGGCCATCGAAACTCCCTTTTCTCCGGGATCTGTCGAGTGGCCACTCGACCACCTGGGTGGATCTTGGTGCCTCAATGTCTGGGCTTCGCTGGACCTGGGCCGGGGTCGAGGCCCCGTGGTCGGGACGTGGTGGGCCCAAGATGGAGTCGGGCGCGGCCTCGTGCTTAGGTCGTGAGGGGTCCAGGATGGAGCCAGGCCGGTAGTGGGGGTCCGGGATGGTGACCGGACCAACAATGTTGGGGCGTGCAGTGTCGGGCAAAAGGGGCTGCCCGATGCTGGGTGGAGGGCCGATGTCGTCCTGGGCCCGCCATGCGGGAGGGGTAGGACCACGCCATGAGGCCGGGTCCAACACGCGTCCCCCCCAGCTGAAGGCAGGGGAGAGTCACCCATCTTCTTGGGGATTCTCCTCGCCGAGGCGGAAGGATCGGGACAGGCCGTCAGCATTGGCGTGGTCGTTGCCGGGGCGATGCTCCACTGTGAAGTCCATCCCTTGCAGGGAGATGGACCATTGCAACAGTTTCGGGTTTTCTCCCCGCATCTGCATCAACCACCGCTGGGGCCGGTGGTCTGTCTGGACCCGGAAGTGGGTGCCGAAGAGGTAGGGCTGGAGCTTCTTTAGGGCCCACACGACGGCGAAGGCTTCCCTCTCGATGGTGCTCCATCGTTGTTCTCTGGCCAGCAGCCGCCGGCTGATGAAGGCAACGGGACGGTTGATTCCCTCAGGGTTCACGTGAGAGGACCGCCCCAATGCCGTGCTCCGAGGCGTCGGTTTGGACCACAAACTCTCGGCCGTAGTCGGGGGCCTGGAGCACAGGGGCGGTGCACATGGCAGTCTTTAGAGCCTCGAAGGCTGTTTGGCACTCTGGGGTCCAGCTCACCTTCTGGGGTAGCCTTTTGGAGGTCAGTTCTGTGAGGGGCCCCACAATGCTTCCATAGTCTTTTATGAAGCGCCGATAGTATCCTGTGAGCCCCAGGAAGGCTCGGACGGCTGTTTGGGTGGTCGGGGGCTCCCAGGCCCGGATGGCGTCAATCTTTGGCTGGAGGGGAGCCACCAGGCCGCTCCCCACTTGGTGTCCCAGATACGTCACGGACCCTTGGCCGATCTGGCACTTGCTGGCCTTTATTGTTAGTCCGGCCCGTCGGAGGGCCGACAGGACCTCCCGGAGGTGGGTCAGGTGCTAACCCCAGTGGCGGCTGTACACCGCAATGTCGTCTAGATAGGCGGCACTGAATTCTTCTAGTCCCGCCAGTACCCGGTTCACGAGTCTTTGGAAGGTGGCCGGGGCGTTTTTCATGCCGAAGGGCATCACTTTGAAGTGGTAGTGGCCATCAGGGGTCGAGAAGGCCGATCGCTCTTGTGCTCCAGGGGTGAGGCCGATCTGCCAATACCCTGCCGTGAGGTCAAAGATGCTGAGATATTTGGCGGCCCCCAGGCGATCGATCAGTTCATCCGCCCGGGGGATGGGATGGGCGTCGGTCCGAGTGACTGCATTCAGCCCCCGGTAGTCAACACAGAACCGGAGCTCCGGAGGGGTGCCAGGGACGGTGGCTTTAGGGACCAGGGCAACAGGACTGGCCCAGGGACTGTCGGAGGGTTCGACTACCCCCAGAGCTAGCATCTTGGCCACTTCGGATTGAATGCAGGCCCGCACTCGGTCGGGCACTCGGAAAGCTCGGTGTCTTACAGGCGGGTTTTCTCCGGTGTCCACATCGTGGACACACCACCGGGTGACTCCAGGGGTGAGGGAAAATAGGTCTGCAAATTGCCCCAGCAGCTCCCGGCAGTCTTGGTGCTGTTCTGGGGTCAGGGTAGAGGAGAGTGTGACCCCTTCGATGGAGCCGTCTTTCTCGGTGATGCTCATGAGATCTGGTACGGGATCGGAGTCGTCTTCAGCTCCGTCATCGGTCGCTAGCAGCAGACTTAGTTCAGTGCGGGCGAAGTGTGGCTTGAGCCGGTTAGCGTGCAGAACCCGGAGGGGGTTCCGGGGGGATTCCAGGTCCACCAGGTAAGTGACGGGGCTCTTGCGCTCCACCACTTTGAAGGGCCCCGTCCATTTGTCCTGGAGGGCGCAAGGTTCAACTGGGGACATGACCCAGACTTGCTGGCCCAGCGCGAATTCGATGGATGAGGCGTTCTGGTCATACCAGTGTTTCATCTCCTCCTGACTGGCCTCGAGGTTGGCCTCGGCAAGTTCCCGGAACTTCCGAGTCTGGTTGCGGAGTGTCAGGAGGTACTGGTAGACATCTGGTGGGGCACCCCGGACAGCCATCTCCCAGCCTTCTTTGACCAGGCTGAGGGGGCCTCGGACCGTGTGCCCATACAATAGTTCGAAGGGGCTGAACCCCAGGGACTTCTGGGGTACCTCTCGATACGCAAACAGGAGGCAGGGCAGCAGGACGTCCCATCTGCGTCATAGTGGCTCGTCTAAGCCGTTGATCATCCCCTTCAGTGTTCGGTTAAACCGTTCTACAAGTCCATTTCCTTGGGGGTGATACGGGGTGGTGAACTTATATGTGACCCCGCACTGTTGCCACAGGGATTGCATATGCTTGGAGATAAAGTTTGTACCCCGATCACTCACGACTTCCCGTGGGAAGCCGACTCTGGAGAAGATCCCCATCAGGGCTCGGCCTACTACTGGGGCCGTGATAGTTCGGAGGGGAATGGCCTCAGGATAGCGGGTGGCATGGTCTACCAGAACGAGGATGAAGCGGTGCCCCTGAGAGGTGCGGGGGTCCAAGGGCCCCACGATGTCGATCCCCACTCTCTCGAAGGGGGCGGTGACCACAGGAAAGGGCTGGAGTGGGGCCTTGACTTTTCCCCCGCTCTCCCCGCTGGCTTGACACGTCGGACAGGATCGGCAGTGGTTGTGCACATCGTTGCGCATCTTCGGCCAGTAAAAATGGGTCACCAGGCGGCTGTAAGTTTTATCCTGCCCCAGGTGCCCGGCGAGGGGCACGTCGTGGGCCAAGTTCAAGAGGAAGTCTCTGAAACGGAGGGGAACGACCAGTACTCGGCTGGCCCCTAGTTCGGTAACTTTCTGCTCGCTGTAGAGAAGGTCGTGGTCCCAATAGACCCAGTGGGACCCGGAGGGGTCTCCCGCAGCTTGAGTGGCGGCTTGTTGTCGGATTCCCTCGAGGGAGGGACAGGTTTTCTGTTCCTGCCGGAATTGTTCGCGGGTGGGGCCACCTTCTTGGCGCCATTGAGCTAGTTCTGGAAGGTGGCCGAGCTCGGTGAGGTCTTCATGGTTGGGCCCCTGGGGGCCAGGTTCAGGGTCGGCGTCCTCGGGGACGGCGGCCGGTGGCGGTGCGGGCCACTCTGGTTCCTCGGTCGGAGCATCCTCCGGTGGGGCGAAGGCTCGGGCGGACATGGAGCGGGTGGTCGCACAGACCCACTCTGGAAGGCCTAGCATCCCCAGATGCTCTCTCTGCTCGACGCTGGCCCAGGGGGAACTTTCCAGGTCGTTTCCGAGGAGGCAGTCCACGGGGGCATCGTCCCGGACGGTCACCTTCAGCATACCTGACACCCCTCCCCATTCGAAGGGGATGCGGGCCAGCTGGCACAAACTCTCGGAGTTGTCCGCCGTCCGCACCGGGCACATGATATTGGGGAGAATTTGCTCTGGGGTCACCAAGTGGCGTCGGACCGCTGTTACGCTGGCTCCAGTGTCTCGGAGGGCTTCGGCCCGGCGGCCGTTGATGGTGACCCATTGGCGATATTTCTGGGTGTTGCCTGGAATTGGGTCTCGGGGGACCATGTCTTGATCACCCAGGCATGCCAAGATCATGGCGGCGGGCTCCCACTCGGCCTGTTCGTGGTCGTTGTCGTCTTCCTCGCCTCTTTCTTCCCCCAGGGCGGCGGCTGCGATCTGGTGGTTGGGAGGACCGGTGGTGCCGGGTCGCTGGTTCATCGGGCAGAGGGGGTCATTCGCGTAGTGACCCTGTCGCTGGCATCTGTGGCACGTCACATTCGGGCGGGGCACGGGTCGGGCTAGGGGAACCCCCCTTCGGCCCAGGGCTGGTGAAGTGGAGGTAGGGGAGGACCCTGTGGGGGTGTCTCGTCCCCTGCTCTGGCCTCCTCCGCCGCCTCGTGGTCGGTGGTTCCCCGGGGATCCCCGGCCGTAGTCTCCCATCAGACTCCGGGGGACTCGGGTGCTCACCCATCTATCCGCCTCGACAGCGAGTTTTCGGGGCTCAGTCAGTTTGCTGTCGAGGAGGTGCTGCCGGAGTTCGATGAAGCAGTTGTTGGACAGATGTTCCCATATAATGAGGTCGACCAACTGCTGGTAGGTGGTGACCTTGCTGCCTTTGATCCACCCCTCGAATGCTCTGCTGTAAAAGTTCACGTATTCCACCCAAGTGGTACCGGGGATTTTTTTACAGTCTCGGAATCGCTGCCGGTACATCTCGGGGGTGAGTCCATAGCGAGTGAGGAGAGCGGTTTTCATGTGCTCGTACGAGGTCATCTCGGCGTCGGGGAGCTCTAGCAGGGCGTCTCTCCCCTCATTGACGAACTTCCCCCACAGGCCGGCGCCCCAGTCCTTGAGGGGTACTCGATGTGCGGTCATGGCGACCTCGTAGGCTTTGAACCACTGTTGGATGTCGTCGTTCTTGTAATATTCCTTGACGACATCCTTGGGTATGTGCACCTTTGTGTCCAAGGGCGGGAGCGAGGTCTTGCCCCCGGAGGCGTTGGCATCATTCGTTTTGGCCTTGAGTTCTAGTTCTTTTAGGCCGCGCTCATGCTCGAGCATGAGTCTTTTTATCCTCGAGGTCTCTTTGTCTTCTCTTCTCTTCCAGGTCTCCTTCTAGCCGTAGTTGCTCGGGTGCGATTTTCCTTTCCGCCAGCTGTAGTTCTCCATCCAACTGTAGTCGGGCGAGCTCCAACTCGTGGAGCCGGTTCCTCTCTCGCTCTCGGGCGTCTTCGTGGGGGCTCGTGCCTGGATTGGCGGGTCTCTCCCCCTCTGGGGTCGTGTCGGTCTCCGGGCGTCCGCTCGGGCCGGGTTGTCTTCATTCCGGGGTGGTGTCTCATCGGCATCCACCCATGCTTGTAGGGCTGATTTAAAGTCTTCCTTGGTGCTTAGCCCAGTGGTAGTGATGCCCAGATCTTTGCAGAACTGTTTTAATTCTTTGTGACTGTAATCTTCCATTTTTTCTTTCTGGAATTCCGTAGTCGGTCTTGTCTCTTGCGTAGTCATGGTCGTGGTGTGTTTTTCTCGGTAGTGAGTGAATCACCCTCTGTACGATCTGCGTCGGCTCGGATCCCGTCGCTTGTCACCAATGTTGGAAAGGCGATCCCGGGGGAGGCAGAAGATGTTGGTCTGACCACCCCTAGGTCCACCCCTCCGTCGAGAAGTAGCCGAGCGTTATCGAGAGGCCTCCTGGGTGAGGGTCCTCTCCTAGGATCGTACAGCAGGGTAACCACAACACTACAAACGGACACCACACAAGCGGTTAAGTTCTTAGGCTTTATCAAGAATAAAGGTTGCTGGGTCTCAGCGGTATATACAGGCAGATCGAGGGATCTGTAGAGTCTCGTAAAAGGGACAGGGTAGCGGGACAGTCTCGGTATGGATACAGGACGGGATACCCTGCGCACAGCTCTCAATCCTCGAGCCGGGGGTTCCGAGAGGTCGAGCCGCGGCAGCGCCAGCAGGACTCGACAGGTGGTCTTAACGGAGAGGAGGCCGCGGCAGCCCCAGTAGGCTCTCAAGGTGGTTCAGCCGCGGCAGCGCCAGCAGGCTCTCAAGATGGTTCAGCCACGGCAGCGCCAGCAGGCTCTCAGGTTGGTTCAGCCGCGGCAGCGCCAGCAGGCTCTCAAGATGGTTCAGCCGCGGCAGCGCCAGCAGGCTCTCAGGTGGTTCAGCCGCGGCAGCGCCAGCAGGCTCTCAGGTGGTTCAGCCGCGGCAGCGCCAGCAGGCTCCTAGGATGGTACAGCAAAGGTGGGCCGCGGCAGCGCCAGCAGGCTCTCAGGGTCTCTTCAGGTTACAGGCAAGGAGTTCTTCTGGTGTTGGCCGTGACAGCGTCAGCGGGGCTTCCAGTCCAGGATACAACTGGCGTCCTACTCCGGGGCTGGCCCAGATATAGGACTGGAGTCCTTTGATGTCCGGACCCTCGCGCTTGGGGGTCAGAGGGGCCGGGATGATGGTGTCCAGACCCCCAGCAGGGGGGTGGAGCCAGCGCCCAGGGAGGCCGGAGGGCGATCGAAACCAGGCGTCCGGGGACGGCTGGAGGGCCATCGAAACTCCCTTTTCTCCGGGATCTGTCGAGTGGCCAATCGACCACCTGGGTGGATCTTGGTGCCTCAATGTCTGGGCTTCGCTGGACCTGGGCCGGGGTCGAGGCCCCGTGGTCGGGACGTGGTGGGCCCAAGATGGAGTCGGGCGCGGCCTCGTGCTTAGGTCGTGAGGGGCCCCGGATGGAGCCAGGCCGGTAGTGGGGGTCCGGGATGGTGACCGGACCAACAATGTTGGGGCGTGCAGTGTCGGGCAAAAGGGGCTGCCCGATGCTGGGTGGAGGGCCGATGTCGTCTTGGGCCCGCCATGCGGGAGGGGTAGGACCACGCCATGAGGCCGGGTCCAACAGCCCCGCTTTGAGAATGGATAAAGTGAGTAATGCAGTTATTCTCATCTAAAAGCCCACATGTAATATTATCATTGTGTGCACAAAGAGACAGATTAAAGTCACCTCCCCAAGTGGTGATGGGGTTTTTCCCTTGGTGTTTGGTGTTAAAATCTAGCAGAAAAGTGCTAAACTGACAATCAACTGAAGCTGGGGTAAATTATTATAAAAGTTAACTATCACAAGGAGATCCGATTGTTTGATATCAATTAAGATTATCTGATAGTTCGCCTCGATTTTAAGGGCAATAATTTCCCGCACTTGAATAAAGTTGGAAATATACACCACTAAGCCTCCTTTTGCACGTCCTGATGGAGATGGTGTTGCAGGGGAAAAATAGGTTTTGTAACCATTTAGATGGATGGGTAAAACAGCCCATGTCTCTTTTAGGCAAATAATGGCATAGGTCCGGGCAAAGGCGAGCCACTCACCTTGGTTAACCTTGGAGTGAATGCCAGCAACGGTCCAGAAGATAATTTGGAGTGGAACCCCTCTCTTGGAGAATACGTCTGGGGAGGGAGCTGTTACGGGGTCACTAATTTCGTTCACAATAGTTCTATCGGATTGAGTACCCAAAATAAGATCTGGTCTATTAAATAAGGGTAGACTGAAAGGAGGATTCATTGGCAAGTTTAACTAGTGGGGGATTAGCTCCTGTTCAGATGGAACCCCGGTAAATTCGAAAGTTAGAGGCATGGAGTTTACCGCCCTATCTACTACCACAGAAAATATAGGCAAGGGAGTAAAGAGGTGAACCCCACTATATCTCTCGCTCGAACAACAAGTGGTCCCAAGAACGTGTGTTAGTTGTCAGTCTATTTCCTCTAGGGGGGGACAGGAGCTCAAACCTATTAGAAGTTATAGCAGAGCCGATCCCGATTCCTCTGGGACTTATGGTGGGTTTATAGCAGAAACCCAGAGGAAGGGCCATGATACTTGGGTGAAGAGAGGGAGGTACCTCTATGTGATTTTAAAGGGAACGAACCATTTGTGGAGTCCTAAAGTTTACAACGATGCAATCGCCCTAAATAGATTTAGGTGAGGTGCCAACCCACCTCACCCTTCGGACCAGGGATATTTCATTTATGTAGTCAGAGTTAAAATGCTTGTATTTTGTCAGCCAATCCACCACTTTATTCCGAAGGGAAGGCCAGTATTCGATCTGTCCCTGTTTTAATGTTGGAACCCCCGTTAAAATTAGGACATATGGACAAGATGCTGGTGGTAGATCTAAGCTGACTATGTTGGGTTGTGGGATTAGTTTGATTTTCCCTGTTAAATTGCCCTGGTCTGCTTATATACTCCACCCTAGAGATGGCCGTAAGTTTAGGGACCGCTGTTTCATGTCTTGTTAACATTTCTAGTTGGGGTTCTCTTATGGGGCCTGGCATAATCTCCTGGGTAGGTTGCCTGGGGGCATCTTTTTGTATGGAGGTGAAATCCCTGCCGATGAGGGTTTTGGGTTCTCTAGAGAAACTCTGATTTTCTCTAGAGCTTCTTTCAATTGGTCAATCTTCCTCTCTACGATGCCAAGTCTTTGATCGAGAAGTGCGCTCATTTGAGTCATCATGGCCTTGGTATGTGTTTCTAGGAGTCCTCTGATAAGGTCTTCAATAAGAACATTGGGAACATTGGGACCTTGTAAGATGTATTTAGAGTTAAAAGGGAGTGCTTCTGGGTGCAATTCGTGGGGACTGAGTTACCTATGTTTGGGTTACTATAGAGCTTGAACCAGGGTGATCTTTTTTCCTTCCATCCGTGCCCCCCCTTAGGTCCATTCTGCTTTGAGCTTGTTGTATGCCCTTTCTTCAGTTTTGTTTGTTTCCGGGTTTGAGGCCCTGACCCTACAGGAGAAGAATGTTCAATCTAACTATCATAGGTCATAGGGAGTTGGAGTTGAGGGGCCAGAGGGGAGGTATTGTTTTTTTGTAGGATGTTGATCCTTGGGGCTAATGATCTGCTAGTTTCTTCCTCCCTAGACAAAGGGAACAATAAAGGATCAAGTGAGAGCCTTCGCTCAGTTAGTTGGATCTCGTGAGTGAGAAGAGATTCAGCTCTAACCAGGAAAGCATCTAAAGTACCCACAGTGCTCTTGCCTTTCTCCCTCGTTCTTTAAGTTGTTAACAACAATCACAAATGTAAAATTAAATACTAATTAAGGAGCACGAAAGTGGTAATTACCAATACCTGGGGGGACCACGTAAAAGAGGCAAAGACTTCAATGTTCTTACCGCGCAACTCACGGCCAAGTCCTCACAAAACACAAACCAAGGGGGGTGGCACTGCCCTGTCCCTTTCTGGCCCGGACGGGCACAGAGGGGTCTGCCCTTGGCCTGGGCTTGGCCCAGGGCATACCCGCAGGACGGGATATTCTAATTGGTGGTATATTCCTAGTGATGGAGGAAGGGGCTGTCTTGCTGCGCCGAGCCCCACTGGATACCTGGGGCGTGTAGTCCGGGTTGTTTGTCAGCCCCCTACAGCCTCAGGTGAAGTGTCTCCCGCGAAGCGGGAGGCGCGAACAGTATTTAGAAGGTCCGTTGGCGGAGGGAGGGGCTGTCTCGCTGCGCCGAGCCCCGCTGGCTACCTGGGGCGTGTAGTTCCGGTTGCTTGTCAGCCCCCTGCAGCCTCAGGTGAAGCCAAATCGACTACACCGGCTTAATTGAAGAGTGTTGCTTAACACTTGAGCTGTGCTTCCATAAAGTCTTAATGCCCTACAGATAATATCCAGCACTCAACTCTCAGCCCCAGCACCAAAAAATAAACAAGACCACCAAGGATCCATCCACAGTGGAATTTCAAGTGAAAATACTAAACATGTTTTCCACTGCTGCAGCCTGCTACAGCCTTCGTTTGCTTCCACTTTGCTCTCTCCTCCCTTGCTCAGTCTAGCCCAGCCCAGCCCAGTCCAATGTGGAAAAGTGGGATATAGATGGGCCGCCTGGGTCTTACCGGTACCAAAGACAGCTTCAAACGTTGATTACGGCACTGTACCTTACAGCGATGTAACTTACTCCTCTGCCACAATGGGAGCAGCATAGCTACTGCGCGTCTTGGCGTCTCAGCTTAGGCGGGGCTCCGCATGAGGGACACTTATCACTAAGGCAACTAAGGCACTTCTTAATCCTCGAGTGTCCTCCGGCAGGAAAGAACGTTGTTCCCGGTGCCGGCCTTCTGTCGAGTGAGCATAGGCGGCTTTTCCAGGTCTGTATCTCTGTGCCTTAATCCCGCATACGAGGTGAAGAGGCAGCCATTCTACCTCCACAAACTGCCGTGGAGAAACCGGAACCGGCAGCAGAAAGTGGGCAGAGCTACATTGACTCACAGGCAGGGCCAGTCATTACCAACCAGGAGCACCCACTCACGTGATTGGTGCTTCCTGGAGCCTGGTGGAAGAAGGGCGTTAGAACACCACCGCCTTTTCCCTTCTGCATCTTCTCATGTGTTTTTGGGAAGTTTATTCCCTATCTGGGCAGATTGTGATTCTAATACAAAGATAATAAACTTATTGTTAGCAGTTGCTCTTCAACAAATAACCAAAATTGTAAAGATTTTACCAAATTATCCTATCAAGCATGGTGGTAAGCGGTTTGTTATAACCATAGATTAGATAAAACTTTTGTATACCCTATTCACATCGCAACGACATGCTCGAATTAAGGGTTACCTACTACATTGACCCGGGCACCGAGAGGCGAGTGAGCACAAGTTGCGCTGCACATTCAAGCCAGCAGGTCAATACGCCCACCGGCACCCTGAGGAAGTCCACAATTAAGGACACAAAGGTACTTTATGACCTTTATCTAATTAGGTGAGCCAATGTCACACTCACCCATGCTGTGACAACTCGCAGCTCCACATTTTAAGGTCCTGAAGAAGGCCCACGTGACCAGGGAGGGCAATTTTATGGGGCTGAAACATGTCAACTATTCACATGGACAATTCAGTGCGTTAGATGAATATATTGTCTTCTTACGCACAACACTGTTTTTACTTGCCTCCATTCCGAACTGAATAAAGGTACAGTTCAGGTAATGCGAAGTTTTCCTTTTTTAACTTGCCTTACTTGAGCACTTCCACGTTTTCATCACTGATCACTACTGTAAAAACCAGTGTTTTTTCCTCCTGGTGGAGGAAAGCTTACGAGAAAAGAAACCAAATGATGATGCAGTCACGTTTTAACAAGGTGGAGAACCAAGATATACCGTCTCACGGCCTGTGTACATGAATTAGGCTTTTTGATTAAATATACCTATTATTGTTTATTGATGCTAGTTCTAGACGCTCACTCTCCCTGAATCCAGTGCAACAAGAAGTCTCTAAACCTCCTTGACTTTCCTCATGTTGATATTATATTAACTGGTTATTTTACATTTTGTATTAAGATTTTTACATGAATTGTAACCTTCTTTTAGTTGCACCGATCAATTTACATACCGTCATTTTCTCTTCAAAGTTATGCTAAACTGGCTCATGCATTCAATTACTTTGATTTAGGTTTAGTTTGTTTTTGAACTTGAAAATGGAATTTGTAAATGGACATGGAAGATGAAGGTGCTGACAGAGTAAGACTTCAGCAGTCTGGCTGATGGCCAGTTGGGCACCTCGAGGTGAAAGGCTAGTGTTGGGACACAAATGTCCCTCCATGGCTCAGAGTGTGCAATGACCAAGCCTCTGGAGTTTGATACATTTCCTTTTGCCTCTGTGTATAGAACATGAAGCGTGCACATGGATGACCCAGTTTATGATGTAGCGGGGTTCATGCACACCCTCGTTAATCGAGTGCGACTACAATCAGCTCACTGGGCTGTGCCCAGGGAGAGGCAGTGCCTCTCACTGGGCAGACACTTGTGTTAATATGCTCTACTAGCCTACCCATTTTATTGGTACGCCAGTGCCCAGTACCAGGTTTATTCGCAGCATACGGTTGTGTGTCACATATGTCATGTGTGTACATGGTATCTGTGTAGCAGAATGCGTAAGCAGTTGTGGTGGACAATGAACATTTTGTATTTCATATTTTGGGATGATGTTGAAAATGGTGCATGAATGAAGTCAGCCTGTTGGACTTGGCCCTTCTGGCAGGTTCACCCCTGAACTTTTTGATTGTGATCGGTTGATAGTGATTTTTGGTTTCTGCGCACTTTACCACTGTGTCCCAGGGTATGGGAGGTTGGCCTGCCCTCCCATATGAATGCATGGGGAATGTATGTGTCCCTGATGCGGGGGGAGTGCAGGTGCAAGTTTGGTATGTGCGGACTTGTGTGATTGAATGCTGCGCAATGATGTATCCGGCATGATTGTGTCTAGTGTGAAAGAGCCACTTCTAGACATTGGTGTGCGTGTGCAGTAAGGGTGCTGGCGTGTGATTGGCTGGAGCTGGCTGGTGAGCCTGGCTCCAGGAGTCTAGATGGGTCTGCCCCGGTGGTGAGTGGAGAGATTAGCATGCCAATGTGAGGGAGGGGTGCCCCTGGGACCTGAATAGGGCTGGGCTTTCCCCACACAATGCTGGCTCCGCCCCCTGTGGTGCAACTGATGTCGCTAGCCTGGCCAGTGAATAGTGAGAGGGGCTGAGCACATCAAGAGTGCTCCAAAACTAGCTGCGACTGGATTTCCCCCCACCCTGCACCTAAAGACAAAGGTTTTTACTGTATAAAAAGGGCTGTGTCCCCTTACAAAATGTTCCCTTCCTGGATCCTTTTCCTGAGGGGGACTAGAGTGGTGGTTTCTGCCTGGCTTTGGCGCAAGCCTCAGCCAACCAGAAATTCCCATTTCTAACACTGCCAAATATGCAATGTATGTTTCTTGGTACGTTCAATGCATTACTGAAGTTGTTGTGATAAGACAGATTCTGTGGTGTGGGAAAACAGGAAACTATCTTGCATGTGCAGTCTCTAGCCATGTTCTGCCTTTAGTTCCTCCTTCGGTGTACAGGAAGTGTGATAGGACAGGGAGGGATTTATGGGATGGGCTTGGTTTTTTTTTTAGTAAAGAGGGAAAACAGCTTGGTAGATTGTGCCTGAGGGAGATTCCAGACGTAAACCTCAAGATGTAACTACTGGGACAAGGAAGAGAGAATCGGAGTAATGAAGATTATAAGTAATCCAAGTAATATGGGAGCTTAAGAAGATGCGACCAGGCAGCCGCAGCAGCTGTGCACCTGCTCTGAACTGAGCCTTTGCATGGAAATCAATGGAAATGCGCCACCGAAGCCGATAGCAAAGTGAGACTTTCAATTTGCACATACGGTCCTGCCCTTTGGCATCTGCAATAACAGCCGGTGTAAGAACTAAAGGCCTAAACCCTAGGATCATATCCAGAAGCTTGAATCACTCAAAAACCTGAAGCGTGCAGGTTTATTTCCTGTAATTGTTTGCATATCCAATACTGTAGGGTAGCGTAGTGTAGTGATATAGGTAAAATAAAGCACTTTCTCTTATTTAAGATTTAGTACTGACTTACTAATAGATTTATTAAAAGTTAGCTTGTAATATACTCTATACACCAACTCCCCCAGAGTAAGCCCTGGATAGCTCACCTCACTACCGTGAGAGTCAAATGCTGAAGGGGTGACTTGGTGCGCTATTTTAGTTCACATAGTAAGTCAGCCCCAGGACATCAGAGGTAACCAGATTCAATTCCTGGAATTCGGGCCCTGAAGCTCTCAAACTAGCTCCAACAGCCAGGGACGCATAAAGGATATCAGACAACCAGACTGCTCTGCCCAAGCTGGCACCATGGGTCTCACACATCAGATAAGCAATCTGATTGCATGAATTCTGTGGGGCACCATTACTATAGGAGGAATGAAAGTGTTTCTTTTCATCACCAATAGCACCGAACAATCACATGTGTAACCCCAACTATTTGCCATGAGCCTAGAAGGATTTACTGACTAACAGTCAATGAAGGGGATCACATATTTCTTCCTTGCCTCAGACCACTCATTTAATGAGCACATCACCAACTAAACCAGGTGTGCATGCTATTTGCTTTCCCCCTGAATCTTTTTTTTTTATTTCTACCAGAAACAAACTTCAGACCAACAGTGCAAGTCTTTGGCCTCTTGCATCATCAAAGAGGCCCTGCTATGCTCAGTCGGTGCTCAGACAATAAATTGGGACTGCTGACAGGCCTCATACATGGTGCATTGCATCTCATTAGCAGCCTGAAGAAGGCGACTACATCACCCCAATGCCAAAGGACCTAAACTGCTCCTCCTTATAAGCCTGCAATGTCTCCTAGACCAGCAGCATCTCCCCCTGGGCATTCGGAAATGACACCCTCCATGCCTGGCTAAGAAATCAATGACATTTGGGAACAGGGTTATAACAGAAGCCCAGAACTCAGACTGGAGACACAAAGATTCAAGAAAAGAAAGACCACAAAGCAGGCCTTCTCCCATTTCTGCACTCAGTTCCAAGAACAGATATCCCTTCACAGCACCTGTGTACTTTCTGCCCCAAAGCACAACTGGCTTTCCCCCCCCCCGACAACCTTCACACCTTCTTTCCTTGTGTATCACTGACATTTCTCCTGTGGAACCCTCACACCTCCTTTCCTTGTGAATCACTGTCATGTCTCCTGAGGAACCTTCACAACCTTCTTTCCTTGTGTATCACTGGCATGTCTCCTGAGGAACCTTCACACCTCCTATCCTTGTGTATCACTGGCATGTCTCCTGAAGAAACTTGCCACCTCCTTTCCTTGTGCATCACTGGCATGTCTCCTGAGGAACCTTCACACCTCCTTTCCTTGTGTATCACTGGCATGTCTCCTGAGCAACCTTCACACTTCCTATCCTTGTGCATCACTGGCATGTCCCATGAGGAACACTTGCATCTCCTTTCCTCCTGTATAACTGGCATTTCTCCTGTGGAACCCTCACACCTCCTTTCCTTGTGAATCACTGTCATGTCTCCTGAGGAACCTTCACAACCTTCGTGTCCAGTGAAGCGGGCGCCAACCACACGAAGGGATTACGAGCCAGAATAGAGCTCTCAAAAATCAAAAAAAGGAGCGAGGCTGGTCTCAGGCAAGCAAGCGCAGTGACAACAAACTCTAGAAACGTCAGGACTACCAACTCAATGAGCAAAAAGCCTTGAAAACTGACACGATTTACAAGATCGATTATTGTCACGTGACTACATAGAGGAGTACAGACCTCATGAAAAGTACGGCACTTGGAGATGACATCATCAATATCGCATCATTGATTATATGCTTTTAATAAACTATACAAATCACTGACGGCCGTGAATTGATAAACACGTGCTACCAGACAAACTAAAGAACAACACGTCCCAGAAAACCACTCGAGGGACACCCTTTTCTTAAATTTAAAAAAGAAGATGTAAACCTGTTTTTAACTTATTCTGTCCTGATGAAGGTGCACCAAGTATAATACACGCACCGAAACGCGTCGACTCTTTGGACTATTTTAAATTATGAAAAAATGTCTTTTATTTGATTCGTTGTATTACTGTATTTTAAATATTGAATGCATATTATAATAGTGGTGACTCTGTGTTAGATAACCGTAACACGGAATTGTTAGCCATTAGACATATACCTGTACCAGAGTAACCACCACAGTGCTAAATTACAATGTGTATTTAAAATGTATGCCTAAATATGAATTTCTATAAAATAAACTTTGAGTAAAAAGTATAAAACAACCTAGTGTGGAGACTTAAATCTAGACTTCTTGAATTTGTCAATTTCAAATGTTAAATATAGCTAATCGCTACGGATAGGCCTCATGTCTCCTGAGCAACCTTCACACCTCCTATCCTTGTGCATCACTGGCACATGTCCAGAGGACCATTCACACCTGGATATCACAGCTATATCTCCATGGACCTTCACAGACTATGTCCCAGCATAATATTGAACCTTCCATGGGGTCATGGAAGAGGAATCTGGGAAAAACTAAAAGGAGAAAGGGATAGCAATGGGACGGGTCCAATACTCCAACAAATGCACAAGGCATTGTTTGCCACTCTTATTTATTTGGACAGCAATTATATTATGATCAGTAAGTTAATCAATAGTATTGATGACAGTGCATAGATCAGTAGGGGTAGGGTCATTAGCATAATTTAGGCAAAATAACAATTGTTGTATGGATTAATAGTGCCAGTTGTATGGTTGAGTTTCATGAAGACAAATGTTTAACTGCAAGACACATACCTTGCCCCTATATGTATTCTCAGAATGTTTCAGACTGAGACCCCTGCGTGACCCAGATGTACCCCCCGCCCCTTTCCGGGGACTGTTTCGCCCAAAATACAACATCCCCAACCCCCTGTGCTAGGTGGTTGTAAGTTTTGGATCAACATAGGAAATATACTTTATGTAATTCTTGTTGTTAATACTGTTTGGCATCAGCTCAAGACTAAATATGACTATATTGCTAAAGATCTGTATTATTGTGCTGGATATAATTGTTCCATCTGTCCAATATCTATGCACATTATAGCTAAAAAAGACTTACTCGCACAAACTAACAGCCTAGACGAAGTCATACGAGTAGCAATGTTTCAAACATGCTTAAATAAACAGATTTACAGAAAAATGGGGGACTTATCACCCACTTTTACTAGGTAGTTTGTTTTGTAAGGCAGGAAAAGGGGATTCAATTTAAGCCGATAACCCGCTTAAAAATGCCAGTTTTGGTTCCCTTCCTGCCACTGGAAAGGTTTCACCACCTTTTAACCGCCCCCGTCCTGCCGGTGTGAAGTCTGGTTCTGCAAAAGTGGCGGCTGGATGTTGTAATATGGAACCCAGTGACAGAGTCCTAACTGTCGCTAGTGAAATCAGATTTCAATCTATAGTGAAGATGAGTTTCATGTCTTTGTGTCCTGTGATCATTGACACAGCACCCAATAATAGCCTGCCAAGGGTTCAGATGCTACACCTACTACACATAAATACACCAATAGGCCCCTTGGTATTCTATATATATATATAATATTTACACTACATTTAACTTGACATAAGCATCTTAAAATATATAGATCAAGGTACGTAGAGCTGGAGTTAAGGATAGTGAATCTGTGCTTGCCTACTTGCTCTTACCTCCATGATCTTTTGGTCTTGCATATTAAGGACGCTTCTCAATATTTTTGATCAATAATATTTTATCATGGATATTTGGAGAGACATGCATGCCCCTCAGACCATTCATTTGCGGCATCATCGAAATCACCGCTCAGGCCATCACACTGTTAAAACTTGAGCATCACTGAAATAACTCATACTCAAACATTTGTGTATCTTCTTCAAAACTCTTGTACCCTGACAGCACTGTTGTAGTTCTCTGGGAACCATCACATCTTTAGTCCCTTCAATCACTGATATCACTCCAGAACCTTCACAACTTCTCTGCCAGGACATTGATATCTGCTCATGCACCTTCACACCTCCTGTCCCTGACAGATGTTAACACTCCAGGACCTTCACACCTGCTCTGCCAGGACAGTATTGATATCTGCTCATGCACCTTCACACCTCCTGTCCCTGACAGATGTGAACTCTCCAGGATCTTCACACCTTCTGTCCCCTGCATCACTAATATCCCCAGAAAGTGCTTCTCATATTCTGACTGGAATAAATTAAAGCATTCTGGGCCTCCAGGAACAGATTCCTGGGAAAAGAAGCCCACAACGTGCAGGTATTTGAGCTTCCACAGCGAGGCATGCAGTGGGCCTGTCAATGTAGATGTGAGGCCTGTTGGCTCTTTAAACAAGCATTGGCATAGCCAATAGGTCTCGCCTTTGGGACATTATAAGTATTTAATTATGCAGCACAATATTTTTGGTGCCTCATTAACTGTTGGATGGTTAAACATTTATAATGTTATAAAGGCGAGACCTATTGGCTATGCCAATGCTTGGTAAGGCCAATAAGTTTTGCTTTTGGGATTTCGTAAGTGTTTAGTTAGAGATATTGACTTTGCATATGTTTTTAAGCTGTGCTGGAGAGAAGTGTGCAGCATGCTGAAAAGTTACAATAAAGAAGTGTTATAAGCATTTGTGTAATTGTATATATGAGTAAGAAAGTATTTTGTATAATTGAATGAGTATATGAAAAAAGTTTCATAAATAGTTTGGGAAATTGTATTTCGTCGAATAGTTATTTAGTGAGAGAGTTATTTAGTGAGAGAGTTATTTAGTGAGAGAGTGAGAGTTATTTAGTGAGAGTGAGAGAGTTATTTAGTGAGAGAGAGCGAGAGAGAGAGCGAGAGAGAGATCGAGAGAGAGTGCGAGAGAGAGAGCGAGAGAGAAAGTGTTATTGAGAGAGTTAGTTAGCGAGAGATAGAGCTTATATGGTAACTCCAACAACACGTTGGCATAGTAGAGGGTAGGGCTGGGGCAGAGTCAATAACTTCAGCTCTCCCCGGCATGAACCAAAACAGCCCATGTGCCTTATAATCGAACCCCAGGAAAGGCAGCTTTGGTTGCAGCAACCTCGTCTGAAGGCCCAGAGGTGACAGAATGCGGGCTGAGTTTTGCACTGATGCTAAATATGTAACATGCAGCTGCAAGAAAGCTTATAAGGTAACTAGACGCAAAAGAAAGATATTTAAAATGGTTACTTTTTTTCTATCACGGCCAGAATTCGTTTTTTGACCAAAGGAAGTTCAACTAACACTTCTCCAGGCATTTTTTGCAGTGTTATATGGCGCGAACTCGACCTGAAGGTTTAGGAGCGCTTTGCATGCGCACCAGTTACGTATTTGAGTGAGAGACGCAGGGAGAGGGTGTTTGTATGGCACATGAGTGACTCTTCGTCACTGCCAAATGCTGCATTTTAGAGGTCATGGCTTCACATCCGACAAAGCAGTCTCTGACGTCCACTCTTCTGTGTACGATAAATTGTGCACTAGTTACAATCTGTTATTTACAGTGCTTAGAAACAGCAGGTGCGGAATTAAGCGCTATGTCGTGCGTATCTGTACATATAGGAGAGAAAAATACTGGACACAATAGTTATGTACTGCGCTTGCAAGTTGCTACTTCTACTGTGACACAACTTTCTGCTGAATCATTTTGTGTTAATCTTAAAGAGCATTGGTTACAGACTATGTCTTTCTTTCTTCATATAGATGCTCCTTCCAAACCAACAAGGAAGGAGCTGGCTAAAAGGGCCCGGCAACGGAGGCTGAAGGCCACTGTCGCCGAATATCGGCGGATGGTGGCCCAGGAGGAGGAGGACACGCAGAGTACGTCAACAACATCCACGGCGACACCTGCATCCTCCTCCGCGCTCCCTGGGTCAGCCAGTCAGCGCAGCAGGTCTCCAGCGGTACGGAGCCGGGGTACCGCAGCCATCCGCCACCGCCGAGCAGCAAAGAAATCAGCTGCCCCCCACAGCAGTTGCAAAAAAAGGATGCACTGCCTTTACCTGAGGGTTTCCTACCTCGAGCAGGAGCTCCTCAACACCAAAACCCTGCTCGAGACCCTCCGCAAGGAGCATGCTGACCTGGCCTGAAAAGTCAACAGCAGCCAGTAGGAGAAGACTGTCCCTTGCCCCTTTTTTTAAAGACTTCTGGGGGGTGGGAATTGGGAGTTGGGTTTTCTACTTTTTTGGACTTCGTTTTCAGGGACATTCGTTGGGGTTCGGGAGGGGGGGTGGGTTGGGTCTTGCGGGAGATTTTTTATGTTACTGGATATATAAATATACTTTAAACTTAATCTTAGCATTCGTGTTTTTTACTGCTTTTGAGGCTGGTGGGTGGGGGTTTAACAGTCCTGAAACTTAAGTGGCATCTTGATTCAAGTTGTGTAAGTACTAATGGCACAAATGTTTTCAAAACTAAGTGCCTCTCACAGAGTAAGTGAATTCAATAGTCCTAGGACCGTCACTCTCTCGTCTCTCCTAATACCCCATTATACTACCTCCCGCCAAATGCTTATCTTCCCTGTAATTTGTGTTTGGAAGTAGGGTTAGGCACAGGGCTGGCTGCACGCAAAATGATGATTAAGGTTGGCAATCCTGGGCGGATGAAATGTCATCATTGCGGTGGTACTTGTGGTGTTACACAGTGGCAGTTGCAGCATCTGGGAAAAAAAGAAAATGAAACCTTGTTTGTCCTTACCTTAGCATTAGAATGGTACGATAGAGAATATAGCAGGTGACAGTACACTAGAACAGTGCCACAATGTAGCCTAACAAATGGTAAAGTATTGAAAGTATAACTACTACTTGCGTTGAATTTCTTTGACATTGGCTACTATTACAAGAAATAGTACTGAAGGTGAAGGACACAGCAGCGTAATAATTTCATTTGCCACGTCTAGGAGGAGGATGTTCTTGATGACCAATCAAGTTGATGGCACACATGAAAATCTGCTTTCAGTTGCCAATAGTGACTCAGTGACAAGCGGAGTAAGAATATATCCTCGGATTCCTTCACCAGCCTGTTGCTATGACCTTATCCTCCCCAGCAAGTGTGTGGAATTATTGCTTTCATTTAGTCACACATCAATCAAAACCACACAGCCCGGGGGAAGAGGGTTAGGGTTTGGAAAATGGATGGGAATGGGGGTTTTTGGGAAAGTTTTGTTGAGAGAAAGAAAAAAAAAAGCACAGCATGGATAAACAATAATTGAAGATAAACAAATCTTTGGGTACAAAGCTAACCATAAATCTTTCAGAGATCAAAGAAATGCAGAGTCACACTCATAGAAGTTCACAGCAATAACATTACTTAAAAGATAATTAGAAAAGAACGGATACTGTATCTGTAGGTTGTTGTAGTTGCCCTGTTGAATTTGGGAAGTTGTAAGATGCATCCAACCATTCCTCTTATTAGCGGGACTCCTCCATTCCATCTGACGCTCCGTCCATCAATGTTGGTGACCAGAAGATACCCTGTCCACTGCCTGCCTGGCGGATGCTGAATTGCGGCTTGCTAATGTGAAGCCTGACTTCATCCTTTTCCCATTGCACAGGCTGAAACCCGGCCTGTAATTATTGATGGAAAAACAGGAAGTGATATTAGAACACCACTGACCAATAAATATAAGGTATGTACGCTGTGTAGTGCAAAAAAAATCACACTTTGAGTTTCCTAATAGGCAGTACAATATTTTTGAAAGTGCGTACTCTGAGTCTCCTTTTGAAAGATAAATAAGTATGGGCGAATTAATTTAGCGGATCTTTCCCCTCAAGCTAGGTGTTTTAGAACAAAATTAGACCTTCCCAGCAGTGCTCCCAGACCCTTACTAAACCCAGTCGCAAAAATGTAGAAGACCCCCAATCAGATCTCAAAAAACGAGGCCTAGTAGAAAATGGTGACAAAACGTACTTTGAAAGTAAAGTAGGACCAAATCCCCCCTTACCCACCGTGGATTGTATTCAAACCACTTGCAAGCAAGCGTATCCATACCCAGCATCGCTCCAAGACTCGCAAACCCCGCCCAAACACATGCAATACAATACTGCTAACCCTAACGAGCCCTAAGTTAAGAATAGTGGCAAACGCTTTCTTTAACTAGGCCAAATCCCCCCTTTCCCACCATGGATTTTATTCAAACCACTTGCAACCAAAATTACACATTTCCACGAGTGCTCTAAGACCCCAGAACTCAGTTGCAAAAATCCAGAACACCCCGAAACACATGCAATCCTGCTGCTGGTGCTAACCCTAATGAGCCCTAAGTTAATGTGCCAAAACGCTTTTCCTCATGGATTTTCTCCAAAACACTTTTATCCGGTATTAGACCTTCCCAGCAATGGCCCAAGACCCGCCAACCCACCCGCAAAAAAACACAACACCCCCAAACATGCAAAAAGCAAAAGTGGAAAATCTCATACTTCGAATATTTTACGGCCTTCTTTCAATTCTGTCCAAACGCGCTGTGCAGCAAGGTCATAACTCCACTTTTCCACCATGGATGTCCTGGAAAACAAATGCAATCAACATTAGACAGTGCCGGCGTTGCTACCAGACCCCAAAACCCAACCCCAAACACCAGGAACCCCCCCAAACAGGCCACAGAAAACATGATAGTGAGCAAAAAGGCAAAAACTTTTTCTGCTCCGATTTTCTCCAAACCACTTTTATCCGGTATTAGACCTTCCCAGCAATGGCCCCAGAGCCGTCAACCCTGGCGGAAACAAGTAGAAGACCCCCAAACAGCCAAAAAGCAACACTACAAAAATGGGGACTTAGTAATTTTCCAGGCAAATTTCCAACATCACTCCACGTGCGCTCTGCAGCTAGGCCCTAACTCCCCTTTGCCACCATGGATTTTCTTCAAACCACTTGCAATCAAAAGTATCCATACCCAGCGTTGCTCAAAGACCCCAAAATCCACCCACAAACACCAGGAAGCCCCCCAAACAGGCCCCCGAAAACGCTGTAGTGAGCGAAATGTCAGAAAATGCGAAAACGTTTTACTCATGGATTTTCTCCAAAACACTTTTATCTGGTATTAGACCTTCCCAGCAATGGCCCCAGACCCATCAACTTACCCGCAAAGAAGTAGAACACCCCCACAAGTGCAGAGTCTTTCTTCATTGGGCGTAATCCAGCCATCTGCTTTGAGGGAAATAGGAGTCTGGAGGAGGAGGATAGAGGAGCATGTTCTTGTGAACCTGAGGAATGCAGACTGCGGCACCTTCAAATCAATAAGCAAATAAGTGAAGACAGTTCTGCTGATGGGCTTGTTTTTGTGATTAAAGTTTTTTTTATTTAGATTTTGCAAAACAAAGAAAGACAGACACACAGGAATAAAAGTGAATAAGGACGAAAAAGAAAGTTATTGATTCATTGGCTCATTTTCAGGGCTCGGTGTCAGGAAAGAAGAGTTCGTCCTCATACTCTGCGAATTCAGGCGTGAGTAGGTCACCTAACAGAGAAGAAATTCCCTTATCTAAGTTGGTGTCCTCCTAGTCTTCTTCCTGCGTGTATTCTCGTACTTTGTAATCTGGTGGTATGAAGTGCTGATTCATCTTGATCATTGTTAACCTCTCCACATTTTTGGGCGAGAGGCGGGTCCTTTTGCAAGTTACAATGCCACCAGCAGCACTGAAAACACGTTCAGAACACACGCTTGCGAGTGGGCAAGACAAGTAATTTATAGCCAGGTTGGAGATCTCTGGCCACAATTCTTTTTTCCCATGCCAATACGCCAATGGGTCATCATTAAGAGAGACCTCTGTTGAGTCATTCAGATAGTCCTGCACCATCGACTCAAGGTTCTCCACGGTTCCTCCACTTTGCTTACTTTTTGCTGGGACCTTTTGAGAAGCAAACCCAAGCTGAGTTAGCCAATCCTCTACTCCACACAATGTTACTGTTGTGTCTGGTGCAGATGATCCGGCTGCTGGTGTCTTTAACGGCTGAGAGGGAAAATCACTAAATTTTGCCACAGATGCAGAAGTGGATTCTTTTGACTCCGGATGGCCTACTGATGCTGATGTACTGCCTTTTCCGTCAATTTCCTGCCGTTCTCTTTCAAACCGAATGGCTGACACAGCTTGCCAATGTTTGTACTTTGTAACTTCTGCATCATCAAAAGGAAAGAATACTCTACCTGCCAGTGCCTTTTTGTACCGTGGATCCAGAATAGTAGCACAAATGTAATGCTGTTCTGTGTGGATCTTTTGAAGACGTTCATCGCAAAGTAGGCGCTCTAATAATTTCTCCGACAAATCAGAAGCTTCTTGCTTTTGTTCATCTTTTTGAAACGTAGAAGACACCGCCTTCAGTTGGTGCTCTATCATGCGCAACAATGGGATAGCTTTTCCCAAATTACAGTCCTCCCTGCTGACTGCACGTGTGAAGACCTCAAAAGGACGAAGCATATCTGTCAGGCTTTGAACTAGCTTCCATTGCTCCGCATGTATCCTCAGGTCCTTCATAGCTGCACCCTGTGTAAAGAAATACTGATCGACTACCGCAAACTGCTCAAACAGACGCTCAAGCATGTAGAAGGTGGAGTTCAAACGTGTTGCCACCTCCTGGATGAGTGCTTTCACTGGCAGTTTACGTTCATGTAGCAGGCGCCTCAGATGCTTCCGGGCCTTAAAAGAATGGTTGAAATGTGTGCACATTCTTCGGCAGGTGGTCAGTAACTCGTACACTGGACTTTCACTCAAGAATTTTTTTAACAACCAGGTTTATACAGTGCGCCAAAAACTGCACTCTGAAATAGTTACCCATATCCATGGCCTTAACTACATTGGCGCCTTTATCCGTGGAAACATAACCAATCTTGTGTTTTATTGGGGACAGCCATTGAACGACCTTTGTGTTAAACTCCTGCAAAATATGTTCTCCTGTATGACTTGTCTCCATGCCAAACATGGCTAGTGTTGCATGTACCCGAGCAGCTTTAAAAACGTTGTCCGGGTCAACACCGGCCCTTATCTTTGCTTTAACCCCTGAAAAAGAGACCCAGTGTGCAGTGATGCACATGTAATCAGTGGCTGCGGAACTGGTCCACATGTCTGTTGTCAGATGTATAGTGTGAACAGCACTCTTCTGCAAAGCTGCCCCAATCACCTCCAGCACATCTTCATGTAGTGCTGGAACCGCAACTCTGGCAAAATAGAACCGGCTAG
This sequence comes from Lissotriton helveticus, assembly GCF_964261635.1. Taxonomy (NCBI): domain Eukaryota; kingdom Metazoa; phylum Chordata; class Amphibia; order Caudata; family Salamandridae; genus Lissotriton; species Lissotriton helveticus. Next base: position 114,513,799 of record NC_136073.1, on the reverse strand, counting down.
GAACCTTCCATTTAGGGCAGAGCGTTGCCACTAATTCAAGAAAACCAACCCCTTCCACAAAAGAAAAAGGGAGAAGGTCCAGCGCTAGCATTTTAGCCAGCTTAGTGTTATACAGACGCGTCATTGGGTGGTTGCGTTCAAATGGCGTATCTGAAAACAACATGCTTCTAATGGTGGGCTGGACCATTTTACGGGATGATGATGAGGACTTCTTCGACCCAGTTACACTCGGTGATTATGAACTTTTTCGCATTGTTGTCTCACTCTCTCCCACACTCTTAGTGTGGCTCATATGTCTTGCAGGGGGTGTGCTGCTGAGAGGGGTACTGGGTGTAAGTGAAGAAATGTTTGACGCTTCTTTCTCCTCGTCATCATCAGATGAAACATCAACGGATACAGTTTGTTGACTTGCAATTCGGGATTCCTTGATCTCCTTTAGGTGCACATGCCATTTGACAGTGTGCTGTCTCTCAAGATGACCTCTGGCCTCCGGTACCATAGTTGGTACCAAGCTTACCACGACTAACTCCAAGCTTTCAAATGGTACAAATGGCTATGTTTTCCCTTGTTGTGCTAACACTAAAGAAGTCCCAAACTGCGGACTTCAAATGTCTGTGGGGGGCGGAGGAGGCAATACTGGGAATGCTGCTAATGCCAGATGAAGTGGAGGATGTGTGTTGCCAAACTTTACTACGTTGTGCACTTGCAGCACTACTAATTGAGGAAATGGAGGTCGAGGTGGATGGAGGTTCCTTCTGGCGAGAAAATATGGAAGCGGTAGGTGGTGGTGTACTAGTTAACTGCAATGGTGGTGGTCCCACTCCCATTGCCTCGTCGACAACATCACGCTCAGCAGATTTTTGGCCTAGGGTAAAAAGGTCTGTTTGCTGCATGCCCACTGGGGCTGCAGTGATGTTTATGATGACTGCGTCGTCGTGAGAGTCTTCATCAGAAGTAGTATACGCCACTTCTTGTTCAGCGTCATCATCACACTCCTTAAGTACGAGAGTTTCGGGGACCTTCCTTTTACGCTTAGCTACCTTTGTCAGATCATGGTGTGCCTCACTCAGACGGCAGTGATGGTTCCCAATTTGGATCCATATCATCAGAAGGAAGGGGGCTTGAAGAAGATGTAGACACCATCCTTGATCTTTTACTTGCTAGGGATCTGGAAGACAATGATCAGGAGGAGTGGCTTCCTCAAATGATACCTCGGTTTGAATGTCGATTTCCTGATGTGCCCCTACTTCGGGAGGAACAACTATTGTGGGCACTTGTGCCGCTCCATGCACCTCTGCTTGCGCATCTCCTTGTGCTGCTTCTCCTTCCACATGTACTTGGGCTTGTACTTGCACATGTGGTTGCGGCTGTGGTTGTTGAACACTCGTCAGATGAGTTACAACAACCTGTGTTGATTGAGGGATGCTGCTACTTTCTTGCGATGAGCCAACACCACTAGTCGATGGTGACTGAACAACTATACTGGCTGCCTCTGCAGCACTCAAGGGCTTGGACTTAAGTTGGCGTGGTGGTGGTGGCACTGAGCCCAATGGAGCGGGGGTGCTGCTCCCAGCTTGGTCCCCAGCAGACCCCGCTGCTGCTGCAGGCGTACTTTTTTTCCCAAAAAATGTGTCGGGCGGCACACCAGTCTCCTTGGTAAGTGGCGCCACTTGCTTCTTCTGCTCCTTACTGGCAACTTTCTTGCTAGAGAAGCTACGGGCAACTTTTTTTGGGGCCATCTTCTTCAGATGTCATAACAGCAGGCCGCAGTTGCAGAGTTGTCTTGTCTGTGGCCACAGGTGACGTCGCGTGATGTTATGCTGCACACACGGCTGCAGGACTTCTTCCTGGCACTGGTGGTTCTCTTGTGCACCTAAAAGCAATGGAAGACAGAGGAACATCAGTTATACACCCCAAATCAGCACAATCCCATGCCATCCATGCCCTAAATCATGTTTAAATTCAAGACACCCCACAGAAAGACTAGGCCCATGCACCACTCACTACCCCTGGGCATAATGGATGAAAGCTAGGCAAAATGGGTGCAGGCCTGAGAACACTGCCTGCCTTCAAAATGGCCCTTTGCACCCCAAGCACATGGCCAGGCCCTGCCTGTACCAGCACTCAAAATGGCTCCCACCCACATGGACAGGCCCCATCAACACCCCCAAAAATCGAAAAACACACAAAAATCACCACAATCCAATGCCATCTATGCCCTCCATGATGTTTACATTAAAGAGACCCCACAGAAAGACTCAGTCCATGCACCACTGGGTACCCCCGGGCAAAAGGCCCCAACAGCAGCCAAAAAAAAAAAATCGTAACACACAAAAATCAGCACAATCCCATGCCATCCATGCCCTCAATCATGTTTAAATTCAACAAAACAGTTGTATCATGCACCCATAACTAACCCTGGTCCTACTGGATACTGTGGCTACCCACAATATATTTTATTTAATGTTCTGAAAAAGTTCCAAAACTGTAGTTGCAGCAACTGTAATGCCCTAAACAAACTTACTTGTGAAATTTGATTTCTAATCCAAAAGTGATCCAAAGAAAGTCAAAAAGGCCTCAAATCCAAATATCCAGCAGCATCCACAAAAAGTAATCCTTCCAGGTCAAGATCCAAATGAAAGTGACCAGCACATGAACAAAGCACTAGGAGGAGCCTGCTGGACAGGAACAGGAAGTTGGAGACTGTGGGGCACTTCCTTCCTCCCCACCCCCCCACAAAATGGACTCCTTGCAAAAAAAAGTGCAGGCAAATGTCAACCTGAGGAGTTATTATAAAAATCATCATTTTCAGAAGGTTTATGCTGCTTGCTGGTGGATTTCTTGTGCAGAATTGCAAATTTTGCAATTTCGCGAGTGCGAGATTGTCGCTGCCCGCCGCATCTACGTGTTCGCAATTGCGAACTCTCGCGATGCGTGCTGTGCAAGGTGGCAAGCCGCGATGACGTAATCACGGTCGCCAAACTCCCGCGGGATCCCGCAGCAAGATCCAAAATGGCGCAGCACACGCAAAATATGGAGAAAAACAACTCTGCAAACGCTGAATGACGGTAAGTGAACGCCGCGCGCCGCAATATTGAATCACCAAGCCAAAAAATGTGCCGCGTGCGAATTTGACAAATTCGCAAGAGTTCGCGGATTTGCCGAAAATCCGCAAATTCCGCGAGCGGAACGGATTTTACGCCCATGCTTGATTTCTAACACTGCCAAATATGCAATGTATGTTTCTTGGTTCGTTCAATGCATTACTGAAGTTGTTGTGATAAGACAGATTCTGTGGCGTGGGAAAACAGGAAACTATCTTGCATGTGCAGTCTCTAGCCATGTTCTGCCTTTAGTTCCTCCTTCGGTGTACAGGAAGTGTGATAGGACAGGGAGGGATTTATGGGAGTGGCTTAGTTTGTTTTTTTTTAGTAAAGAGGGAAAACAGCTTGGTAGATTGTGCCTGAGGGGGATTCCAGAGGTAAACCTCAAGATGTAACTACTGGGACAAGGAAGAGAGACTCGGAGTAATGAAGATTACTACCGGTATGTAATCCAAGTAATATGGCAGCTTAAGAAGATGCGACCAGGAAGCCGCAGCAGCTATGCACCTGCTCTGTGAACTGAGCCTTTGCATGGAAATCAAGGTAAATGAGCCACCGAAGCCAATAGCAAAGTGAGATTTTCAATTTGCACATACGGTCCTGCCCTTTGGCATCTGCAATAACAGCCGGTGTAAGAGAACTAAAGGCCTAAACCCTAGGATCATATCCAGAAGCTTGAATCACTCAAAAACCTGAAGCGTGCAGGTTTGTTTCCTGTAATTGTTTGTATATCCAATACTGTAGCGTAGCGTAGTGTAGTGATATAGGTAAAATAAAACACTTTCTCTTATTGAATATTTAGTACTGACTTAATAGATTTATTAAAAGTTAGCTTGTAATTTACTGAATACACCAACTCCCCTAGAGTAAGCCCTGGATAGCTCACCTCACTATCGTGAGAGTCAAATGCTGAAGGGGTGACTTGGTGCGCTATTTTAGTTCACATAGTAAGTCAGCCCCAGGACATCAGAGGTAACCAGATAAAATTCCTGGAATTTGGGCCCTGAAGCTCTCAAACTAGCTCCAACAGCCAGGGACGCATAAAGGATATCGGACAACCAGACTGCTCTGCCCAAGCTGGCACCATGGGTCTCACACTTCAGATGAGCAATATGATTGCATGAATTCTGTGGGGCACCATTACTATAGGAGGAATGAAAGTGTTTCTTTTCATCACCAATAGCACCGAACAATCACATGTGCAACACCAACTATTTGCCATGAGCCTAGAAGGATTTACTGACTAACAGTCAATGAAGGGGATCACACATTTCTTCCTTGCCTCAGACCACTCATTTAATGAGCCCATCACCAACTAAACCAGGTGTGCATGCTATTTGCTTTCCCCCTGAAAAAAAGATAAAATTATTTCTACCGGAAACAAACTTCAGATCAACAGTGCAAGTCTTTGGCCTCTTGCATCATCAAAGAGGCCCTGCTATGCTCAGTTGGTGCTCAGACAATAAATTGGGACTGCTGACAGGCCTCATACATGGTGCATCGCATTTCATTAGCAGCCTGAAGAAGGCGACTACATCACCCCAATGCCAAAGGACCTAAACTGCTCCCCCTTATAAGCCTGCAATGTCTCCTAGACCAGCAGCATCTCCTCCTGAGCATTCGGAAAAGACACCCTCCATGCCTGGCTAAGAAATCAATGACATTTGGGAACAGGGTTATAACAGAAGCCCAGAACTCAGACTGGAGACACAAAGATTCAAGAAAAGAAAGACCACAAAGCAAGCCTTCTCCCATTTCTGCACTCAGTTCCAAGAACAGATATCCCTTCACAGCACCTTCGTACTTTCTGCCCCAAAGCACAACTGGCTTTCCCCTCGACAACCTTCACACCTTCTTTCCTTGGGTATCACTCGCATGTCTCCTGAGGAACCTGGACACCTCCTTTCCTTGTGTATCACTGGCATGTCTCCTGAGCAACCTTCACACCTCCTATCCTTGTGCATCACTGGCATGTCCCATGTGGAACCCTTGCATCTCCTTTCCTCCTGTATAACTGGCATTTCTCCTGTGGAACCCTCGCACCTCTTTCCTTGTGAATCACTGTCATGTCTCCTGAGGAACCTTCACAACCTTCTTTCCTTGTGTATCACTGGCATGTCTCCTGAGGAACCTTCACACCTCCTTTCCTTGTGTATCACTGGCATGTCTCCTGAGGAAACTTCACACCTCCTTTCCTTGTGTATCCCTGGCATGCCTCCTGAGGAACCTTCACACCTCCTTTCCTTGGGTATCACTGGCATGTCTCCTGAGGAACCTTGACACCTCCTTTCCTTGTGTATCACTGGCATGTCTCCTGAGCAACCTTCACACCTCCTATCCTTGTGCATCACTGGCATGTCCCATGTGGAACCCTTGCATCTCCTTTCCTCGTGTATAACTGGCATTTCTCCTGTGGAACCCTTGCACCTCCTTTCCTTGTGAATCACTGTCATGTCTCCTGAGGAACCCTCACATCTTTCCTTGTGTGTCACTGGCATGTCTCCTGAGAAACCTTCACACCTCCTATCCTTGTGCATCACTGGCACATGTCCAGAGGACCATTCACACCTGGATATCACAGCTATATCTCCATGGACCATCACAGACTATGTCCCAGCATAATATTGAGCCTCCCATGGGGTCATGGAAGAGGAATCTGGGAAAAACTAAAAGGAGAAAGGGATAGCAATGGGACGGGTCCAATACTCCAACAAATGCACAAGGCATTGTCTGCCACTCTTATTTATTTGGACAGCAATTATATTATGATCAGTAACGTATTCAATAGTATTGATGACAGTGCATAGATCAGTAGGGGTAGGGTCATTAGCATAATTTAGGCAAAATAACAATTGTTGTATGGATTAATAGTGCCAGTTGTATGGTTGAGTTTCATGAAGACAAATGTTTAACTGAAAGACACATACCCTACCCCTATATGTATTCTCAGAATGTTTCAGACAGACACCTGCGTGACCCAGATGTACCCGCCCCCCTTCCGGGGACTGTTTCACCCAAAATACAACATCCCCAACCCCCTGTGCTTGGTGGTTGTAAGTTTTGGATCAACATAGGAAATATACTTTATGTAATTCTTGTTGTCAATACTGTTTGGCATCAGCTCAAGACTAAATATGACTATATTGCTAAAGATCTGTATTATTGTGCTGGAAATAATGGTTCCATCTGTCCAATATCTATGCACATTATAGCTAAAAAAGACTTACTCGCACAAACTAACAGCCTAGACGAAGTCATACGAGTAGCAATGTTTCAAACATGCTTAAACAGATTTACAGCAAAATGGGGGACTTATCACCCTCTTTTACTAGGTAGTTTGTTTTGTAAGGCAGGAAAAGGGGATTCAATTTAAGCCGATAACCCGCTTTAAGATGCCAGTTTTGTTTCCCTTCCTGCCACTGGAAAGGTTTCACCACCCTTTAACCGCCCATGTCCTGCCGGTGTGAAGTCTGGTTCTGCAAAAGTGCCGGCTGGATGTTGTAATATGGAACCCAGTGACAGAGTCCTGTCGCTAGTGAAATCAGATTTCAATCTATAGTGAAGATGAGTTTCATGTCTTTGTGTCCTGTGATCATTGACACAGCACCCAATAATAGCCTGCCAAGGGTTCAGATGCTACACCTACTACACATAAATACACCAATAGGCCCCTTGGTATTCCACTGGGATATCAGCTACAAAATATACTGGGCCCATAATATTGAGGCCCAAAATATTACAAAAGGTGTATATATTATTTTTTACACTACATTTAACTTGACATATGCATCTTAACAAAATATATAGATCAAGGTACGTAGAGCTGGAGTGAAGGATAGTGAATCTGTGCTTTCCTACTTGTTCTTGCCTCCATGATCTTTTGGTCTTACATATTTAGGACGCTTCTCAATATTTTTGATCAATAATATTTTATCATGGATATTTGGAGAGACATGCATGCCCCTCAGACCATTCATTTGCGGCATCATCGAAATCACCGCTCAGGCCATCACACTGTTAAAACTTGAGCATCACTGAAATAACTCATACTCAAACATTTGTGTATCTTCTTCAAAACTCTTGTACCCTGAGAGCACTGTTGTAGTTCTCTGGGAACCATCACATCTTTAGTCCCTTCAATCACTGATATCACTCCAGAACCTTCACACATTCTCTGCCAGGACATTATTGATATCTGCTCATGCGCCTTCACACCTCCTTTCCGTGATGGATGTTAACACTCCAGGACCTTCACACCTTCTGTCCCGTGTATCAATGATATTAACATTCCAGGACCTTCACACCTCCTGTCCCTGTGTACCACTGATATTAACATTCCAGGACCTTCACACATTCTCTGCCAGGACATTATTGATATCTGCTCATGCACCTTCACACCTCCTGTCCCCGACAGGTGTTAACACTCCAGGATCTTCAAACCTTCTGTCCCCTGCATCACTAATATCCCCAGAAAGTGCTTCTCACATTCTGACTGGAATAAATTAAAGCATTCTGGGCCTCCTCGAACAGATTCCTGGGAATAGAAGCCCACAACGCGCAGGTATTTGAGCTTCCACAGCGAGGCATGCAGTGGGCCTGTCAATGTAGATTTCAGGCCTGTTGGCTCTTTAAACAAGCATTGGCATAGCCAATAGGTCTCGCCTTTGGGACATTATAAGTATTTATTTATGCAGCACAATATTTTTGGTGCCTCATTAACTGTTGGATGGTTAAACATTTATAATGTTATAAAGGTGAGACCTATTGGCTATGCCAATGCTTGGTAAGGCCAATACATTTTGATTTTGGGATTTTGTAAGTGTTTAGTTAGAGCCATTGACTTTGCATATGTTTTTAAGCTGTGCTGGAGAGAAGTGTGCAGCATGCTGAAAAGTTACAATAAAGAAGTGTTATAAGCATTTGTGTAATTGTATATATGAGTAAGAAAGTATTTTGTATAATTGAATGAGTATATGAAAAAAGTTTTATAAATAGTTTGGGAAATTGTATTTCGTCGAATAGTTATTTAGTGAGAGAGTTATTTAGTGAGAGAGTTATTTAGTGAGAGAGTTATTGAGTGAGAGAGTTATTGAGTGAGAGAGTTATTGAGTGAGAGAGTTATTGAGTGAGAGAGTTATTGAGTGAGAGAGTTATTGAGTGAGAGAGTTATTGAGTGAGAGAGTTATTGAGTGAGAGAGTTATTGAGTGAGAGCGAGAGTGAGCGCGAGAGTTATTGAGAGAGTTAATTAGTGAGAGATAGAGCTTATATGGTAACTCCAACAACACGTCGGCATAGTAGAGGGTAGGGCTGGGGCAGAGTCAATTTCAGCTCTCCCCGGCATGAACCAAAACAGCCCATGTGCATTATAATCGAACCCCAGGAAAGGCAGCTTTGGTTGCAGCCACCTAGTCTTACCCAGAGGTGACAGAATGCGGGTTGAGTTTTGCACTGATGCTAAATATGTAACATGCAGCTGCAAGAAAGCTTATAAGGTAACTCCAACAACACAAAGACGCAAAAGAAAGATTTAAAATGGTTACTTTTTTTCTATCGCGGCCAGAATTCATTTTTTGACCAAAGGAAGTTCACCTAGCACTGCTCCAGGCATATTTTTGCAGTGTTATATGGTGCGAACTCGACCTGAAGGTTTAGGAGCGCTTTGCATGCGCACCAGTTACGTATTTGAGTGAGAGACACAGGGAGAGGGTGTTTATATGGCACATTGAGTGACTGTTCGTCACTGCCAAATGCTGCATTTTAGAGGTCATGGCTTCACATCCGACAAAGCAGTCTCCGACGTCCACTCTTCTGTGTACGATAAATTGTGCACTAGTAACAATCTGTTATTTACAGTGCTTAGAAACAGCAGGTGTGGAATTAAGCGCTATGTCGTGCGTATCTGTACATATAGGAGAAAAAAAAAGAAGAAAAAAAATCGCTTAGAATGCCTGCTCACTTGCCGATAATACTGTGATTAATTTCCCGCTCATCTTTCCAAAACTTCGAGCTTCTTTCCCCAACCTTACAAAGCACGGGCAGGGCCCAGAGCACAAAACAGTGGCGACTAAACGGAAGTGAAAGCTGCAGAGTTATGCTTCTCATCTGGTCGGCACGCCAGTGCCAGCGGTTCAGGGCACACGACACATCTCTCTTGGCTGTGCTCTTCAGCCACCTCGGTGTGAAAGTATGTTCCACACTACCCTCCCCAGCAGCATCCCTCACAGAGCACCGCGAGCCAGCCTGTTGCTGATGTATGTCACAAGCCACAGCGATCCTTCCGCGAAACCTGGGATATGTGTGGGCCCCCTTGGCGGGAGCCATTACTACAGCAGGTGTACTGGCAACAACAGCAGAGCTCCACACGGCCTGCTTTGGGACAATCCTGCTATGCCTTTGTGTCACACAAGCGGGGCCTCTCCCCTGAATACGGCCCGTGTAAAGGAAGTCACTAACTACTTGTTATGCAACGAGTGAAAACTACGCTAATACCCCCGCATAGAGATGGAATCTCCCTACGAGCATGTGAGAAACTCATTACATGAGCAGGCTTCCTGGCATGTTAAAGTAAACCTGCCACGCTATGAATCGATTATAATCGTCGCCGCTCTAGAGACGCCCAACGCGTCTGTCTGTCCTCTGCCCTGAGTGTGAGATTAACAAGTGTTACAAGTGTTGTTGTGCACCTTGCTCGGACCGCGCGTAGGGCCAGAGTACTATCTCTCTAGTAACACCAATAGACCGTTTCACCATTGGCAAAAGCTGAGCAGGCCTTGGTCTACTGTGCTCGGCCCTTTCATCTCACCAGCCCCCTCCCTGCATTTCTCGTCCCCAATCTGGATGCTCATGTACTGCTACGGGCCATGAACACTGTGGAGGTAACCTTATGAGCTCAAAATCATTTGTGCCTTTCAGATTCTTTGACAGCATTTATCAATTGAAATTAGCACTGAACACGTGGATGGGAAAGGAGAAGGGCAGAAAGGAGAGGGACAGATGGTAACAAGAGCGCGTGCCTCACGCTAAAAGGAGGCAGCAGGCGGATGAGAAAGAGGAGGGGGCCTGCCCCGGTTTCCCTTGCGGGAGCGAGCAGGAACAATCGGTTTGTAATTAACAGATGGTTTGAAAGCTCGCTCCCACAAGGGAATCCCCAAATGTGCATGCGTTGCCATGCAAAGCAATGAAATGTGTGCACGTTTTGGCAGCAAGCCTGAATCGATTTCTAAGGGTCTTTTCCTATGCAGCGCATGCGCGCTGCGTAGGCGAGACTTAAAAAAAAAAAAAGAAAAAATAAGGGGGGGGCAGGAAGATCATTTTGTGACCATGTGCTGCAGTGAGGGGCCTCGAAAGAGTATAATTTTGCAAGACGCAGGAAGACGTGGTGCACCATTATTGGGCTGTGTAGCACAGAGAAAGCATAGTTAAAATGCGAAGGGGTTATATGTTTCATGGTAATGTGGGCTACTCTGTACCAAGCTGCCAATTTTGAGGCCTGTGTCACCCAGAGGATGAATATCCTTTAGGCGCAGAGTACTTTTTTGACGCAGTTGGCTCCCAAGGGACCCTCAGCATGGCCATCAGGGTTAGGATAGCAAGGGAATGGTTACATAATCATTCTGGTCTGGCAGGGAGTGTAGATATAAAGAGGCTGTGTCAGGCATGCCTGCATGGAAGACGAACACTCTTTGTACTTCTACCACTGGTAGAACTTTCCATTAAAATGATAAAGATTGACCTAGGTACCCTGCATGCTCCGACTCCCTTCATCATACTATTCTTGTTGTAGTGAACTACACCACTAGCTAATCTTAGAAAGAACTAATGAATCTCTGATAGCAGAGTCCTCAGTGCATCTTACCTTTGCTGAACTCTCCATAAGGATAATTAATTAGGAAATCAAAAAATTCAGGTTCAACTGTGTGAAAGCCAAAACTGTGGGGTGAATTAGACGAACCACATTGTACCGCCCCTGGAGCAGTTCAACAAAATGCCAAAGAGCAGAATGTATGTCTCCGAATTGCCATTGAGGAAAAAGTAAGAAATATCCAGGCCATGTAAACTTTTGGTTTATTGGCAGGTACCTGAAAATGGAGAGGATATCAACCCATTAAAACCTCTGAGCATTGGAGAAAGAAATCAGGGATTGCCGACCAATGACATGAAGGATAGCAATAACTAGAACACCTTACAAACAGTAACAGGCGTGTGCCTGCCAGCAGCAGCAGCAACCTAAGGCCAGATGTGGGAAAATATCAGCAACACCAATGGCAGTTGAGATGAGATGGTGACAGCTGCCAGCCCAGTACCCATTAGATAGTGTGCCCACCGTCCCATAGACTGGCAGAGTGCACCGCAAGAACTGTAGACAGTGTCCGCCAGCCCCAGGTGACCAAAGACAGAGTGTAAGGCAGCCTGCATAGCCAGGACGGTGGACATTGTCCGCCAGCCCCACGTGACCAAAGAGAGAGTCTAAGGCTGCGTGTATAGCCAGGACGGTGGACAGTGTCCATCAGCCCTGCGTGACCACAGTGTGTGTAAGGCAGCGTGTATAGCCAGGACGGTGTACAATGTCCGCCAGCCCCACGTGACCAAAGACAGTGATTGTAAGGCAGCGTGGATAGCCAGGACGGTGGACAGTGTCCGCCAGCCCCACGATTTCATACCCAGGGGGAATAAGACTGAGTGTACAGCCAGGACTGCTGTGTTCACCAGCCAAGAATGCCCATGTCCACCAGAGTATTATTTTGGGACTGTATTCCCACAGTAAAGTTGCGTACGAAGGCTGCCCTCGCCACCCTCTTGCTTCCTCTGGTCTCACCTTAGACTCCAACTTTCACTCTCCAGGAAAAAAACAGCTTTCACATGATACAGACTCCACAGGACGACAAGTAACAATTTTTCCTAGGGGGAAGTACTGCAGGAGAGGGATTGGAAAACAAAGACCTCCATGGGAACCGGGCAGCTGCCTCCCGATGTGTAGTGTTGCATCACAGCCTCCCTGCTTCGGACACCACACCCAGAGGTGACTCAACCCGCCGTCCCAAACTGAAACATGACATCAGGCAGCAAACAAGCAAACAAGGAACTTTGGCTTGAAATGCTCCTTCTGCCTGCTAAAAAGCAGTAGTATGGCACCGTGGTACAATTGACGTTCCACTGTCGTGCTGTTGTGCTGTTCCTTGATGCCGTGAGAGATGCATCTCGAGCAGCCCTCGAACTGCCGCGCGCAGCCCTCCACCTGCCGCGTGCAGCCCTCTGTCTACGCTGAGGCTGTGACAGATGAGTGAGGGCACAACTCTGTGCCACCCTTCTGCAGGGAAGGGCAGACTAGACAACATAATCTACTTGCAGACAACAGGACCAACCTGACTCCCGAATCCCTTGTACCACAATTTTTTTCTTTTAAAATGTTGTGCCCCTAAATTTTGTGCACGTTGCAACCACCCCTGTGGCCCCGCCTACGCTACACCACTGCAACAGGGTGCTCCCTGTGAATTAGGCCCAGCAGTGCCACTAAACGGGAATAGGACAAACATTATGGCTGAAGACCAGACCAAAGAGGGCAGTGAGCGCCATCCCAACAGCACCCACCCAACATGAGAGACTGATGGCTCTCCCAGTTAGCCCTCTGTTCAACATGCGGAGAGTACAAGAGTACCATGGTGCTACATTGACATGTTCCAGTTCACCCTTGGATGGACTCTATATTGCATCCTGGAGATCTACATCAAGGGCATCCTTCCTTAAGAAGAAAGTTTGCATGATGTTTAGGAAGAGCGGCACCACATCAAGCTAATGTCAGGAAGATGTTAGCTTTTTAAGTCAATGGGAACACCCAGAGTTCATGGGATACTCTTGTTCAGCTGTATAGTTGTGTTTGAGTGCTCTGGGTGCTTCAGTCTGGATCCCGCTCAGCTGAATTCCTTTCCTCCGCCCTCTCCTTTTGTACTTCCCTTTCCTGCATCTCTACAGCCTTATTTTCCCTACTTTTTCACTCCTTTCCTTGCCTCCAGTGTTTCAGATGCCTTTTCATTGGGTCCCTATTCTAATGCATGTGTCCACTGGCTGCTCTTGGTCTTCTTTCTTCCCCTTTACCACTATTATCCATTTCAGCTGCCGAGATGGATGGAACTCTGATTTCTGGCCTTGTGTGGGCTTGGATAACGTATGTACTTTTTTTAGATTTGGTTGATAAGAATGTGGTGGCTTGTATTTCTGTCCCACTCATGGTGGCCATAACAGGTGATGCAGATCAGATCTTAAGCAGGCTCACATTGTAGACCCTCTGGTCCTTCTGTGGGAGACCTACTTTTAATGGTTTAAACTGAGGGAGCTCAGGAGATGGCTCAGCAATATCAGTATCACAAGGTGCTTCCATATAATGTACCTCCAACTTTGCTGTTTGATGCATGTCTCTTGTTGACAACTGACTAGAACTGTGCATGGCTGTGAAGGATCCCACAAGAATACATGCATATTTGCAACTTTTCCTGGCCTATTTTCACGGTTGAGGGATAAGAAAACATGTTGGTAACCACTCTAGCTGGTAAATTCATGGAATTTGAGGTGGGCTAACTAGAGAACATTGTAGAATACAGCAAGATTACCTCCTTAGAACACATTCAAATACATATCGAAGTGGCCAACATGGTGGCATTCAGCAAGAGTAGATGCGCTACACAAGGGGCCACAATCAGTCAGTAGTTACAGGATTTACCCATTTTCTTCTCGAGATCTTCCCTTTCTATGACAAGTCAGCCAACACAATATATTCCAAAATCTCCCAATACAATTCAAAACTCCTGTGTGGAGCACTACTCTTTACTAACTTGGTTTCGCCTACTGTCAACCTAAGGTACTCAGGTTTGTGGTCTTTCCCTTGGATATTTCAATAGGATGCTGTCTCAAGCCCCTCATATACTACTGCTGCAGACACTGCAAATGTAGGGACTGTGGAACTGCCGCAAGGAGCCTGCTGCTCTGGCCCCACCTAGGTACTGGCAGGCATCTGTGCATTCTGGCTCCCTTCTGCTGTCTTTCCCACCCATTGTGTAGACCTTGGGATTGGTACAGAGGATTTACGCATGCAGTTATATGAGAATTTGTCTGCAGCCTACAAAGCCTGGTGGCCTTGTCTCTATCTCAGCACAGTTATGGCTGCTCATTTTGGGTTTCCCTAATTAGGTGCCCCAGATGTGCAACAGGTAGATACACCTCTACAGAAGGGGCCGTGGATGCTTGTGCGGCCCCTTCTTTCGCACAGTTCACAGTGGCACCATCACAGGAGGATGTTCCCTTATTTGCATGGGGGCTTGTACCCCTGCAAGTGAGGAAAGACCATGGATTTGTGCTGTACCACAGATGTGTGTTTGTGTAGTCAAAAGGGCTGTCGGGAGAAGCCTAGACTGTGAGCCACATAGAGGTGGTGCACAGTTAGCGCAGTCTCTGAGGTTGTCCTTGTATGGGAGGTAAGTAGGTGATTCAGGAACTCCCAAGCACATCATGGTAGGGGAGTGTTTCACTCACAGCACCTGCAACAGTGGGATCCCTGCTCCCCTTAAAAATAGGCCGGGTTGCCTCTTGCACAGTAGAAGGTGGATCAACAGCTTCAAAGAGCCGGTCTGTCTTTCAATAATGCACTGCTCCAAGGGAGGCATGTGTTTGCAGCTGAGCTGGGGGCAACACATTTACTGCAATAGGGCGGACTGCCCCAGCGGAGCCATGTGCACCCCGTTAAAGATGCACCAAAGCGCAGGCCAGGTGTCCGTGATACAAGTGCTGGAAATTCAATTACCATGTTGTGTTGTCCCTGGTCGCGTGTTCTTGTTCTGTTGTCGCGGGTGTGTGTTTTCTTGCCCCACCTCCCTGCACTGTCAAACAGGAAACTTGGTCTAAAGCAGCAGTTTTCCCTGAAGGAACCGGTTGCGCTTTAAAAAGAAGGTTTCCACTACAGAATAATCTGCCTCCGAGCTCCTGACTTCATTCACAAAGGGTAACTGGACCCCCTTTACCTTAGAATGCCACTTACCACCTCCTTGGAGTGGTTGGTGTGTAATTATCGCGGGTGGCTGAGGAAGCTGGAATCACCCGTTCTCCCCGTGGCCGGGCTTGGCTCAGCCCCCCCTGCTCCTGGCTGCAATTACCGGAACTTTTGTGGATACTGACCGGCAGGGCTTGGCTCCGCCGGTCACGCTGTCCTTGCCTACAACCCCCAGGATCCCACGGGGCAGGAACACTTTCGGTGCGCGCCAGGAGGCGCATAAAGCCCCGCCTGGTCCCTCGTCCCACGAGGACGCGTGCGGGAGAAGCCCGGGACAAGGGCCCGACCGTCTGTGGCCGTCAGGGGCCAAAAGAGGCCGGGCTGGGCCCCCCCTTACATCTGCGGTATAACACTACCAGAGACATCTATAACAGAGGTGCGAGACATTACTGATTTGGTCATTATTCTTGACTGTTGGTTCTTATTCTGTTCGGGAACTGTTTTAACCTCTTCAAGGATTATTAGATTATTATGGCTAAATCTAACCTTAGAGTGTGCTCTGGGTCTGGGGGGGTGGGGACTTTGGATGCATTCCTTAAACAGGCAGAATCAGTTGTGGCTAAGGAAATCGAACTTGTAGAAAGGAGATTTTCTCTGGATCCATCTTTACAAGTCGTTCTCCCGATACCAACTATAGAGACTTCCATTAGCACCGTTGCTCTTCCCGATTCTATGGGTCCTCTTCAGGTTTCTAATGGGTGTGTTTTAGATGTTAGCTTATCAATTTCCAGTGGCTCTTCCCCTGTACTAAGTTTACCTCCCTCACCCCCTATGACACGCACTAGGCAGTTAAGGACTACGACAGTTAATAGTAGTAAAGCTCTAGCGGGGAAAAGGAAGGCTAGAAACGCCCTTAAAGATAACCGGCAGCAAGCAAAACAGCCTAGGAATATGAAATCTGCATCTGGGTTGCGTAGACAGGAAGCAAATGATACTTACAAGGCTACTGTGGGCAGGGCTCAAGGAGGAAATGTACATAATGAACAAGATGTAGCTAACAGTATGGGGGGGAAGATGTCGGACTTTTTGAGGCTTATGGATGAACGGTTGGGGGCACTTCTATCTCCAGTGATGGACAAACTTGAGTTGTTGCCAACTGAAACCCAAATGTGGTTGCAAATCATTGATACATATCATTTCAACTACTAATGGCGATAAACCCACTCCGTGTATTGCACAGAATGTTTCAACTCGTAAAATGTGTTTCATAACCATAAAAAAAATGTGCTTACAAGGCCTATGATTTTGGAAATGGAAGGGTTTGAGATGGAACAATGGATTTTCACAGTCAACATTTACACCCTGTAAGTGTGGCAGCAGTGAGGCGGGAGAGGCTAGGAGGCCCAAGCATCAATCTTTGGCACAATCCAGCAGTAAAAGAACTAAAGAAATCCCAGCCTGTATGCATTGTAGGAAAGCAAAACTTGTGAGTATCTGAATTGCCTGGGTGAGTATGAAAGAGGCTTTGTCTTCATAGTTCCAGGTGTCTCGAGAGATAGGGCGCAATGGAGGACTCCTGTATTCTATACAGCAAAGGCTGCGGAGTGCTTGGGTCTAGACTCTAGGGCTAGAGTAAGGGCTGCTGAGTTGCCATAAATGTCAATTGCAGTTTTCAGGTGATTCCTAATTATCAAGAAGCTGGGCACATGTGGACAGTTTAGGCTATAGCTCACAGGGGGTTGCATGTAGTTTTGTCTGAAGATAATGTGAGTGATGATAGAAATAGAGCAAAGAACCATGAAGGCACCAAAAGTTTATACTTCATGTTAATGTATGGATCCCATTTTTAGCATCTTCATTAAAGTCACCCCAAATCATAAATCAAAGGACCACATGAAACCTCTTGATCCGAAGGATGCTCTTTCTGATCACAGTACATTAACACTAACAATTCAAGGCTGCTTTTGAGAGACTGCAATAGCCAGGTTTTTTAAGTACGACCATCAAAATTGGGATTCCTTCTATGTTTCTTATTCTACTTTCCCCTGAAATATGTTCTCGCAAAAGCTCAATTTTGGGGGTTTCCTACATCATGGTTCAAAATACCAATTTGCTCCCTTTCAACGTTATTATCCCTCGCGTCGAACTATTGTTAGGACGCTGTACAAGATAATGTCTGCTAATTTAATATCATGGGTGGCTGATCGATACCTCATGGGAGCACATATTGCACTGCGATTCACGTATTTTCTATGCATGGGAGTGTTGTCCGCATATGGGAGGAGATCAGGCCAAACATTTGTATTCTAAGAACAAGAATCTTCTGTAGGTGCTGAAGAAGGGCGAGAGGTTTTAACACTTGGCCACTCCACATTGAAGTTTGCCCACATCAGAGGAGAATGGCGCCACATGTTCTGAGGAATGGTAGGACTCAGGTGGACAAAACCCTAGATGTTAATGTTCTTCAGTCTGGAAGTTGGTTGACTGTCTAAAGTTCCCAAGAGCCCGGGGAGAACAAGAATATTTAGCATAAAAAGTTTGTGCCAAATGGAGATTAGCTGCTTCAGTTCTATTTGTGCAGCAGCCCACGCGGACTGGGCTGGGCCAAGCATGGAATGTGCTGTAAGCAGTGGAACAGCTTTCTGCACAGAAATGTTCAAGAGTTGGGGATTTTGGGATGAGCCTGCATTTGGTCAGGTCATTAAATCACTGTACCTCTGCCTCATTGCTCTGTGACCCTCAGATTGTCAGTATAAGTGCCTCACCTGTATATCACTATATCATCCATAAGGGCCCTTAAGTTAACAGCATTTATGAATCACTGATGCCAATACCTGGGACATTTAGGGCCAGATGAACAAAAGCTTTTAGCATTTCTTAACGAGCCAAATAGCAATTTTGGTCCATTAAGAAATGCAAACCAGCTTTTTATATATGTACAAAGGCCAAACTACTGTCACAATTTGAGTTTTCTACCAAGTACAAATTGTGATTTAGGAAACACAAATAAGGATTACCCATTTGTAATTCCTAAAGCACATGTACAAAGCATTTCCTAAATGCGAATTGGGCATTTCGGAAATGCATTTACCAACAACTCAAAGTCAATGGTAACCATGTGCAAAATTAAAAAAAATGTTTTTAATGTGACATAAAGCGCACATATGCCCCTACGACATATGACTTGCATGTGCAAAACTAATTTTGGGATGCCTCAAGGGGGGCCTTAATCCCAGAGGCACCCTTGGGTTTGGAATTCCTAAATTGCAATTTCCAATTAGGAAATCGCAATTTAGGAAATTCAAACCATTTCATATTTGGCCCATATGTGGGAATGCAACAGCATTTTTTGTGATTTACTAATAACGCTTCCTACTTTTTAGGAAGCATTATTAGGAAATCACAAATTTTGTACATACCATTTTGTGTTTCCTAAAAAGATTCCTGTGGAATCACTATTTAGGAAATGCAAAATAAGAATTTAATACATCTGACCCGTACTCCTGTACGTGGGCATTACAGAGATCACCAATCACCATGCCTTTTGTACTTGTGGGTCACTGACGTCGCCCATGGAGGCTGTGACACCATGTGAACTGTGCATCACGGATATCAAACCAGCCACTTATATTCACCACTGTTGATGGACAGAATGCAGAACAATGTCATACATTCAACCAAGTACAGAGATCTGGGCCTAAATCCATCACTTTTTGCTCACCATGCCATTCCAGTTTGAACCCAGCCATAAGCAAATCAGTCTTGACCCTGTGACCCATGGGAACAGTCCAGCCCGAACTGCCAAGCCAGGTCCTCCCTGGAATGGAAACAAGCATCCTAGGACCGGTTTCGGGCTTTCAGCCCTCATCAGCCAGGATAGCTTGATTCCAGTGGCATGGAGAGCACGGGACTCGCATCTGAGCATACCCATTCCCACTCGGGGTGACAAATGCAAAAACAACAGATGGACAGAATGCAGAACAATGTCATACATTCACCCCAGTACAGAGATCGGGCCTAAATCCATCATCCAGCCCGAACTGCCAAGCCAGGTCCTCCCTGGACTGGAAACAAGCATCCACTGGATTAAAATTGCCTGGCTGATGAGGATTATGAATCCGAAACCGGTCCCAGGATGCTTGTTTCCGGTACAGGGAAGACATGGCTTGGCAGTTCGGCTGGACTGTTCCCATGAGGCACAGGGCCAGACTGATTTGCATATGGCCATGTCTGAACTGGGGTGGTGGAGTGAGCTAAAGAATGGGGATGGATTAAATCAACATCAGTTGACTGGGGACGAGTGTTCGATTTGCTCACACGCTCCGTCCATCATCCCCTTTGGTATCACTTCTATTCACTACTGTCACATCTTTACCTGCGATCACCAATATCTCTCCCCAACCCTCACTGCTCCAGCACCTGCACGTTGCAGATATCATTCCCAGGGACATTACTTCTTTAGGACTGGTCACTCACATGCACCGCAACAGTAGCCGACATCTTTTGATCCTGTGCATCTCTGAAATGATCTCCAGGGACCCTTGCACCTCTATACCTGAGTAACGCTGATGTCTGCCTAACTCCCTCACAGCTCCGCCCCCTATGCATCAATTATAAGGCTTGTTACTGGTGCATCACTGATATGACAATTCCTGTACCAGTGCATCACAATAAACACACAGTAGATGTAGATGTATACCTTGCAAAGTCTCACTCTCTCCCTTCATATTACCTGGTATATTCATGAGGTTACTGAGGAGAGGAGGGAAGGAACTCTTATTTGATGTTTCCGCCATATTTCTGCTTCGGCCGCCTTGACTCAGATGGAGCTTTGGAGAAAGGTCAGTGGGCGAAATCAAATCCACATTGAAGGTGAACAGACACACAACTGGTCTCACAATACAGCAGTAATAACCATCCTCCTCACTTCATACAATTCAATGGAGTCACTCAGTCCCCAATGCAGCCTGTAAATGCTTCATGGGAGTGTCCCTCAGTGCCCATCACAGGCTGCAAACGCTTCATAGGAATCTGAGCTATTTCCCATCACCAGGTGCTCAAGCTTCCTCTAAGCTGCACTAATTTCCCATCTATGGCTTCACACGATTTGTCTGAGCCTCACTCACCATCCCCTTTCCAGAGCCTCGCTCGTGCTTGTTCAGTAACTGAGAAGCTCTAGATATGCATTCCTTGGTGACAGGCTCGCGATTTTAGCAGTGTTCTATTCTTTAAAAATCTTCTCACTTTCTGGGAGTCACTCTTTAGAATGCACAGTCCATAAGTTGAGACGGACCATTGACCATACTTTGGTATTGATGCTTCTCTTTCCCAAACAGCTGGAGTACGTCAGTTAGGAGAAGGACCGCTCAAAGAGGAACTGAAGCTATTGGATCTAGAGCTTTTCAATCCGGAGCTGAAGTTTTGGATCGGGTTCATCTCAATGGGGTGTCGAAGCTATTAGATCTAGTGCATCTCAATGTGGAGTCAACGCTATTACATCTAGTGCATCTCAAAGGGTAGTCAAAGCTAGTGGATCTGGTGCAACACAGGTGAATTCACGCTATTCGTTCTAGTGCATCTTAATGGGGAGTTGAAGCTGGTGCATCTCAATGGGGGGGTGGACGCTAGTGCATCTCAATGGGGGGGTGGACGCTAGTGCATCTCAATGGGGGGTGGACGCTAGTGCATCTCAATGGGGGGGTGGACGCTAGTGCATCTCAATGGGGGGGTGGACGCTAGTGCATCTCAATGGGGGGGTGGACGCTAGTGCATCTCAATGGGGGGTGGACGCTAGTGCATCTCAATGGGGGGGTGGACGCTAGTGCATCTCAATGGGGGGGTGGACGCTAGTGCATCTCAATGGGGGGGTGGACGCTAGTGCATCTCAATGGGGGTTGACGCTAGTGCATCTCAATGGGGGTTGACGCTAGTGCATCTCAATGGGGGTGGAAGCTAGTGCATCTCAATAGGGGTGGAAGCTAGTGCATCTCAATAGGGGTGGAAGCTAGTGCATCTCAATAGGGGTGGAAGCTAGTGCATCTCAATGGGGGTGGAAGCTAGTGCATCTCAATGGGGGTGGAAGCTAGTGCATCTCAATGGGGGTGGAAGCTAGTGCATCTCAATGGGGGTGGAAGCTATGCATCTCAATGAGGGTGGAAGCTAGTGCATCTCAATGGGGGTGGAAGCTAGTGCATCTCAATGGGGGGATTGAAGCTAGTGCATCTCAATGGGGGGATTGAAGCTAGTGCATCTCAATGGGGGGATTGAAGCTAGTGCATCTCAATGGGGGGATTGAAGCTAGTGCATCTCAATGGGGGGATTGAAGCTAGTGCATCTCAATGGGGGGATTGAAGCTAGTGCATCTCAATGGGGGGATTGAAGCTAGTGCATCTCAATGGGGGGATTGAAGCTAGTGCATCTCAATGGGGGGATTGAAGCTAGTGCATCTCAATGGGGGGGATTGAAGCTAGTGCATCTCAATGGGGGGGATTGAAGCTAGTGCATCTCAATGGGGGGGATTGAAGCTAGTGCATCTCAATGGGGGGGATTGAAGCTAGTGCATCTCAATGGGGGGGATTGAAGCTAGTGCATCTCAATGGGGGGGATTGAAGCTAGTGCATCTCAATGGGGGGGATTGAAGCTAGTGCATCTCAATGGGGAGGATTGAAGCTAGTGCATCTCAATGGGGGGGATTGAAGCTAGTGCATCTCAATGGGGGGGATTGCAGCTAGTGCATCTCAATGGGGGGGATTGCAGCTAGTGCATCTCAATGGGGGAGATTGAAGCTAGTGCATCTCAATGGGGGAGATTGAAGCTAGTGCATCTCAATGGGGGAGATTGAAGCTAGTGCATCTCAATGGGGGAGATTGAAGCTAGTGCATCTCAATGGGGGAGATTGAAGCTAGTGCATCTCAATGGGGGGGATTGAAGCTAGTGCATCTCAATGGGGTGGATTGAAGCTAGTGCATCTCAATGGGGGGGATTGAAGCTAGTGCATCTTAATGGGGGGATTGAAGCTAGTGCATCTCAATGGGGGGGATTGAAGCTAGTGCATCTCAATGGGGGGGATTGAAGCTAGTGCATCTCAATGGGGGGGTTGAAGCTAGTGCATCTCAATGGGGGAGGATTTAAGCTAGTGCATCTCAATGGGGGGATTGAAGCTAGTGCATCTCAATGGGGGGATTGAAGTTAGTGCATCTCAATGGGGGGGGGGTTGCAGCTAGTGCCTCTCAATGGGGGAGATTGAAGCTAGTGCATCTCAATGGGGGAGATTGAAGCTAGTGCATCTCAATGGGGGAGATTGAAGCTAGTGCATCTCAATGGGGGAGATTGAAGCTAGAGCATCTCAATGGGGGGATTGAAGCTAGTGCATCTCAATGGGGGAGATTGAAGCTAGAGCATCTCAATGGGGGGATTGAAGCTAGTGCATCTCAATGGGGGGATTGAAGCTAGTGCATCTCAATGGGGGGGGGTTGAATCTAGTGCATCTCAATGGGGGGGATTGAAGCTAGTGCATCTCAATGGGGGGATTGAAGCTAGTGCATCTCAATGGGGGGATTGAAGCTAGTGCATCTCAATGGGGTATTGAAGCTACTGGGGTGCACGTCAACAGAGCTGACGTTATTGGATATAGTGCAACTTGGTGGTGAGTTGGACTCACGGCATGCAGTATAGTAAATAGGAGCTGGACCCACTATACTGATGGGATGTGCTTTTTTTCTGCGCATTGCTCAAAGAAGAATTGATTGAAGAGCCCAAAATGTATGTTTTCTAGGCTACTTCAATCAGATGACATGACCGGATGAGATCCGAATAATAACTACAGGTCGAAATGACGCCAAGCCCTTCCTAAGGTGCATGCTACCTTTCCATAGTTTGTGAAGAGATACTATATATGTACAGATAAGATCTCCACATAGGTCACGAAATTGCATTTCTTGCACTATTTTTGGAATGTAAAAAGTGTATACTCTTCCTATATCACAAACGTAAGAATATTTATCATACAAAATATTTTGTCCTGTACCCTTCTTGAAAATATTTAGGATGATATAAGTTATTGAATGTACACACCTCTAAGCAGATGCACAAGTGTTGATGAATGAGTCCCACAGGATAATGTTTGACTTTATTATATCTACCCATGTTCTTGTGGGCAACCAAAGTTGTCTTTGTATTCTTTCCACGTCACAATGAGACGCTGTTCCAGGCATTAGTTCAGTTACCGCATGTGAAGAGTACAACTCCCTGAATGCATGACTGGTAATTCTTTATATTGCCATTTTCACCCGCGTCTTACTAGGGAAGGGTGGACCATGTCAGGCTACCTCTGTAACTAGCATGTAGTCTCATGTATTGTGTGACATTGTCTAACAGTCCATGATTTTTAGGCAGCATCGCTTCACCTAGATTTTTAAACCAATAGGACAGAGTTAAAAACAATAGCAACCTGCTGTTAGCTTAAAAAAGGACCAGATGTGACACAGGTCAATCCTGGTAGCTAGGGTTACTCTGATGCCAAGACCAGGTTTTGAGGACTCATTTCTGAGAAAGGATTTCGCCACACCCCCTCAAGCAGTGACAGTTAATAGCAATCCAAAAAATATGTTTCTTTACTAAACAATAACAAGATGTGAGACATGAAATGTAGTGAGATTATATGAGACTAGTTCAAACCAGTTACTGACCACCATCCCACAATAGGAATATGCGATACCATCCATACACCGATTGTTTGCATTCCACCCTGTATATTAGACCAAGTTGCTCTGTTAAACCTGCTAATTGAGTTTGTTTTTAGAATTGTAGCACTGGTTAGCAGTAGTAAAATACACAAAGTGCTTGTGCTCTCGCCTTTAAACATGGTGAAATTGGCTAACACCCAATTAACACATTTAAATGTACTTGTAAAACCCTAATGAGGTGGTACAACATGTATACATGGCCTGTAATTTAAATGCTACTAGAGGGCCTTCAGCACCAATTGTGCCATCCACATAAGCAGTCCTTTAAAGCAGTCTCAGGCCTCCTATTGCAACCTGTGTGTAGATTTAAAATTGGCAAAATAAACCTTTTGCTAGGGCTAAAGCTCCCTTTTTAATACCGGTCACCCCTGAGGTACGCCTTAAACAGCCCACAGGGCAGGGTGCAGTGAACATAAAAGGCTGTACATGTACTTTAAGTTTTACCTGTCCTGGTATTGAAAAACTCCTAAATTCGTAGTTACCATTGTGTGGCCTACTTCTGCCACAGGATAACATTGGGTCACCTCTTTACACTTGTGTATACAAAGTGCTAACTTTCTACTGAGAGCTAGTAGGAAAGTCTAGTTTGGTCACTAAAAAATTGCAATGTAAAACCCTCTTTAACTGTAAAATTGCATTTTAAGTCAGTTCTGAAAATGCCACTTTTGGAAAGTTCACAATTTTCTTGTCCCAACCTTCAGGTGCATGCAGCCTGTATCCTAGGTCATATGACTGGGTATAGCTGGAAGTGGATCTTTGTGTATTACTCCAAGACAGTGAGACAAATACGTGTTAGCAGGATGGGCCGTCTGTCAGGATGAGGGGAAGAGAAGCTCTGGGAAAGTCAATGGCTGCCATAATAAATCTGTCTCTACTGAACAAAAATGAAATCACTATTTCTTAACAGAGGACAGAACCAGGGGTGGAAAGGAGGCTACAACACTCCCTCACTTTGGAGAAGGAATTTTGTTCTATTCTGTCAAAATGTTTAGGGAATAGGGACATTTAGCAGTTGCAAAACCAGAGATTGACCAAATCTCAGAATTTGGTATCGCTCCATTTTGAAATTCGGCACAAGGTTACAGAATCTCACAATGGTTCTCAAAGGGTATAACTAACCGTTATTTGAAAGGGGCATGCATAGGGCTTCTCTTCCAAATAACCATTTGGTACGGTATGTATCAATATTTTTTACCAAAATCTGTTTGCAAAACACTGACATTTTACCAACTCCCAGAATGGTGTGGTAAGCCTTTCACAAAAGTCATATGGTCCCCTTGTTCTTGTTACCCTCTGTTAATGAGGAAAAAAAGGAAAAAAAAAGTTTGTTGTGGAACAGGAAGTGATCCAGGGGACCGCTGTGTTCTCTCGAAACTTTGTAAATGTTTTTATTAAAATGTAGCACCATTTCCTTTAAGTAAAACAGGCTATATTTAAAATATATATTTTCACTCAAAAAACAAAGTTTACATGGAAGTTATAGTTAGGCTCACATTTCACTTGTACAAAATTAAAATTCAGTAGTATTAGTTGCCCGAGTCATCTGTCTTATGCCCTTCTAACGCACTGCTTATGACCTCACATATTACATCACTCATGAAAGGGTCAGTGACATCACTTTTGACATCATCCACTAAACCACTCAAACACCTACTCACACCCCCATTCAACATCTCGTACACACCTCAGACACACACACACACATTCACAGACCCATACAACTACTGATACACAGCCACTCGCTCAACCATAGAGCCACTCACTCACTTATACAGGCACTGACACAGCCACTCACTCACCCATACAACTTCCCACACATCCATTTCTTCAATAATACAACCACTCACAAGGCAATTTTAGGCAATCAAGCAGCATTTGTATAGCGCAGCACTGTCACCCTGTAGCGACTGGATTTTCAGACCAAGTAATCAGCTTACCAATCATAGTACACCCAGCCGCCACCCTTCTCAGGCCCTATAGAACACAATACCTAAAATACCTACCTGAGAATGGGAAAAATGACAATAAACAAGCTTATATGGTCAAAGATATACACTATATCCTATAGTTACCTCCCTGCACTTACCACTTGTATAACGTCCACGGACGATCTCATTAACGCCCACTGATGGATGATCTCACCAACGCCCACTGATGGATGATCTCACCAACGCCCACTGATGGATGATCTCACCAACGCCCACTGATGGATGATCTCACCAACGCCCACTGATGGATGATCTCACCAACGCCCACTGATGGATGATCTCACCAACGCCCACTGATGGATGATCTCACCAACGCCCACTGATGGATGATCTCACCAACGCCCACTGATGGATGATATCATTAACGCCCACTGATGGATGATATCACTAACGCCCACTGATGGATGATCTCACTAACGCCCACTGATGGACGATCTCATTAACGCCAATTGACAATCTCATCAATGTCTATTGACGATCTCTTTAATACCCATCATTTGAGTGTCTGATGAGAGCCAATTTCCCTAACACATGGAATAGGGGCCTGACCTTCCCAAGCAGAAACTATTAGGTCAAATTATTCCCACTGGAAGTTATTTCCTGTCATGAGTAACATATCCTCCAGTCATCAGTTACCTGTAAGAATGGAATTGCACATCCTTCTATACGTCAGCACCTGTCTAAAAAGAAAGGTTAATCCGGTCACAGAAACATTCAAGTGCAACTGCTAATCATTGGTGTCTCTTTATTACATAATGATGATAGCACAAGACAAAGAAAACATTGCAATATAGTAGGAAATTATTGGTGCAAGTGGGAACCTAAACATAACCTAAGAAGCAAAAAGGGGGTGAATGATTACATATTGCAAACTAGCTAAAAGCACCTCACCGTAGTCTCACGCATTCCAGCCTCAGCAGCTGAGCTGGTTCCTCGCTCTCTCGCTTCGGTTCATTCAGGACTGTCACCACCAAACCACCATCACCAACGGGCCAACTTCTGATGTTCCTCAGCCTCTGCACTCCACTGGCTCCAAAAACCAACTCCAGATGTAACTCCAACAACAACCAACAGTTCCAGCTCTTCCATCTGACTTCCAACTGAACTGGACTGCACTAAACTCCAACTGACTTCACCAACTCCGAAGACCAACTGCTCCACTGCTCGTCGTTAAAATGGGAGGCTCTCTCCTCATGGAAATTTCCAGCCAGCAGCCCGCCTCCCAGCAGATTCCTGCCCCAATCTCTGTGCTCCCTACGCACCCCCAGTGGCCAACTGGTGTTGCGTCTAGAACAGAAAACAAGTACTTTCCTCCGATAAGAGCAGGTTCCTTCCAGTTTGCAAATAGCAAACAACAAGTCACAACGAAAACACCAACCCTGACCTACAAGCGCCTCAGAGTCAGGGCAGAGACAAAATGGAGTCGCTCTTGTATAGGCCTCTAGGCTCGAAAAGAGGCCAAAGAGACATAGAATCATGTCAAAGCAAATAGGCAAACCTTGCAAATAAGTAAGATAAAGTCGGAAATAAAGGACATATCATCATATACTGAGATGGCGGTGGACAATGGTCACCACCAGTCCAAATGGTACAAATTAGCGTGACGCCACACACCCCTTGGAGTATCTGGACGCTGTGGAAGCAACGTAAGAATAAAGGTCAGAAGCGAGCAAAAAGAGGCAGAATAAAAGTCAGAAAGGAGCAGAAAGACAAAATACAGGACAGAAGCGAACCGAGAAGAAGAAATATGAGCAAAGGAGGAACAAAATAAAGGGAGCAAAGGGTAGTGGACTGCAGGCAAGCTGGACAGGAGGACCATTGCAGGGGGAGCTGGCCCAAGGACCTGCCATTCACTCACCCTTACAACTTCTGAACACTGCTATACAGTCAACCGTACTACTACTCATACACCCACCCACACAACGACTTACATACCCATTCACACATCCATACGCCACCTACACACCGTCTTACTCACCCATACAGCCACTGATCTCCAATGCAGCCCCTCACACAATAACTTACTTGACCAAATACCCTCTCAAACAGCCAAACACACCTACACATCCACGTATTCTGCCACTCACTCACATAATGTACTCAAACATCCACTCACCCACACATAGAGCCACTCACTAATACAGCCACACACTCACCCAGCCATACAGTAGCTCGCATACCCATTTATTCACTCGTACACATACCGTGTTACACACCCATACAGCCACTCATACACAGATTCAGACAGTCTCAGAGCCACTCATATGACATATGTTAGGAATAATATCACTCATTAGTTGTAAAAGAAACAGTAATTTAACTTGAACAGTAGCTTACTATATATCTGTAAGTGTCAGGAAAATGTACAAAACAATTTCACTTACAGGATGATGTCATCAGTGATGTCACGGGCTGTCATGTGTGAATTAATATGTGAGGTCACAAGCAGTGCATTATGGGGCTTAAAATTATAGTAAGCTCAGGTAATTATAACTGCTGAATTTTAATGGTTTTGTATGAGTGCAATGTGAGCAGAACTGTATCGTCCCTGTAACCATTGGCTTTTACAGTGAATTTTAATGTTTTTTAAAATTGTATTACCCAACTGTAACCTTTGAGAGTGGGTGCGTGAGTGGCTGTATGGGTCTGTGTGTGGGTACGTGAGTGGGTGCATGAGTCTGAGTGGATCTGTGGGTGCATGAGTTTCCTAGAGGTGTTCTTTTCCATCAGGTGTCCCTCACAGGCATCTATACTGCTGCCAGAGGTTCAGGTTACCTCCACCCTTGCCCCTTCTACTGTGTTTTATCTTTACTTTTTCTACTGGGGATTGTTCCTGGACGTCTAAATTAACGGCTGCAACTTTCTACTCAGGTTGTGACCAGTCAATCGCAGCATTTCTGTTTGTGCATGATTTTGAGAATCATTTGAGGAGGATCTACATCCCTAGATATTAAAAGAAATCCAAATGTGTAGAAGTCTAAAACTACTGAACGGATTTACACCAAATAACAAAAAGCACTCTTTCTGGACCAAAAGCAAGCTTTCTGCCAAACATGGCGAAAATCCATCAAGCGGTTCAGAGTATAGTTGTGTTCAAAATCGCTACAGTAAGTAACACAGGACACACATTTTTTTTTACTTCCCATTGTTCCTCAGCCCAGGCTTGATGGATGGCCCCAAAACTTTCCATGACCAACTAAATCGGCACACATTTTTGGGAAACTTTTGTGAAGATTGGTCAAACAGCGCCAAAAATATAGGCAAGTCAAAAATGCTTTTCCTATGGAAACATGGTCCTCACTATAACCACCTACTGGCGACTGCCAGTAGGTAGCTACATATTTCATCCTACTGGCAATAGCCAGTACGTAGTTATAGTTACGACCAACTATTCCTATAGACAAAAAGGAGTTCAGGGAGATTGTTGGTGAGCACATAGAGCTGACCTCTTTATTGGCACTTCTGAAATATGACAGGAACGTCTCAGGGACCGCCATGCGGTTGGTCACTATTACCCTGCTGCTTGCAAGATGTAAGATAGCGCTGAATTGGGCCCGGGGGCAGCTATTGACATTGAAAGAATGGCATAAGGACATGGCATATTGTAACATACAGTGATAGTAATCATGGACTGTTAGAGATGGTTAGCCAGCCTGAAAGATATATGGGGACTCTATCAGGCTTTTCTAGCCGTGACTAGTGAGACAGACAAGGTCGAAGCGAGTGAAGAAGATAGAGCGGGTGCTTTGTGAGTGAGTTTGCAACAGGAGAGTATGTTTGTTGGCACAGCTCAGTTAGCGGGTGACTAAAGACCCTGTGTTGTCTCACATTGTGTATGCTTTGCATGGTGTTTGCCTATGCACTTGCACAGACAAATTGCTAGAGACCCTGCCTACCCTTCGGGGGAGCTATAGCCATTTGGGGGATGTAAAGGAAAACTTATTTACTGATGATCCTAATGTCTATATTGTATGCATACTTGTAACCCTGACCAATTGTATTGTTTTTCACTATTCACGCCCCTCGTTTCCAATCGTACCGTACAATGCCAGTGAATTGCTTGTCAATATTCTCTGTATGGTTCTTTCAAAACTAAAATAAAGTTAAAACATTTTTTTTTTTTTTAAACCTATTCCTATAGACAAAGCACTTTTGTTTTGCACAATATCTTTGGTGCAGTTTGATAAATCTTCTCGAAAAATTCAAACTAGTTCAACACTAACTTAAGCTGGTGTGTGGAAAGTTTTGGGGTAATTTGTGAAGCGGTGGTGAGAAAAAGAGGGGGGGGGTCTTAAAAAAAGAGTTCTCCCCATGCAGAGTCTATTGGGATTTGCAAGTTTTTTGACACACTACAACCCAAACCGCTGAACGGAATGACGACAAAATGTGTCAAGTGGCCTGCCACCTCCAGGCTAGTACCACCCAAAAGGTGGGCTACACTGGGGTGGACACTATTTGCCAAAAGTAGTCTTTGTGATGGCATACTTAGGAATTCTGGAACAGTGTTATGCCCACTTCCCACAGGAAGTAGTCCTATATGAGGCGTAGCAACCCCAAGGGTAAGTAGCCCATTGGCTACTACCAGACACTCCCCTAATGCCCCTACATCCAGTATTTAGGGGAGTCTCTGGCACCAGAGAACCAGACCCTGACAACCTAAGAGAGAGAACACTGAAGAGCCACATAAGCAGAGAGGGGAGAAGAAGCAGCTGACCTGGTAGCACCTCTGCCGCCTGTCTGTATCCCTCGTCAAAATCTGCTTCAAAGTGGACTAGTCCGGCAGCTGTTAACTCCAGAAGCTTGGGAAGACTGCCTGCCTTTGACAAAGACCCAAGATCGCCTGTGAACAAAGGACCTGCTCTCCTGCACCCTGCAGGAATCCTAAAGCTAAGACTGAGGCTTCCGGAACCGTCACAAAAGTGACACCTGAAGTAACCACTGCATCAGTCGCCCTCGGCTAGAGCTGAAGTGGACCAACGGTGTCAACAAGGTCCCCCAGCCCTCGAGCCAATCATGGATTCACTCCTCGTGGACACACTGATGCCTGGACTCACCCCTTACGGACTCCCCGATGTCACCTGCAGCCTCTGCACGCAGCCCGCCCTCCCCCGCCCTCGAATGAGACTGCTCCAGGTAAGAAAATCAAACACCTTAAGCCACCTTTGCATCCGGGCTATGGAGAAGAGGACCCAAGGTGTCCCTAGTCCCAATAGCATTGAAAGACTACAAACCCCCTGTTGGTTCACCCTGAATGGCCTTCCAGCCAGAGCATGCAGCCTCTTTTCGCAACCAATCGCCAAAGAAATCTATTGGGCTCCAGACTCCTTTGCACCCTGCACCCGGCCGCCCCCATGCCTTTGGCGGTGTGTTGCTGTGGCAAACTTGGACCTTGCCCACCGCGCACTTTAACTCCTGGAGATTGGTCCTGTACGTTGCTGTATTGTATCTGTTTGCAGAACCTTTTCTTCCTTCCATATGATAACATTGCAGACCTCAAAAATGTCAGGGTCCACTTTTTGACCTGAAAAGAATTTATATTTAAAAACATGCTTACCTGAATGATTTTTCTCTGATTTCTAAACATTTATAAAGAGACTTGCTATTTTTATAAATTGGTGTGGATCTCCTTGAGTGGTATGGGTCATTATTTGATTATTGTGTGGATTTGCAAATGTCTTTCACTCCTTGTTAAGCATAAGGCTGCTTGACTACACTACCCCCTAACCGAGTACTTTGGGATTGTATAGCAAGCCCCCGTCCACTCATATGGGAACCCCTGGACTCTATACACTGCATTTCAGATTTCTGATATATCACACAAAGAGCCAGCTTCCTACACCTGTACTGAGCTGCAGTCTGGGATCTTGCAGTTATTAAACTGTTCTTGCTTGCTGTTCATTACTTTATTGCAGACTGGCAACAGAAGCCCTCCTATCAACAAATAGGCCAACGGATTCTGCCAGTGTCCCTCACCGAGGAAGCTGCTCAAGTCCAAGGCTGCAATGTACAACATTCGTCGCTCTGTCGTACAATGTTCTTTGCTATGCGTGAAAGTACGGACTTAAACACCTCCACTTTTATCAATAAACTGGAATGGAGATGGATTCCCACAGTATTTGGGTCCTGAAGTGGTTAGATCTTTATCCAGCAATCAAATCCATCATCCAGACCACCCAGAGCTCGCTGAACCAGATTACAAGGCCTTGCTCAGAGGTGGTTTCTTTCTTTAGTTTTATTGTGTTGTTTGGTAAAGCGCTTATTTGAGATAGAGCGATTTTTTTTAGGTCTGGCGGCAGACAGCTTCCTTTGACAGAAAGACCTCAGGCCATCAATTCTTCAAATAAGCACAATGTGAAGCAATACAGAAGAGTTTGCTTTGAGCCAGCCCCTTTCATCCACTGGTTTCCATGCCTTTTGCATGGTTACCATTGTTGAGTGGGGCTCTCCACCAGGCCACGGCATTTCGAAGAAGGTTGCATTGTCCCATTCGTGTTCCAATAGGGGTTGGCATCCAGTTTGCCTTTTGTTAAACTGCAGATATGTTGTGTGTATTCTTTTATATAAACTTTGTTGACACAATGGCAGTTTGATTTCTATTATTTGACATTTTCTTAATTTTACAGTGACATTCATTTATTGTACTTGCATATTCACCAGCTTGGCTTTCCTATCTTGGATTTGCTGCTTTTTTTGCTCACTCGGTAAAGCGGTGCATGCACGTAGGCTTTCTAAAGATGTATTGAAAATACTGACCCTTTGTGAAAAGTTTCCAATGTGAAACA
The DNA here is from genome assembly GCF_964261635.1 of Lissotriton helveticus. Lineage (NCBI taxonomy): Eukaryota > Metazoa > Chordata > Amphibia > Caudata > Salamandridae > Lissotriton > Lissotriton helveticus. The sequence goes on along the minus strand of NC_136073.1, from coordinate 114,481,203 downwards.
TTTTGCCATTTAAGAGTTTTAAGTTCACACTCACAATGCAAACTTGCTCTTCTGACACCTTTTCTTAACACTTTTTTCAGGGTGCAATCAATTTGTCAATTAGTTTATTTGTTACGGAACTCCAACGGAGGTCCACAAAAATACACCAATACAATAAAAAAGCATACTTTATAACAAATACAAAATCTACCTTAAGCAATCAACAAAACATTACACATACCAACTGAACTAAATTTCAGAAGTTCTAATAAATAGCCAGAAATGTTTTTAAAAATTGAAATATTCTATGGCAGATCATTTCCTTAGGAGGGGACAACACAAAAGATCGAGCCTCCTCAGCGGAACGAATATTAAATTTGATAAAAGAGGGTCTCAAGAACATACGCCTTGCCCTTAAAAGTGCAGGACACCCAATTAGCACATGATTGAGATCCTGTATTTGGGAGCGGCACAGTTCACAAATTCTCTCGTCTCTAGGAGTTTTTTCCCAAATGCCCGTTACGTCTCTCAAGGGCAGAAGGTTAATTCTTAAAAGAAGTATTAATCTTCTGATGCCATGTGGAACATTCCATGAGAGATAGGGCTGAGGTCCGCTCCCCGTCGCACTCACACTGATCACCTCGATACGAACTTTAGGATGACTTAAGGCTATGTCTCTTGTTGTACTAATCGTGCTTACAGACCTCTTTAAAAACGACTTCAGTACAGACTTTGGCATGGGTGAGTCACTATTTAAATTGAGCCCGAATAGATTTGCATGAGCGAAAGATCTAAAAAAAGCGGATTTCTCTTTTAGTTTTACAAAAATTTCCAGCTTCAAAGCGGCCCTTAAAGAGCCCTCAACCCCCCAGCAGAGAGAGTTCCCCCACCTCAGGACCGCTGCCAGGGAAGAAGTGTAAGAAGAAACTAAATGAAATTAACGAAGAACATGTGGGGCTGCCATGGAATTTAGATTACAAATGTGACATAAGAACCGGCCTTCAGCCTTATCGAAAGAGAGCCAGTAATTCCTATCCAAAACTTCTGCAGCATAGGTTAAAGTCGGGGGAATTTTAACCTTAAACACTGACAGAACATGATTAAAATGACGTCTCCCACAGGTCTTATAAAATCTAATTAGAGCTCCAGCCTGGGAGGCGGCCTTACCAACACACCGGTTGATGTGCTCTGAGTCACGCCCGGTTTTTGAAAAAACCTTCCCTAAATACAGGTACGCATTGACCAATTCAAGTTCTTCCTGCCCCAACAGCCATTTATACCCCTTCTTTATTCTAAGACCTTTCTTGCGAAAGAATAACATTTTACTTTTGGCAATGTTGATTTTCAAACAATGCTCCTCCGCATAATTAGTCAAGGCATCCAGACGACGCTGCAAACCAATGGGGGTTAGATCAAAAATAGCAACGTCATCTGCATATAGTAGAGTACCAATAGACATTGTACCAATTCTAGGGGCATCCCCCTTCGCTAAATTTACTTTCTCAGGGAGGTCATAGATATAAAAAGAGAACAAAAGAGGGGTCAACAGGCAACCCTGCTTGAGGCCATTATGTGTATTAATCCTGCAGGAAAGCCCCTGCGAGCCACCCATCACTTGACACCAAGTGTCTGTGTGTAATTCTATTATGAGACCCAGGAGATGGTGTGGCATACCAAGATGAGAGAGCTTTCTCCACAGCGTCTGACGATCCACTTTGTCAAACGCCGTGGAGAAATCAATAAATGCTGTGTAGACCAACATGCCTTTTGAGAAAACATATTTCTCCACAATAGTCTGAACGACCGCGATGTTGTCCAGCGTTCCGTGGTTCTTTCTGAAGCCTGCCTGTTCTGCCGGTAAGATGTTCTGGTCTTGGGCCCACTGCTGCAAATGCTGAAGTATACTTTTTGCAAATAATTTGCCCGCAGCGTCCAGCAGGGTTATCTGTCTGAAGCTAGTAGGTGACCTTTTTGAGCCCTTTTTATACAGCGGGACTATGATACTCCCCTTCCAAGATGAGGGAATGCTAATCGATTGAAAACAAAAGTTAAACAGTGGCACCAGGAAAGCTCCCCATGCGACTGGATCCCGTTTAATTAGCATGATCGGTATACCATCAGGGCCTTGAGTACCAGAGGTTCTAGCGTTCTTTATGTAACCCATCACTTCAGCCCTTGATGGGGGACCATAATCACCGTAACCAGCCTCCTCTATTACAGGCATCTGAAATGGGACTGAGCTATTGAGTTTATATAATAAAGAAATAGTCCACCCACTCACTTTCTGGGATCGGGATCGGAAGTGCCCTCTGTCTGGAGTCCCAATACTCTGCGATCAGGTGCCAATACTTTTTTGAATCTTTGGCTTTTGCTGCTTCTCTCACCCAATCCATTTAGCATCCATCTCGTCTCTCCTTACTCTTAATTTATAGCGGCCTCTAACTCGCTTTAGGCGATTAATTTCCTGTTGCACGGCTGTGGAAAAATGTTTGTATTGCTTCCGCCCTAAATTGTTAATTTCAAGGTTTAAGGCCTTCAGGATAGGGGAAACCTGAATTACTCTGCATCGGCCAGAGGATACTGAGCTTAAGTTTGTTATCTTCCTCATTTGTGCCTCAAAAAATTGCATGATATTAGCGTACGCGTTTCCGTGCTGTTCTTGGAAAGTTTTTTTCACTATCGCACCTACCTCGACTATTTTTTTGTGTCCAAAATGAACGCCCATTAGATTTATTAAAATCAATCGAGCCATGGCACAAGTGCCCTTAATTCAGTGCAGGTAAGTTAAAGGCCAAAGTCAAGCCTATTACACTATGATCACTCCATACTGACGGGATAACCTACATTTTCACAAGCCCCAAACATTTGATACGAAATGGCTACATAATCCAATAAGCTTTGTGTACGAGAGGAAAGAAAAGTAAATTGAGCTGGTTTATCAACTGACATCCTCCCATTTAGGATAACCAAATCTGTACTTCTAATGCTATCCAAGCAGAAGGAAGCCCCGTTTATCCGTTTTTATTTTATTCGGTAAAAAGGATTCAGGAATATGCCAAATTTCCTCTTTGTCTGAGTTAGCATATATTGCCTGCGATGAATTGGAAATTTTTGCATTTAGATCTCCCACTAATACCACTAAAGGGCATTCTTCCATGGTGGCTATTTCCTTAATATATAAAAAAAAGTAAACGCAACAGAGAATCAAAGTTTTTACCTGGGGGAACATAGAGATTTGCCACCAGGAAGAAGGAAGACCTACCAAACTCTCCTAGACATGCCAACTTCATGCAAATGCAAAGATTAGACGGGTGATAAAAGACTTTTTGATTCCAATTAATACTGTTCTTAAGCAAAATGGAAACCCCACCACTAGCATGTCCCCTTTCAGAATGCTTAGCATAGCAAGAGAAGGTAAAAAACCCATTACAATCAAAATCTTTACACGCCCAAGTCTCTTGTAAGCATATAATCAGAGGATTGAAAGATTTTAAATAATTAAATTTCTCCTCATCATGTCCCAGACCGGCCATATTCCAGGACAGAAGAAGCCCCCCCTGGCTACCTTAGAGGAGCGCTTCTTTCTACCTCTGTACAATTGGTGTTCAGAGTTTTTGCTACCCAACTCCACTGGGCTAAGACATCTTCTTTGTTAGGAGAATGATGTGCGACTACAGGGTCAGACACCAAATTTATTGATCGCCCCTTTTTATTTAATGAGACCGTAATATTTTTAGCATTGCCAATAGAGAACTCTAGATCAGGGCCCATAGCGTCCCACACCACAGAGGTGCCCTGCCTCTGATCTTGTGGGCGTGGGATTGAACTGCACCTGGTAGAATAATCCTCAGAATTTAATACAGAAATTATGTCCAGCCCTCGTTTAAAAAAGTGCTCACAATTCTGTATGGCCAAATTGGCCACAAGCAAAGAGCAAAAGGTGACTCTAGAAAAGGAAACATTCTCATGCTCAATGATATTCACATTTAGGATATCCCTACTTTCTATCAACTTCAATGCCTCTATTTCAGAGAAATGTTTGAGAATAAGTCCTCTGTTTATCGGATCAGACTCAGTCTCAAATAGCCAGATGAAGTCCACTATGGGTGATAAGGCAGTCTGCACCATATTATCTTTCTTTACAGCATCTCTTGGGGGAATCCCTAGAGGCACCCTATCTCCATAGTTAACCGTCTGTACTTTCACCTTGAACTCAAACGGCATGCGAGACCCTACCTTTAGGTTGTCGTCAGGTCCATCCCCCCGTTCTATAGACCATGTTAAAAGTACATGGTCTCCACCTCCCTGTATTTTTCTCCTCCCCAAGAGATGATCCCCCTCACTGGACTGAAGAGGATGGGGTATTAGTGGGGATTGCAACGGAGGACTTGATGGCGCCACTGCTGCGCCGGTGACCCCTGCTCTCCCTTTTGGGGATGGAAGTACTGTGACGGGGATCCTAGAAACACCTTCCCCAATTAACAGTTTGGAACCACCCTCCTCCATTACAGTGTGCGCAACATTATGGCTATCTGGGATCTGTTTAAAATGTAACTTTGAAATTTTCCGTTTAGGGAATCGTCTTTCTTTTTTGGTTCTTTTTCCTTTTTTCCCCCTTGCTTTTTTTTGCAGGCTCTCCCCTCTTCCCTACTTTAATTCCCGCGTTCTACAAAGAATTTAAAAGTTGGACCTGTGGGGCAGATGGAGTTAGGGCCTCCCCCTCTATCCCTCCCCCGCCTTGTTGCCCAACATTTACCTCGATTTTCTCTGTTTCCTCAATAGCTCCACCAGCCCCCCTTTTCCCCTTAATAAACAAAGGGTAAAGTTTTATTGGGACATGTCCCAAAGGAAGGCCCACTACAGTTTCCTCAAAGAGTGAGCTTAAACAAAGCTCTTCATTTTCAAGGTTGCAGGAAGATTCTATTGGGGGCAGTGAGGAGAAGGGCGTACCTGCTTGAATAGACACATCTCTCTGCTCTACACGAGGTACAGGTAAAAGGGGTCTAACGTCAGGTTGTTCGTCCAGACTTACGGGAATGACAGAGGGGTGAATAATGGTGCCTAATTTATTCACTTTTTGAACTTCAAACAGCATTACGGAAATCATTTCCAGCATGTGATCTGAACTAAAAACAGATTTCTCCAATAAAGACAAAATAGAACTTAAAAGTCTTTCAACGCAGACAAAATATTCTGAAGACACCCCATCTTTATCCTTAACTGGCTTTGCTTGTGAGCAAGGCAAAAATACATCATGGGCATCATGAGCGTCATAGACAGACTCCACAGAATTATCATTCAGAGGACTTGTACTACAATATAATAGGGGCAAAGAGAAGCGCCTGAGAGGGGAGTTTGCATTGCAGATGTTCTGCTCCTTCGGGCTGCTCATTGGATACCCATTCTTTACAGGGATCTTCACAGGGTTCTTCACAGGGTTTACATTGGTAGCTCCCCACCCCCTTGTTTGAGCTTCAATGTCAATGTCTGGGAGTGTAAAGTCTTCCCTTAGATTGGATTCTCCGCTAAAAGAAGGCTTCTCCACCATTGCGACAGTGACCTTCCCGACTTCCTCCAGAGTGAACACGGTGTGCCCAAGCACACCCTCTTCACTGAGCACCGTGCAAGTGACTCCCTCCATAGGGGCAACGTGTACACCCATGATCTTGCGGGATGATTTTTCTCCGCTTAGTGTAGTGGATTACTGATTCTGCTGGTTAAGAGGCCAATCCAAGTCCAAGCCCATACCTGCTTGCGAAGAAACGTCCGAAGCAACAGGTATACCGGCAGCAGGAAGCTCCACTTCTAATGGGTTTGAAGGGTTATAAAGGCTATGTTGTGACTGAGGACCGTTGGGTTAAAGGATTACCGCATGGGCCAGGGACCGAATTTATCCTTAAAGATGTGACCGGTAGAAAGCTGACTAAGTCATCTTCCATACCTGATCTTATCTGGCCCCTTGCCCCTTCTTGGGGCATTACCAGGCCCCCCGTGGAGCCATAAGGGTTTCCCTGGGCATCCCCTGTAAAAAGGAAGGGTGATGTTCCTGAGGCAGACTTAAAATGCGGACTATTTTGCTCCAATACAGCCTCCGTAGGAACTATCAGGGGATCTTTCCGGAAGAAACCAGTAATAGTTGGTTGAGATTTGTAACAAAGATGTTGTAAGTTTTTAGGTCCACTATATGTTCTCCTTAATTTCCTTGTACAACTAGGAGATGAGGTAAGTACGCATCCAGAGCGTAGTTTTCTGGAAGTCATCTCACATGTAGGATGGGGACCCGTAGGATGAGGACCCGCTACGACCCACTACGACCACCGCCTTGACCTTGGCTGCCTCAATCAATGCACAGGACCTCAAAAATATACGAAATTAAATGTTTATGAGGTGCCCTTGCGATAGTGTGCGCCGCAGGGATGCTGTAGGATGTAATCCCTGTCCCTGTCCTCTGATGGCGCAACCGTTGCAGCCCCCTGTGGACTGTTTGATGGCGATTTGGTAGCAGCCCTCTCCTTTTACTGCCTGAGGCCACCAATTGCCACCGCTCACCAGATAGAAACGGGAGAGGGAAACACCTCTCCCACTGTGAAGCCAGCAACAGCGGTGATGGCAACGGTAATGGCAATGGGCGAGTCTGAGGAAATTGAAGACAGAATTCGAAGACAGAAACGCGGGAGGTCACGTCACACCAAGTCCCAACAATTAGTGCCACCACTGCGCTCACTGGACTCTTGGGTCTCTCAGCCCCCCGCTTTATGGTACTCACAGCGCTGCCCTCCGCTTTATTGAAGATGTACCGCCTCCTGCGGGAGTTGCGGCATCGTTGTCACCTGGGCGTCCAGACACTCACGGCACTTTCCACACTGCAGTGCCGCCACTGCCAATCTTTTTCCATTCCTTTTCCGCCGTATAGCGGTATTCTCTACACCGAGGGTTGACTGCCTCGCAGCGAGAAAGCCAAAGAAAACCAGAGCTGCCGGAGCCGCTGCTCCTCCCGCCTCACTCCTTCACGTTCCTTCTCACAACTTGCAACTCGCCGACTCTGCGTCTCTGCTGCTCTCTAGCGGTTCATTCCACTTGCATTTTCAGGGTGCAGCTTCACCCTGATAATAAAGACTGTTCAGGGCCCCTAATCCCAGCTTTAAAATAGACAAAGATGTTGATTGGTTATTGAGATGTTCTCCCACAACAGCTGGTGGTAAGACAGTCACTGATCTGTCAAACACATCCCCAAACAATAAGCCACACTAATTGGCTTTGCCAATGCCTGTCACTGTTGCCGACCGCTTTGCAGGGTCTGAAGGTGTAGATACAGAAGTATAAGGATCTGCCTGTTGTAAAGTCAGCTTTGTCCTTGACGAAGGTCGATCTGCACTCGGCAGGGCCCTCACTGGTGTAACAGGGGTACCACTAGCCTTAAAGTGAAGAGGTGTCTGTGCATACATCCCCTTGTCTGTGCATACATCCCTGTGCCTGGCAATACAAAACCACCACTGATCGCTGCAAAGGGGACCCTCAGACTCCTGTGCCCCGGTGCGACTGCACCTGCTGCACTATTGATGGCTCTGTCCCTTATCAACAAAGTGGGTTCATGGAATGATGTGAAACCCTCAGTGAAGGAGCAGGGTTTTTGTCTTTTCTTGAAGGCTGCCAGAATTCGGAGATTTCTAAATCCGGCATTCGCCTTGTCCAAAGAGAAAGCAGGTGTGAAGTTGCAGCACTCCAGAAATCAGCTTGAGAGATCCACTTTTCTTGTTTGTTGTGATTTTGTTTCCCGGACGCGCGCTCTGTGCTGGCTGTTTCTAGGCGTGGCCTGAGGTCCGAAGAAAAGAACAGAAGGACTGGGAACACCAGTGGCGGCGCCAGTGTGCACTGGGCCCTCGTGCAAGGAAGGAAATGAGCCCCCTGCTGCCCGAAGTGTGAAGTACAGCAACAATCAGGGTTCGGTGGGCCCTTCTGGCCCGGGTGCCACTGCAGCCATGATAGATACACCCCAGGGGGAGACCGGGATAAAAAAATCACGAGTGAAGAAGAAGGCGCTAGGAGGGATGCAGAGGAAAAAAAAACTCTGAAATGGAAAGGTGGGCTGTCCTCCAGAGTTCCCCAGCCGTCGTCTGCTCAATTCAATTCAAAGACTGCTTTATTCGATTTTGATTAAAAACCATAAAAGCGCAGTAAAAAACAATTTACATTTTAAAAAAGTTTACCCTAAAAGTTACATAAACATTACTATGATTCATTATAATACAATAGAAAAAAAAGCAGCTCATATTAAGTACATAGAAATGTTAAACTGGCTCAGAGAGCTAATTATAAGTTAATTCAATGTGATACTGTGTCTGATTACATCTTTTAAAAAAAGACGACATGAGTAACAGTCAGTTCTTCCTCCAGCATTTGAAGCGTCAAAAGTGCTGCTCTACATTATTTAATACCCCACTTTTTCAGGATAAATATTGTAAATGTAAATGTATTTATATAGCGCAAATCCCCGACACGGTATCTAAGAGCTTGCTTAGGGAACCCGTCCTGGTATTCCCCTGTGAGATACCCCGGCAGGGTGTCCACAAGGTGAAAGCCAGGCATCCCGCCGCGAGGGGCCGTAGTGGAGATTAAGCAAGCTATTGCCCAGAGTCGCAGAGTGTGACCCCGTGAATCGAGTAGGCACCGGAACGAGAATTATCGAGTCCGTGGAATTTTTGAGTCCGAGACCCGCCGAGGCGGGGAATCGAACCCTGGTCCACGGCCGATCTCAGCTTCCGGGTCTGCCGCCTCTAACCACTGAGCCACGCTTCTCCTCCATTATTATATAATATTATTATATAATATTATATATATATATTATTATATAATATTAGAAATCTTCTCCTTGGCAAATCATAAAATTTGCAAAAAAGTGTGCAATGTAACATTGATTGAACAGAAGTATCATCACATGGACATAATGACAAGTTTTTGGACCAAGAGTTAACTTCTGGAAATGTAACCAGTCTAAAAAAAGCCCCCCCCCACGAAAACGTGCAAGTAACATGCAGGCATAGCAACTTTGGACCTGTATTAGATACAGTTGAATTCCCTGGCCTTGGAGCATCAGATCGTTCTCCATAACTGATGTCCTACATTTCTCTGTAAGCCAAAGCTTATTCTCTAGAAAGTTTAAACAAGTTTCTTTCAAGTTATTCCTTGATACAGTTTCTAGACAATTTGGGGAATCAAAATATTCTGGATAACCAATAGCATAAGATAATTTTTTACATACTTAATCCTGGAAATCCTGGTAACCCCCTCTAAATTAAGGCAATCCTTTATATTATATCTCTGTTAAAACCGGTCTCATCCGTGATCCACACCTTATGCCATAGAAGAAGGGGATTAAGTTTAATAAGGTCCGATATATGGTAAGCCAAGTTCCTTATGGCTTGCATAAGTAGAGGTGGAGCCCGGGACGGCTAGAAGATAGCACAAAAACGCACTATCACAAAGTTGTATATAGTGAACTTCTACTATTCCCCAACTCCCCGCCCCATATATCGCTGTGGATACACATTTAGATTTATATATGTCCACAAGCTCTGGAACTTGTCGTCCACCCAACTTGTTGGAAAAGTTGCGAACAGCACCTATGGCTCTGGAGAAAAACAATTTTCTTACGTGTGTCGCAGATGACCAAGTGCCTGATTTCTCAAAGTTGATACCCAGATACGAGAATTAATCAATCATATCTATTTTTGTTTTTGAAATTAAAGTTTTGCATGTGGTGGTTTTACTTTTAGTACAACACATAGTAAATGTTTTGCTTATATTTATTTTTAGGCCTCTGTCGTTCATATAATTTGAAAATTTAGTGATATTTCTTTGGAGGCCTATCTGAGTCCGTGCCATAATTACTGCGTCATACGCATTTAATAAAATGGGTCCTGGGGCGTTCCCAATCTGAGGGTAATCCTGCTTATCCTGAACCATCTGGGAGCCTACACTGTTCATGTATAAATTGAACAGGAACGGTGCGAGTATGCATCCTTTATTTATACTAAATTTGGCTGTACACTCGCCATGCTTCCCGTACCGCCCCCTCGCCCCCGATATAACTCCTTAATAAATATAAGCAAATTTGGGTCCACGCCCCTTTGTGACAAAGTACTCCAAAGTGTGTCGCGATTTAAACAATCAAAAGCTGAGCTTAGATAGACAAACATTAAAAAAAAATGTCCCTTTTGGCTGATATATATTTAGCAATAATCAGCGCTAAGTTTAAACCTTGTTCTGCCGTTCCGAGCCCCGCCCTAAAGCCATATTGGAACTTTGAAAACATGCCCCTTTCTTCTACCCAGATTTGTAATTTATTTAATATGACCCTCCCAGCAACTTTCATAAGTGAGTCCAGTAGTGATATTGGGCGATAACACTTTGGTTCATTTCGGTCACCCTTTTTATACATGGGAATCACAATTGCCTCTAGCCAGGTGGGAGGGAACCGATATTTATTACAACTGTTCACAATATTAGTTAAGAGTGGAGCCCATAAGTCTGTTAGATTTATATATGTCCACTGCCACACAGTCGGGTCCTGGGGCTTTCCCTGCGGCACTTTCGTTAATAGCAGTTAAAACTTCTGCAAGTGAGAATTCAATATTCAGGGGAAAAGACGCATGATTCACATTTTCAGCTCGTTCAGTTAAGTCAGTTCCCTCACTCTCAATTAGGTCATCTGCCTGATAGAAGTCCTTAAAATAGTTAACCCATCTGTCTTCCGTAATTGCCACTTCTATTGTATCGGTTGCCCTATCTGCAAAAATAGGAGCATTACCAGCCTTCCAGAAGCCAGTGCTATCCTTAATTAAGCAGTCTTGATGTAACGCCTGCCATGCTTCCAGTTTCAGTTGACCCTTGCGCTTTTTTACTGCTCCTTGGTAATCAGTTCTAGCCAGCCTCACTTCATCCCTACTTCTCGGCTCACGTTTTAATACCTTCAATAAGTGTGCATGGGCCTTACTACAATCCCTGTCAAACCACCCCTGTACCTTAGTAATGCCCTGTTTCTGTGTCGCTGTGAGGCGTTTTCATATTTCCTCAGTAATCCTAAGGAAAGCCCCGGTGACTAGGGCATTTTCATCTGTCTGGGCTAGACAGGTTGCGAATTCCTTGTATTTCTTTTTTACAAGGGTTTCAAAAAAGGCCATGGGTTCCACTTTATTCCATTTTATGACATATCAATTAGTCCTTGCAAGATTTAATTTATAATTATAGGTTTGTTCGGTTACTTGAGGTGTTTTTTTACTCCCTGGAAGAGAAAATAGTAGCCTATTTGGAAGGTGGTCGCTGGTTACTATGTCACATGTTTCACAAGTAGAAACAGGACAAGAGTACCGATTGGACATGAGAACCAAGTCAATTACTGCTTTGCCCCCCTCCTGATAAAAGTAGGTTCAAAAGGGACTGAGGGGGTGCATAATTTGTTTGCAAATCCCAAGTCGAATTGAAAGGTCAATTCATTCAACCAGTTACCCAGAGTACTATATGAGAAGAGTATTAGGGGGTCCTTTTTGTCTTTGCCCAGACCACAAATGTCCAGATGGCTATATGGGCATAGAAAACAGTTGAAATCGCCCACCCATATTACGCACATGTCCCCAGACAGATGTTCTTCAGTGTGCTTCAGGGTTTGACGTTACTCTCCTAATACCTTACTAGTTTCCGATTTCGGGATGTTATTGTAAACATGTATTAGAACTGTTTTCTTTCCCCCCCTCCCCCCATCACTTACTAGCAGTATCTGGTAATATTCAGATACCTTTTCAAATTTCACTGCCAGATCGTTCACAAGGTTAGACACAGAAGTACATAATCCCTCTTTGTTCCTTCCCCTTATGCTCGGTCTGGCAGGGGTATGGAAAGTACGGTAACCATTTCTATGTATGGCCTTGGTTGCATTCCTGCAAGCAGATGATGGAGAAATCCTGTATGAATGTTAGCCATGTGGGGTCCCTTGCTCTTGAAGAAAGCCCAGCGATGTTCCACAACATCAGCTTAAGAATATTACCTATTTCTGATTTATTGATTTTTGGGCTAACAGCTGTTCGGGAGGTAACATCTCCCACTGGGCTCCTTCTTACGCTATACTGTTCAGCTGTAATCAGTCTGTGTTGACTAACCTGATGTTTGCTTTCCGGAAACTCCTCCCTTTCTCCTCTTTTCAGAGTTATATAAGGCTCGTGATAAAATTCCCCCTCCAAGTATACGGTGGTTAATTTCAGTAGTGTCAATGGCATATCCTGTTTCCTTGCAGGCACCGTCTATACTGTATTTGGTACAATTTTCAGGCCCCCCCAGAATACACATTGATCGAATTGTTGTCAGGTTGTTGCCTCATAACCTCTACTCCTCCATCCAGAATGGAAACACTCTGGAGGTTAGTACAATTTGGAGTAAGTCAATTCACCATATCAAGTACGCTGTACCTGTTGCGAAGGGGAATACTGGAAACAAAACCATAGCTATCTATGCCGGTCCCATTTCTGACATTGTTTACCCCAGTACCCCTATCAAGAAAATTTCCATTACAAACAGGATTAACTCGTTGTATTTGGGGAGTATAAAAATAAGTAAGGTCCAATGGCTGAATTCTAGTTCTTGTAGTTTGGGTCCACCTCTCACAAATGTATTGCACTACTCGCATGTCTCTAAATTTAGGACAATGCAGTCACCCTGTATGTCTTTCCTGCTCCTTCCCACCCAGCTGACTCTCCGTGCGAACAGAATTTGTCTGTGCATATATGAGGGGAGGGGTCTATTACCATTAAACCAGTGAATTGTTTTATTCTTCAATTCAACAAACTATTCCACACTACCTTGCTCTAATTCAGGGACCCCTGCCAGGACAACGACAGGGTATGGATTCTGGTGGTAAAGCAATTTGTGGTAAGAAATTCTCGTGCTCAATGTTAGAGGGTCCCTTCCACCCCCCCTGCAAGATTTAATTATGCCCCCTCCCTGCACATGATGGTCTGTAATTTTACCCTTAACTGTGTCCATGGTTCCCTGAGAAGCTACATCGTCCTTAGTACTCAGTCGGGTTCCAGCGCAGGCCCGGGAGGTGCCTTCCGTGGGATCATATTCCATCGCATGGAGGATCGGATTAAGGGCGGAAGTATTCCTTATGCCACTTGACAACAAGTTGTTATCTTGATTGATTATTGGCTGTGTCTTCTTAATACACTCAAGTTTTGATATACTCAATTTTTCAAGTTTCTTTAATTTGTCCTCAATTGACAACAGTCTTGCCAAGATGGGCTGCATAGAAGACTTAATAAGTCCGCCTACTTTTTACCAAAATCCCTCATCCAATATAGCAGTGGTTTCGACAGAAGGGAAGTTAGATGGAGTTCTTAGTGCCGCCGACTGATGTTCAGAAATAGTAGATACGGCACATGCCGATTTACCCATATTCTTAGTTTTGGCCACCTTAAGATGTTTCCCCTTTGGGGTACCCCCACCTTGCTTCCTCTTAGGGATTGCTCCTGATATGTGCCCTGGTAGAGGTGGCGCAACCTCGAGAGCAGACATCATAGATGCGCGAGTGGATACCCTGCCAGGTACAGTCATGTTGGTATTACTTTGGGCCTGGACACTAGGAGCCCCATCAATCCCAGTATTCATCATATCCTCCATCGTTACACTGCTATTGGGGCATAAAGACCCCAATTCTATAATAGCATGTGTGTGTTGTTCCAGGGTAGCAGACAACATTAAGTTTCCCAGAGAAGATAGTTTGGAAATGCTGGGTCTAAGTAGAGGCGGCGCTCCGTGAGTTCGATTTCATGCGCTAAGACCGAAGTGGCCCTAGTGATAAATTGGTCGAGTGTCCCAGCCACTCCCGTTGCAGCCTTCCTCCCCTTCCCTGCACGTCCAGCCATATCAGATTTGTTAAACTACTATGATGGAAAACTTACTTAATCTTTCAGATTGCCGACGTTAGAGAGGGGGCTCAAACGAGCTCAAACGGGCTCGCCCTTGGCCCGGGCTTCGCCCGGCACGTGTCTCGCGGAGCGGGAGGCATGCACAGTAATGTAGGCGTCGGCGGGAGGAGCACAGGTGTTGGTGGTTGTGGGGCTCCTGGTCCTTGGCGTCCCGCTTCTCTCCCTCTCTGGCGGCAAGCAAAATCACGGAAAACTGTCTGCTCACTTTTCTGCCCACCCCTTGCCTTCATCAGACGTCAGCCAGCAGCCACAGAGCTCTGTCCACCTCGCATGGGGCATCTTATAGGCATGCATTCACTGCATCCTCCGGGAAGGGGGAGGGGTGTCACCTTCTGCACTGCTATAATATTCTGCAATGACTACACCTCATTTTTGGGCCCATCCCTGCTCATTAAAAGAAGGTACCAACCTGAATACAGCAGTCGAGGGTGGTCGGACTCCGAAAAAAAAACCCACAGTTGGCGTAGCCAATAGGTCTCGCCTTTGGGACCTTATAAGTGTTTAGCCAAGCAACACTTTATGTTGTTGCACCAAGGATATTGTGCTGGATAACTAAACACTTATAAGGTCCCAAAGGCGAGATCTATTTGTCAATGCTTGTGTTTTTACGTACCTGTCCTTCCCTCCATCTACCGCTGTTTGAATCAGGCAGGCTGCATGGGTTCAGCCCCCACTCCCAAAGCCAGATGAACTGGTTATTCCAGTTTTGTCGATTGAGTAGAAGGATGTACGAGGGGGGGATTTAATGAGAGGCGAGTGAGAAAAGGTATCAGAGTGCGTGTGAATCAGTGACCTGGGACACCAGATGGATGTTTAAGAAAGAAAGGAGTGAGAAGAACTCCGGGGCGGCTCTAGGCTCATAGCGCCCCTGGGCAGGGAGCGTAGGTAGGGGGCCCCCGGAGAAACGCAGGTGCGGAAGCCAGTGAAGAGGGGGTGTCAGGGTGTTTGGAAGTGGAACAGAGCCGGAGGCCGCCAAACCCCTGCCAGGGGCCGCCACGCAAATATGTATCCATCCTCAGAGGATTATTATATTAAGGATATATATTGGCGTGCCGGCCCCTAGGGTTTGGCAGCCCTGTGCAGGTGCACAGCTTGCACATGACTAAGGCCACCCCTGAAGGCGGTAAGCACTTTTTTTGCAGCCGGTGCACAGAGTCTGGCTGCTGCGGCTTGCATTAGCAGGAGTAGTGTCAGGCCAGGAAATGCAACTGCCCTCAGAAGAAGGCTAGGTTCAAAGTCCAGGAAGGGCATCAGTCTGTAGTAATACGTCTCATCCCTCCTTGGTGAAGTAATCAAGTTTGCCTCCCATAAGCTCTTCAATCTCTCTAGAGAAACACACTCACTTCCTCTCATCACCAGGTAGGCTGGGTCTGAGCTAAACATCAGACAGTCACTTCTCAAGAGCTGCTCACAGTTCACCTGAATAAGCTGGTCAGATAAGTAGATGTGCTCATCCAGACTTTTTGGGTAGGAGGGTCTTTGACAGCAGAGGAGATGAGCGGACAAGCACAGTGTGGGTGCATGCAATAGGTCTCTCATTTGTTAAAGTTAGAGCTGGTTGCATTGAAAATTATTTTATTTGTGCATTTTTATACCATTGCCAATAGTGCTATGCAAATATAACTCTACTACAAATATAAAACAAAAAGTAAAAAACATTTTTATTTTCAAACGCCAACAGCTCTAAGTTTAACAAATGCGAAACCTATTGCATTGCAAATGCTTGTTTGCATGTCACCCCGAGTGGGATGGGTATGCCCAGAAGTGGGTCCTGTGTTTTCCATGCCACTAGAGTCAAGCTATCCTGGCTGATGAGGGGTGAAACCCCTAAACTAGATCTAGGATGCTGGTTTCCACTCCAGGGAGGACCTGGCACGGCAGTTCAGGCTGAACTGTTCTTTGGGCACAGGTCAAGACTGATTTGTATATAGCTGGGTTCAAACAGGAATGGCATGAGGAGCACAAAACGATCGATTTAGGCCCAGATCTCTGTAATGGGGTGAATGTATGACATTGTTCTGCATTCTGTCCATCAATTGTTCTTTTTTGCAATTATTTGGGCAATGGCATAATTGATTTCTATGTATTTTACTTTGCATTTATATTAACATAGTTCAATAGGCTATATGTGGAATGTTATGAACTACCAACATATTGTGAATGGTTCAATAAATCCATAATCTTTCGTGTCACTTAGCAGGGGGATCTTATGATAAATTATCTTGTCCAACAGGTAAAATGTCCTTCCAACCATGATGTCAGCATCACCCATGGAACCAATGCACGTCATCGACATGTAGGACAGCTTAACATATATATCCACATTGCCTAAGACTACAGTAGGTAGAACTCTAGCTTTATTAAATACCATCCACACGTCATCCTGAAACAAACCCATTTGCCCTGTGACATTCCTTGCAAATAAAGCCACCGTTTTTACATAGCAAGCACACTTTAATGTTGCACCACTGATCTTCCTCTTAAGCACATCTAGTGCTTAATTTTTGCTTATGCCACTAAGTAGGATGAACCTGTGTTATTTTTTGGGGTCTACATGCAAGTTTTCTTTGTCAGACTTTTACCCAGAGCAAGAGAGAGAGGAGGAAACAAGGATGAATCAAAGGTGGTTAAAGAGCAAGAAAGGAGAGATTAAACAGAGTCTGGAAGAGTCAAATAAAGAAGCAGGAAGTGGAAGAGAGTAGAAGAAAGACATGCGCAGGAATCACAACCAGGCAGCCTTGCTCTATGGCAACCACATCAAACGAAACACTGTCCCTAAAACAATAAACAGTGCAAGCAGGCGAAGATTCTCAGGACAATTTACTCATGGAAGGGGGTCTGAAAGAGAAAGCTGCAGGCTGGAGAGAAGGAGGTACTCTGGGCCACCTTCTGTACGTATGTACACCAGCTTACTATGGCAAACGGGGCAACGCCTGGACTAATGGAATTACAAATGTAACACGCGGGCAGGCAAATTAAAAGGCAATGGGAAGGCACACTGAGGGCCACGGAGCGAGAGAGAGAGCGAGAGAGAGAGCGAGCGAGCGAGCAGGAGGTGAATGTGCGCGTGCTTACCGTGAATGAAAGTGAAAGCACAAGTATGTCGAGCCGGGAGAGCAGACTGCTCTTTTTCGAAGCACATTCTTGTGCTTGTGGCGCGCCCCTGCAAGGTGTATGCCGCCACAAGCACAAGTGTGTGCTTCAAAAAAGAGAGAAAGACGGGTAAAGGTCCTCCTATGCAGCGCATGCACACTGCATATGTGAGACCTGAAAACCTTTGTTGTCTAAGGCTTAAAGGCAGAGGGTTCTGGGAGATTTGAAATGTCAGGGGTGCCAGGGACGCACCCCACAGCGTGCTGACGCACAGGCCATCTAACAGCCTGAGGGGGCATAGTGGCCTGCAGATGCTGTCTCCCGTATCTTCACCCAGCGCCATGCCAGCTCGTGCCACCCTGTGCCATAGGCCTGGAGGAATACTGGAAGGAGGGAGGGACTGCCATTTGCCAAGATGTTTAGGGTTGTAACCTCAATCTATGACGTTGTGGTGTTTTCAGTTTGGGATTTAGTTAGAAATAAATGCATTATGGAAGTTGGCGTCACGGCTCTCTTCTAGTGACTGCTTTGAAATAACATGTTCAATAAATATTTGCAACAGAAAAAGCCCTGGGCTGGAAACATGGTGCCAATGAGTAATGTGGCAGCCTTACGGGATGAGACCCCCCTGGCTGTTGTGCCATAGTGCCCATCAACTTGGAGCCAACTCTCCAAAGCGCTAGACCCCAAGTGGAGGGAGGGAACACAATCAGCAAGCTGGTAACGCCTGGTCACTGTGGGCGGACGACAGGAGAAGTAAAGCGTGGCCATCCCAAACACCGCTCATTCACAAAACACCTCCCCTCCCAAGGAAGCACCCCGCCTAGGCAGGGTCAGACAGGAATCCAAAATCAACCCTGGCAAAAAAAAAATATATAATAATAATCGAACCACCCCCACACTGCAGAAGGTCACAAATTCAATGAGAATACACAGGCTTATTTGCAGAACTAACCGGGCTCACACCATGCAAGGCCAGTCTTCACTGAACTCCTCTGACATGACCACTATATAGCCGCTATCATGCAGGACTAACTTGGACCTAGGATGTAATGTGGGAACTTTTTTCCACTTTGTTTCCACTCCTGGGCATCCATGTGACAACCTAATGTGTTCTGGGAGTTGTAGTCATGAGTTGCTCCACTGACCCAATTGGATGGACTCTAGGGCCGACAATGATCGAAATAGGGTCCCCTGAGGATTTAGAGGTGCTGCAGGCCTGGCAGCTACAACGCTGACACTGCTTGGACTCATCACCCCCTTCCCGCCAAGGAGTGGCTTACTGATGCCTACTTTTCAAGAGTTTACGGCCGACTGTCTCTGAAGGGACTTGTGAGGGGCTGGAAGCCTCCAGACCACCCACACTGTTTCTGCAGAGACCCCCCTCAGCTGTCCTTGCTGACGTCACGCTCTGCTCGTGGTTTCGTGCGTATTCAAAGCATCATTGCTTCATGGACCAGCTGACATTGGAAGCTGGAGCCACAGAGATGAAGTGAGAGATAAGAGTCAGACAGCCCTCTGGAGAGAGGTGCCTACACACGGCAGGGAGCTGCTGCTTACAAAGGCCGTGTCTTCTGGGCATTACAAAGAGGGTTTAAATGTTGCCCTGGAAGAGGCATGGACCGGGGGAACTGGCCACATTTTATGCAGTTTGTTTTTATGAAAATGGCGAATTAAGGGTTGGGGTGGATTTTTCACAAAACTATTGAATTCTATGAAAGTAAGACAGTGCAGTGTGAACTGCACCATAAAAAGAACAATAGGTTTATTGTAGAATGATACATGATTTTATTAAAATAATTTCAGTAGATAACATGATTATTCGATGGTACTCGAACGGCTATTAATTATCCTTCGTGTATAATTAGATCAACAAGTCTAGTTTCTAGGTCTCGCCTTTCTCATTATCCCATTATTGTTTCACAAATACATAAATAATTCACATACATAGAGGGGCTTTTGGTTAGCACCTCACCCCCGACTGCTCTGATAAAGTGCCATTCACATGTTGGTTCCGTCCACCACAGCATATAGGGGCAATGAGTCAGCCCACATTATCAACTGGCTACCTTCACTTCCAGTGAGTACAGAAAGTCTGTGCACACTGTCACATCCACCTAAAAGTGGTTCCTTTCTCTTCAGTAACAAAACTGGATCAAATAGTATTTTACTTATTTGTTTTTTTATTAATATCAAGTCAAGTCAAAGTAGGCTTTATTTCGATATGAATATATCTTTAAAAGCATCACAATACAGTTTTAAAATACATAAAAAGCCTATTCAAAATACATATGAAGCATTATTTCATGAAAGTAACAGTTATACAAAAATCGAAATACAAATGGCGGCAATAAATTACATAAAATAGTCACAAAATCTCAATTAAACAATGTAAGAAAGCCTTTTGGACCTGATCAGCCAAGCCCAATTTAAAAACTTCGCCAAGCCACAGACAAGTAGGGGCCGTGTATCCGATTTCAGAATGCGTAGGGCCTCACCACAATGTCTTGTACCTAATTCTTTGCAGAGGGGTTTCAACCACCTAATACGAGGGGCATTGTATGCAGGGCTTACAAAAAGAAGATGAGGTACTGTCTCGTTCGTAGTCTCACAGAATGGGCAGAATGGAATGGTCTGTGCTGGGGGCTTCCATCTGGCAGTCAACTCGTGGACAGGCAGCACTCCGACTCTAAATTTAAAATATAGAGCCCTATCTCTAGGTTTAGTGATGATATCGAGATAGGGCTCTCGGAATGCCACCTCCTTATGCAATAGGAATTCGACAGTAGAACTACCTACATTAGGATTTAAGTTTCTCGAGTCCCTTACCCATTTCCAATAAGAGTTTTTCAGGACAGACTTGGGGAGTGCGGTCCTAGACTGCCAAATATTTCCAAGACCCACTTCTCCAAGCAACCATTTCACATCCCTTAACCATCTTATTCTGTGCCAGCCAGGCAATGATAAAACCTCTTTTAACCCCTCCGCATAACTCGCAAGTTCCGGGACTCTCCATAAGCGCGCCCAGAGGAGAATAGGGCGTAGCCTTGCCTGATCCTTGATAGAGCGACAGCCCATATCAAGGAGTAGAGGAACACTATAAGGGAGACCCATCAAGTCCTTCAAGAATTTGTGTTCTGAACGGGTTAACTCATCCACATTCTGCGCCCCCCAGAGCTCCGCTCCGTACAACGCCGCGCTCACACCTCTTGCCTTATAGATATCCAGTACCGGGGCAATTGGTTTAAAGGTAGAGGAACGCTGTTCTTTAAGCAGGGCCCCCACCATCCTTTTGTGATTTAACAGCATTTTTTGAAGATGACAGTTCCACCTCATGGTGTCGGTGAGGCGGATTCCTAAATAGTTAAACTCCTTAACCCTTTCGAGGCATACTGAGTTCAACACAGGAGGCCTGCCTATCTTCTTCGGGGGATTCAGGATCAGATATTTGGTCTTCCCCGTATTGATTTCTAACCCCCTAATATCACAAAAAGATTGGAACCCAACAAGGAGGCTCTGCAGCCGGACCGGGGTCTTCGAAATCAGTAGGGTATCATCTGCAAATAGGAGCGTAGGTATTCTTTTGCCCGCCAGGGATGGAGCATCTGCAGGGTATTGTAAAAGATGCTCCACCACACCGTTAACGTATAAGGAAAACAGCGTGGGGGCTAAAACACAGCCCTGGCGGACCCCTCTATTTACAGATATTCTGGCAGTCTTTTGGCCCTGATTTCCCCACCGAACCTGGGAAAAATTATCTTCATGGAACTTAATTGTCAGAGATAATAGGTACCGTGGCATGCCCAAGTCAGATAGGACCTTCCATAGATGGTTACGGGGCACTAGGTCAAAGGCAGTCCGTAAATCTATGAAGGTGAGATACAGACTGTCTTTGCCCAACAGAACCACCTTGCAATATAGCAACTATAAGCGGAATGATTGTTCAATGGTCCCCGTACCAGCCCTGAAGCCTGCCTGGAAATGAGAAAGAATCCCATTCTCCTCCACCCACTGTAGCACTCTCCCCAAAACCACCTTGCCTGCAACCTTCTGGGTGGAGTCCAGTAAACTTATAGGGCGATAATTTGCGGGGTCGTCCCGGCTCCCTTTTTTGAAAATCGGGACGACCTCAGCGCCCATCCATGAGCTTGGAAAGGGGGCATCATAGAAACTAGCATTGAGTAGGGATGCTATAAGCTTTCCCCATTCTAGTTTGGAGATGCAAATCAAATCTCCTGGAAGGCCGTCCAGCCCCGCAGCTTTGTTTGGGATAAGACATGAGATTGCAACCTCTACTTCCTTCCTTGTAAACAAACAGATCTCATCTAGCGCAAGGAAGTCTAGAGAATAACTCAGTACAATCGTCCTCCACGCCCGAGGCCAAGGTATACAGTTTAGAAAAGTGATTGAACCATGACGCCTCTGAGATATTACATGGTACAAGGGAGTCCATGGGTTTATCCTTGGCTCTAACCAAATCCCAGAAACTCCTAGAGTCCCTCCCAGCACTCGCTAGTTTTAGGTCACACCAATATTGGTCCTCCCACTCTTTCTTCGCTGTACGGATAGCGCGCCCATACGTCTTCCTGGCAGTACTGATTAAACTACTGTCCCTAGTTTTAACCGCCTTAATTACATCTCTTTTGGCGCTTCGGCAAGAGGCAGAATACCAGCCTGGATTGCCTTTGGGGCGCCCCAACCTGTTGGCCCTATGTCCTGGGTTCTGTATGATAAAAAGGTCACCCAAAGCTTTAATAGTGTTGCCGAATAAGGTAGAAACCTCATGGGGGTTTGCTGCAACAGTATCCAAACTTGAAAGAGCGCTGACCATAATAGATCGTATTTCCAATATCTTTCCTTCATCCAGAGCAACCTTATCCCATTTCAGGCGTCTCCCACAGTTAGAGGGGCGGACTTCGGATGACGTCTTCCAGGCCTGGGGTACTTGGGGATTTTTCTCACCCAACCAACTGGAGGACAGTGACAGAGATAATGGATTGTGATCACTGTCAATTGAAGGCAAAACTGCCATGTCCAGCAAAAATTCCCAGAAACTAAAGTTCAACAGAATGTAGTCAATTCAAGATGAATAACCTACTCTGTTAAAAGTATGGGCCCCACCAATATCTGACTTTGTCCGACCATTAACTGCCCTGAGACTGTGTTCCAGAGTTAGGGCATTTAAATGGATAGCTCTTGGGGTCCAACTCTTGATTGGTGGTATTGAGAGGAATGGAATACCTCTCCTACCATCGTCCTCTTGGCAGCCCAAAATGTCATCCACCGCTAGGGGTTCAAAAGTGCAATTGAAATCCCCTACTATCATTATAAATGAGTCAACACAACCAGAACTAAGTTCGCCTTCAAGAGCTGATAGAGTAGATGAGGGCTTGCTTCCTTTTGAGGGTCTAGCATAAACATTAAAAATCTCTAGGGACCTCCCCCCTAAGGGCCCTCTAATTGATAATCTCTGTAAATCCGGAGACCTGGTGACTCTGCTCGCTATACAATAACCCAGTGAAATACTTATCCAGATTAGTAACCCGCCTGAAGGGCAACCTCTCCCCGAGGGGGGAGGGATTGTGGGAACAAAATAGGTGGTATATCCGACCTTATAACGAGGTTCCACGCACCAAGTTTCCTGGAATAAGCATATTCCAAAAGCCTCAATGAAGAGGTTCCATTGGGGCATATCCAGATTACGCGATAAGCCCGCAATTTTCCAGCTAACTATTTTCAGCGTCTCGTCCTCTGCCATAACCACTGTAAGAGAGGAACTCTGAGCAAGAAAACCATCCCCAAGCCCAGAGTTAGTTGGATCAACACTCCCTAACATCTCCTGGTTGAGGGCGACAGGGGCGGAGTCGCTAGGGTTTAGATGCATGATCGGAACCCCGAGATTGGAGGCAAGAATGCCATCAGGGTCCTGAGGTACAAAGTTATTTAACTGAAGCTCATGGGAATCATGCTTGGAATTTGGCTCGAAATTTTTTGCAGACCCGGCCAACACTCTGCTGTCCGATTCATGGACGACAAGCGAATTATAAAGTCAATCCACCCCCTATAAGCCTGAAAGAGCCTCGTAACGATTTTGGAGGGGTATGAAGTAATTGTCCTGAGAATAAGTTGGGACCCTGAGCTTGGGCATAGCAACCAATAAGTATCTGGGGTAAAAATAGGTCAGATCATAGGGTATGATGGAGCTGTTACCATTTTCTGGAAACCAGTTTAGAATATAACTTACTGTTCTGTGGTCCCTAAAATTAATGACAATGATATCTCCCTTTTTGTCCTTTACTCTACTTCCAAGCCATGGGAGACGGCGAACATGTAATATCTCGCCGTTTAAATGAGGAGGAAGGGGACGATTCAGCCTGAGCCAATGCGTAGTTTTGTTTTGTAGTTGGGCATAATTTTCCCTCTTTCCAACCTCTAATATAGGGATTCCAGTAAGGACCACCACCAGCGGAACCGCCTCGGGTGGCAAGTCCACTAGGAGACCCCTTGGCTTTATGGACCTGACTGGACTTAATTTCCTCTGCTTGTTTGAAGCAGTGGATTTATCAGGTGGTCTCTCTCCCTCCTGTGCCTCACTGGGAACATGTTGTGCAGTTTGGAGCGTAGGATTGTGGATGACTGACTTTGGGGGTTTGAGATTTCCCGGCTCAATAGCATGAGGATTTTTTTGAGCAATAATCTTTGAAACTTGTACCATAGGTGGGGGAGCCAATGCTGGCATCACATTATGCTTTGGAACCCCTGAGTTTACCGCAAGTGCTTCCTCTAGTGATTTAAGGCGATCTTCTAATCTAGTTAGTCTCTCCATCAACAGCGAAGTTGAGCATTTAATTAACTGTTCCATAGTTCCCTTCAGATCCACATCGGGAAGGTCTCGTATAAACCGTTGTGCTGGGGAACCTTGTACTGGTATAGTGGCTGTCTTTGGTGGCAAGCCTTTAGCAGATTTGCCAAAGTCAGTATGGCTGATCTTTTTCCTCTGAGGGTCAGTTCCCCTTCTCCTTTTTCTTGGGGGTGAGCCTTGTGTTATAGGTTGCTTTGTATTAATAGGATTTTTCCGCATAGCCTTTACCACCGGTAAGGGTTTGTCAGATATAACCTCCACTACTGGTAATAGTTCGCAGGAAGAAGATGGAACAAAATCCAGAGTAGAAGATACATCTTGCAAAACAGTGGGATTGGGATACTATTAAATATAGTATCAGAATCCTCATTCACGTCGGGACAACTAATATTGAGGTACTGGGTTTTTAAGGACCGGTACAGAACCGGTAACCCAGCGGTGCCAGGGGATGAACACACCAGAGACCTCGGGTTCTCCTGAGTCAGACCGACAGAAACTTCAGAGTCTTCCAGGTGAAGTCAAAGATTAGTTTATTGGCTGCAACCAAGGTGACAGGGTCCTAGAAGTACAATACCAGTATATTCAGGAGACTGCACACTTTCACAAAGTCAGGCTTCTCTTCTTATACCTAATATTCAGCCTTGAGCAAAACATTCCTTGGATTCGTGGTATTTCATTTATGGTTACTGATTACAAAAGAAAAGCAGAGTCATGATGACATGTACATATTTCACGTCGTGCTGCCCATAACAAATCATCCGGCAAGGCCCAACATTTCATCAGATATCGCTGGACCCCTAATAAAAATGGTCACCTCCCCATCATAAAACAAGTGAGGAAAAGGAGTGCAGAAAGATGTGAGCGAGATATGGCAGGTGTGCGCGCTGAAATGGTTTTATGGCTGGCTGAGCCTAGATGCTATCTTGCTCGGCCACTGGAAGGGAACTGACCTAACGAGCTCGGCCTGGGGCAATGGTTCTAACTTGTACTGGGGTCAGGGAGAAGTCGATTAAGGAGTATGTGCCCTTGTGGAATCAAATTCAACTGGATTAAGGCCTATGTAAAGGGCAACATGCAGCTAAGGGTTTAGAAGGTAAATGACGATTTCGAGGTGAAATCGTCACTCGAATATGCCGAAAATACATGTACTTGATGTACTCGTCATTCTCGGTCTTTTGATACCAAATTCGTCCTATTTCGACGAAGTTTTTATTCTCGAGTCTGGTACTATTATATGAATCCAGATTTTTCAGAACCACAGACCCTCCTTTTGCCCTTACATAAGCAATTAATCTATCCTCATGTTAATCTGAGCCCAGATCTATATTCCTAAAGTCATTGAGATGTTGCTGCAACATCATTCTAGTGCTGAGCTCATGTCTTGACACAGGCTTCCTTACACATGATGTAACACAGAGGCCACATATTGCAGGAGCACACTGTATGCATAGACAGAACAGGAAAAGAATGGCTAAGACCATCCCAATGACCATCAGAATTTTCCATCCCCAGGCAGATATCAGTCCCCAGAACCATCCCATTAATGACCAATCTCCTTTATCCACATGAATAGATTCGGAAATCTTATGTAGTTTGGAGATGGCCCCGTACACTGTTGGAGCATTATCTGGAATAAAAATGCAACAACTGGACTGGATCAATTTGCATACTCCACCTCGGTCCGCAAGTATTACATCCAAAGCGACCCGGTTCTGAAGGGTCATCAGTAGATCCGACTGGAGCTCAGCAGTCAGGTTACTAAGGGCACCAGCAGTTTCAATCACGGTGGATTCAACTACCCTTGTCAATTGCCTTATGTTTCTGCTGTTAACCATGGCTCCCCAGAACGGCAGAAAGCCCATTGCAAAGTCACCAAATTCTTGACCTGCAGTGTCTTCTTTACTCAAAACACCTCTAACTACCCTTGTCCGATGGTAATCCGCCGCTGCTGTGTAGGTGGGAGGTAACAGGAATGAAACAAAACATGAGCCCGAGAAGTCAGGGGGCAACCATGTATAGGCTCTATCACGGCAGATGAAATAAGTACCCTTAGCGGCTAAAAAGGCAGGGGAAGTCTGAGATCCAAAAACGTACGTTTCTGTACAGACACTCTTCCCTAGCTGAGCTCTTGGATTCTTACCAATACCTTGCAGACACAGGTGACCTTGATGGGGTACGATCCAGATAGGGGACGGTCTCTTGGCTTGCTGTTTCTCACTTACTGTAGTGCCATATCCGGTCACATTCCAACCTACATATGCGAGTATCTCATCATCCGGGGTATCTTCGTAAGAAGTTACTTCCTTGATCATGTCAACTATACTCTTGACTAAGGCGCTAGTCTTGAGGTTGTCTTTTACAGAACGTAGGGGTTGGATTTCTCGTGCATATATGAACATTGTCCTATATGCCCATACTGACCCTTGGCGACTAAATGGCAGGACCAAATAGGGGATACCTCTATCCGTGGTGTGGGGCATGAGACCACACACCCAACAGTTGGTTGTGTTCATTACAAGTTGGTGCTGGTGTAATAGCTGAACGAAGGAGTTATTAATGAACTCTAATCTCCTATTTGATTCGTGGTCAGGCAAAGGGTGGAAAGAATGAGAGGAAACAGTAGGGGGAGGTATGGGCGATGTAGTGGGCGTGAATGTCACATGAAAAGAGAATAAAACATAGCTTATCAGGAAGACCATTACGCTAAATAGCATAAAAATACACATTATTATAAAAATTCTCTCCCTCATTGTTTTCAAAAGTCTCTGCTTAAAGTTCATTTGTTTGGCAGTTCTCTCCACATCAGGAAACTCCATCCTCTCTAAGGTGCTGCCCGCGGCGGTAGGTTGTTTCTGCTAAAGGATGCTTCCGTCAGTCTAGGGTGGATCCCTTGGACCAACTGGAACCAGCGACCTATTGTCGTCAGCTGCACCCAAAAGTCTTTAATCAACCGCGACCCTAGCAGCGGAACCCGGATGGCGGTTCGAAAAAAAACAAAAATAAGCAAGTTACCTAGATGGGAGAATCTGTATTTTCAAAAAAATAGGATTTTGGGAGGAAAAAAACAAACTCTATTAGTCCACAGGTTTTTTCTCTCGGTTCATAAAAATAAGTCACTTTTACTTTAGTCTGTTTTTCTTGGTCGTAAATTATAGCGTCTTTTCCCGGGTACCGTCTGGTCCAGAAATAGTAGCTCAGGTTCCACAGAGTTCAATTGTTCTGATGGCGGCGTAGTTTCTTGAAAAATGTTCCCACTCTTACAATCACGTTTAGCTTCTTTTACACGTTCATCAGTGGTGCGCTCTGAGTCAGTGCCTCCTTTTCGGACCCATTGGTCATGTGGCAGAGGGAAGGGTATCTTCTTACAATGGATCCCGTGGACCCAATTGGCCTTCCCCTCCACTTTAACAGTCGACCTTGTAGACAGGAGGACGAGGTGAGGCCCGGTCCATCTGGGCTGGTCGTTCTTTGTCCTCTGGAAATTGCGGACCAATACCCAGGAACCGGGGTCAATGGAGTGACCCGGTGTCTCAGAGACCGGAGGCAAGGTGTTGTGGACCTGTTGATATAAAACACGCAATTTAGCCGTCAATTCATACAAATATCTGATTATTTTGAGAATAAAATCCTAACAATCACTAATACCTTTCCATCAGAAACCATCATCACAACTGATGTTGGAGAGATAGCGAAACTGACTTCCCCCCCCCGTTTCGACGAGTTCGCCCCAGTCTCTCTGGAAGAAACTGCTAAAGCTATTTTAGCCAGCAAATCAGGTTCCCCTTTTGATCCCTGTCCTGTTCCGGTGTTGCACCAGTTAATAGAGATAGTTAATCCTATGATTAACAGTATCATCAACTCTTCTCTAGTAACAGCAAGTATCCCTGAGGATTGGAAACTTGCAGCTGTCAAGCCACTCCAAAAAAAGGCCCTGGCCGACCCTACCACCCTTTCCAACCTGCGCCCGATTTCCCTGCTACCCATTCTATCTAAACTGACTGAAAAGTTTGTCAATAGCCAACTGACAAACTTTCTGGAGAAGAATAACGTTCTCCATACGAATCAGTCAGGTTTTCGGTCAGAACACTCTACCGAATCAGCTTTATTATACTCTGCTGAAACTGTAAGAGCAGCAATGGATCAGGGAAAACAGGCTGTCCTTATCCTTCTTGACCTGTCGGCAGCCTTCGATACCGTATCCCATAACATCTTACTGGACCGGTTGGCTGCCGCAGGGGTGGGAGGGCAGGTGTTGGCCTGGTGTAGGAACTTCCTTATTAACAGGCGCCAAATAACAGTGCTTGGCCCATATCAGTCTGAGGCTAAAAACGTCAGCTCAGGGGTGCCACAGGGCTCTAGTTTGAGCCCTGTTCTTTTCAATCTATATATGGTACCCCTGATGAACTTGATCGCGTCATTCAGGATCAGTTCTATATCATACGCTGACGATACCCAACTGATTTTAGTGCTGGATAAGGAAAAACCAGGTGCCGAGGAAGATCTTAGGAATTGTCTTGCAGCAACATTCAAATGGATGAATAACAACCATCTAAAGTGCAACGCCGGAAAAACGGAAATCTTACCCATGGGGATCAATAACCCTTTTTCCCCCTTGGTGTGCTGGCCATCGGATGCAGAAGCCCCACCCAATACAATTGCATCCGCACGTAACCTAGGCATAAAATTTGACAACTGCCTATCTTTTAAACCTCAGGCGATAGCAGTGGCAGGCATGTGCTTTCAAATTATTAAGGCACTTAGGAAGTTTTTTGATCTCCTTCCTCTCTCAGCGAGGAAAACAGTCGCAGTGGCCTTAATAAATTCTAGGCTTGACTACTGCAATGGACTCTACGCTGGAGCAAATAAAATCGTGCTCCACAAATTGCAGATGGTCCAAAATGCGGCTGCCCGCCTCGTACTGCGTCTGCCCCGTAGATCATCAGCCTCTGCAGCCTTAAACACTTTACATTGGCTGCCAATAGGAAGGAGAATCCTGTTCAAACTTCTTTTGATTACTTTCAGGGCCTTCCATCAGCGTGGCCCGATCTATCTACGCAGGGGGTTTAAAAGATACTACCCAACACGCTGCCTTAGATCTGCAAGCCAGAATTTACTTACCACTCCTCGTTTTAAACTGGCTACAAAAGGTGGCAAATCCATTTTTGTACTGGGAACCAAGGCGTGGAATAAACTTCCCCTTTCCTTGCGATCCCTTTCCCAAGAGGCCCCTTTTAGGAAGGCATTGAAAACCTGGATTTTTTCTATGTCTGATACTCTGTGTAGGACTTTAGTTTAGTGGATGTGCTTAATAATTCAGGATGCTCTCTTCCCTATTCCAACTATTCCACCGGGTTGTGTAAGCGCCAAGATACTCCTTGGAGTGGTAGCAGCGCTCTACAAGTGTCCCTTACATTTACATTTACAAATAGTCAAGCAAAATAGAGTGTTGCAGCTCGCTAAACTTCATGGGCCTAGGCACTCCCCATATGTTGGCTGGCCGACCAAAGATTATTTCATAGGGGCTGAGTTTCATTCGCGAATGCACAGTCATTCTGGTGGATAGGAGTGCTAAGGGTAGAGCGTCAGGCCATTTAAGACCTGTGCTCGCTTGGATTTTGGCCAATTTAAGTTTAAGCGTGCCATTGTAACATTCCACTAATCCAGCTGATTGGGGGTGATTTGCAGCGTGGAACTTCTGCCTAATGCCTAGCCCTTCACACACTCTTTTCATCACACAACCCACAAATTCACTTCCGTTGTCCGACCAGACCATTCTAGGCATTCCGAACCTGGGGAAGAACTCTTTCACAAGGGCTTTCGCTGTGGACAAGGCAGTATTGTCCCTTAGGGGATAGGCTTCTACCCATCTTGAGAAGGCACAAACAACCACGAGCACATATTTTAAGTTGTTGCACCTCTCCATGTGTATGAAATCTAGCTGCAAAACCTCGAACGGATACGTAGGAGGTGCACAATGACCAGCTGGAGTTCCCCTACCAGGATTGTGCTTCAGACATACCATGCAATTCTTGACAACATTCTCTGCACACTTGGGAATCCCTGAATTCTTCCACACTGGGGCCAACAACTCGCAAATCCCTTTCGCGCTGATATGGGCCATCCCATGAGCCATCGTAACCACTGCAGGCACATATGCATCGGGTAACAACCATCTCTGTTGCTCTGTCGATTCAATCCAACAACCATTTGCATCCATTCTCCCTGTACTTTCTCTCCACATGCTTAACTCTTTCTCCGTGGCCTCAGCTTGGATGGACTTCACACTTTCTATCGTGTCTTCACATACTCCAACATCACCAGTCCATCTTTCTGGGCTCGCAACATACATTCGGCTCATCATATTCTTTGCAGTATCCTTAGCAGTTTCATCAGCAAATGCATTTCCACGACCAACATCATCAATCACTTTCTTGTGTGCACTACATTTTACAATCGCTACTTTCAGGGGCAACGTCAGTGATTCAAGAAGCTCATTCACCAACTGACCATGCTGAATCTTAGCTCCATGCGAAGTCAGGAACCCACGTTCTCTCCACAATCGTCCAAAACTGTGAGCCACTTCAAAAGCATACTGGCTGTCGGTATAGACAGTCACTTTCATTCCTTTGGATAACACACATGCTCTCGTCAATGCCACGAGTTCAGCGGCTTGAGCTGAACCATGTGGTATTCGCGCAGTTTCAACGATTGTGTGCAAAGTTGTGACAGCATATGCTGTAGTCACGTTACCATTTGGGAGTTTAAAGCATGAACCATCCACCCATAATGTACCATCACATTCAGCAAGAGGAGTGTCGAATAAATCAACTCTCCCTTTCGTCTCTTCCTCCGTTCTGAGGAGACAATCGTGCTGTTCTGAAGCATCCGATTCCTCAGCAATTGGTAGCAATGTGGCTATGTTCAAGGTACTGCACCTTTTGATGTGCACATGGCTCGCTAGTAGCGTCAATTCATAACTGGACAGTCGAGCACTAGTTAAGTGCTGTGTCTTGGTCCTATTTAACAACGTGTCTACTGCATGCGGGACCATCACGATTAGTGTATTATTCATTACTAGACCTGCAGACTGTCGAATAGAAACAGCTGCTGCTGCTGTGGCCCTTAGACAACTTGGCAATGCTCGTGCTACCGGATCCAAAGTTGACAAAAAATAGGCGCATGGCCGCTGTCTATCTCCGTATAACTGAGTCAGCACGGACAATGCACAACCCTCCTTCTCGTGGACATATAATGTGAAAGGTTTACTGTAGTTGGGGTTACCTAACACAGGGGCCGAACATAATGCTGTGCGTAATTCGAGAAAACTTTTCTGACACTCATCAGTCCAAGGAATGGGATTGGGTGTATTTGTTCATGTTAATGCCAATAAGGGTTTGGCTAATAACGAAAAATTTGGAATCCACTGTCTACAGTACGATGTAATGCCCAAGAAAGCGCGTACTTCTCTCTGCGTTCTTGGCACATTCAATTTAGCTATTGCCTGAATTCTTTCTGGGGTCAGTTTCCTTCCCTCCTTCGATAAGAGATGACCTAAGTAGGTCACTTCTTGTCGACAATATTGAAGCTTGGAAAGTGACACCTTGTGGTGCAGATCACATAGATGGCGCAGTAATGTCAACGTGGCCATTTTACATATTTTCTCAGTATCTGCAGCTATGAGCAAATCGTCCACGTACTGTACGAGAGTGGAACCTTTGGGCAAAACCATTGCGTCGAGCTGACTTTTCAGAGCTTGACTGTATATTGAGGGGCTTTCACAGTAGCCTTGAGGGGCGCGTTTAAAGCGGAAACTGCGACCACCCAAACTAAAGGAAAAAATATCCCTGCTTTCCTCAGCAATCGGGATACTGAAGAAAGCATTCTTCAGGTCAATCACTGAAAACCAGGATGCAGAGGCTGGAATCATAGTCAATAATGTTGTAATGTCGGGGACGACTGGGAATTGTGGCACCACTATCTTATTTACTTCCCTAAGATCAATCACGAATCTATACACAGGTGGCTGAGAAGGGTCAGTTCGTTTTAAAACAGGCAGAACAGGACTATTGCAAACATTGCCTCGTGTTTCTTCAATTACGTCTTTTTCAATCAACTCGTAAACAATCGCTAGCAAAGCTTTTTCGCCCTCATTGGATATTCTGTATTGGGGAATTCGTGGCATTTTGACATTTGGTTTCAATGTTACAACATACGGTGGAATTTCTAAAAGACCTACATCATTTGGACCAGTAGCCCAAAGAATATCTGGAAGAAGTGCCAATTCTGCTGGAAGCGTATTTCTCGACAAATACATGGGAGAAACCACTTTCTTACCTAAAGTCAGTTGTACTCCTGAAGGAGAACAGTACAAAGTCGCATACAATCTTTTTAGCAAATCTAATCCTAGCAAATTTTCACCACAACCTGTTGTCAAAATAAGGGGTGCTTCGAATTCACAAGGACCAACAGAAAGAGATAAAGGGTCAGAAATCGGATTTCTAACCGGGGCGCCAGAAAAACCTACGGAAACGTTCATTTCGCCAGACAAAGGTGCGCCAGGGAGTTTGGAGTGCATAATAGAACTCTTTGTAGCACCAGTATCCAACAGAAAAGGTTCTGACACACCCGATGTAATCACCTCAACGTAAGGTCCACTCTGATCTACTGGAACTGAAACAACTCCCTCTCCTTGTCTAAGGCTGTCCTAGCAATCATTATTCTCCCACTGCTCATTTTCTGTGTAATATTCATCAACGTAGTATTGAGCTGTCCTGTCAGATACGTTATTTTGCTGGTCAAACCTGTTCATAGAGTTTTGTGGTGGAAGGGGACGTGCGTCCTGAGGGGCGTTTTCACGCCCTCTAACTCTAGGCGCTTGCTGACTACCACGACCTCTTACGCCAGTAATTCCATTTGCACGTTGTGGTAGGGCAGGACAGTCATATTTGTAATGACCCTCTTGTTTGCAGTATAAACACTGGTTGGGACCTACGCGGTTTTGATTGTAATCGAATCTCTGCAAGTTTCTCTGAGGCTGCTGAAAAGTGTTCTGATAGTGATTCGGACCATTATTATGTTTATTACCACCACCACGTGGAGGATAGGCTTGCTGTAGCAAAACCTTCGTTTTGAGTTCTCTAGTTTTCTTCTCTACTTTATCTTTCTCATCTTTGTCTCTATTCTCGTAGTACTGTGCGGTAGCTAATATCTGGGCTGAAGATGAGACTGCCCAAGAACTTTCCGAATCTTTTAATTTTCTACACAAGTCTGGAAGTAAATTGTGCACAAATTTATCGACAAACAATCTCTGGCCACCTTCTGTGGTCATATCTTGACCGCTGTGGTCAATGAATGTTTCTTCAAATCTGGTGAAGAAATCTGAAACAGTTTCTTCTTTCTTTTGCTTGCATGCAGATAACTTATCCCAATTTACGCGTATCGCAGGCATTATCATTTTCATGTAATCTACTATTCTACCAGGTAGTTCCGCTATCAGGGGCTCAGGCTTGGCACCACCAACTTGTCGTGCATCTGCAGCAGTAATATTAGCCCACGTGTCACCTAATTCCTGGTCATGATCTACATGGCGAATTTTTCCCCATAAAGGCTGTGGAACAACGTTCCCGAATAACATATCGATATCGGCCAAATTCATTATACATGACCCAGCAGTTTGCGACAATTCTTTATAGTACCCTGCAGGATTTTTACGCGGATCTGGTAGTGTTTGTTTGAGTGCTAAAACTTCACCTCGCTTCCATGGAACATGTACCCATACTCGGTGAAAGTGGGGCAGGACAGGTGGGACAGCTGTCGCGTCACCCTCTCTCCATTGTGGGGGAACTTCTCTCATAGGGTATTGTCGTGCCTTTTTCCTACTAGCGATTCAGAAAAGGGGGTGGTGATGAACAGAGTGTCTGAATTAAGCAGACCACTCTTACCCAGTCCAAAGATCAGGGCTTGATCCATCACCGTTATTTATCTCACTGCCCCATCCCAGCTCAGAACCTGGCTATATGCAAATTAGTCTGTCCCTGGCCCAGTGCATCATGGGAACAGGGCAGACCAAACTACCAAGCCAATTCTTCACCAGAAAGGAGACAAGCTACCGGGGACCGGTTTCTGGCATTTCAGCCTCTTCGGCCCGGCTTGCTTGAATCCTGATGGAGCAGTGAGAAAGGGACTCATGTCTGAGTATACCCTGCCACACCTATAGTGGCCAAAAACGATTCAGAAAAGGGGGTGGTGATGAACAGAGTGTCTGAATTAAGCAGACCACTCTTACCCAGTCCAAAGATCAGGGCTTGATCCATCACCGTTATTTATCTCACTGCCCCATCCCAGCTCAGAACCTGGCTATATGCAAATTAGTCTGTCCCTGGCCCAGTGCATCATGGGAACAGGGCAGACCAAACTACCAAGCCAATTCTTCACCAGAAAGGAGACAAGCTACCGGGAACCGGTTTCTGGCATTTCAGCCTCTTCGGCCCGGCTTGCTTGAATCCTGATGGAGCAGTGAGAAAGGGACTCATGTCTGAGTATACCCTGCCACACCTATAGTGGCCAAAAACGATTCAGAAAAGGGGGTGGTGATGAACAGAGTGTCTGAATTAAGCAGACCACTCTTACCCAGTCCAAAGATCAGGGCTTGATCCATCACCGTTATTTATCTCACTGCCCCATCCCAGCTCAGAACCTGGCTATATGCAAATTAGTCTGTCCCTGGCCCAGTGCATCATGGGAACAGGGCAGACCAAACTACCAAGCCAATTCTTCACCAGAAAGGAGACAAGCTACCGGGGACCGGTTTCTGGCATTTCAGCCTCTTCGGCCCGGCTTGCTTGAATCCTGATGGAGCAGTGAGAAAGGGACTCATGTCTGAGTATACCCTGCCACACCTATAGTGGCCAAAAACGATTCAGAAAAGGGGGTGGTGATGAACAGAGTGTCTGAATTAAGCAGACCACTCTTACCCAGTCCAAAGATCAGGGCTTGATCCATCACCGTTATTTATCTCACTGCCCCATCCCAGCTCAGAACCTGGCTATATGCAAATTAGTCTGTCCCTGGCCCAGTGCATCATGGGAACAGGGCAGACCAAACTACCAAGCCAATTCTTCACCAGAAAGGAGACAAGCTACCGGGGACCGGTTTCTGGCATTTCAGCCTCTTCGGCCCGGCTTGCTTGAATCCTGATGGAGCAGTGAGAAAGGGACTCATGTCTGAGTATACCCTGCCACACCTATAGTGGCCAAAAACGATTCAGAAAAGGGGGTGGTGATGAACAGAGTGTCTGAATTAAGCAGACCACTCTTACCCAGTCCAAAGATCAGGGCTTGATCCATCACCGTTATTTATCTCACTGCCCCATCCCAGCTCAGAACCTGGCTATATGCAAATTAGTCTGTCCCTGGCCCAGTGCATCATGGGAACAGGGCAGACCAAACTACCAAGCCAATTCTTCACCAGAAAGGAGACAAGCTACCGGGGACCGGTTTCTGGCATTTCAGCCTCTTCGGCCCGGCTTGCTTGAATCCTGATGGAGCAGTGAGAAAGGGACTCATGTCTGAGTATACCCTGCCACACCTATAGTGGCCAAAAACGATTCAGAAAAGGGGGTGGTGATGAACAGAGTGTCTGAATTAAGCAGACCACTCTTACCCAGTCCAAAGATCAGGGCTTGATCCATCACCGTTATTTATCTCACTGCCCCATCCCAGCTCAGAACCTGGCTATATGCAAATTAGTCTGTCCTTGGCCCAGTGCATCATGGGAACAGGGCAGACCAAACTACCAAGCCAATTCTTCACCAGAAAGGAGACAAGCTACCGGGGACCGGTTTCTGGCATTTCAGCCTCTTCGGCCCGGCTTGCTTGAATCCTGATGGAGCAGTGAGAAAGGGACTCATGTCTGAGTATACCCTGCCACTCCTACTAGATGCACTGGATTCCGATGGTGACCCAGAACTACTTCCCTTACTTCGATATGATAATAGCATTTCAACTGCTTTTTCCACATCGGGACCTACAATCATACCCTGACTAAATTTAAACCTTATACGACACATCTCTTGTGGGAGGCAATCCTGATCATTGTCTTCTAAATCCTCGCAAAGAAAAACACACATCTGTTCGAACACATATCTCTGTGTCGCTGTTTCCCATTGGTGGAAAACTTCCATGACAGACTGTAAATCATATTTTGCAGTGTCCAAGACCCATTTCCGAGCTAAACTATTCAGGGAATCTCTCTCTTGATAATCAGGCAGTTGACTTCGCAACTGTCTTCTACTTATGTTAGGGGTCGTAGCAGGCGACCCGAAAAGGGGTAAAAGAAGATTAGTAACAGTGCTGGCCATTTTCTGCCGAAGGGAAGGTGAAACGGAAGGACAAACAGATGAAAAAACGGGGTGAGATAAGGCGGGGGTAGAGATGGCAGAAGAGGTATGAGGAATAATAGATGTGATACTAGGCAAAATCATAGAGGGGGCATTAGGAGATGTAGAAAGTACAGTAGGCAAAATCGTAGAAAACACAGGGGAAACAGAAGTGGTCGGTGGGCCTGGAGGAGGCTGCACCGAAGAAGTAGGAGCCAGCTGAAGAACAGCTGGTGAGTGCTGTGGAAGTGCCAGAGGCGCAGTTTGTGCAACTAAAGGTTGCGGGGGTGCTGTAGCATTCTGCGCATAGGGGGGTGGCGAAGTTAATAATTGCGACATTAATTGGTCTTTTTCACGCTCTTTTTCTGTCTCTTGCTGAAGAGACGGCAAAACTGGATAACTCTTATCTATTGCCATTTTACGTTGCCTGTGCAACTGCTCATTTATCCGCTCTTCCTCATTATCTTTAAACTGCACGGCAGCTTGCATTACTGAAAGTCCCCCTTCTCTCTTATTTTTCTTAGCTAATTTAATTTCTTTTTGTTTGGCTTCTTTGCGCCATATGCGGAAAGAGTCAAACATCGCCGGCCGGGCTTTCTTTTTGAAGAGTTTAACTTCAAGGTTGTCTAAGATTTCAGAATCAAAGCTACCATATTGGGGCCATTTTAAAACACCATCTTTCCTAGTGTATTTAATCCATACCTCGTTGTAAACGATGGGGCCTACCCCATGTTTAACGTACAGCTCGTAAGTCGGAGTTCCAACTGGAGGAACCGGACATGAGTCCTCCAATCGGGAGTCCCTATTATTACTACCAAGACAAAACCAATTCCCGAGTCTAAGACTAGGCATCCTCGCTCTCTAGTCTAGTTCCAAAACTTCAAAGGATTTATCGATTACGATATTTCTCGTGAATACGCGAGTCCTTCGGTTATGGTGCTTGCAAGTACCAATAAAAACCTTTATGTATCTCCAAGATACCACAAAGTAAGTCCAACTAAGGACTGGGAGACGCTCCACTTATACTTAACTGAAAAATATCGATGGCTTCACCAGAAGACTCGTCTCAGCGTTTCGCTCTACCGAAAATTTCAAGGGTCCAACATCAGGGCGATAGCCAGGGCAGCAGTCCTTGTAGCCGTCGGGAAGCGGGGAACCTCGTAGTAAAGACCTTCAGACCACGTCGACATGCAGGGGTCGATGAGGTGGTGGGCCCTCCTCCGGAATTTTCACACGAAGCTCCTCACGATCTTCAGGCTGATTGGTACCACTGGAATCGCCCCAAACGCTGGTCGCCAAATGAGGTACTGGGTTTTTAAGGACCGGTACAGAACCGGTAACCCAGCGGTGCCAGGGGATCAACACACCAGAGACCTCGGGTTCTCCGGAGTCAGACCGACAGAAACTTCAGAGTCTTCCAGGTGAAGTCAAAGATTAGTTTATTGGCTGCAACCAAGGTGACAGGGTCCTAGAAGTACAATACCAGTATATTCAGGAGACTGCACACTTTCACAAAGTCAGGCTTCTCTTCTTATACCTAATATTCAGCCTTGAGCAAAACATTCCTTGGATTCGTGGTATTTCATTTATGGTTACTGATTACAAAAGAAAAGCAGAGTCATGATGACATGTACATATTTCACGTCGTGCTGCCCATAACAAATCATCCGGCAAGGCCCAACATTTCATCAGATATCGCTGGACCCCTAATAAAAATGGTCACCTCCCCATCATAAAACAAGTGAGGAAAAGGAGTGCAGAAAGATGTGAGCGAGATATGGCAGGTGTGCGCGCTGAAATGGTTTTATGGCTGGCTGAGCCTAGATGCTATCTTGCTCGGCCACTGGGAGGGAACTGACCTAACGAGCTCGGCCTGGGGCAATGGTTCTAACTTGTACTGGGGTCAGGGAGAAGTCGATTAAGGAGTATGTGCCCTTGTGGAATCAAATTCAACTGGATTAAGGCCTATGTAAAGGGCAACATGCAGCTAAGGGTTTAGAAGGTAAATCGTATCGTATCGTAAGCGGTGCTTATAGAGCGCACTGACACCATGGGTTTCCTGGCGCTGGTTGGAAGTAGAGGAGACAGAGAGATTAGCCAGATTGGGGAAAAAGCCAAGTTTTTAAAGATTTACGAAAAAGTGTCAGAGAGTTGGAAATTTTAAGGGAGAGAGGGAAAGAGTTCCAGAGCTTGGGGGCCAGGTATGCAAATCTCTGGCCTCCAGATCTGCAGAGCTTATAAGAAGGAACAGTCAGGAAGTGAAGATGGGAAGATCTCAAATTGCGGGACGGGCAATAGGGTCGGATGAGAGATTTTACAAAGGTGGGACAGAAACCAGCCAAAGATTTGAAAGTGAGGCAGCCGATCTTGAAGGCTGCCCTAGAAGCAACAGGAAGCCAGTGGAGTTTGACGAGAAGGGGCCTGGCAGATTGCCACTTCGGGATCCCTAAGGCCAATCTCGCCGCCTGATTTTGGACCACCTGTAGTCTGCCCATCGATGTTTTAGGCAGACCATGGTAGATCGAGTTGGAAAAATCTAGGCGGGAGAGGACGAGGGCCATGATGACCTGCAGGAGGGCATCAGGTGTCAGAAGATATGCCACTTTCCTGATCCTGCGCAGTTGGTAGATGCAGGACGAGACCGCGGTCGCCACCTGCGGCCCTAGGGATAGGGCGGAGTCAATAGTGACCCCTAGGCTCTTCACCGAAGCCTCAGGGGTGGGAGAAGGGCCCAATTCCAACGGCCAGAATTGGGGCCCCCAGAAAGTGGAGCTCCTACCAGGAAGGAGGAGCTCCGTCTTACCGGGGTTCAACTATAGCTGGTTATGGCCCATCCACTGGAGAATATGGGACATAGCTGACTGAAAGTTAGAAATAGCAGAGGGGGAGTTAAGAGAAAAGATAAGCTGCAGGTCGTCCGCGTAATTAAACACGGTAACGTCCCACAGCCTTAGAGAGAAAAGAAGGGGGCGAAGATAAAGATTGAAAAGGAGAGGGGACAGAGAAGAACCCTGGGGGACCCCACAGAGCGAATGCTCTCTAGGAGCCCTAAAAGCACCCAGGCTTAGGGTCTGAGACCTGCCCGTCAGGAAGGATCTGACCCAGGCCAGAGCCAGGCCCTGGATACCAGCCTGCTCGACACGGCGGAGAAGGATGTTATGATCCACCGTGTCGAAGGCGGCTGACAGATCTAACAATACCAGGGCCTGGGGGGTACCCCTGTCAACACCGTCCCTCAGGGCATCCAGCACGGTCAAGATCACTGTCTCCGTAGAGTGGCCGGGTCTGAAGCCAGCTTGATTGACCTCGAGGAAGTTGGAGCTCTCGATAAACTGTGAGAGACAGGTGGTGACGTGGGCTTCCAGGATTTTTGAGAAGAAAGGTAAAAGAGAGATGGGGCGGTAGTTTGCCGGAGCAGCGGGGTCAGCCCCCGGCTTCTTCAAAAGAGGCACCAACACGGCCTCCTTGAAGGAGCCCGGCACCGTCCCAGAAGAAAGGGAAGAATTTAGCAGGGGGAGGATACAGTCAGGTAGAGTATGACAGATGTCCCTAAGAATGGAGGGAGGGCAGCAGTCATCCGGGGATCCCGACTTGATACGGGTGGCAAGAGTGGCCAAAGAGGTGGGGTCTAGAAGAGGGAATTGTGTAAAAGAAAAGGTGTTGTGGGGGGGGGGGGAACAGATCCAGCGCCAGGAACCGTAACGGGGATGGTGTCCTTAATCAGTGCGATTTTTTCAACGAAAAAAGTGCTGAGGGCATTACATGCTTCCTGTGTAGGGGCCTGAGTGGGAAGCGTCCTGGGGTCGGAAGTGAATTCGTTAAGGATTTTAAAGATTTCCTTAGACTGGCCAGGGGCAGATAACATTTTACCCGAGGCATAGGTTTTTTTGGCTGCCAGAATAGCAAGTTTGTACCCATTGCGGGCAGCCACGTAGGCGTCTCTGCTCACAGGGCTGTAGTCTCTCCTCCACTTGCGCTCAAGCTGGCGAAGTTCCAGATGGAGGGCTTTTAGGTGGGGGGTAAACCATTTGTGGGAGTTACTGTGCCGGGATTGGGGGAACTTAGTGAGGGGAGCAAAGATGTCACTGGCTGTAGTAAGCCAGTCTGCCACGAGGCCGTGGAGCTCGTCGGTACCAGTGTCATTAGGTGGCAGAGGGTAGGTTTGGGACAGGTGAACCAGTAGTTTGGAGGAATCGACAGCCTTCCACTTGCGAGCCCTGCCATTCTCCCGTGGGGGGACCTTAATCTGGCCGACCGCTGAAAAGGTGGTATCAATCAGGCAATGGTCCGACCACACACAAGGTGTTATTAGTGGGCAAGAGGACGTGACTCCGTGGGTCCAAACATGGTCGAGGATGTGGCCACCCTTATGGGTGGCAGACCTGACTAGTTGGATAAAGTTCAGGTTTGAGAGACCCTCGAACAGATCGGAAGCATGTGGGCCAGCGTCCACATGTTGAAACCAGTAGTTAAAGTCCCCAATGATGATGATACGGGGGGAGCAGGTAGCAATACTGGTTAGCTGATCGATAAAGGATGAGGGGAAGGACGGCATGGAGTGGGGAGGACGGTATAGTAGCACAAGAGTAACTGCACCTACCTCGGTCCCCAGGCTAAGAACCAGGGTGTCTACATCCGGTAGAGTCATGGCCGCAGAAGCAATAATCTTAAGATCCTTGCGTATTACCGCTGCCACCCCTCCCCCGGTGCGGCCCCCTGATCGGTTGTTGTTCAGTAAAAAGTAGTCAGGGGGTAACGCAGCCAAGATGTCTGGGAGAGAGTCGTCGGTAAGCCAAGTCTCAGATAGCAATAAGACGTCGGGGCTTTCAGACATGAGAAGATGCAGGATGTCGGTTTGGTGCTTAACCATTGAGCGGGTGTTCAGGTATAGGACCCGGATGGCCGACTCGGGAGGAGCCGGAACGGTAAATGATGGTTTTGGAGCAAGCTTAGGGGTTGAAATGCCTGCAATGCCAAGTGAGGTAATGCGAGCCCAGGTGTCGGAGGAGAGAGGGCAGGCCGAGGCGTGTAGGCGCCTAAGGGCGGAGGACGAGTAAGGATGGGAAGTGACAGCACTACTGGCCCCTGGGCCCGTCCGGCCGCGGACGGGCGCAGACGGGCTTAACTCAGGCGCAACTCCGGCGCGCCTGCGTCGCGCCCGCTGCGCTCGTCCGCTGCGCTGACACATAGTGGGCGTTTAAATAGAGGAGGGACTAGGGGGGTGTGCCCAGATCCTGATCGGCACTCAACCCGACCCAAAATGGCGCCCGCGGCTGCCGAGAGCCCGCCCCAGCGATCAGCCCTCAGCCGGCCGCCGTGCCCCTGAAAAGAAAAGCAGGTAAGAGCCTGTCAACTTTGAAATAAAGTTAGTTACAGCGTTATAGTTGTGGCGATTTTTAAAACTGGGATTCCAGGGGAGCCCCCGCAGCTCGCAATCAGCAGGGGGGGGGGAGTTAAAAACTCAGCCAAACAAAACACTGCTCCTCAGCTACTGCGCGCTAGCCCACTGCCACCGGGCAGCGTCGCAATCACTGGGAGGAAAAAGAACTCACTCCTAAATAGAGGAGGGACTAGGGGGGTGTGCCCAGATCCTGATCGGCACTCAACCCGACCCAAAATGGCGCCCGCGGCTGCCGAGAGCCCGCCCCAGCGATCAGCCCTCAGCCGGCCGCCGTGCCCCTGAAAAGAAAAGCAGGTAAGAGCCTGTCAACTTTGAAATAAAGTTAGTTACAGCGTTATAGTTGTGGCGATTTTTAAAACTGGGATTCCAGGGGAGCCCCCGCAGCTCGCAATCAGCAGGGGGGGGGGGGGAGTTAAAAACTCAGCCAAACAAAACACTGCTCCTCAGCTACTGCGCGCTAGCCCACTGCCACCGGGCAGCGTCGCAATCACTGGGAGGAAAAAGAACTCACTCCTAAATAGAGGAGGGACTAGGGGGGTGTGCCCAGATCCTGATCGGCACTCAACCCGACCCAAAATGGCGCCCGCGGCTGCCGAGAGCCCGCCCCAGCGATCAGCCCTCAGCCGGCCGCCATGCCCCTGAAAAGAAAAGCAGGTAAGAGCCTGTCAACTTTGAAATAAAGTTAGTTACAGCGTTATAGTTGTGGCGAAATCGTCACTCGAATATGCCGAAAATACATGTACTTGATGTACTCGTCATTCTCGGTCTTTTGATACCAAATTCGTCCTATTTCGACAAAGTTTTTATTCTCGAGTCTGGTACTATTACATGAATCCAGATTTTTCAGAACCACAATATGCAAAGATGTGTCTAGCTGCGAAGGACCAGGGGAGGGACGTTTGTTTTTAAGCGATTCAACAGAGCGGCGTCGCTCAGCGCGTCGCTCTGCGAGTAGACTTTCCCTCTCAATATCTGGAACTACGCTAAACACAAAGTCATCCAATGTCCCTTTGTTGCCACCAATAGCCAAAGGCAGTGATCCTTTTCTTGAGCTCGAACTCATGATGTATAGCAATTAGGACTTAAAGCAATATAGGGCACAAGGACATATAAACAACTATGGGAAGTAGGAACACAACCCCACTGTGTTAGCACTTACTAACTAGTATGACACTTTACTTTGGGATGATAGGCAGAATACCAGAAATGTCAGAAAGTTGGCCCAGCCCGGCCTCCCTCGACTCCTGAGGGCAACAGAGGGCCCGCCCCTTTGCCCGGGCTTCGCCCGGCGTCCCGCGAGGAGGAGCAGATTATCAGGGCGCGTGACAGGCCGTGGGCGGGGCTAGCAGGGGACGCCGGCAAGCGGTAGAACGCCGTGCAGGGACTCCTGGTCAAGCGAGTCCCTGCGCTCCTCCCCTGCAGATGTTAGTCTCTCCCCCGGTGCACACAAGATCCGCGGCAGCCCCTCCACAAAGACAAACGCCGCGAAGCGGCACCCGCAAAGCGGGTGCTGCGAGTCTTGGTGGCAGGACAGGGCAGGGCAGGTCCAACACAAAGGGGTCACAGCACCAGCCGCCTTCAGGTGAGTCCTCTCTCTAGTGCAGCTTCCAATGTCCAAGGGTTCCCGGTGGTTGCAGAGACTGGGGGCTTATGTGCAGGTTTTCCAAGCCGGGGCGGGGCTAGCAGGGGGCGCAGGCAAGCGGTAGAACCCCGTACAGGGACTCCTGGTCAAGCGAGTCCCTGCGCTCCTCCCCTGCAGATGTTAGTCTCTCCCCCGGTGCACAAAAGATCCACGGCAGCCCCTCCACAAAGAAAAACGCCGCGAAGCGGCACCCGCGAAGCGGCTGCGGCGAGTCTTGGCGACAGGGCAGGTCAACACAAAGGGGTCACAGCACCAGCCTCCTCCAGGTGAGTCCTCTCTCTAGTGCAGCTTCCAACGTCCAAGGGTTCAAGTATCAGCTATGTATTTTTTTTTTTACACTTCGGCTGCCCAGTAAAATAGTGATACATTTTTCTGTCTTTTTAATGTTACTTTTAAAAGCACTTAGGTGTACTTTGTATCACTGGAGGTGCGCATGATTGAAGTCCTTGGTTAGGTGGTTATGTTACAAATATTAAACACCCAGCCAGCCTGCCAAGGCCAGGTTTACTGGCTTTGCCAATGCTTGTTCACTTTGTATTCTGCTACTTGTAGTTCTGCATTTATTATAAGAAAACCGATAAAATGGAATGCAGGGGAAGAAATAAGAAGGGCTGACCTTCGCACACCTTTGCTCTCTTGTGTTGTAAGAAGTTTAAGATCTTTTTGCTTGGTCACAATTGTCATTTTTCAAAAAAATAAAAAAAAATAAAATAAAAGAGTGTTTTAAGACGACAGCCTTATTATGGAGTCCTTGTAGCACCCAGCGCTGTAATGCAGCGCCTGCGAATCCGGACGCAGTGTGTGATCCTGGGCGCTGTATTACCGACTCCTGGTGAGTACCACATGAACCGGGAAGGGCCTTCCGGGTTCATCAGGTTCTCACCAAGGGTTGTAATAAGGCCTAGGGGTAGTGGCACACCGGCCACACCCATGTCGAGGAGCATTGACACACGAGGAGCATTGACACACCCACGCCTGGGGGCATTGGCACACCCATTGGTATACATTTCCACCTATTCCTGGTCCCGGTTTCAGAAAAACATAGCACAGCGTTACTTCCTGGCTAAACGCGCGCGTGACATTGTTCCCATAAAATTAGTAAACTGAATTTGTCCGGCACCTGCGGTTACAACTGAAGCGGATTACTTCCCATCTCGTAACGCAGCCCAAAGAAGAAAGTTAGTCGAAATGTCCCGTGATAGGCGCGGGAAGTGTGACTCGTCACTTTTATTTACGGTATTTGTAATCGGTGCTAGAAATGAAAGTGCAGGTACTCACCCCAAACCAACAACGCCCCCCCCCAAACACACACACAACTGGACCCCACTATCTGTTTGCTGTTGATTCGTTCTGTCAATGTGCACTCCCACATTAAAAGTATTCGCCCCGGCAGAGAAGTGAAAGCACTGCCTCTTTACACATTTTTTTTTAGTGCGGGTACTCAGCAAGTGAGTACGCAACCATTTAAAGCAATACAATACGCTAACAGCCTGAACATAACAGGACACCAAGTAGCGCACATATACAGAGCCATGAGCCCCAATACCTCCAAACTAAATAACAAAACTATAGCCCA
Source organism: Lissotriton helveticus (assembly GCF_964261635.1). Classification (NCBI taxonomy): domain Eukaryota; kingdom Metazoa; phylum Chordata; class Amphibia; order Caudata; family Salamandridae; genus Lissotriton; species Lissotriton helveticus. Next base: position 114,436,298 of record NC_136073.1, on the reverse strand, counting down.
ATGGGAAGTAGCAGCAGGGAGAGAGCTAAATGCGAAGGAAAGGGCAGATCTATGGTCCTCCACATCAAGAAGGAAGGTGACAACAAGTCTAGACCAGACAATTCTGGCTAGTACACAGGGCCTACTGGACCCCAGCACGCCTTGCAACCATGGGTTTCAGAGAGACCGACTCCTGCTGGAACTGCGATAAGCAGAAGGGAGACCTGGCACACCTCCTCTTCCAATGCACCAAAACCAGGATGTTCTGGAACTCCATAAACACTCTAATCAATGACGTAACTGGAGCCACACTATCACTAGACTTTCACCACCTAATTCTGGGATACACCGACCCATCCATAACATCCGAAAATGACAGAGACCTGATTGACCTGCTGCTCACAGCGGCGGTCAAAACGGTGTTGAACAACTGGAAGGACACAGCACGAGCCACCTTTAAAGCTTGGTTCAACTGGGTCATTTTCCTGAGAGGAGCCGACACCATAACAACCAACAGCCAAACAAACTCAGGGAAAAAGAGCGAGATATGGCTGTCGCTGGACAACTACCTGTCCTCTCATAAGCCACCCTAAGCGCCCAGACCAGGCAAGACTGCATAAACAACACACGCATCCTACTCTACAACACAACGCGCCTCTCTCTCTATCACTACTCTCTACACCCACACACCTCTTCTTTTTTTCCCTCTTCACACCACCAGGGGTGCGAAAAGAGAGCCAGACAGGCTGTAAGGGGGCACGGGGACATTTGAAAACTTGCAAGTTGGACGAGAAGAAGAAGCAAGCTGGGGCATGGACGGACACAAGCCAAACTGATACAAGCCAATCGAGACGAGACAATGCTGCCCCCCTCCCCCCCCGTGCGCTTTTCCTATCCCCCAGGTGTTTCACCCCGTACCATGTAAATATGCTCTTTACTTTCAATAAAAAATTACTGAAATAAAAAAAAAAAAGCTCTGCTTGTGATTTTGATACAAAATTCTTTGTAATCGCAGATACCACTTTTCTGCTTCCTGCAAAGCGTCACTTAGTGTGTCACGCAAGAGGAAGCGAGACATCATGGTTAGGCACAACAGACATGTTACAGACATGTAGACTGAAAGACAGACAGTTGGATGCGCGTGCACCAACTTACTGAGATGTTATATATTGACTGAACCTCAACCTATGCTCTGAGAAGGACCTTAGTGCTGCACTTCCCCCTGGTGGAGGCGGATGAAGTGCGCCCCGCAGCTGCTGAGTCAAGACCGGTCCGGGCCACACTTTGGGGTCACTGAGGTCTTGAACAGCGCAAGAGCAGCAGCGTGTGTGTCGCCCCCGATTGTGGTGAATGGCTGCTTTTCATGGGGTCTTTAAAGGAAACGAGCTGCGTCTGTGTGTGGAGTGAGTGTAGCAGCATTCACGGACCTCTCTGAACTAGAATGTATTGCGACACAATCAATAATACACAACAGCACACTTAAAAAGAGAATATAGTGCAACCACGCAGTACAAACCTACAACAAAACATTGAAATAACGATACACAAAAACACAACAGCACACCAAAAACAACACTTCACCACCGCAACAGAAACATTGCATAATCAACACGCACAAACATTCTTGTCACACATTGCCACCTCTATTACAAGTGGTACGGGGAGGTTGTACGAGTACCGCCTGTTACCACCAGGACATGGAACGGCGCCAGTCTAAATGTTTCGTGATACAGCACAACCTCTTTGGTGCAAGAGTAAGAGATAAAAGTGAAAGTAGCCAGGGAGGGCATGTGCAGGCGGAAGAGAGGCTCTGGTTGTGCCCAGTACCTGTCAGTAAGCCCCCTCGGTGCCACCTCTGGCCCCTTAGATGCTAGCCTGGACCCCTGTAGCGCCTTCCTCTCTCCCTGTCGTCCCCCCCCTAGCGCTGCGTACTTACACGTCAGTAGCAGCAGAGATAGCACTCAAGCTGGAGAGACTGCGCCGAAACTCGTCGACAACACCGGGTCTCCTGGGGCCGCCGCTGCCTTCTCTGTGGTTGTTGATGTCTAGGGGGAGGCCCTCTCAGCCTCCTGCTTTTTAAAGCAGCCGCGACCCTTCCAGAGCACCACCTGCTGCGCATCATCTAATGATGGAGCCCTGGCGCTTCCTGCCAGAGGCCCTGGTGTGTTGACACACTCGGCCCCAGGAAGCTGCAGACTCTGGTGCTGAAACCAGGGTTTGAGCCTCGAGGTCGCGCCCACATCCTGTGTTTCGGGGCAAATCACTCTCCAAGTGCCTGAATGTGTCATGTAAATACAGGGTCGAGTTCGCGCTATATAAAATATGCACAAAAAACAGTACTCGAGCCGCGAATTGGTTTGAGGGTTAATGCACCTGCTGCTGCAGCTCAGGTCTGTGTGTGTGCGGTCCGCAGCTCGATCACCGCGAGGATACGGTACATCCTCATCATTAAAGGCCAAAGTCAGTTGCACACCCCTGTCAGAAATAGGTGGAAAGAAGGAAAATCTTTTTTTCTTTCTATAACAGTGTTGCTTTTTAAGGCATTCCAATGTGAGGAGGGAGGGCCAAGCCTTTTGAGGCTGTTCCTGAAGCACTTTATCGCACATGGGAGGAGATGTGGGTGTGGCCAGAGATTCTGGCTTTGGATCTGGGAAATCAGGCTCGAGTCTCGGCGTGCGCTCAACATCCTGTGATTCTGGGCAAATCAGGTACATTAAAGCACAAACATTGGTATAGCCAATATGTCTCCCCTTTGGGTCCTTAAGTGTTTAGCCATGCAGCACGTTATCCTGGGTGCTGTGCCGACAGCGATTGAAGAGCTATACAAATACTGCGCACTGGGGTATGCATTGGGCTTTAAGTGGGAAAAAAAACTGGGGGTGCTCTAAAAGGGGCGTAGTACATCTCTTAAAGGGGTGGAGCCTATCCGAGTAGGGGCGTGGTCTAAATCATGATAACTAGCCTTGTGTGCTTAAGAAAATCATGAAGTCGCATCCAGCAAAGGATAATAAAATAGGCAAAAAGGTATATTTATTAAGTATAAGCCATAAACATACCAAACACTTTAAAAAACATTTAAGAAATCTTTTAAGTTCTGAGTTTTTCTGAAGTTTGTACAATGCTAAAAACCCCTTTTACTGCAGGAAAATTTGTGAAATCCCAAAAGTCACGCGTTCCAATGTAGACAAAACACAGGCATTAGTAACTGCATCTCTATAAGTACAAGCACGATCTTGGAAAGTTAATGTGCACTACTGCTCGCCACCTGACATGGGTCAGGGAGGACATCAAATTTGAAAAACTACCGGGCAATCCGACTGCCAGTGTAAACACAAATTTTCATTTACTTTCACCTTGTCAATACTTTGACTTCTGTGTACCTCCTTCACGCACAGTTGCAACTGTAATATGTGATCACTGCTCCATGCACTATCAGAGAGGCCAAGGATTGGATGACCATGTATTCTGAACATCTTTCTGACACACTGACAGGCACTGTCAGTTTTTGAGACAAACAGGCCTTCAGCCTCCACTTTAGGGCTCTCAATCAGTGCTCGTTATAAACTCTTGGAAGCGACTTTTCAAAATGTGTTCTATACAAGAATTATAATAATCTACCCAAAGAAAAAACAGAAAAACAACGTCCTGAAAATAGCTGACACTCTCAAGGAGTGCAAGATTATGCGTAACGTGTAAAATTTGAACAGGAAGTAAATCGGTGACATGGATTACTTTAACATTTTTTTCACACAAATTGTTCAAATCTCCATCAGTGTTATTTGCCAGAACAGTTAAGGAAATTAAGCTACGGCCTGATAGGGACACGTTTCATGTCTGTTTTTAATTATTACCAGGTCTGAGACTCACAGGGACCAACCCACTTAAAGTCCTGGCCACACACCTCCTATGAGGACATTTTCTTACACAATTAACACAAGTTTTCTCACTCGCTGGAGTGAGTATGTTTGCTAGCATCTGGAATGTTCAAGATGATAGGCCTTCGAGTTGCTTGTGGAACAAGAGCGTTTTAAGGCTGATCAGTTACTGGAAGCAACGTGATGACGCGCAAGAAACTTTGCAACAAATAAATACTTCACACCTTTCAGCGCGATGTAACTCAAAGTTTTTATCTGCATGAACGTTTGAGTGACATCGCAAATGTTCATCTTTCTTTGAAAAATTTCAGCGCGATGTCACTCAAACATAAAAACATAAATAGCAAAGAAAATAATTCAGGGGGGGGCTGAATCTTAAAGCACTAGGCAGAGTGAAGCTGCAGGGGCTCTTGGAAGGGGTGAAAAAATATCAAAGCCTCATTAACATGCACATCGTCTTTTAAAGACCTGTGAAGTGCAACGGTGCGCCTGTGTGTGTGCCCGGGAGTTGTATGAGCCCGAGCTGACACACACGAGGGGTGGGGGGGCTAGGGGGGCTGAAGCCCTTTGATTCCGAGGGGTGTTGCGCGCCTGCATGAAATCATGCCGTCGTGGGCATGCCGTGACCTCCACTACTCAGTGAGGAAACGGAGCTCTCACTGTATAGCATAATTCATTTTCCTTAACTGAGAAAACATCGTAGCAGCAACCTCCAGGGCTTTAAGTGGGCCAGGTATGAGCACTGGCAGTTTTATTTTGGGACCCTCGAAACGGTTCTAAAAAAAAAAGTTTTAAAAAATGAAGAAAGGGCTACCTTTGCCAGCCGCGAAAATAGAGCCCGATAGAGACCAGTTTCGAGGGCCCCCCAAAAAAACTGCCGGTGCTCAGACCCGGACAGACCCGGCCCACTTAAAGCCCTGGGTATGCACTCTGATTCAGGAATACATGCCTGCCTCAGGAAATATTTATGAACACGGTCCAAGGCTTTTTAACGCACAGACAGAAAGACAGGTGCCTTGATGCAAGCCAAAGCACTATCACCCTCTGTGTGCGGCCATCTTGAAGCTGCTTTCTTGATAAAGGTTACAAAAACGGAGCATGTACTAATACAGCATAGAAAAAAGCAACAAGAGGAACCAGATGCTAAGAGTGCATCAAACTGGAATAATGAGTGACTGAGGAGTGAAGAAGTTAGAGCAATGGACAAACTGACAACGCAGTACTTTTTCCTTTCAAAGATTCCCAAAGTAGTTTGCATGGGAGGAGGGGAGGGGCGGGGGGGAGGGGGGGGTACGCGCTGGGTAGCACTTCATGTGGTTTTCTCTTTTTTAAATTTTTTTTCCCTTGTCGTTTGTCAACTTCCCACATCTGCTCTACCTGCACCGGCCATCACTGGGCAGAAAACTCAGGGACCTCCCTGGGTGGCAAAAGTTCTAGCTACGCCACTGGGTACGACACAGACTCAACTTCAGCTGTGGTGTAGTGGAACCGGCAGTTAGAGACCCCTTCACAATCTGGGTGGATGGTGCAGTGATGTCATCTGAGACATAACCTCTGGTGCTCTTTGTGTGCAGGCTGGGTTGAGGGGTGAGAGTGGGCAGTCAAGTAATGCCTCACAGTCCCTGGGGAACTGCCGTAAATGTACTTTGAAATCAGAGTTCTGAGAGGTGGAGGACAACAGGAAAGGGCAGCGGGCATCCACTGCTATGCAGCTGTGGCAGATAGCACCCCAAGCTCCAGAGTAGGCTGAGGAGAGTGCCCTATCAGCACCCACAGGCATTCTTCTAATTTACCTCTGTAGCCTGTTCTCTAGAGCTGTGAAACATGCACTCTCAGAGTGTTTCAGACAAAAAAGGAGCGAAGCAGAAGGCAGGTAGAGTCACAGGAATGAGAGGCAGCAATGAGAGTGGGGGACGGAAGTGCATGGGCAACAGGACGCAATATTGGGTGGTGAGACAGCAACACTGTATGCAGCGGTGTACAGTAGCAAGGTGCGAGAGAGCGACTCATTGCAGAAGGTAGGAAGAGAGATAGCTTGAACAGTACTGTCATGGAGTGCTTCATGAGAAAGGAAACAAGAGGGAGGAGGCGGAAACATGGAAGCAACACTAAGAAGGGTAGGGGGATGCTAAGACAACATGGGTGGCATAAGCAATACAGGGGTGGGGGGGCTGGAGTACTCAGCATCCCCAGCGTAGCGAGTTTTGAAAAGAGAATGGGAGAGCTCGTTGTGAGGGGCATACTAAGAGAGCGGTAAACATTGCCTCATTCGCATATCACCTGGTTGAAGCACCGTTGTTAAAATGCTGTAATCTGCGTGAAACACGTTCTGTTTCTAATCGAATATAGTGTGTGGGCGAGTTTTAAATATAAATGTTTTTATGCTTGTAATACTATGCGCTTCACAACTTTGGAGCATAAAACGAATCACTTTCAAACAGCACACCCGTTACCTTGTCAATAAAAAGAAAGTTTGTTTACACGTTACCAACACGGATTCACTTGGCATTACCCATTCACACACGCTACCTTCATAATGAATAAAAGGAAGTTTGTTTACCTGATACCAAACGCAATCACTTTGCTCTTGGATTTAAAGTAAAAAATACAATCATTTACAAATATACACACACACATGCTGCAGGCAACGGCAAAAGCAGGCAAAAAAGAAAGAAAGAAATAATTCCCCAAAATAAACACAAACACTAAAGCGTAAAGATTCCAGTAATTGGACGGTGTTCCATGGGAGGAAATATAACACAAAAAGGAGGGGTAGAAAGAAAGTATTAACCACTAGCAAGTCCACATTTTTAAAGGACAATTGAATTAACGAATGAAAAGGCAGTGGGCAGGCTGTAAACCCACAAAGTGTATACAACATGTCTGGAAGAGACTGCACAAGCACTGCCCATGATGGACCAAAAAATGGCTCTATACTATAAATAATTTTTTTAAATAAAAAAAGTCCTCTAGTTATATGGTAGTGAGTTTACAACGGGGTATACCCTAAGAACTCTCTGACCTGGGTCAGTTAAAATAGATATGTATGCAGTGGTCAGAGTCTATTGATTATAACACAGAATATATCATCAAAACCTTTGCATTAATGAGGTATTTCAAATTGCTTCTGTGCAGTACAAAAAACATTTATTAAAACATTTTAGTGATCAGTGTACTTAGTATCTTTAAAAAAAAATAAGGATTAAAGTATAAAATATGCAAAAGACCAATTACTTCATTAGGTCAGGCACATGCTCAAGGACATGAAATCTCAGTGAAATCGATATCTAAACTTTCTTGTAGATTCATATACATTGTCTACATAGTAACATTTCAACGCACTCAGAGTGACAAGAAAAAGAGACAGTTAAGTGGAATGGGTGTGATTGGGTAAAGGTGAGGACTGGGTAAAGGATGTTGTGACCATACTACAATCACAGTGGTTTCCAATGCAACCTTCACTGACTAATTTCGTTCATTAGTTCCAAATAGCTCTTTAACATAGGCTCACTGTTAATCCATAGGTTGCTTCCTATGTTAAGAGAGTAAGTACAATCCGGTCTACGTTTCGACCCCTGGATTAAGGGTTGATTGAAGCCTCATGCTGGGGTCTTCTTCAGGATTTTAGAAGTGCAGAAGCGCTTATTTTTGGGCCGTCCAGTGGCCTTTAAGGTTGGACCATCCTAGGTTCCTCTATGTTTGAAAGTAACTGGGCCATCCAGGGCTTTCCAATCAGTCGATTTAATGTTTTCATGCCCGCTTTGTGGCTTCTCCAGATGCATTAATTAATCTTGCAGTCCATGTGTTCACATCAGAAACACCTCGGAGCGGGTACATTCCTCAGTGCTGCCGGGCCGCGTTATATGGGGCACGTCTACTGCATCTCAGCCGCGACCCATGCAGGTTAGAGCGGTGGGGCCGGGTTGGTGGGAGATTTGAAAGATGACCTTCAAGGAAAATTAAATAAATAATTTATCTTCCTTCCCCGTCGTCTGTCGGAAACCCCCCACGCGGCCCCACCACCCTACCGCTCTTACCGACATGGCCGCGGCTGCTGCAGCCTAAACAAACCAAAGTGCCTGCCTGCAGTATTTTTACAGACCTTCTACTCGCCTGGCCTCCTCCTGGACAGGTCAAGTCACCATGTACTCAATTTTGCCCCTATTTTATTATTATTTTTTTTTTGTAGAGTTTTATATAGCGCGAACTAGAACCGAACCGAATCAGTTATCAGAGCGCTTTACATAGCACCAGTTACGTTACATGAGGACACACTTTCATTTTTAGGCACGGGGAGATTAAGTGATTTGCCCAGAATCACAGGGGGTTTTTGGCGTCGTTACCGAGACTCGAACCAAGTTCCCCAGGTCCGAGGTCGAGCGCCTTAGCCGTTAGGCCAACCCCTCTCCCCTGCTCTATGTGCATCTCACAATGGAGGATAATGCTCTAACAATGATGCAATCCCCAATTCTGAGGTTCACAAACATCACATATACGCTATTTACTGCAACTTCAATTTTCCTCAAAGATGTGTTTTGCCTATGTGGCTCCTGGCACTTTTACTCAGTTATCACACTAACACTTTCTTCTCCTTTTATTTTTGTTAAGCTACTTGGAGCAGAAGTTTTCCTGCAAATAAATATGAAACAGGGAAACCAGGCTGTTTCTGCCATATGCATCTGTATGTTTTTTTTAAATCACTTGGAGCTATTAGTATGTATCTTCTTTTCTATAAAAATCTTCTGATGTGCTAAAATGGCCTTGTTAGTTTAATTGTTTTTTGTTGTCTTTACCTAGGCTCGAAAACACAATAGGGAATTGCCTTGTTGCCACTCTCATCTTGAGTTGCCAACAGAAACGTTTATAAGAGGAAGCTCCTATCTCCTCATTTGACATTTGTTCTATATGCAGGAGCCGGGGAAACATTTATGAACGCTTTGAAAGTTATCCTGAACGCGTCATCAAACATAAAGTTTTGACGATAACAGTTGTTCTTAGGTGTTCCTCCAAGTTACTTTGCTCTTATTGGGTCTTGGCTAAGGTTTTACACGATAAATGTCGCTTAATGAATGAGCAAGTGGTCAGTACCTTCGTGATTGGGCTTGTCGTTTTGATCAAACAACTTTCTTATTTTTTCCATCACTTGGGCTTCTCTCTATGCATCCACCTCAGTGTTGCTTTAACTGAGTCACACCAGACTACTTTTTTAGTTGCTCTGGTCTCTTTCACAATGTATTTCCCTTTTGTTTGTCCTCCCCCTTTCCTCCTTTTTCACTACTAGAAATGTTTTAAAATGATATAGTTAGCTTTCTTCATTTCTTCTGTAATATATGACATTAAACTGAAATGAGGTTTACTATTTTGTTAAACAGCCTTGAAAAAGTCGTCTCAAGACAAAACACCTGTTGGCTTTCTTGTTTTCCGTCTCTACTGATCAACATTGAAGAAGACTTAAGAATAAAATCATTTTGGCTACACACACTATTGGATTTGTATTAGTATTGTTTATGGAACTGTTGCCTCACTGGAGGCACTTATGTAACTTGATTGGGTTGTGTTCTGTCAACCAAAACATTTTTTTCATTCTATTTGTATATGGGCATCTTAAATACTTAATAACATTGTGGATGGCACAGTGTTTGACATTGAGCACGCTGGAGAATATCCTCTTTATTTCCTAAACTTTGGGGCAAAACATACACAGAGGTGCTGGATGTAGTGTACCACTGCCATCAAGTGTATATATATATATATATATATATATATATATATATAGATATATATATATTTATTACCTACTGGCGGTCGCCAGTAGGTAGTTCTAGTTAGGACCTACTTTCCATAGGAAATCCAAAACATTCTATTTGGAATAACTTTGGCGTCGGAGGACGAATCTTCATGAATTTCTCCAAGAAAATGGCCTGCTCGGTTCCGCTCCTTCCCTGAAAGTTCGGGGGTGATTCGTCAAGTGGGGGCCGAGAAAAAGGGGGGTCCAAAAACATGTTTTCCCCATGCAATTTTCCATAGGGACCTTTAGCCATGGCTACAGCCCGCACTTCTGAACAGAATTATAGCAAATTTGGCAGAGAGGTAGAGTTCAGTTCGCAGATTGTGCTTTTTGTTAAATGGTGTAAATCCGTTCAGTAGTTTCTGAGAAAATTACAAGTAAAATCATATCGATATCTGGAGACAGAGTCCGACACACATACCGAAATTCGTACAATTCCAAGCACAAGCTGCATGCTGATTGGATGTCAACTGTCTGTGAACACTGCAAACCAGAAAGTGTTGGCAGCCATTTTGTTAGTCGCTAGAAGCGAGTCACAAGAAAACAGTAAAACAAAGTTGAGAAATAAGGAAAGGGGGCAGGGTAGAAATATCCTGACTCTCTAGGCTTGCTCAGGGGGTCGTATATGGATTTTTAGGGTCAATTTTTATTTTTGTTAAAATCAAAAATCGTGGCGTACGCATATGGTACTCGTACTCGGTGGAAAAGGAAAAAAAACTAGAAGTCCATTTTATTCATTAGGTCTTGGGGGGAAAATTCATGAGGCAATTTTTAGAGCTATATTTCTATGACAGTATGTAAAACTTTCCGTTTTTTTTCCTGCATCAGTTGTACTCTCTACGCATGCGCAGCCTTGTTTGCAAGTGCACTTTTTTTTCTTTTTCTTCAAGTTCGCCAAGCAAACCTCTCCTGATTTTAGGTATTAAATTTGCCGCTTTCTTTTCCCGGGTCGTGTGTCATTCGGTGGTATACTTTTGTAATATATTAATAAACATATTGTATGTATATTTATTTGAAATGTAGTGTCGAGGCACCAAACGTTGATTACATACACCGTCCAAACGCCATTTTAGTAGTTTTCCTCTGTTATTTTTATGATAGCTGTTACTTTCATTTTACCCTGCGCATATTTTCTCTGTGATCAATGAGATTTCGTGCCACAGACACCACAGTGTTTGTCCTTGGCCTCCGATCTTATCAGACTTGGTCACACGTATACCTAGAAACTAATTTGAAGGACGTAAGCCACAGCCATTACAACGCGTGTTTGTCAACAAAAAAACATTATTAAGATTATGCGTTTATCATGCGTGGTAAATGCATACTAGTTGTAAAAGCTAGTGGTAAAGCGATATGCGTGCTAATGGTTTTGTGGTGACGATCAAGCGTGCTTATGAACCGGGTCTGGGTGTGGTGGACTCCAGGGCACCAGGCGGAAGGCCACGCAGCTCCACTCATACAATATAGAAGTAATATAGGATTTTTAAAACTTAAAAAAAAAAGATTTCATAATTATCCTAGTTCAAGTCTTCTGTTAGTATGTTCATTAATTACATGAATATATGTTTTGAAACAATTAAAAACATTTGCGTCTTTTTTGTACGGGGCGCCGTACATGATGTCATACGGAAACTTTGATGCGACGTGTACCCTCAAAGCGTATTCGTAGCGTATGCTGAGAATGATTAGCAGTACAAACTATGGTGCGATCACTCTCAAATCAGAGCACATGTCGCGTTATGAGAATGGTTAGAAGTGGTCACTCATTGGAGATCCGATTTGTAGACACATACAATTGCATGGCTCTTGTAAACAAGATGCGCCTAATTTGGACTGAGTTTTGAAAGGTAGTGCAACAACTGCTATCATAACAACGTTCAGTTTACTGGAAACGGGAGTTATTTACTTTGAAATAATGGAGATTGTTGAGCAATGTTAGCAGGCATCGCTTACATGATTACGGTAACTGAGCGTGTGGTTTGATTAAAAAAAAGTTGTGTTAACTCCTCTGCATGGGAAGCTGGATGTTTCCATCTGGCTGTCGATTTCGACCTTGAAAGCAGAGTCAACCAAATGAGTCATATAAGAGCGCTATTGTCTCAAAAAGAGGTCACTCTTATATCTGCTACAGAAACATTTGTCCTTCATGTAGCAAACACCCGCACCGAAGTGCATGCTTTATTAAATACAGCCGTGCTCTTGAATTTTGGGGAGTTAATTTAGAGTATTTTTAATGTGTCCTTGAGTACGGGGTTACCCTACTTTTTTAAAGTTAGAAGCAGTGGCCTTGTGAGTTCTTTTCAAACTATATTTGGTGTCTTTTCGGGATTTTTTTCATTCGATTTTTTCCAGCATCTTTGGTGGATTGCGCTTAATACTCGCATTAGTTGCCGGTGTGCTTTTATTAATTTGTTTACATAAATATGGATGCACATCCTGCAGCAGACGACAATCTGTCCCGGCTGTTGATGGTTCGCAACCTAATGATTAGTTATTACGGAGCGCTGCCTCTGGCTACATTGAGTGCAGTTTATGGATTATCGTTTCGATTCTCCTTTTTCACATGCGTTCAACCTGTGTTCCATTGCCTGAGATGCAATTTCGACTGGTCCCTGGATTTGTGTCTCTGCAGTACGGTGTCTCCCAATGCGGATTATGACCAGCTGATGAGCCCCTTAGTGTTCATGACGTGCTCTGTTCTGGCGGCGGGATTATGGCCTTAGCAGCTATACATGTAATAATAGGACGTTGGAATGTTTTAGCAGCGGCACTTGAGTTCTTGGCACGCAGTTACATTGAAGATGACCCGAGTTTTCCTCTGATGGTGATAGAGGCTCCGGTCATTGAGGAACATGTATGTTCATTCCCACTATTGAATTGGATGGCTGAAATGTTTTCAGATGAGAACACTGACTTCCGGTTGGAAGCTGTTGCTACATACTGTGCTTACACGCTGTTGGATTAAGACTCTTTGATTTTTCTACGTATTCTTTATTATTTAGCTACTGCTTCATATCAAAGAGCGAACAACTTGGAAATGTGAACTTGACTCTGCTTTTTAGGCTTGGACTCTGCGTTCCTAATTCGCCCACGTTTATATCACGTGCTTCGATCAAGGAAGGGTGCCGTGGGTCTGAGCCTTGCACTCACACCCTGTTAAGTTAGCATGGGTTTATTAGAAGCTTACACGCTATTTTTGCTTTCCTGCTCTGCTTTGCACACGACACGTACTTGTGATATTGTTTAGAGAAGGCTGAGTATTTTGCTTTATATGAGAATAATTTGGTATGCTAGATTTGTAAACTGCCTCGCTAGTTTTGTGTGTATAGTGAGAGCATGGAACATCAAGGTTATCTTGAATACTGTGTCTGTTATTCAGAATGATCCTCGCACGTTCGAGCCATAACACATATGCAGCTGTGGCCACCTCTGATACTGGCGCGTTTCATAATGCATTATGGAGGCAAAGTTACACACAGTTGGAGAACATTCGTATCTTGACAGTTTGTGGAGCACTGAATGTGATCCACTACTGCTGAGTACCAGAGGCATGGGTCTGCCCATGTAATCCTATGAGACTTTCTGTAGTTATAAACTAATCTGCTAGGTAGGGAGGGTGAAATGTAGGTATATTTTAAATTTGTTTACCTTTAGCATTATAGGATGCTTTTTCCGTTTGTATTTCATAGAATAGTAACAATGCTGACAACCTTGTTTGTGATAATATGCTTGGTTGTATTATCTAAGATACCGTGCATGAGATTATGGCGTTAGGAATAAACATTTCAAAGTTGCACGTGTCTTTATTTACATCTTGTTTTTGACTGGTGTAAGACTATAATGAAATAGTGGTCTTGTTATCCACTTTACTTCATGTAATCTAAGTCGCATGTTCTGGGTTGACTAGTCATTGGTGTTTTTGCTCTAGGGCGAAGAACCAATGAGTCACTTATTGCTAGTCTGGTAGGGGGTTTGTGTACTAATGTGGGTTTTGGTACACCATTATTCACTGAGGTCCTAAGTCTTTATGCACAGTTCTGTGTATGAGCAGAATTCCTTGAACTGTAGTTACAACAAAAAGGCTTGATAAAGGGCTTGCACTTTGAATATGAATATAAAATAGAAGAATAGTTGATAATCACAGCTAAGGAATGCAGCAATTAGATGTGTGTATGTGTGGATGATGTGTAGATTGAGTGGAAGAGGAAAAACGTGTAAAATAAGAAAGGCTGGAGAGACGCAAACTACACACTACATTGTCAGTGAAATGGATCTTTGGATTTCCAGGTCATTACACAGATAGGGTGTTGGATTCTGCAGTGGGAGCAAGAGAAACTAGTACCACATCTAAGGAAGAAAGCTAGTGCATAAAGTACACACAGTTGGGCAGATTTACAAGCTCGTGGGAAAAATTATGCAAAAGTGGCGCAAGGGGCTTGTAAACCTGCCCCAGTGTGTGGTAGAAAAGACGCACGAAAGGACGGAAGTGTGCAAATTACCCACTGCTATTCACGGGTAGCAGTTACCAAGAAGGCTGAATAAAGGGCCTGCACTTTGAATTTGAATTAAAGAAGAAGAATTGATGAGCTCAGCCAAGAATGGTAGGAAGTAGGTGTGTGTATTTGTGGATGTTGTGTTGATTGAGCGGAAGATGACTAAGTTGAAAAATAAGAGTGGCTGCAGAGATGCAAACTTTCCATTTCTTTGTAAAGGAAGTGGGTGTTTAGTTTTCCAGTGCATATATATATTCACTGAAAAAAACATAGGTTTCAGCCATGTTATAGTTAGGAATTAGCATTTAAAAAACCTTGCAAATTCACTGAAAAAACCATAGGTTTCTCTGAGCGGGACGGGCGGAAAAAGAAGCTAGGAGGTCTTATGCGTGAATCTATTTTGGCGTATTTTATTCAAATCTTTGTGCACAACTAAATATAAACACAGATGGTCCTTGGGGATATTGAGTTCAGGCTGTCGATGACCTTCCTCTGATGGTTTCCTCTTCTCCCAGTGGGGTGGTGTTGACGGTCCCCGGGTAGCGTGCAAAGAGAAGAGACAGAGGCGGTAAATGTACTTGTCACAGGTTGTTTAGCAATGAAATTACCATCACCAGGGGTGGGGACACTGAGTGCACATAAAGCAAAAAGGTAGTGCTGATAGATAGGGAGCATGGTGTTATTCAAATGATAAGCACAAACCATTGGCCTATCTTTAGCTTGTTCCTTTACTTCATGACACAAGCTCCTACTCGAGGTAATTTGGGGTTCACAATTTAAAGATGCCACCATAAAAGGACTCGCTATGGGAATCAGGGCAAGCTAGGAATCAGAGTTTCAAGGCTACCACTCTTGGGTTTACGCCGCTATTGCGAAAGTAAAGATTTACCGAGGGTTAGTCAGGGCTGTAAGACTGTCACGCTACGCCCGCTCCCCTCCCGAAAGTAAATATTTAACACAAAAACCAAATCCCCTGTATCTGTCCTCCCGCTATGGCTAACTCCCACCCCCACCCCCTAGCCCGATTCACATACCACGTCTGCCGTAACTCTCCAGAGTTACGGCGGCATAGAGGCGTCCTCCGGGGGCGTCCACCAGTCCTCCGTCCACACTTCCACTTCACCCGTGGCAGGGTCGTCCTCGTCTTCTTCCCGAACGGCACTGCACTTGGGTTGGTCCTCCTTCGGTCCGGTCTCCTCTCAGGGCAGGTTTCCCAGGTGCGGATTCAGCGTGTCTTCCTCTTCGTTCGTGGCGTCTTCCGGGTTACCCTCGCCAGTCGTCCGCTCCACCCTCCTAATGGTCCCGCTCGCCTCCCATTGGCTGTGGCTCTACAGTAGGGAACAGGTCTCCGGGTTAGTTAACCCACTATAGACCGGGCCAGGCAGTTCATTGAAAAGACTCCGGTGGGGGCTGAGTACAGGGGTAAAGGCGGGCTCCTCCTCACATCCCCCTTCCCTAACTTTCTTGCCAGCAAGAAAAGGATCAAGTGGATATCGAGACAGAAAGTCAGCATTTGTTTGTTCTTTTCCCTTTCGATGTTGTGTCCGGAATCGGTATGGCTTGATTGTTAAAAACCATCAAAGTATCCTGCCATTGTGTCCTTTGTTTTTAGCTATCCATTCGAGTGGGGCATGATCAGTATATAAAGTGAATTCCTGACCCTCTAAGTAGTACCTAAGGGTTTCTATAGCCCATTTGATTGCTAGGGCCTCTTTCTCAATCACTGCGTACCTTTTTTCTCGGGGAAATAGTTTCCTACTGATGTAAAGTATAGGCCTTTCCTGACCATGAGAGTCCATCTGGGACAATACTGCTCCCAAGCCTGTGTCAGAGGCGTCCGTTTGCAAGACAAAAGGTTTAGTGTAGTTAGGGCTAAGTAAGACAGGTCGGGAAGTGAGGGCCTGTTTCAACCTCTTAAAGGCTTCTTTGAGTGTAGGAGACGGTTGTTTTAATTCTTGTTCTGTCTTGGTCTCTTTCTTTAACAAATCTGTCAAGGGGAAGACAACTGAGAAAAATTTGAAATGAATCTCCTGTAATATCCTAACACCCTAAGGACGCTCTAAGTTCTTTTTTTATTTTGGTTATTTTGGGAAAGGGAATGGATGTTATAGCTGCTACTTTTTCTTCTTGAGGCTTTATATATCCTTCTCCCAGAAAATATCCCAAATATTTCACTAAGTGTGCGGCCAATTTGCTTTTGGCAGGGTTAATGGTCAGTCCACTTCTCCCTAATTCTTGTATGACTCTGGCAAGGTGGGACAGATGTTCTTCCCATGACGAGCTATGGATAACTATATCGTCAATGTAGGCTGCTGCAAATTTTTCACAGGGTCTCAATACCTGATTCATTAAACTTTGAAAAGTGGCCGGAGCCCCATGTAAGCCGAAAGGCAAGACTTTGAACTGGTACAACCCGCTAGGAGTGGAAAAGGCTGTTTTTTCCCTGTCTTGGGGGTTTCAATGGGACCTGCCAGTACCCCTTACACAGATCTAAAGTGCTAATGTACTGGGCTGTACCAAGTCGATCCACCATCTCATCGACTCTCGGGAGGGGATAGGAATCAAATTGGGAGATCTTGTTGACCTCCTGAAAGTCGATGCAGAATCGAATTGACCCATCGGGCTTAGGTACTAAAACTATGGGCGAATTCCACTCGCTTTTAGATGGTTCTATTATGCCCATTTGCAACATGTTTGCCACTTCTTGTTCTACAGCTTGCCTGCGTGATTCTGGGATACGGTAAGGCCGTAGCTTTACCTTTTTGTCTAAGGGAGTATTGATGGCATGTTCTACAATCGTTGTTCTCCCTGGTTCGAGGGAAAACACACCAGAGAGAGGTTTAAGCCTAGCTTCCAAATCCTGTCTTTTTTGGTTAGGCAAGTCACCATCAATACTTTGCTGGTATAAACAGGGTGACTCTGGAATCCTTATCAAAACCGGAGGGGCCCCTTCCAATTTTTTAAGTAGATTGATATGGTATATCTGGGTGTTTGTTTTCCTTTTTGGATCCAATTCCTATCTATAGGTTACCGGAGTAACTTTCTCAATGACCCGATAGGGTCCCTGCCACTGTCCTAGCAATTTGTGATCCGATTAAGGCATCATTAATAGAGCAAAATCATTGACCTCTAGGCTTCGACTTTTAGCCTTTTTATTATATTGATTCGCTTGGGCAGCCTGAGCTTGTTCCATGTGGGAGGCAACTATACTACAGATTTGTTCCAAATGAGCTTTTAACTGTAGGACATATTCTGGAAGGGGTTTCATTCCTTCTGGAACCACTTCCTATTCCTCTTTCAACATATCCAATAAAGTATGTGGCTGGCGTCCGTACAACAATTCAAATGGGGAGTACCCCGTACTCTTTTGGGTTTTACATCTAATAGCAAAAAGAGCCAAAGGAAGCATCTCTTCCCATTTACGGGCTTCAAGATCCAGCAGCTTTTTCAAAGTGGTTTTTAGTGTCGCGTTATATCTTTCCACTAACCCATCAGTCTGGGGGTGGTATGCTGCTTTTCTAATTTGCTTAATATTTAACATGAGACAGACCTGTTTTAGAAGACGAGAGACAAATGGAGTCCCTTGGTCTGTTCTTATCTCTTTCGGGAATCCCACCCTCAAAAATATGCTGATCATTGATTTAGCAATTTGCATAGCATTGGGTTGACATAAAGCCACAGCTTCAGGATAACGGGTGGCGTAATCCACCAGGACTAAGACAAACCGACACCCACTCCGGGAGGGAAGCAAGGGTCCTATTATGTCCATACCTACTCTTGAGAAAGGCTCTTGAATAATGGGCAGGGGATGTAAAGGAACTCTTGGAGGGGTAGTTCTACTATTTTTCTGACAGATGGAACATTCCTTACAATACTGACGTATCTGTCGGTAAATGCCAGGCCAGTAGAATTTTTCGAACACGTTTTTTTCTGTCTTTTCCTCTCCAAAATGACCACCCAATAAGTGACTGTGGGCTAGAAATAAACCTTTTCTCTATACTGTTGGGGTACCAACAATTGAAATGGCTTATCCCTCCCCCTAACCGAAATAGTAACCCCTTTTTACAAACAAACTGGGGACCTACTTGGTCTGGGTCTTCCTCGTCTTGAGCCCTGTTCCATGCTTCTCTTAGGGTAGGGTCTTCTCTTTGGGCTGAATGGAATCTTTGATCGCACTGCCAAAAGGGGGGATCGATTTTCCGACTTAACACTACTATGGTCCAATCCCTTTTTTCACGCTTTTTCTGTTTTCCACTCTTCTTTGGTTTACCTTTGGGCAATCCTGGCTCTGAGTCTTGGGAAAATTGGGCAGTGTTTCTCCACTCTTCCCCCTCCATCCATGTTTCTTTTATTAGTTTTGACGTGTAGGGGTAGTCATTCTCTAATTCCAGGACTTCAGGAAGTTTAGGAACCAGTCCTACTCCGAGGGGATGTGCAGCTAGATCAGAATCATACTGTACTTTGATCTCGGCCGCAGGGTACCTCCGGGTGTCTCCGTGAACACATTGAATGTCAACCTCACCTAAAAGTGGTGGACCAACTCCGGGTATAGCTTGTGGTTGTATCACGCTCTGCAAGCAACCAGTGTCTATCAAGGCCTGTCTTTTCTCCCCATTAACTAGGACCTCTCTATGATAGGGGCAGCTAGTTCAGGAAGGACTACAATAGTAGGTGTGGGTGAGCCCCACCTCCATAGGCTACTCTTTCTGGGGACAAACCCTAGCTATATGGCCAAATGCCCCACAATTATAACACTGGGGACCTGGTTGTGGCGTAGCCCGGATGGTGGAGTCATAGGACTGGGTAAAAGAGTAATTGATTCAGGCTTGATGGTGGTTGTTTATATGGTCTGGTGGAGGAATTCTCTAATCTGACGGGAGGATTCCCTGGTTTCTTCCAATTGTGTTCCTCTCGCCCCTTTTGGGATTCTTTGGCCCTATGAAAGGCACTGGCTATCTCTATGGCTCTTTCTAAGGTCAAGCCGGTATGCTGGCGTACCCATTTCTGAATATGGGGATACAATCAACTCAAATACTGCTCTAGATAGATTGTTTCCATTATTTCGTCTTTAGTAGCTGTTTGGGGTTTCAACCATCTATCAGTCATGTCTCTAATTCGGTAGGCCAGAGCCCTGGGAGTTTCCTGTGGTCCCTCTTTGATTTGCCTCAACTTTATCCTGTATGTATCCTCATCTATCCCCAATCTTTCTATTATATTTTTCTTTACATCATCGTAAGGGGTAAGGCCTTGAGGATTCACTGCTTGATATTCCGCCTGTAGATCTCCTGAGAGAAGGGGACCCAAGTACTGTCCCCATTTGTCTAGGGACCACCCAGCCGTTGTCGCCATCCTTTCAAAATTAGAAAAGAAAGAGTCGGGGTCCTCTCCCTCAACATATTTCTGCAATACCACTGAGGGTAAACCGGTATGTCCTCGAGGTTGGCTGAGTGTATCTGCCAGTTTTCCTATTACGTTTTCCTGGGCTTGGCTTTGGTTAGTCAAAGTCCTGTGGAGTTTCTCCCTATCTTCCTCAGCAACAGCTAGGAATTTCTCCATTATCTTGCCCAATTTTTCTTGTCCTTCCGCCATTTTCTTAAACGCCGCCTCCATTTTCCCTGATCCCACTACTGACACCAGATGTGAGAGGGACAGGCGGAAAAAGAAGCTAGAAGGTCTTATGGGTGAATCTATTTTGGCGTATTTTATTCAACTCTTAGTGCACAACTAAATATAAACACAGATGGTCCTTGGGGATGTTGAATTCAGGCTGTCGATGACCTTCCGCTGATGGTTTCCTCTTCTCCCAGTGGGATGGTGTTGACGGTCCCCGGGTAGCGTGTAAAGAGAAGAGACAGAGGCGGTACATGTATTTGTCACGGGTTGTTTAGCAATGAAATTACCATCACCAGGGGTGGGGACACCGAGTGCACATAGAGCAAAAAGGTAGGGCTGATAGATAGGGAGGATGGTGTTATTCAAATGATAAGCACAAACCAATTGGCCTATCTTTAGCTCGTTCCTTTACTTCAAGACACAAGCTCCTACTCAAGGTAATTTGGGGTTCACAATTTAAAGATGCCACCATAAAAGGACTCGCTATCGGAATCAGGGCAAGCTAGGAATCAGAGTTTCAAGGCTACCACTCTTGGGTTTACACCCGCGTTTGCAAAAGTAAAGATTTACCGAGAGTTAGTCAGGGCTGTAAGACTGTCACGCTACGCCCGCTCCCCTCCCGAAAGTAAATATTTAACACAAAAACCAAATCCCCTGTATCTGTCCTCCCGCTATGGCTAACTCCCACCCCCACCCCCTAGCCCGATTCACATACCGCATCAGCCGTAACTCTCCAGAGTTACGTCGGCATACAGGCGTCCTCCGGGGGCGTCCACCAGTCCTCCGTCCACAATTCTGCTTGACCCGTGGCAGGGTCGTCCTCGTCTTCTTCCCGAACGGCGCTGATCTTGGGTTGGTCCTCCTTCAGTCCAGTCTCCTCTCGGGGCAGGTTTCCCAGGTCCGGATTCAGCGTGTCCTCCTCTTCATTCGTGGCGTCTTCCGGGTTCCCCTCGCCAGTCGTCCGCTCCGCCCTCCTAATGGTCCAGCTCGCCTCCCATTTGCTGTGGCTCAACTGTAGGGAAGAGGTCTCCGGGTTAGTTAACCCTCTATAGACCGGGCCAGGCAGTTCATTGAAAAAACTCCGGTGGGGGCTGAGTACAGGGGTAAAGGCGGGCTCCTCCTCACAGTTTCACACACGGTATTGGTAGGATTAAGCATTTAAAAAACCTTGAAAATTCACTGAAAAAAACATAGGTTTCCCACAACCGCACACACACAACCACACATACAACCACACACACACACAACCACACACACAACCATAACCACACACAACCATAACCACACACACACAACCACATACACAACCACACACACAACCACAGAACCACACACAACCACACAACCACACACACAACTATGCACACACAACCACACACACAACCACACCCAACCACATACCCAATTCAATTCAATAACTTTATTCGGTGGTTATGCAGAAAAAATAACCGTACAAGCACAATTAATATATCACAATTTCAGAATTAAAAAAACATAGAGAAACAATCATGGTACATTATTAATAAACTGATTAAAATGTCATACATAAATTAATTTCCGTGATCTAAAAACATTCTTTACAAACACAGAAACAGATGCAACAGTTAAAATATTATCTAGTTTTTGGATGACTAAAAAGGCAGGACGACATTGCCTAAGTTCCATATTCTTCAATAATGGTACAATCCTTCTTGTCCTAGGAATAGTGTAAAATTTACAAAATACCAAGATATGCATGTCCGATTGGCTGGACAAATCATCGCATGGACATTTAGACAATTGTCTTGCTCTGTCATTCATCTTGGGGAAGCTTAGAAATCTAAATAAAATATTTAGCCTAAACCCAGTTAAAAGAAACCTTTCAAAATCACTCATGTGCAGCTTAACATATGGTTGAATATTAAAAGTAGTCATTGTTAAATGGTCAGCCACCACAGAAATCTTTGTCATCTCTATATTCCTTCTATATTCTCCCAGAAACGTCATGCAAAGTTTTTTAAGTTCCTTCCTGGAGACCTGGCACATAGATAAGGGATAACTATACTATTTTTGGGTGGCCTATTTGTGTAAGAAACGTCTTTACGTATTATAACCAATATAACCATCTTATCTTGCTAACATTATCAAGACTCATCGCGTCCTTCAAAACCAGACGGTTAAAAACACATTCCTCAGTAGTCCATACCCTGTGCCACAAAAACCGGTTGTACCTTCATAACATCTTCTAAATATGGTTGTCCAAGTTCAGCATGGCAAATGTACGTGAAGACACTATCCGACCGGGACTGCTAAAAGATACCTCATGAAGCCGTTTTCTGCCACCTGTAGCGATTTCACATTTATATAGTCCCATATTCGAGCACCATAAGTTGCAATTGCAACACACGTTGCTCTATAAACGCATAAAAGTTCCTCAATCGGTCATCTGCCCATTATTCTACTAAAATTAGTCAAGACCATTAAGGATTTACAGAACAACAACCTTCTTGATTTTATCGCGTTAATCCCTGATCCGGACTGATCAAACAGTATTCCCAAATAAGGAAAAGTGGGGGTAAAATTCAGTGGTTTCAAGTTAATGTACATTACTTTTATCTTTTTATCTGCACCAATACCACAGTTCATACAGAACGTTTTTGTACAATTGATTCTCAAATCCAAATTTGTCATGAATTGTGAGAATGATGTAACCATCCTTTGCATGGCCACGGGTGTCCGGGCCATCAGGACCGCGTCATCCACGTATAGGAGTGCAGGGACAGATCTACCAGCTATCAAGGGCATGTCCCTGCGCTCCTGTTACAGTGTTCTTTCTAGGTCATTAATATATATTGTGAACAAGAAGGGGCGAGAACGCATCCTTGCCGCACTCCTCTTGCAATACTAAACGGCCTAGTACACTCCCTGTTCTTGGCAAATCTAACTTTACCCCTTGCCCCCGAATAAAGCTCCCTAAGAAAAATAATTATATTTTCCTCTATTCCTAATTTTTCCAGGATCAACCATAATTTACTGTGGGTAACGCAATCAAAGGCTGAGGAAAAGTCGACAAAGATTAAAAATGTACTGCCTCCCTTGGCTTTACTATATTTTTCTAAAAGAATGTATAAATTAAGGCCTGGGTCAACGGTGCCAAGGCCCTTCCTGAATCCATACAAAAGATCACTAATTATCGAGTGTTCTTCAGCCCATGATTGTAATCTATTTAAAATCACACGACCGATAATCTTAATTGTGGAGTCTAATAACGATATAGGGCGATAGAACGAACAACTTGTTCTATCCCCTTTTTGAATATAGGTACAATAATAGTCTCATACCATGACGGTAACAATCCAGTCGAGAAGCATGCATTAAACAACTGCGTGAGGAGTGGACCCCATAAGGCCACGTTATTTTTATACAAATCAACCGGAACCCCATCCGTGTCCGGAGCCTTTCCTCCCATGCTGGCGTTAATACCCAAATTAACTTTGTTCAGGGTGATACCCAGATCCAGTCTCTTAAAGGTATGTGGGGTCTTCTCGTCCACTACTTTCTCAATTTGTACCTGCTCTGATGCAGTCGAGGCGCTGTATACGTCTGCATAATGTGATACCCATTCGCTCTCTGATATGGTAATCTCTACACTTGCTTTTGCTTTATCATTTAAAAAAGGGGCAATAACTGCTTTCCAGAAAGATACAGTATCTTTATTCAAGGAAGCCTCACACAAAGACTCCCGTGCTTCCTTTTTCAATGCATCCTTTCTTTTTTTCAGGGTCATCTTATAGATCTTTCTCATGTCCCTTTTTAAAATCTGATCTTTATCATTGGCATTTAAGGCACACTTAAGATTAGAATATGCCTTAGCGCACGCTGTATCAAACCAGCCTGCTGTATTTTCTCTAAGGTTGTTCGTTTCTACCTATAAGCTTGTTTTAATATGTGAAGAAATTACTGCAAAGTTTTAAATCATTGCAGAATTGTCTGAATTTTCATCCAGACAAACACCAAAATTAGAATCACATTTCATTACTAGGTTATAAAGAAAATCTTCTGGGATCACTTTTGTCCATTTTAGGGAATATCCATTTTGTCTGTTCAGGACAATATTATCAATAAGCCGCCTTGATCTCCTATTTTTATCAGATTCTTGAAGAGGCATTATGATTTCAACACTTAGGGGAAAATGATCGCTTAGAGCGGTATCCAAGGTATTACAATTCTTGACTAGTCCACTATGTCTAGCAGATATCAGTATATAGTAAATTATTGAAAAAACACCTCTGCCATTGTATGTGGGACAAAAAGGGACCTCTGGTTGACATATTCTATTAGCACAACCTAAGTCACAGCAAAACATGATTTCATTCATAAGGTCCCTGCACACAGTTTGTTCAAAGTGTGATAGACTAGTCTCTTTGTCCAACATTAAACCACATATCCCTAACTCTCCTCTCTTACATATTGAACAATTAAAATCACCTCCTCAAATAACAAAAACTTCTTTAGAATTACATTCTAGCAGGCTTTTAACATCTGCCCTCAGTGCTTTCAGCATATTTTCCATTGCCTCGGATGGAGCATTGTTATAAATTTTACAATAATCAAGCAAAGCACTTTACCAATATGCATCCTGACTGTGTGATAATATCTATTATTATGGGGCATCTCTATTTTCCCACATTTAAGAAGATTCGATATATAGGTGCATAGCCCCCCTTTAGCCCTACCATATGTTAAGCCTATCGCTGGGGTAAATAATATTTTAAAACCACAAAGATGCTGTGCCTCTTTAACCGAGGTTTCTTGTACACTCAATATGTCGAACTCATTTACGAGATCAATCCAGATTTGATTAGACCCAAAACTGCACCCGCACCCACAACGGCACTCACAAACAACGGCACTCACAAACAACCACACACACACAACCACACACACACAACCACACACACACAACCACACACACACAACCACACACAACCACACATACAACCACAAACACACATATAACCACACACACAACCACACACACAACCTTACACACACAACCACACACACAACCTTACACACACACACAACCACGCGCAACAGATAACCACAAACACAACCACACACACAACCACACAAACAATCACACACACAACCACACACACAACCACACACACACACAAGCACAAACACAACCACACCAAACCACACACTCACAACCACAAGCAGACACACAAGCACACACACAACCATACATACACACAACTACACACACACAAACAAAACCTCAAACACAACACATATAACCACAACCACACACACAACCGCAAACACACAACCACAAACACCCAACCACACACACACCCAACCATCCAACTACACACAACCACAACCACACACACAACCACACAACCAACCACACCCACAAAAAGAAACAACCGCACACACACACAACCACACACACATACAACCCCACACACCCACCCACACACACAACCACACACACACAACGACACACACCCCACACACCCAACCACACACACAACCACACACATACAACCACACACACAACCACACACACAACCACACACGCACAACCACACACACACAACCACACACAATCACACAACCACACACACAACCACACACACACACAACCATAAGGACACACACAACCACACACACACACAACCACAAGGACACACACAACCACACACACACACAACCACACTCATACAACCACACACAACCACACACACAACCACACACACTGCCACACACACAACCACACTCACACAACCACACACAACCAATCACACAACCACACACGCTGCCACACACACAGCCACACACACACAACCACACCCACAACTACACACAACCACACACATAACCACACACAACCACACACACAACAACAACCACACACAACCACACACACAGAACCACACACACACTACCACACACACACAACCACACACATATAAAAACACACAACCACACATACAACCACACACACAACAAACACAACACATACAACCACAAACACAAACACACTACCACACACACACACACAACCACACACACACAACCACACACACACAACCACACATACAACCACACACACAACCACACACCCCACCACACACCCACAACCACAACCAACCACACATACAAGCACAACCACACATACAACTACACACAACCACAACCACACATATAACCACACACACAACCACAACCACACATATAAAAGCACAAATAACCACGCATAAAACCACACATATAACCACACAAATAACCACACACAACCATGCACACACAACCACACACACAACCATATTCACAAACACAGACACACACAACCACAACCACAAACACAACCACACATACAACCACACACACAACCAAACACACAACCACACAGACCTAACCACACCCATACACACAACCACACACACACACAGCCACACACACAACCACACACACAACCACAACCACACACAACCACACACAACTACACACACAACCACACACATATACACACACAACCACACACTCAGCCACACACACAAACACACACACAACCACACGTACACAAAACCACACACACAACCACACACATACACACAACCACACACACAACCACAACCATACACACAACCATAACCACACACAACCACACACACAACCACACAGACCTAACCACACCCATACACACAACCACACACACACACAGCCACACACACAACCACACACACACACACACACACACACACAACCACACACACAACCACAAGTACACACAACCACACACACAACCACACACATACACATAAACAACCACACAACCACAACCATACACACAACCATCACACACAACCGCGCAAACACAACCACACACACAACCACACACAACCACACACACACAACCACACCCAAACACACACAAGCACACAAACAACCACACAGAACCACACATAACCACACACACAACCACCCCCAAGCACATACACAACCACACACATACAACCACACACACACAACCACACAACCACACACACAAACACAACACACAACCACGCACACAACCACACGCACAACCACACATACACACACACAACCACAAATACAACCACACACACAACCACACACACAAACAAACATACAACCACACACACAACCACACACACACACAACCACACCCAAGGACACACACAACCACAAACACAACACAAACAACCACACACACAACCACACACAACCACACACACAACCTTACACACACCCACACACACACACAACCACACACAAGTACAACCGCACACACACACAACCACACACACATCTACATACACAACCACACACACACAGCCACATACACCTAATCACACCCATACACACAGCCACACACACAACCACAAGTACACACAACCACACACAAAACCACACACACACACAACCACACAAACCCACACACACACAACCACAACCACACACACAACCACCACACACACAACCACACACAGCCACAACCACACACACTACCACACACAACACCATACACACCACTACACATTCAACCACACACACAACCACACACAGCTCCACACACACAGCCCCACACACACAGCTGCCCACACACAGCCACATACAAACAACCACATACACACAACCACACACAAACCACACACCCACACCCACAACTACACCCACACACAACCACAACCACACACACACACAACCAACCACACACACAGAACCACACACACAACCACACACACAACCACACATACAACCACACACAAAACAACACACCCACACACACAACCACACACACAACCACACACAACCACACATAGCCACACACAGCCACACACATACAAACAACCACACACACAACCACACACACAACCACAACCACACACACTACCACACATACAACCACACACACAACCACACACACAACTACACAAACACAACCACACACACAACTACACACACAGAACCACACACATAACACATACAACCACACACACAACACCAAGCACACAACCACACACACAACCACACACACACAAACTCCACCATACACACAACCACACACACAACCCCCCCACACACACAATCCCCCCCACACACAACCACACACACACACACACACACACAACCACACACACATACAACCACACACACTACCACACACACACACAACCAGGCAAACAACCACACACACAACCACAACCACACGCAACAATCACACCCAACCACACACCCACAACCGCACCTGCACCCACAACCGCACCCACACACAACCACATCCATACATAACCACACAATCACACACAAACACAACCACTCACTCACAACCACATACACAACCACACTCACACACAGACACAAACACACACACAACCACACACACAACCACACACACAACCACACACAACCACACATGCAACCACACACAACCACACACACAACCACACTCAACCACACCAAGCATTGGCATTGCAATAGGTCTCGCCTTTGGTACCTTATAAGTGTTTAGCAACGCAACAGTTGATGTGGTTGCACCAAGGATATTGTGCTGCGTAACTAAATACTTAGAAGGTCCTAAAAGCGTGACATATTGGCAATGCCAATGCTTGTTTTGAGTTATAGTTAGGACCTTTTTTTCATAGGAAATCTGCAACAATCTATTTGGAATAACTTTGGCGCCGGTGGATGAATCTTCGCAAAAGTTTCCAAACTAATTATCAGCTCTGGTCCACTTCTATCCTGAAAGTTTCAGGATGATTCGTGTAGTGGGGGCCGAGAAAAAGGGGGGTCCCAAAACGTGTTTTCCCCATGCAGTTTTCCATAGGACCTTTTCACGTAGCTACAGCCCGAACTGCTGAACGGATTTACACCAAATTTGGCAAAGAGGTAGTCCTCAGTTCAGACTCGTGCCTTTTGCTTAAATGATGTCAATCTGTTTAGTAGTTCCTGAGAAAATGACAGTTAAAATCATTTATATATCTATGGCCGCGGTGGATCCGCGCACCCTGAGCGTACCATGAGCGCACCCATCCAATCACGCGCTAAATGCTAACTGGCTGTCAAGTGGTTGTCAACATTCGAAATCAGGAACTGTTGGCAGCCATTTTGTGCCTCCGTAGAAGCGAGGCTGAAGAAGTCAGTGGAACAAGTGTGCAAAACGTATAAAGGGGGCAGGGTAGAAATATCCTGATCCTCTAGACCTGTTTAGGGGACCCCCAGGGCACAATTTTTTTTAAAAACCCGGCAGGTGAACGCAGGTTGCGCAGATCCTGCCGTAAAAATATATATATATATAAAGGGGCATTTTTCTATAAATAGCCCCCGGGGGGGCTAATCCTGGGGGCACATTTTAAAAATGTATGGGGGGCCCAGAAGGGCCCCGTAGCCCTTGGGACCACCACCACCTGGGGCTATAAAATAAATGGTTGGGGGGCTCCAAGGCCCCCCTTGCAAAATTAGTGGTGGGGGGTCTCAACGACCCCCCCCATGCTCCGGGGAACACCACCCCATGGTGCTTTCTGTATTGTGGGAGGGGGCTGCAAGGCCCCCCTCCTGGAGCCCTCAAGTCCCAAGGGGACCCCCACCCCCCAGGGCTGGCTCCAGCAGTGTCACGGGGTGCCTACCCCTGGGACACTGCTGTTTGCTAAGAGAAGGCGGGAGTCTCGCGGCTCTCACCCTCCCTTAGCAAACTTGGTTTGGATTTTGAAAGAGAGAGCAGGGAAATCTGTTCTCTCTTTCAAAATCCAAATCATATTGCTTTTCCACACGGTGAGCTGCATGTTAGCAGCTCCCCATGTGGAAAAGCAATGCTGGCTTCCAAACACGTAGAAATTGTGCACCAAACGATCTGGAGTCACGCACCCTACAGATTATGAGTCGTGCCTCCAATGCGTGCACACCAGGGGGACGCACTGAGCGCCGCTCTGGGTGCGCGACTACTAATTTTACCGTAAAAAAGCCCATATCAGTAATTTCTAATATCCCCGGGGACCCCGTCCCCCGGGGCTTATAAAAAACGTTGGGGACCATAGGGGGAGCCTCAATGCCCCCATGGTCCCGCCGGCTCCCCGCGTCCTTTGGGAGCCGGCATTGCTTTTCCACATGAGGAGCTGCTAACATGCAAGTGGTAAGCAAACTGGTTTGGATTTTGAAAGAGAGAACAGATTTCCCTGCTCTCTCTTTCAAAATCCAAATCAAGTTTGCTATGGGAGGGTGGGAGCCGTGAGACTCCCGCCCTCTCATAGCAAACAGTAGTGTCCCAGGGGTAGTCACCCCGGGACACTGCAGGAGCTGGCCCTGAGGGGTGGCGGTCCCCAGGGCTCTCGAGGGCTCCAGGAGGTGGCCCACACAGCCCCCCTCCCACAATACAGAAAGCCCTGGGGGTGGTGCTCCCTGGGGCTTGGGTGGTCATTGAGGCACCCCACCTCTATTTTTGCAGGGGGGCCTTAGAGCCCCCCCAACCATTTATTTTATTGTTCCAGGGGGTGGCTCTCACTCTTGCATAGCAAACAGCAATGTTGAAAAAATCTTCTGGTAAGATAACAAAGGATTCTGAAGTCCATTTTCACCGTTTTGTTGTAGTGTGCTGCCATTAAAGCAGCGACAATTTTAACGCCGTCTTTGTAAATATACCCCTAACTTTTGTAATATTCTCCCATTTGAATAGTCACAAAGTATTTATTGAAGTGCATTGTGAATCGTGAAGCAACACTGTCTAATTGTAATCGATAAAGAATTGAAAGAGTTTTGTACTTCTTTTGCTCGTAATGTGCATATGGGCAGATTTAAAAGTTCATTGCGTTAATATTGCATCACTTTTAAGATGGGAAAAGTGACGTGAAAGTGGCGCAAGGGGCTTGTAAATCTGCTATACAGTGTTCTGTCTTACTTTGCTTTCCTTTCTGTCATGTAGAGGATCCTGGGTAAATATAACGGTTTCTGTAAGCCAGTACCTTTCAACCCGATCCCCAAACTGCTTACTGCCTGTTTCCATAGTAACAGTTCATGGAACACTTAAGTGAGCACAGAGGTTAGAAGTTCACCACGCAATGGTGCTAATCAATACAGTTACAGTGCTGGAGTTTTAAAAGTTTTCCTTAGGAACCGTTAGTCGTAGCTATTGACTCTGGTAAAGAGCTGGTAAAGAGTTAGCCTCAGTATTATACTTCTAGTTATAAATATAATTTCTAGTTTTTAAATGTTTTCTAAGTATATGATTATCTCACTAAATAATAGTGAAATGTTGTCAGAAAAAGAAGGCATGTATATACTTTTTAAAATTAACTTTTATTAAAACAACAATAAATAACTAGAAACGTAACTTTAAGATAACAATATAATAAATAACTAGAAACATAACTTTAACAGAACAATATAATAAACAGAATGTGATATGGACTCCAATATAAGTAGGGTAGGTAATCTGTAAAATAAAAATGAAAATACGTGTTTAAAATTAGATCGATGTGACTGAAGGAGGTCAAAGATTACAAGTTAAGGCAGTGATTCCCAAAGTGTGCGCCGCTGCACCCCAGTGCGCCGTGATGAGAAGCCAGGTGTGCCGTGCAGGATGTGGGGTGCTTGAAAGAAATGTCACCTTCAACACGCATAGCACGTGCTTCGAGACATTGGTGCAGAGCGCCCTCTCTCCACCTCCCGCCCCCATTCCTGCAATCACACGCCGCGACAAGCTCACCCCACCACACACACTCTTCAAGAGCGCCCGACCGGACAGGGCAGCTCTAGCCCCCCCCCCCTTCCAGCTCCAAACACATCCCCTCCTTCACCGGCTGCAGTTCAAGCAAATCCCAGCCCATGCAACATGTCCTGCTTTCCCATGCTATAAAATAGACTCTTCTCCCGAACCAAACGAACCCCCTTCCCACAATCGGGGCCTCCGTGGTGCCTGCAAATCAATCACCGCAGGCCACATCCAGTCCCTCCCGGGCGCCCGACCCCGATAACATGCACTCCTGTGCTACGCCCATGCCTGCCAAAAACATCTAGTCGACAGAACCTTCGCCGCCCCAGTAGGCACAGGAACCCAGGGTCTAAGCAGGCCCAAAAAGGATGAGGGTGCAATCTCCAGAAGGGGCGATGCCAAACAAGTGCAACTGGGAATAATCTCCAAGAGGTGCCGCCTCACCATGCAACCAGAAGCACTCCCACAAAATCACCAGCATACCCCATCACCCTGTCGTTTTTACACATACTAATTCTGTCTGGACAAGCATTTCACCTCATCACCACCAGCCAAACAGCCAAATACACAAACAAGCCACCGAAAGACCTCTGCCAAGTGTCTCTCCATACGTGGTAACACACATCGCTACATCCACAATACCTCTTGATCTGACTGAGCTAGAAAAAACACCTCCGTAAACATCTGCAGACTATGCAGCAGATGGCAAACCATGCAGCTCATCCCCAGTACTGCAACAAAGCAACTTCAGCAAAATCACACCACTCCAGCGGTGCTTTTCAAAACACAAACCCATGCAGATAGTAGCACGACTCCAGCGGTGCTTTTCAAAACACAAACCCATGCAGATAGTAGCACGACGGGTGAATCACTCCTACATCCATGCAAATGCAGGGCCCCAAGTGGGATGAAAAAACCCTCGGGGGGCCTCAAAGCGCCGTGGCCGATGCAACCAAGGGCATGGCCTAAAACACTCAAGCCAAAAATCCGTGCCTAGCACAGTGCGCTGCCTGACCTACTGGCAAAAAAATGGTGGGGAGCCGGGGCCAACCCCCAACCCGGTCAAGGGAGCCACGGGTCAAAAGAGTTTGGGATCCACTGAGTTAAGGTAATACTTGGCAATATTTCTTAATTTGCATGTCTCCAGTGTGCCTGATACATTCCACCTCTCTTACAGGCCCGCGTTCAAGAGGTGTCTGTACGGAAGTGCCTACTGTGTCAGATTTACAGTATGGACCAACAGGTCTTTAAAATTATTCTGAGATGAGATAGAATTAGGTGAGAGATCAAGTCATTATGCAGGACAATATTCTTTGGGGCTCATTTACAAGCCCCTTGCGCCACTTTTGCGTTACTTTTCCCATGTTAAAACTGACACAAAAGTGGTGCAAGGGACTTGTAAATAAGCTCCTTTATTTCTAACGCATTTAATCTGAGGCATTGTATATCTAGGCCACTCTGCTTACCTTCTGTAAACACTGTGGCAAACAGAGTTCACAACTTGAACTCAGCTTTGGTTGTACACTGCAGACTGTCTTATATTCAGCCTTGATTTTTTTATCAGCAGAGTGGACAGCAGTGCCCATAACTTTAAAAGAGAAAGAGAAACGATGTGAGAGAGAGTGAGAGAGAGAAAGAGAGAAAAAACAACATTAAAACTGCGAGAGAGAGAAAGTTATAGATGGAGCAGTTAATACTGGAGAAAATCTTCGTAGCTCACATTTTTGCCTCTGTTGTGTGTCCAAGCATGTGCTGGTTTATAGTGCACCTCTAGTTCAGTGATCTGAAAGATAGTATAGAGTTAGTAATAGCAGAGTATATACAATTGCACAAGCATATGTTTACTTTATGTCTTTGTAAAGACAGGATACTGTACTTCATCAACTTCCACTGTAAGGAGCTGTCTGTGCGCTGTTTTTTTCTCTAAAGTACTATATCCCATGCACTCCCACTGCATAGCGGTGAGTTCTCAATACTGCGTACCTAGACTCTTGCACGCCATTGACTCCCAGAGTCCGGAGGTGAGTGCTTTTTTTGTGCGCTCAGGGACAGATTTACAAGCTCCTTGCGCCACTTTTCCCGTGTTAAAAGTGACACAAAATTGGCTCAAGGGGCTTACAAATCTGCCCCTCAGACTGTTGTAACATTTCTATTCTCACTGCTCGGAGGTAATTGTACATTCCTACGCAGTGAAGCTGCTGCA
This sequence comes from Lissotriton helveticus, assembly GCF_964261635.1. Lineage (NCBI taxonomy): Eukaryota > Metazoa > Chordata > Amphibia > Caudata > Salamandridae > Lissotriton > Lissotriton helveticus. The sequence goes on along the minus strand of NC_136073.1, from coordinate 114,402,628 downwards.
CACTACCCACTCTCTCGGTCCACAGATGACTTGTCTTTATTTCGGAAACAAGCTTCTTTGCTCACCTTGTGCCATTGGCGTGATTCAAAGAGGGTGCACCACGTGTCGAAGCAGCCTTCTCAGACGTTGTTACAATGGCCACAAATCATTGCAGAATGAACGAACGTTGAGCTTTGGAGGTGTTTGGGGGAGGACGCCAATTTGTGAAACACAACCTGTAAGATAAAAAGGAAGTTAACATTGTGTGTCATTTCTTTATCAAAGAAGAGGTGAAGTGGAGGAGGAGCCTAGCCTGCAACCATGATGGCCGCCTAAACCCTCGGCTCCGCCGACCCGCTCATCTTCCTTCCGTACCGTTGCCCATCCTGCAATTTATCCTGTATTTGCGTTATGGTATTGGACTTGGGAAGTGATGCTGAATCCAGCGGTATGCTCCCCGACGTGCTCCCTGTGGCAGGACTGGTAGAGCGTCCTTGTTTCCGCTCTGGTGTTTAATGGCGGCGACTGGGTCTTTGTTCTCGGAGCCGGCCGGCCCCGATTACGACAACGGTGGCCGCTGAAGGCAGCGCAGAATCGGCCGGCGGAGAGCGGCTGCCGCTCGGAGTTTTTCCGCAGCAGAGCGCTTCTCTCCTATTCACCACCACGCTAGCTCAACGTCGCAGCCGCCAGTGATACATTTGTATCCTTCCCCCTAGACGACTCTGGAAGCCCTTTCTTCTCCGGTGCTGTGAAGGGGGCCATTTTGAGTCCAGCGATCGGACATTGCAATTGATGGCCTGACCTACTGCTGAGGGTGTTTAAGACGGCCGGCGCCGCACTACCACCGTGTGTAGCGTTAGTATGGAGTGTGCTGCCCATGTCCCCAAGACCTGGATATGCTTGTCGGGGCGCCGATGGGATGACGGGCTATTGAAGGGGGATGCCGGCGGACGGGCTCGAGGGCTACCACTCGTCTTCGAGTCCCGTGTACAAGGAGATACAGCATCCTCATCTCCTGAGGTGCCCTTGAAGACTTGCGATATTTTGGGCGCTCTGGTTACCCTACGAGCTGTTGTGTGTGATAATGCCCGGGACCTGGGGGGCCGACTAGATGCCATTTTGTCTGCGCTATTCTCGACTGACCAAGATGGCGTTCATATGCGGAGCGCTTCGCCACACCCAAGGCTCGATTATTGTGAGCAGCCTATCCAGAGACACATGGAGGCGCTGGAGGTGCGAGAGCTGGATACCGCTGCGGCCCTGTCTGCTATAGCTGCGGAGAGATGTGGGATTCCCGGACTGATACAGCGGCTGGGACGTCGCCTCTGGGCGCCATGTCTTGCAACCTCTTCGGGATCTGCCGGCGATTTTTACTATTGTGTCCTGGGCATGTTGCTTATACTTCGACTGTTTAACTTTGGAGGACTGCTGCTGCGCACTGCCCTTCTTTGTACATCTGTGGACCATATGACTCTGTGCTGGACAGGTATTGGTGGACAGCGCCTTGTTCTGTTGTGGTCCCTGCGGCTGTTTACTCCATTCTGGAAGGCTGTTTTACTATTGCACCTCGTTGGCATGTTGGATCGAAAGGGACAAGGCTGAAAATGCTTTTTCTTTTTGCTTATTGTTGTTTGCTTTGCTGATACTGTGATGGGCGGATGGGGGAGCTAGACGTTGGATATGCTTTACTTCGGGGTTGGGGGTGGGGCGGCCGGGAATATCCTGACTGGCTGTTTCGGACACGTAATTTTGGCCCTCCTCCGGTTTTATTTCCCTTTGGAGTAGGGGGTTTGGGTTCCCTGGGAGGATCATTGCTTGTGCTTTATGGGCGGGTCACTGTGGTTCGGTGGGATTGTATTTCGGCTGTTCCACTTGTGGGTATTCTTTTGTATGGCCCGCCCTCTCGGCTATCGGGTCTGAATCTATGACATTTCACCGAACTTATGTTACTTCCTTTGTCGTTCATTTCCCTTTCTCCTCCACTTCTTGTACTTTTTCCTTCTGTGGGGTAGTTTCGGGGCGACAGGCACGCTGTTAGTGGGTTAGGCCGTAGCCATTACAGGGGTGCAGGGTGGCGGGTGTGGGGGGGGTTTGTTATTTTAGTTTGTTTTGTTCTATGGTCCCTATCGCTCTTTTCTGGCTTTGGGAGCGTTCTTTCCTTTTTAGTAGGGTTGGCTGTCTCTTGGTCTCGCACCTTATCTCTTTTTCGGGCTTCTCCAAAAGCCCCTGTCTCTCGTTTCTTTGGGGTGGGCCCTCCGGGGTGGTATTTAGGAACGTTGTTTATTGTATTCTGGCCTATTGTTTCGCATTACCGTCACGGCTGCCTTGATTATTTAGTTACTACAGTCATAGCCCGCCTCAGACTGCAACTGGGGTGTGTCCCCCTTGTCTCTTATGTGTTTTTAATGTGAGGTGCTATGTCCTTGTTGTTGCAGCCCCTACTCTTCTTTAAATTTAAAAGTGAAAACCTCATATCCTGTCTTACAGGCCTCACAACCGCTTCTGTTGTAATTCACATATCCTGTTTGCCGATTGATCTGCATTTCTCCTGTTTTTTATTGCTTGTCTTTGCGGCCGGCCATGATGGTTGTGGGCCTGCGCATGTATCTCCTTATTTCTTGAATAAAGGTTTTCTAAAAAAAAAAAAAAAAAAAGAAGAGGTGAAGTGAGAGAGTGACTGAAAAAAATATCCGCAGCTCACCTTTCTGTCACCGGTGTGTTTTTCACCACATGCCAGGACATAATGCACCCTGAAGCTCTACCTCTAAAAGATAGTAAAAAAAAGATGTTTTGATTGGTAATTGTTACTATCTCAATGTGGAGTAGAATTACATCGCCCTTTCACACACCTTCCCTCCCGCATTTAAAAACAACTATTTGTACAGTCCCAACTTGTTTAATAAGCTTCGATTTTTGAAAAATTACTATAGTAGTAATGTTTTTATCCAGTTGTGAAAGCAAATGGTGCGAAGTGATACACGTGGTGTCGATCATCACGAACTTCGGACATTTGACCGATTATAAAAACGTTCCTGCTATTGGAAAACATATATAAACGCAATAAGATACGGAATATAGGACTGCGTACGCCTAAATCGCTGCATTGCCTTTTTGTATCCAGTCTGCTGTACCCCATCGACTCCCTCCGATGCGCATCCAGGCCTCATTGCTCACCTTTTCATGGACAGGACACCTTCTACATCATGCAGTCCCGCTCTGCCACCAAGAAGTCTGACATCTGGTGACATATCGTTATGGGAAAGGACATACTTGTGCACCCATCTTCATCGCAGGTTCCTTACCCGCTCAGTCCTTGCGGTATTACTAACTCAATGACCAAAGAGGCCACGCACGTAGTGGTGGGCCCTTGTACTCGGTCGTTTGGGTCTACATGAGGCGTCCGAACCACTAGGTCGGGCCATCACAGCGCTTCCGATGGGAGCAACTCTAAAATGACGTAGAGCCCATCTTTTTTATTGGTAGGGTCACGTGTGTAATGACGAATGTGCTGAATGGGTGTGGTGTGGGTGTATACCAGGCATGAGGGAGTGTGTGTGTGCTGTTCTGACAACTAGACCAGGACCTAAGAAATCAGTACAATGGAAATATGGGCAATGTTGCGTTTTTGCTTTTTCCTGGAAGCGTAAGCAGAGTGGGCTGGCCTGACATATGCCAGTGCTGCGCGAGGCTCTGAACCATGTTTCTGGAGCTATGGGCGTGGTTCCATCGTTAGCTATATGAGAAATCAAGTGATTTGGGTGTCCGTTTTGTAGTGCTGACATCACCCGGGTCTTAAACGCAAATGTGTCATTATATCCGTAAAGTTCCACAACATGGCCAACATGGAAGGTACGGGCTTTCACGTACTCTATATTCATTCATAGTTGCATACATAAAAGATGGTGGACATGATGGATTTCTGTGGTTATGAATGTTTGTTGTGCATTAAGGGTGGGCGCAATGCTCCGCTCTGTCCAAAGCGTGTGCGTAGTGTTGCCTACTTCGCGATTCGCAAAGTAGGCGTAGTAGGCAACACTACGCAAACGCCATGGCGGAGCGAAGTTGCCTGCCACCCGCCTCCCTCCCGCCCTCTTCTAAATGCCCAATATAATGTTGAACATTGTAAAAGTAATTAAAAAGGACTTACATGAGATGCGGCGTCTCGGGGCTCCCTCTTCCTGGTGTTCCGCCGACTTCTTCCAGACAAATGAGCATGCGCGGAAACATGCGCAATGCGCGTGCGCAAGCGCAATGCACAGGCACCCGCCCATGCGCATTTGTCTGGAAGAAGTCGGCGCAACACCAGGAAGAGGGAGCCCCGGGACGCTGCATCTCAGGTAAGTCCTTTTTAATTACTTTTACAATGTTTAACATTATATTGGGCATTTAGAACAGGGCAGGAGGGAGGCGGGCGGCGCGTAGTGGGGCTACATAAAGTGTGTGGGTGGGCGTAGATTCTCCCCCACTTCGTGGTGCTCCCGTAGCCCCACTACGCTCACTATGCCCACCCCTATTGTACATTCTGTGGAGTGTTGTAGCTGTAATAATACAGGGCTGTGAAAGGTTTAAGTTTCAGTTTTTGGTACATGAAAGGCAGATAATATATATACGTATGTGGTCATTCAGGTATACTGTTGAACTTGATGCTGGAAATCAGTCTTTGAGGCTCGGAGTTGCGTCCACATCCTGTTATTGTAGAGAAATTATGTAATCTACGCATGCCTGAAAATGTACTGTAAATACGGTGCTCATGTAAATTGCTGATATAGATTTGGGTTGATTTTGGGCAAACGCAAATGTGTCATTATATCTGTAAAGTTACACAACATGGCCGACATGGAAGGTACGGGGTATCACTAACTCTATATTCATTCATAATGGCATACATAAAAGTTGGTGTACATGACGCATTTCTGCGATTGTAATGTTTGTTGTACATTCAGTGGAGTGTTGTAGCTGTAGTAATACAGGGCTGTGAAAGGTTTAAGTTGCAGTTTTTGGCACATGAAAGGCAGATAATATATATACGTATGTGGTCATTCAGGTATACTGTTGAACTTGGTGCTGGAAACCAGTGTTCGAGGCTCAGAGTTGCATCCACATCCTGTTATTGTAGAGTAATGACGTAATGTACGCATGCCTGAAAATGTACTGTAAATACGGTGCTAATGTAAATTGCTGATATAGTTTTGGGTTGCTTTTGCAATATATAAATATGCTAAAAAAAAAAAGGAGGAATAGCCCACACTTACTGTCAGAGGTAATATGGTTGTATACGCTATTTATATCACAATATAATGTGGTAGGGCGCAGGAGCAGCATTTTACAAACATAATAAATACACAGACACAAATAGACAGTTGAAGTGTGTACGGGCACGTGTGCGCAACTCCATTTTATTATGTTGCTGTTGGTAACAAGTAGAATAGTAACCATGACATCATTCATAGATATTTAATCGTAAATGGTTTATGACTTCTGCTGTACAAAGGTAGAAGCACTACATGTGAAATAATACACTGAAGATTCTATCATAAAGGGTTCATGAGTTGTGGTGCACTAAGGTAGGGTCGGTTTGTGTGGAACCTGCGATGATGTGTGGTTAAGGCAGACCGCACTGCTAAGACTGTCTTTTGGCTACTAAATTTTGCCTTAATAAGGCCACGTGGCGATTATTTATGGTGCACTGAGTTAGTGGTACGTCTGATAGTCAGCGTGTTGCCTACTGGACTGCATCATCTGTAATCACTATTGAAATAAAAGATGAAACATGTATGGAATACATTGTCAAAATGTGTACGTTTCAGGGACATTATAGTTCAAGTTGTGACCTGTGCTGTCCACAGTGTAGACTGCCATTGAGTGTGCCTTTGCACTTACAGCGTGAATTTTGTTTTTCAACTAAACCTAAAACTGATATAAAAGAAGTTTTTGAAGGAAGACTACTAAAGGGATATTGTATAGGGTTTGATAAACATTTTATTTAGTTTGGTACTGCACTCTGCAAATAATGAATGAAGAGACAGTTGAATTCTGCCTGAATACGACCATGTGGCGATGAATTATGGTGCACTGAGTTAGTAGTACCTTTGGGACTGAGCGTGTACGTAACCTGCGATGATGCATGGTTCGGACATGCTGCACTGGGGGTAATGTTTTTGACTGCTGAATTTTCCCTTAATAAAGCCTTGGGGCGATTATTTCTGGTGTACTAAGTTAGTGGTACATCTGGTGTTTAGCTTCTGCTCACTCTGCGATGATGCGTGGTCTGAACGGGCTGCACTCAAAGCATTGAAAGTTGCATACTGGACTGCCTGTACTATGAGAGGAAAAAAAAAACTACCATTGATGGTTATCAATTGTTCTGCAAACTAGGTCTACTGATTGCTCCCCGTAACAAATTAAAAGATTGCACTTCGCGCAGTGCATTCTAACTTTCTCAAAATGGGTACGTATGTCTGGTTACAATGTTGCAGATTGGGAGCATTTGGTTTTCTTAACCGATTATAGTCTCTTATACAATTTGCATTGGTACTAATCTTGAATTGTGAGCCCTACTGTTCGCAGTATAGACCGGAGGCAGTCGTCAGGAAGGACCCACAGCCATGTGGCATTGACTTGAACTGTATAGAGTTAGTGGTAGGTGTGGCTCTCAGCGTTTCCGCAGCCAGCGATGATGCGCGGTGTGGTCCAGCCGCACTGGGAGCAATTTGTTTTGCCTAGTGAATTCTGTCTTAATAGAGCCACTGGGAGATGACTTGTGGTGCAGTGAGTTAGTGGTACCTGAAGAACTCAGCGTGTACACACCCTGCGATGATTCGTGGTTCGGGCAGGTCGCACTGGTACAATGTCTCTTGCCTATTGGAATGCGTCATGTGCAATCACCATTCAACCTTAATCGTGAGCCCTCACAATGTAGATCGAAGGCAGTAGTCATCACAAACATCAATAAATTATTTTTGTCATGTCCGTTAACAAAATCTGAGGACATAAAGTACAATTATCTCTACCTTAAATAAATCAAGGCTAAATGTCTTGCTGTCAAAGCATTGTATGTTGCATACTGGATTGCATGTACTTTGAGAGGAAAAAAAACAACTGCCATTGATGGTTATCAATTGTTCTGCAAACTAGGTCTACTGATTGTTCCCAATAACAAATTAAATGATTACACTTCACGCAGTGCATTCTAATGTTCTCAAAATGGGTACCTATGTCTGGTGGCGATGTTGCAGATTGGGAGCATTTGGTTTTCTTAACCGATTATAGTCTCTTACACAATTTGCATTGGTACTAATCTTGAATTGGTAGCCCTCCTGTTCGCAGTATAGATAGGAGGCAGTTGTCAGGAAGCGCTCACAGCCATGTGGCATTGACTTGAGCTGTAGAGAGTTAGTGGTAGGTGTGGCTTTCAGTGTCTACGCAGCCAGCGATGATGAGTGGTGCGGGCCAGCTGCACTGGGAGCAAAGTTTTTTGCCTGGTGAATTCTGTCTTAAGGCCACAGGGAGATGACTTGTGGTGCAGTGAGTTTGTGGTACCTGAAGAACTCAGCATGTGCACACCCTGCAATGATTCGTGGTTCAGGCGGGTCACACTGGTACAATGTCTCTTGCCTACTGGAATGCGTCATGTGCAATCGCCATTCGACCTGAATCGTGAGCCCTCACAATGTAGATCGAAGGCAGTAGTCATTACAATCTTCAGTAAATTATTTTTGTCATATCCTTTAACAAAATCTGAGGACATAAAGTACAATTATCTTTACCTTAAATAAATCAAGGCTTAATTTCATGCTGCCGGAGTATAGATTCAAAGCTGAACCCTGCTGTCCGCACGGTAGATCGAAGGCAGTACTGAGCACAGATATGGACGAATGATTTTTGTCTCTTATTTTAACAAAAGCTGAACACATCCAGTACAATTGTCTTTGTAGAATTGTCTGTGTAGATCGAAGGCAGTAGTTGACACAGATATCGAGGAATGCTTTTTTGTCACATACTTTAATAAAATCTGAGGGCATAGTATAATTGTCTGTACCTTAAATAAATCGAGACTGAATTCAATGTTGTCTATAGTGCTTATCCGAAACTGGTATCAAGTTGTAAACTCTACTGACCGCACTGTAGATCGAAGGTATCAGTCAGCACATATCTCGACGAAGAATTTTTGTCATTTATTTTATCAAAGTCTTAGGACCTAGAGTCCAATTGTCTCTGTTTTACATAAATCAAGGCTAACTTCAATGCTGTCCGTAGTGTACATGGAAAGCTGAATTCAAGTTGTGAACCTTGCTGTCCGCAGTGTAGATCAAATGCAGTAGTTGACACAGATATCGAGGAATGCTTTTTAGTCACATACTTTAACAAAATCTTACAACATAGTACAATTATCCCTGCCTTAAATAAATCGAGACTGAATTCAAAGTTGTCTGTAGTGCTTAGCCGCAACTGGTATCAAGTTGTAAACTCTACTGACTGCACTGCAGATCGAAGGCAGTAGTTACCACAGATATCGACGAAGAATTTTTGTCACTTATTTTAACAAAGTCTGAGGACACACAGTACAATTGTCTCTGCCTTACAGAAATCAAGGTTAACTTCAATGCTGTCCGTAGTGTAGATCCAAAGCTGAATTTAAGTTGTGAACCCTGCTGTCCGCACTGTTGATCGAAGGCAGTAGTCGATACAAACATAAGTCTGTGGTGGTGTGGCACTGAGTTCACAATGGGCCTGTATCGAGGAGGCACGTGGTCATGGCGGCAGCCACGTGGCAGGGTGAGGACCTTCGCTGTGGTGAAGTCTCTTCTCTTTGCAGAAGTGGACCACGCCCAAGGCGTAGCCTAATTATTTATAGTCTTACACTGATGTTGTGTACGTTGGACCAGCCCACTCCGCTTCTGTTTCAAAGGGGGGGGCACAACTACATGACTGAAATATTCCCCAGTGTCTGAGATAATATGGTTGCATCCACTATGCAGTACAATACACGTATCAATGGAAAAGTTTTTGGTTTGTATAGTGAATTGTGTATAGCATTTCACTGGTAGTCTTGGCGTTTTGTACATTATTGTTGATGTGCGTGTTCTTTCCCTTATACATACTTGGTTGACACATCTCTGAACATTGAGCTTGTGTGCTGTTGAGGGATATATTATTTTGGGAAGGTTTGTTGTCCTGTTTTGCGCAGTCTGTGAAGTAGTAGAGGGGGAGGGGTTAGGAGAGGTGGTTGTAGTGGTGGTGGCGCTGGGTATTGTGATTTTGTTTGGTGTCGGAAGTGTATCATTAGAACCTCTATCACATATTGCTCTTTAAATATGGGTGTGAGTTGGATGTAAATCACGCAGTACATAGTCGACGTCCTTAAATTAGTTAAATGTTGAAGTTAATTTGTTAGTGGTAAGTGGAACTATTACCTGTTTTTTTAGGTAGCATTGCAAATTTGGTTTCTTGTTGAAAATATTGGCAAGTGGTTAACATTATAATTAGGAATTGTCTTTTCAAAAACCTTTGAAATTCACTGAAAAAACCATAGGTTTCAGGCAGGTTATAGTTAGGAATTAGCTTTTAAAGAACCTTTGAGATTTACTGAAAAAACCATAGGTTTCATGCAGGTTATAGTTAGGAATTATCATTTAAAAAACCTTAGAAATTCATTGAAAAAACCATAGGCTTCAGGGGTGTTATAGTTAGCTGGACATTTGACTCCTACAAAACCATTGAAATTCCTCCGTTATAGTCAGTTGTACTAACTGTAACTCTCTCGCCCGCAATCCACTGGTAATGATGTCACATATTACATCATTCATGACATGGTCAGTGACATCACTGAGGGCATTATGGTAGTTGTAGTGTATACATTCAAATTCATGTTTGTACACCTGTCAGAAACTCAAGTTACACTATTAAATGTCTTACCAAATTTTTGCACGGGAACAGAGATGCTAGGTCCCTAGTCCACCTAAGCAATGCCAGCAGGTCTCGCCGAGAACCTCCTAACCATTACCTTGGGGGACGGGGGAATTGGATAAAATAATAAATAAAGAAGAGACTGGTCCGGTATGGTTCCGTCTGTCACATTTCGCTACACCTTCACCTCTTTTCTTTCAGCGAAACCTGAAATTTAAAACATCATTACTACCTATTATTCTACTCTACTCTACTCTCTTATTCTCTAGTGTGCATCTCACCCACCCTTGATCTCATGGACCTTGCTTCTCTTCTGTTTTGTGATATTCTGTCTTCCTCACCAGCTAGTTGTTACTAAATAGGAAAGAATAGATATTAATTCCTCTAGCCTTCTGCTTATCTATCTATCTTTTTATTTTGTTTAAAGTGCACTTACTTCACTAACTGTTGAGAGATACTTTACATGGGTGTCTGTGTTTCTTTTCCTTCTCTTTATTCTGCTCTTTCGCTAATCTTCTCTTAGTTTGCCTTTTTCTTTAAATTCTGTTCTTGTCTCACAGATTCTTGTTTGAATTCTATTTGCTCTGAGAACTATGTACATTCATTCACGAGAATCTCAAATAATTGTCTCTTCTCTTTTCTTCTTTTTTAGGGTATCTACTGCTGAACACAATTCTGGTAAGTATAGTCCAACTTTCAAATGAATTATAAATGTCTTTTTACTTTAACGCTAAATGTCTTTCTGTTTTCAGATTCTACAACTTAATAGACATTATTCCTGGTAAGTTCGCTCTTTCTTTTAACCAATTGACTCTGTAAAAGCCCACTTAGCTCAGTGCTCGAGACCTCCTTTCTCTCTCCACACGATGGTCTGCCGGGAAACTCTGCCTCAGTTGAACTCTGGGGGCGCAGAGTCACGATTCTGTAATTCAGCGCGACGATAACTCTTGACAGGCACGCTCGGCGAGTCACGTACTTCCCTCACTTTCCTCCTCCGAAACTCACTGGGATAATTCTCTAAAACTTTAATTATGGCCAAAAAACTCTGGAGAAACAGGATACGGCTACCTTCCTGACTAAATCCGTTAGTAAAGTGCGTCATCCTGTGGGCGGTCGTGCTGCTCCTCTACTCCTCCGCAGCTGCTCGCACCGGAACTAGACCGCTCACCGCCGTTGTACTTTCAGTGGCCACTTTAGATGCCATTTCGAGTCTTCTTTTGCGGACCAGGTTAGTCCATGTATTTCCGCTAGGAATTACCTGGTCTTTCAATTAAGAACATACTCCGCAAATACCAGTGGCTGGATTAGTGGTTCTGACAACACCTTTTCTTAGTCACACATTACATACATTGCGTACTGCCAATTAATTTTCTTTAGTTTCAAACAGAAAGTGTTTACCTCCAGTGGTGAAAGTATATTCAACATTCACATACTTACTATTCAATTTTAACTTTCTGTTTGAAACTAAAGAAAATACTGGAGGGCTGCATTATTTGAAAGTGAAAAACAAAGGAAAATTAACTGGCAAATGCACGGACCCCACCTAAGGGATTGAATTGTTACCACAACTACCAGCATGCCACTCACTGGAGAGTGCATGCAATCAGCGGAAATAAAGGTTGTGTGTTTCCGTAAATGTCAGACTTTGCCCTATGAGGAAGGAGAAAGGTTCTCCGAAACGCGTCAGGGACTTTGAAATATCGGAATTGATGTGCTGCTTTCATAATAAAGCGTTTGTGTTCAAACAATCTACCGTGGAGTGGCGTCCTTAAGCCCGGAGGCACTTTTGGGAAATATATATATATATATATATATATATATTTATATTTATATTTTCCTCCAATTTCACTCCTGCAGCAGTGAAGAAGCACTCGGCAGCCAGGTAAGTGAATCAACACTTTATTGCGATGATGAAGATGGACTCTCACTCGTTTTTTTCTTCCCTTAAGCCTACGCGTTTCGGAGCTGTGCGCTCCTTCTTCTTGGGCCTATTGGTAAATGCGGAATCAGCTGATGATGGTAGTGTCCCCTCATTCGCTTTGCCTCTAGTAGTAAGCAAATCCTATTTCCGCTTCAGTAGCGCAGTGTATCTTGGGGCTTGTAGTCTCCATCTGTCGCTTTTATACCCACAGTGGGTCCCGCAATTTTCCAACAAATTGAAAGGTGTCAGAGGTTCTGTGCAAATCCTCTGTATTAAGGCACTCCAGTGCGCCCCGGGTGAAAGCTAGCATCTTCATTAGTAAAATGCCCCTGCTGTGACCGGATAAAACAAGAAAGTTCCTGTCTTCACGGCCCCTCCTACATTTCGCTCTTGCAAGTGAAGTGGCCTCTGATTACATATATACCTTTGTCAAACTTGGTTATTTTATTTTTTTTCGTTCATTCAATTCCTGCATGCCTTACACTTGCTACATCTGGTGAAATCGTCCGTCTGCTTCAACCACATGCTCTTGTCTGTCCTGACCTGACATTGCTTTTGTAGGCGAGTATATATATATATTTTTCAAGTAATGCCAAGTTCGGTTTCAAGAATGATTCCTGTATGCTGGTGGTAATATTTATTTTAGTGCATAATTTATCAGAGTCCAAATCTTTATTAAATAAGGAATGTGCAGCAGCTTGTCTTTCGGTTTCCCATTTGTTCATGTCTCCCATTTAGTACAAATCAATGTGTGTTTCACTTGACACAGAAACAAATACTTGGCCATGATGCACCTACTCCAGAACCAATTTTGGTATTATGACACTATTACAATATAGTGGGGACACCCTTTTGACTAGGTGTGGCACTCGATTACAGGATTGGATTCCCAGGTCTGGGACCGTTGGTGAATTACATGTTATGTTCCACAATTACAAAGGTATGATGAGCCTAGACATTTTATATTTTGTCTTTCGCTGTTCACTAATGTAATTTTCTAAAGGTGAATGTCCATTGACAACTCCAATAGTAACAAAGCTATTTTTTCATCTCTGGTTGACTTTCATATGTGGGCACTATAAGTCCCTCTGTCGTCTACTTACAATGTATGCATTTTGACCATCTCCTGGCCAGTTTGACTTATCAGTTAGTGAGGTTGTAATGTCTTTCTCTGGACGTTGTCGATTCCTCCCAGTAGATGCAGGGACCTCTGCTACTGCAGTTGTCTGTGCTCTGGCTGAATGTTTCAATGAGTGAGAAGAGAGAAAAGTAACCAAATGGGAAATGTGCTTGTGGAACTTTTCAGGGATTTCCCCATATCTTCAGCATGCTAACAGTGTTGTGAAGTACTCCCGCAGATGGGGCAGGTAGGAGCAGTGGTGCATGGGGGATGTAATGACGTGGCAGAGTGGGAAATGAACAACAGAATATGTGTATGACATATTTTGATGTGATGATTTTCTCACCTTCTGCTTTGTGATTTTGGCTGGCACAGGGTGATTTATTTCTTGGCTAATTTGTGGCATGTTTACTAGACCCTCGAAAAACATTTACAGTGCTGTTGCGTCACTTCTGTGACACAGTGGTGTTGTACAATAGGTGACACATTTCGACTTATTCACAATGTGCCGTATCTATGGGGATGCTTCACGTTGGGAAGCCCTGCGCAACATTAAACCTGAGTCCGCTTTGATGTAGGCAGGGTGGGCGTTTCTTTGGGATATGCCTCGTAAAAGTGATGCAGTGAAATCTACACGATTTCACAGAGTCACTTTTCAGAGGCCGCTGCGACGCAAGCTTATGCCTGCTTGAAGCATACGTAAGTGGTGAGTGGCGCAGCACGTTAGGTATGGGCGGTCCATGGACATTGTTGGAGTTGCATCGCACTTGCAACACAACTCCAGCAAAGCACCTCCATAATGCCATCAGATGCAACACACATCTGTCTATCCCTGCGCCACAGTGCATCGCATTGTAAAAGCGAGGCATCTGTGGTGATGCAAGGGTCGTATTGCGTGTCGGATTGGTTCTGGCGCATCCCTGCTAATATTTGTCAATTGCTACTTAGCAGGGTTGTGTATGTACAGCAGCAATACTGTGCCCATGATTTCAAAAGGGGGGAGGGATTTGCCATTTCTAATGAAAAGAATTCTGGGACTTGTGGTGCTACATACAGAGGGTGACACATGAGTCTCTGACTGACTATATTTTTATATACACTTTGGACAACTTCCTTACTCAAAATGACAGTGCAACACAGACAATCTTTTCATGCACTTTTTCTTTCCATCCCATTTACCTGGTACCACGTAGCAGACGTCACTGACAGGTAACCCATGGACCAAGTGGGAGTGTATTGTGGTAAGGATATCCTCCTCCAGTGGTGTGAGAAGGATGCGGGGTCCAGAGTATGCAGCAGAGAGGATCCTCTTTAATTTGATTCTGGAGTACTTCTCCTTCACCCTCTGCCTTTCATCTTGCCACTTCTTCTTGATGTCCTGGACTGTGCGCCTCTCCTCCCCCAATGCTGTGACAGCAGTGGCTAATTGCTGCCATAGGGCTGCCTTCTGTGTGCCACTGGTGCAGTAGGGTGGGAGTCCATATATGCGTTTGTGGTGCCTCACTATATACTCCACAAGCATGGTGGTCTCCTCTGCAGTGAAGTTCTTCTTCCTCCTCATTAATTCCATTTTTTTCTGGCGATGTTAGCGTTGTGAACACAAACTCTCAATGGCAAAACCTGTTTCTTCAATGTGTGCTGCTTTTATATGTTTTGTGGTGCTGGTCACTTAGTGTTAATTGGCTTCAGCTGGAGAGTGGTTGGGGATGGTCGGCACTTGCAACGTTCATCATGGCAAAATGGAGCTATTGGCTGGGATTGGCTCCAGTGTGTCAGCTGATCCATGGTGGGGGATGGTAGGCACTTGAACAGGTGTTTACCCTTGGCAAAAATGGTCAACGGCCCCAGATCGTGTATTCTGGCCCGGGATCTGAGATTCCAGCCCGAAATCGAAATCACCGCTCCGGGTGCGGAATTCCCGCTCCAGCAGCGGAAATTCCGGCCAGAGTGCAGACTTAAAGTTAGTAGTTGTAAGTCCATTCTGTGAATACCAAAAGTAGTAAGTTCATTCTGTGAATGCCAAAAGTAATAAGTGCATTCTGTGAATACCAGAAGTAGTAAGTGCATTCTGTGAATACCAAAATGGTAGTAAGTTTAAGATTTTGTCTTAACTTAGTTCTGTGAATCGGCCCTAGATAACATCTCAAATTATTAGATTTGGCTCCTTCTGTTCTCCTTTTTCAACATCTGTGCCACAAATGTCTGCATCTCACTCCATTCTTACTCAACTCATATATCAATTCAACAGCGCTCCCTCTGGTGCTGGAGAAGCATGCCTATGTTGAGTTTTAGAGGGGCAGCCATTTTTACCTGCCTCCCCAAGCAATAATTTAGATAAATAAATTTTATTAAACATATTTTGCAATAACAATTTTAGTACTATAAATTATAGATACTACTATCACCTAATTTTGGAAAAAAAGGAAGGCTCAATAAATCTGCTTTGCCGGAATTCAAACTTCAGACCTCCAAATCAACTCATTTGTCAGTGGATCATTCAACTCACTGAGCTATCCAGACTGTGACCTCAGGGGCTTCTGCCAGACACAGTTGGTGCAAGTATTTTCAGCTCTCCAGCTCAAATAGTATATTTGATTATTTTTTTACCCACAATGCCCTTTGCCAATATAGTGCCATAGAGAGGTTAATCCAGCTGCTTGGTTTTGTACAGCTGTAGAATGTAAACAGAACACTCAAGAAGGACATATGTTCTAAAACTTACATACTGTTCAGGTTAGTAAAACCTTCTTATTAAACAGAGGAATTTAGGGGCACGCGGGTTCAACTTGAAGTGTAATTAGAAGAAAATGGAGCCATGTTTTCCAGAACAGCTGCTCTGGGGAACACTGAGAGCACATTCCTCTAGCAGGGCAGCCCTACACGAAGAACTTGTTTTGGGCAAATTGAGGATTAGCTCAGGATATGATGGGAAGAGATGCATCCTGAGGCCTTAATTTTATTTTCGGATACACGACACTGGGTATGGGCTCCCAAGCAGCAAGGCCAAACCCTGCCTAGTTTATACTATAGAACAACTGCCAATGCTGCCAATATGAGTCACAAGATTTCTATTTATATCCCCATCACACGAATTGAACACTATGAGGGCGGAGTTGACTTTTAGAATTAATCTTTTGGTTTTATTTCTATTTAATTTATCATTTTTTTCAGCGGATTTTATACATTATAAACAAAGGAAAACGTATCAAAGAAATTGAATCAACATACATGCACCTAGTCAATACTGTACCCCTTGGTATCATTCATACACATTCTCTCTCTAGAAATTCTCACATTCAACACATTCACACTCGAATATTTTACTTGAAACAGCCATTTTTTATGAACATTTCATATACAATTTCTACAAGAACCATAGTATACTTTGTACACTAAATCAAATAAAATACAAATGTAATTTATATTTCCTTATGGTTCACAAAAAATGAGGTCTACGCGTTTCGAACTCCCTTTTGTTATGGGGTTCTCATCAGGACCGGAAACTGTAAGTGAAAAAAGAGAAGGGACTCTTATTAGTTCTTTCGTATATTTTCGCGTCAGCCTCCTTAAGCGTCTCAGCACAAAACCAAAATGAAACGGAAAAACTGCTTAGGCTAAAGAAAAAACAGATCCGGACGGACTTGCATGGACACTTTTTACTTAAACATCTAAGAGCTGGCACTATTCCAGGAGGCTTACAAATAAAAAACATACCTGTGATTTTTACAGAGGACCCTATTTATAAAAAGGGCTACAGCTACATTGAAACAAAGTGTAGCCGGGATTTAATGGTATTGACCATCGAAACTGCTCAGAGATTATCCCAAGTACAATTAGAGGAGATTGAAAACCTACAAACCAGCATTGCTACAAACCAATTGATCACGGACGCTAAAGGCCTACAAGAAAAATTAGAAAAGGAAATCAGTGAGTTCAAGGATTATACCATAAACCAAAAAACAAACCAGTTCGATAACGATCAAAAGAATTTTAATCTTGAAAAGGTATATCCATTCTTACAATCGGATTTCTACTCTCGTCCTGAATCTCAAAGACATTTACAAGAGTATCAAGGAAGATCGTTCCAAAAATATATCACCTTCTCAGATACCTCGTCATCTGGAAGCAGCAGTGAGGGAGAGAACGCTGACCCTAGAAGAACTCAGAATAGAAGAGGATCATTTCAACACAATCAACAGGGATCAGCGTTTTTAGGGAGAGGCCAGACAAAACCCAGAGGAAAAACGAGATACAATCAACCATGGGAGATGTCGACCAGGCGCCAAAAATTACAAAAATTAACACCTTCCCTGATCTTTAATATCTCTAATAAAATTTTGACAAAAGACAAAGAAAGTGTCCTTCAAAAAGGACTCACGTTTGTACCTACAAAAAGAACCGATTTTGTCAAATTAAAAATTGAAACTATGGAATTCTTTCGAAAAATTAGATTAAAAACCTTCTTTGCAGAAAACCCACTGGAATCAAGTACAGAAACGACTGGCCTACATAAAAAATCCACATTTTGCCCCCCAAATTATAAAATACCAAAGGAGGTACTAACATTTGAAAGAACAATTCTATCAGCAATCACTAACATGGAAAGAAAGAAAGTATGGATCAAGCATAACATCACCAAATCTGAATCAATGGCACTCACAAATTTAAAAAATGATGCAACCATTGTTGTGAAACAAGCAGATAAAGGTGAAGCGATTGTGCTGTGGGACAGGACCCTTTACATCAATGAGGTTAAAAAACAACTTAATGAGGAAAATTGTTATCGGAAAATAAACAAAGATCCCACACCTGAACTTAGATGCCAACTCCACGCGATCGTAGATGAAGCATTCCAACAAGGCTTCCTTGGAAAAAAGGAATCAGAGTATTTAAAAATTCAACATCCCAGAATTCCTTTATTCTACGTACTGCCAAAGGTACACAAAAATAAAGAAACACCCCCAGGACGTCCAATCGTCTCAGGTTGTGAATCCCTAATGGAGCCTATATCAAAATTCGTGGACTTCTTTTTAAAGCCATTCATACCAGATGTAAAATCATACATCAGAGACAGAATGGACTTCATAAACAAGCTAAATGAAGTGGAATTTGATAAAATGAATGATTGGATGGTAACAATGGACATCACGTCCCTGTATACGCAGATACCACAAGAAGACGGTATACAGGTACTAAAAAAGACATTAGAAACAAGAGAACGGCCACAAAAGTTTCCAACAGAATTCATTATACAATTGGCAAGTTCTGCATTAAAAAAGAATTATTTCTATTTTGATGGAGATTTTTATTTTCAAGTAGGCGGCGTCGCAATGGGATGTCCGTTCGCTCCTGAATTAGCCATTTTGCATATGTCAAGTTATGAAGAGAAGTTTGTGTACCAAAATAACCCGTTTGGAGCATGGATAAAAAATTGGAATTGTTTTATAGACGATGTATTTTTTGTGTGGTCTGGTCCAGAAAATGAGCTCAAAAACTTCCATGGTTGGTTGAATAATAGAACACAGGAGATTAAATTCAGCCTATCGTATTCAAGAAGTAAAATGCCTTTCCTAGACGTCGAGATTTACCCTTTGGAAGAAGGAGGCCTTAAGACTACTTTGTATAAAAAAGAAACGGACAGAAATGGAGCACTGCACTTCAGCAGTAATCACCCCTGGAGCCTAAAAGAAAATTTGCCCTTTGGGCAATATTTAAGGATTCGTAGAAATTGCCAAGACAAGGAGGACTACATTCAACATGCAGAAAAATTGACTACAAATCTGATTGAACGGGGATACCCCAAAGAATTGCTGAAACGCTCCCAAAAAAGAACTTGGTGGACTCCGCGAGAATGTCTATTAGAGAAAAGATCAAGACAAAAATTGGACAGAATAGTACTAGTCACCACATACTGTCCCAATTCCCACAAATTGAAAAAGTTGATAAACAGCAACTGGCATTTGGTTAAAAACCTATGCGAAGAACTGAAAAAACCTCCATTATTTGCTTTTAAAAAAGAGTCAAGCATAGCTAATAGACTGGTGAGAGCAGCACTGCCAACAAAAACCCAACCAACGTTAAGAACTATGATTGGACTACCTCCCATAACAGGCCACCACAAATGTGGTGGTTGTAATTGCTGTGCTTTAACGGAGGAAGGGTAAGTTTTTAAGCATAATAAAAAAATGTGGAGACATGACTATTTTACAAACTGCAAATCACGTAATGTGATCTATGGGATTAAATGTCCGTGTAATTTACTATACATTGGCAAAACCAATCAGGAGATTCGTTTGAGGATCCAACAACATAGATCAAGGATAAAAAGAAAGGTCCCTAATGCCCCCTTGGTGAATCACTGGCAATTGAAAGACCATAAAGACAATGACCTAGGATGGACAGTTATCATGAAAGTAGAGACAGATTCAAGAGGAGGAGATCTGGAGGCAAAACTTGCACAAAAAGAGGCCATGATGATTCTGAAATTTAATTCGGCCATTGAAGGACTCAATGAATTGTCAGAAATATATAAACTATAGGAAAGTCACATTCTACTGTTTAAATGGAGCCGCTGCCCTCAGTATGGTGTTTCGATTAAATAAAATTTCCCACTTCTATAATAATGTATAGAAATGTATGAAAAGATTTCCGCCCGAAATATCATTATGATTATTAAGATTGCCAAACACAAAAATATTTTCCATCCACATCCATGGACCCAGGAATACCATCAATGAATGATTGCTGCATGAAAAATAGAGAATGACCATAACCCCCGAAGTAAGTTAACATCATATAATCGGATGTGGTGGGTTGTCTTTGTTGAATCAAATAGCTTGGGAATATGAACGAAGAAACAAACTCCCCATTCAAAGATGGCGCTCATAATCAAGGACTGCATCACGTGACAAGAATAAAACGGAAGCGCGCCCGCAGAAGAACACAGACCGACCGGGACTGAGAGACCGGATTGGCATACAGTTGCGAAGCAGGACGAAATAAGGTAAGACGTCGCGAACGCCTTGAAGTATGAAGTAATCCCTAGGCTTGTTGAACACCGTGACAATCGAATGAGTCAGATTGACACGTTCTTGTTTCCCCTTTCAGGCACTCGGCGGAAGTGTCCGGAGAAGCACCCCTTAAACAAATCGTCTACATTAGAGGCGTATATGATTTCCAACTAGGTAAGAAGTTTACCGTAGCGACCGAATAACAGGGAGTGACTATATAACCAACACCTCAGTTAAAACATTCTTTCATTGCTTTCTTTCCAACGGTTAGAGAAAGTCATCTACAGAGATTAAGTGAGTGTTTTGATTCATTTTTGATTCCTTTTTGAGTGAAATCGGATCTATTGTTAAACTACGGATGCTAAAATATATATTTACCATTCAGGTGGTTCAGCGTCGTGGTGAACTAAAGACCCCATAATCAGAAGATAAATTAGAGAGGTAAGATGCAGAAAGGTGGTTGTTGAACCACAAAACAGCTTTTAGGTGGAAATATACGAAAGAACTAATAAGAGTCCCTTCTCTTTTTTCACTTACAGTTTACGGTCCTGATGAGAACCCCATAACAAAAGGGAGTTTGAAACGCGTAGACCTCATTTTTTGTGAACCATAAGGAAATATAAATGACATTTGTATTTTATTTGATTTAGTGTACGCAGTATACTATGGTTCTTGTAGAAATTGTATATGAAATGTACATAAAAAATGGTTGTTGCAAGTAAAATATTCGAGTGTGAATGTGTTGAATGTGAGAATTTCTAGAGAGAGAATGTGTATGAATGATACCAAGGGGTACAGTATTGACTAGGTGCATGTATGTTGATTCAATTTCTTTGATATGTTTTCCTTAATTTTATTTTCAGCATGTATTCTCTGAACAGAGGAGCGACTTTATTTCCAGCTGCGAACATAGTCACCTGCCATTCGCATATGCATGGAATGGAACACCTCCTTCGTACTGGTGAAATATTGCACTTGTGTACCATCTCAGATTCAATCATCTCCCGACACCAGGAAAATTGAACAGTTGATCCGTATTTTTCAAACATGGGAAAATAGAGAGTCGCCAGTGGGCTGACAGAGTTGTCCCCTTGCAAATTGATCAGACTGACAGCTTTTCGATGACTGGGAAAAGTAGAGCCTGCAATTCAGGACCAAGCTGTAAGGAGGCAAATATATGTAGCAATCAAAAAAGAACTAAAAAAAGTTTGGAAACATAGGAAAAATAACCTTAGCAGGCAATTAGAACAAGGACATTTTTTTCCTACTTTAACTGGAACGTTTGTCGAGATCAAAATTGTATTGTGGAAAACAAACTGAACAAACAAATTGGAGAGAGTTTATTAGTAAAGCACCTGAAGCCTCCATGGTCATGCTCTGCCTACTGTCTTAAGCATCAAACAGCACTTGAAGCAGTAATGTTGGAACATCTAGCCCCTCTTCAGTCCCTCTTCAGTGTCTACGGCTGACTGGCTTTTTGCTTCCTGGTTCTCACATTACATTTCCATGGGCACAAGTGTCTTGGTGGATGCGCCGACGTTGTAGAACAGAGTTAGTGGTGAAACTGGGGAACCTGGTTCAGGTCTCAGTGAGAGGCCCAACATCATGTGATTCATAAGAAAAAATAATCACAAAGGGTTTTGATATGTCAGGGACAGGAAAGCAGCGATGAGGGAGGGGATTGGGGCACAAGAGGTGCCCTCTGGAAAACAGTGTCAGACATTTGATCTCGGTGTTTGAATGCTCCGCAAATGTGACCGAGATTTGAGCATGATGTACAACCCTGTTAACAGAAACAGCGTCAGAGCGATTATAGATACAGCATGTCTGGATGCTAAGCTCTGAGGGAGCGAGAATGCTCTGCAAATGAAAAGGGAAGCTTCGCCAAACACTTGCAGTTAACTAAGAAAAAAGTAGTGCCCCAAAACAAACAGATAAGCACCAAAGTGAAAAGCTACAAGTAGTTAGGTGCTGCTCTGTGGGATGGGAAATACACATGACAACTAGGAGGGACAAAGAGGAAAGATTAGCCAATAGCAAGCAAGCCTTTTTAAAGGACAATTCGAGTAACAAATAAGCTGGACATCAAATTCGGCCTCTTTGAACCAGCATGTATAAGGATCACAAAGGAAGCTATGTCTTAGGACTTTCTAGATCCTGGGGATCTTCGCTTGTTCCTGGAAAGCATCGTGGATCAGTGGATGGACTCACTCGCCTGTGAAAGCATCAGATGTGCTCAACTCATCATTCAGCATCCTCTCAGCGAGCGGGAGCTGGGGCCCCAGAGGAGTCCAACTTCGAGACAGGTTGCAGGACCGCTCAGTTCGAGCCCCGAGTGGCGAGGACAAGACAATAAGGGTGGTGGTGGAGCTCACACAAGATGTGTGGGAGTTATAAGTCTTGGGTTTTTTTTTTTTTTTTTTTTTTGGTTTGTTGCCCATCATTTTCAGCCCACTTTCTCTTGTTCTTCTCCTGTCCCTACCCATTATCATGCTACATACTCCCCTCTTTGCCTAGTGTTTCCAGTGGCCCCCCTCCTTCACATGCTTCCTGCACTCTGCCTCCTTGGGACCCTGTCTCCCTAGCTTCGCCTTGTGGTCCCGCACTTCCCTACAGCCCTGATAACCTATCTTCTGCCCCGTGATCTCTGGCACCACGCGGACTCTCAAGTTTAAACTTGTGGTTCACGGTTTCTTGCTCACGTCGAGGCGCTAGACATCAGCTCTTTGCTGGCTTGTTTCTTTCCTTTCCCCACTCCCTGGTGTTCCCCAGCGCTTCCTTGTCCCGTCTTTAATCTTGAGTCTCCTGGCAACCCCTAATTCTAGCCTGGCTTTCTACCTTTCCCCTCTCTTCCTCCTGTGTCTTCCCTACTCCCCCTCACTCTGGGACTCTCTTTCTTTTTTCCTTTTCCGCACCTAAGTGCCGCTGCGCCAAAATGGCCACCAGCAATCTTCATCCTCACAAACCCTTAGACGGTATCTCCTATAATGTTAATGGCCTCACTCACTTCATCAAGCACAAGAAAGTCCTGGCATATCTACAGTCTAAATGAGTCGATGTGGCACTTCTATAGGAAACTTACCTCTCCCATGAGGAATCAAAGAAACTGACGTGTAACTGGGTGGTAAGTGTGGAGCACAGCAGCTGACCACCCTCAGCAGCGGCTGCCAGACCTAGGCAGCCTTGGAAATGCAGCAAAGCGATCCTCTTGTGCAAATCCTTGTCCCTTACTGTCCCGAAGACGTGGACCAACCCCCACAGACATTATGCATTTGTCAGGCTCTGATTTGGTGAGGGGCGCATTGTGTAAGAATGGCATGTGCACCGACGGAGTCTAAACACCAGCTTTTCTTTTAGCTCAACCCTCTCAATATGATATTGAGCCACCCACTGACTCATTGTGGAGACTGGAATCTGGTCCAAGATGCAGTCATCGACCACACCAGATCATTTGATGCAGGCAGTATCAAACCAGGCTCTTCCGGTGGACAGCATCACAGATCATGGTCACGTGGATCTTTGCCACTTCTCACACCCCAGGGAATGAGAGTACCGCCTTTTGGTCACTGGGGCATGGCAGCCAAAACTATCTGGACTATTTTTTAGTCTCCCAACCAGTGGTAGCCCTCTTGCAGAAGACGCAGATCCTAGAGGCAACTACCTCGGACCATTCTCTGACCCTCCAATCCCTGGACGGGGCTATCCTCTCCAGGCCACAAACCTTGGTGCCTCAATGGCTCACACTATCGCCCCCCCAGGGCAAATATCGTCTGCGGTCACACATTTTCCATTACCTAGAGCACAACAAGGGGCCTGTGGGGAGGGTATTGGTGGCCCAGCTTGACCAACGGTAGGCAGAGTTGGGAAGCCTTGCAATTGAGACCGTGGGTGGCACCATTCGCAGTCACCGGCAGGACATTGTGAACACACTTGTGGCTTTTTTGCCAGGCTCTGCTCACCCCAGAGGGGAGGGTAGACCCTGATCATCTGGAGGCCTTCTTTGAAACTGTGCACCTCCCCTGTCTCAACAAAGCCGGCAGGGACCTCCAGAACACTGAGACGGTAATTACACAGGCCATCTCAAAACTCCCATATCATAAAACACTGGGGAGGACTGCTTCCTGGCAGACATTTACAAATGGGCAGCAATGAGGTGGTACATTTTCTCTATGAGGCTTTCTGTGAGGCAAAACACATAGGCAACCTCACCTCCATCTCAAACAGATCTCTGACCGCAGTCCTCACCAAACCCGGAAAGGATCCTTTCTGTGGAAGCTACAGACGCATATCCCTGCTCAAATGGGACATTAAGGGATTGGCCAGGGTTCTGGTGGCTCCCCTCCAAGTGGTGATCCCATCCCAGATCCACCACACATAGGTGGAGTTCATCCTTGTGCGGTCACCTAGGAATCACCTCGGCATCTTCGCTCACGCTCTTTAGCCCACCATGGATATGCCCAAAGAAAGACATGTTAGCTCTCTCCTAGGACGCCAAAAAGTCATTTGACTGGACTGAGTAGAGTTACCTCTTTGCCACGCTCCAGAGATTAGATCTTGAAGAGGATTTCATAGCTAAGGTCCGGTGGCTCTATGATTCACCCACCACTCAGGTTAACTGTGTAGGCTTCCTCTTGAACCCAGTCTGCTGAGAGAACACCTCCGAGCTTCCCACAGCTAATCACCGCAAATGACCGACATTCCAGCCCCGGGGGACATCATATTGGGCCACATATATCATGCATTTACCCAGTCTCATATGGCCAGATTCGCAGAATCGGGCAGTTAGGGACCGATAAAATGCATTTTGGTATGTATGAATTCCAATTTGTGATTCGGTAACATGTTACTGAATCTCAATTTGGAAATGTGAATACATACCGATTCGGTATTATGAAAGGGGGGGCATTTTTAGGACGTCCCTTCCTAATACTGAATCACAGCGGTATGTAAGAAAGATTTGCAACTAAAATGTGGTCGCAAAACATTTGCATTTTTACCACTTTCTTAAAGTAGGTTGTAACCCATTTGCAAATAGGAAGGGGTCCCTGAGGGACCCCTTACCCTCTGGGAATGGTAGCATGCAGTGGTTCCACAGACCACTGCTGTCTCTTAAAAATGAAAAGAAAACTAAAAATGTTTCTTTCTTCAATGGAAAATGGTCTGCATTTAAAAAAAAAATTCTTTATTTAAAAGCAATCACAGACACGGTGGTCTGCTGACCCCAGCAGGCTATGATCTCTGTGATTTTAGCAGTTCCTAATAGTTCCCAAATTGCGACCTCCCTCATCAATATTCATGAGGTTGGTCAATTTGCGACTCACTGGGAATAGCTAAATGAAACTCATGCGGTTTAATACATTAGGAATAGCGATTACCTATCTGCGATTTGCAGGAAATCGCAATTAGGTAACCGCTAGTTCCAATAATGATGTATGTGGCCCTCAATATCTTTATGCAGATGACATCCTACTAACACTCTTGGACCTACCTCGCTCCCTCTCGGCTCTCCTGGACATCACTTCTGACTTTGCGGTGCTCTCTGGTTACCAAATCAACTGGAAAAAAAGCAAAGCCCTGTCGATGACTTGGATGACCATCCAGGCAGCCATGTCTGCCTACCCATTCCAGTGGAAGTCTTTGCATCTTAAATATTTGGGAATCTACATCAAGCGGGGCTGGACTGCATAGTGGCAGACAACCTCGACCCGCTGCTGGCGCTCTTGAAACTGGGCTTTAAAGAGTGTGTTGTGAATCTATCTAGGACCCTAATCAAGATATCCCCGATTCATGCCCTTATATGGTTATAACAAAACATATCCTTATAAAGGCATAGGAATCATGTCCATATCTAGTCATAGCCCATGCAGTCCAAATACGGCAAAGCTACTCCCATAGACTCCTAGAAAGTACAACGCATTCTTGAAACAAACCAATCCTCCAGCAGCCCGGGAAATCCCCCTGCTTTTGTTTTGATTTGCACAAGAACTCCTGGAGTACAGAAAGAACTGTTAGTTCTTAGTGACGTCTTATGTCCAACCTTACGTCAAACCCGGCACCTTCCAGTTATAAATATACCAACGTTGCCTTAAGCAAACACACGGTGGTTTGGAGCAGAGCGGCTATCTACTTGACCGATGCCCAGCTGATGCGAGAGCCGAAGGAAGCCGACCCTCCCATTTGACGCACTGAGACAGACGCTGTCTTTTCTCCTGCCGAGAAATTCCAGCTCCGGTGTTTCCAGTCACCCTTGCGGTTTGCTGGGAGATCGAGTCCTGAGACACGAGATACAAGACCTCCTTCAATCTATTACCAAGGTACGGAGCTGACTAAATCCTTAAGAGAATTGTTCATTCAGATTCTTGGCAAAAAACCAACTTAACTTAAACTGCAACTTACTTACTCCTTCCCACGTATTAGGCTTAGGTCAGGTACACCGGGGTAGGGGTATCTTAGAAGCCCCAGTTGAGTACGTTAGTCAATGTTTTTATGTATGTATATATTTTATCCATTTTAAAGTATCATATGGCTAAGAAACCATATCAATGCTTTTACAGTAATATTTCATAATACTACTTTTACTGCACGCACTTTACTTCATGATAAGTATTGTAATTGTCGCAACTCATTTCTCTTGCATGAGAAAGAAGACTGCTCAATAAATAACACCTTTTATTGAAAACACCCATCTCTCTATTTCTCTGCACTCTGGTGAAACTAAGTATGCACGATTGACTGAGTGAAATAACTGTCTATTGTTTTCAAACGACTCTAGAGATATACTCTTCATTCTGAGGGAGCAAAGTTGTCATGTTTATGCGGTTGTCAGAAGTTAATCCCTTCTTGTCTATTCAGGGAAATTAACACCTCCTTGTTTACTCGAGAAAGTTTCTAGTGACCTCTGAGCTAGCTGGCAAATCTAATTAAGTCTAACATAGTCAGTAGAGACCTAGATGACCTCAGTCCTACGTCTAAACTGCTGTTTATGTTATTCCAATGCGCAGAACCTATTGGGAATATAGGAACTACACTACATGGCGCACAACGTTTGGTAAGGCGATAATCTAACGAAAGACATTAGAGTAACTCAGTCGTGCTTTTTCACACAGACCCCTTTTCCCGTAAAAACTCCAAAAGACGTCTGGAGTGGGTAAAAGGTTAATATCCGCCGGAACTTAGTAGGAAGATATTCCTATGTATTAGTTTTTGGTTTAGTCAACGTTGAAGGATACAGTGTTCCAAAATATTGTGCACCTAATCTTTGTTTCCTTGAAACTTGATCTGCAACAAAAAGCTTTCTGTTAGTAAAAAATTACGGAAAGTGACGAAGAAGGGGATAGAGCTAGAACAGCAGCTCAACTCCTAGCGGATGACACAAGTCTCCGAGATGAAGACCCGAATGCTATAATCATTCCGGTAAATGTGAGAAGAACTATAACTCTTAAACTTATAGAAAATGGACTATCACCGAGAGGTGGTACAGTCATATTTGTGGTAGAGGCTCATGAATATCGGCAGACAGAGGTATTCTATTCATGGATATATTTTCCAGCAGCAACACTGTAACACAAGATTTCCACTATTACAAAATAGAGAAACCCCCAGATGAATACGCTCCTTTCGAGGATGTTGAAATTGCACTAACTTACCAAGAGCACCTGCTCTGGTTTAATGGCGCCCTAAAACATCAAAATCACATCACCAGGTTCGGTCCACTAGGTAGACCAGGAGTCACATGGCCGGTTCTAGCCAGCTACACACCACATCCCGACATAGAAAAAATGTCAGACCGGGAACTTTTAGCTCAGCTAAAGCTACTAATTAAAATACATAGACAATTGGTCCAATATGTCATGAGGACTTCAACAGTCCAACCAGCAATAAGAATTCCACAGCAAACCCCTCACCAGGGGAACACAAATAAAATCACACCACAGAATATACAATCAGCCATTGGCAAAATACCCGCAAAACAGGAACACATTCCATTCTGGTTAGCCCAAAAAATCACTCAGATAGAGGCAGTATTTCCTGATACTACACCTCATGAGAAACACAGAATTCTGACTATCTGCCTTCCAATGGGGATCGCACCACATGTGGAGGACTGTGACACTTGGGGCACTGTCTTTGCTTCGATATACACAAAAACACATGGTGTTCCGTCCATGGCGGTTATACCAGACGTACTAAGACTGATTTAAAATGAATACGGTCCAGAACCTGCTTTAACTCTAGGTATGAAATTACTGAAAAACTTTAAGCAAGTCTCGGCTATATTACTAGCCAACATAAAAGGAGAAGCAGCTTCTGTGGCGATCCGCCAGAAATTGAAATAAACAGATATAGCAGAACAACCTTCTGAACTTGCCAGAATCATAGAAAAATCCTATGAAGAACTAGGTAGAGATAGTTTGGGTGGGCAACCACTAAAACCAAAACTAACTGAAAATCCTGAAAAAACATTTATTAAAAATAATCTGACTACTCCAAAAAAGAGTTGGGAGGGTAATAAACAATCCACTCCCAGAGAAAAACGTTTTCAGTCCAGAGGAAGGTCTCCTCAACGGAGAGATAGATCTCCAGAACGAGGAGGCAAGTCTCCCCAGAGGGAGCCCTCTGAGAAAAGATACAACCTTAGAGATAGGGATAAATTGAGAAAACCTGACAGATATCAAGATATTGATACACGTCCCTCTCGATCTTTTCAGACTTCCTCACAGAAATCGGAAAGAAGAGGACGGTCCAAACACAAGGAAGAGCACGTCAAGTTCAAAGACAAGGAACCTGCTCATCAAAGTAAAAAATTACAATTTCCAAGAAAGAAGGTAGCTAGTATTAAAATAAAACATGCCGAGAATACTGAGGACACAACTAAAAAACGGAGACAGGGCCCAGACAATGCTAGACAGCGCAGCAGAAGTAACAATAGCTCGCAAGATCCTGATGAATCTTCTGGAGACAGTGGACACAAATGAATACATTCAAGTGGAAACTGCAGACACCAGAGTTAGCAAACCCCATAAATTATACGAAATAACATTGCGTATGGAGGGGGACAAAACTAGGAAAATAAAGGGTCTCTTTTGGGATAACGTTTTGAAAGGCTATGATATCCTTCTAGCTCAGAAAGACTGGCCACCAGAGTTTGTCAGGGAGTGCTCTCATGGCGAAGAAATGATCATGCCTGCCTTCTCAAATGAAATTCCAATTAATAAAAAATACACATTTGCAAGAAAATGGGCAGTGGCCCAAGCCCCTGCATTATATAAAAATCATGTAGGATGGGATGAGGATTCTCCTCACCATAAAATCCAGTTAAAAAAATCAACCTACTGCCCAAAGGCAGTATACTGTTAAACAAGAAGCTAAAAAGTAAGTCAGGGAGATCTTAGATCAACTTGAATATCAGGGGGTGATTGAAACATGTACCTCACAAATGAACAATCCTTTGTTTCCTGTCTCCAAGCCAGACGATTCATATCGTCTAGTTTTGGACTACAGACACCTAAACTCCTGCTGTAAAACATTTGCTGTACAAAACTCACACAGTGCAGCACTAATGAATAACATTGAGTGCAAAAAATATAAAACGACATTAGATATCTCAAATTGTTTCTTTTGTCAAAACATTGCACCTGAAAGCAGGTATTTGACCGCTTTCTCAACAATGGGGTCACAAAAACAATTCTGTCAACTCCCACAGGGATTCAAGAACAGCCCAGGATTATTCTCAGCAAGGGTAACAGAGTTACTACAAATATATGATGATGAGGCATTATCTTATGTCGATGACATCTATCTCACAGATGTTGACCTGGAGACACACTTGAAAAGAGTGAACACCATAATACTTGGGTTCGCAGCTGAAGGGTATAAATTCAGCTTTAAAAAGTCACGAATTGCTCATCTAAGTGTCCTATTTTTAGTATATGAATTATCAAGTGAAGGCAAAAGCCTAGCAGACAACTTCTTAGAGAAGTGTGCAGTACTCCAAACACCAAAAACGCTGAAGAAATTACAATCAATACTAGGTTTCCTGAATTTCGGAAGAACATACATTCTAAATTATGCAGAGAGGGTTAAACCTCTCTATGAATTAATAAAACCTGATTTCAAACCAATCAATTGGACTCAGAAACACACAGAAATTTTACGAAAATTACAAACAGACATGTTAACTAAAACAAAATTGCAAACACGCGCGAATGAACGCAACCTTGTAATCCGAGTCATCCCAGGAAAATGCGGATTCACCTACCTGACCTCTAATGAGTGAGAAACGGTACCAATAGCTTACAAATCACATTTGTACACACAAGCTGAAATGAAATTCAGTTCTACTGAAAAAATTCTAACTGCGGTTCAAACTGCTGTAGCAAAAGATAGAGCCCTAGCCCAAGGCAAGAGCATATCTGTTTTAACAGCAGTATCAGCACTAGAGGCAGTAACAAGACCATGCATTCCGAATGCTGTGGCATTAGATCCAAAATGGATACAATGCGAAAATTCTCTTGCTGCAGAAGACGTGAAACACGCTTTTGACCCAAAAATGAAAAGACCAGAAGATCTAGAATACGAACATGAATATCCTCTGTTAATCAAAATTCTGCCTCTCGAACAATACACCTGTGTAATCTACATGAATAGATTTGCACAACACTACGATGTGGATAAAAAATCCTACAATGCAGCGTGCGCGATTGTTAAAGGTTGCTGGTGCTTAGGTAAATTCAGACCGATAATCACCAAAACTGAATCACTCAGAAACTGTACAGCTCAGCGAGCTGAAATAAGATATTTAAAGATGGCGCTTGAAAATGCCGATCGCGAATTCCCCACACTAATAGTGTGCGATTTGCATTACTGCGTCAGGTCTTACAATAATGACATGCAGACATGGATCAAAAACGGTTACAAAGATGACACAGGTGCCACAATAAAGCATAAAAAGCTTTGGGAACAAGTAGTTCTTTTACATAAAGAACTACGAAAGACTCACGTGATACATACACTGAGTCAATAACGGGATGGCGTTCACGTTGCAGGGAATTCATTGGCTAACAAAGCCACAGCGGCAGCTGTTCAACCGGCTTCCGTAGCCACAAAAAAGCGTTCTAAAAAACAGATAGACGGAGAAACCATGCTGGCAGTAAAATCCTCATTAAAAGGCGACTATGCAGCATTACCTCTTGACTATCCACTCAATAATACATACATAATTGATGCAAACTCCGTTCCTTTTGCTCAAATCCCTGGAGTGGGGGATAGAGTAATTCCAAGCACGAATCGGAGGGCTTACTTGATTCAAGAAGCACACATGGGACAGGGTCTAAGGCACCAAGAGATCGTGAAATCTCTAAAAGAATTACAATCAGAATACTGGTGGCCGGGGATGAGCCTGCAAAATTACAAATTTGCAAAGGATTGTCCAGACTGCAACAGAGATCGCAGTTGTGAACCGGACCAGACTACTGCCAGGACTCCTTTATTAGAAAGCATCAGGCTATCTATACGCAACAATCCAGCCGGAGAAATGCGTTCCCATAAATATTAAGACTAGATTCACTTAAGATGTAGGTCCCAGAGCTCGGCTGACGCCAGAACTGTTATACAAAGATTTGCGAGTCTTTATCGGCACATACGCAATTGGCATGCTACATTCTGATCAGGGTCCTGCTTTTAGATCTCGAGCTTACAAAGAGGCCATGACTAGCATGGGCATTGCATTGCGGTACTCTTCTCCCTTCCATCCGGAGGGAAATGCGGTAGTGGAAAGAAAAAAACGGGACATAAAGCAATTTATAACAGCGAGGGTATTAGGTTCGGGTGATGGGTGGGTCAAACATTTAACAAGTGCCCAACGTAGTGTTAACAATCTGCCAAGAAATTCTCTAAAAGGTATCACTCCATACGAACTATTGTTCGGTACTAGAATGCAAATCCAGGACTAAGATTGTCAGACTTCAGTGGTAAAAGAAAAAGCCTTTGATATCAAAATTCGTTTGGCTGTTTTACAGGACTTAAATGAAACAAGAAGAAGTCTGAGTAATATAAAGTTAAAGCCAACAGCCACTGAAGAGAAACCACCTGTCCCAGCAAGACCTGTCTGGATTCCAAAGATTGGGGATCTAGTCAGAGAAAAGATCGCGGTGAAGAAAGAATTTGGGCCTCCTTACAGAAAAGCAGTACCTGTCTTAGCTGTCAGCGGAACAAGATCAGTAGTACTACCGCCCCTTGCTGGTAAAAAGGAGAACAGAGTTGTATCCATCGACCTGGTAAAACCACAATCATGTAGCCAATAATAAGTAGTAAGCCCAGTGGACTCCCAAGAAGTAGAAGAAGACCAAACCTTGCTACAATCCAAGAGGTTCACACTGAGAGACTAATCACTTTTCAGATAGGGAAGGTATCCTCGAGACCTTTAGGGAGTTTTATAGCAAGCTTTATGAGGAGGAGCAGGACAGGGATCCTGCCGATATTCAGAGGTACCTGCAAGATCTACCATGTAAAGTCCTACAGGAGGTAGACAGGAACTCTCTCGAGACTTGTTTAGAGGCAGAAGAAATTAAGGAGGCTATGCTCAGTCTGCCGTCCGGCAAGGCTGCCGGGCCGGACCTGATACCCGGGGAATTTTACAAAGTGTTTTTTGCATCAATCATCTTAGAACTAGTCAGGACACTTAGGGAGGCACAGGTAGGGCATTCTATACCAGCCAGCTGGGCAGGGGCATATATTGTTGTAATCCTTAAAAAAGGGAAACCCCCCGCAGAGCCCGGGTCATACCGCCCGATTACACTGATTAATGCTGACCTAAAAATCTTGTCTAAAACATTAGCGAACAGACTTGCTAGGGTAATAGTGCAACTAGTAAGTATTAACCAGCATGGATTTTTTCCACATAGAGGAACGACACTTCACGTCAGAAAGATGATCACGCTATTTGACATACAAGGGGCGGAGGAGAAACCAATGGCAGCTATGTTATTGGACGCCGAAAAGGCCTTCGACCGAGTGGCGTGGGAATTTCTGTGGGCAGTGCTAAGGAAAGGGAGAATCGGAGAAGGATTTATAAAATCGATACAATCATTATATGCAGGACCAACGGCGTGTGTAAGGGTGAATGCAGACCGCACTATCCCATTTAGAATTACACGGGGCACACGACATGGGTGCCCGTGCTCACCCCTGCTCTTTGCACTTTATATAGACCCATTAATCAAAAAATTGGAGCTAAATGATCAAATTAGGCCGCTAGATACTAAAATGGGACCGATTAAGGTACTAGCATACGCAGATGATATCGCGATTATCACACCTTCACCGGCAGAGGCTATCAGTAACATAGAGCAGGAGGCGGAGCAATTTGGGCGGGTTGCGGGATACGCACTAAATAAAACTAAGACACAAATTATAAAGAATACATACGCAACATGCACAGATTCACGGGTGGTGGCTGAGGGGGTTTGCTTAGGAATAACTATCACTGCTGACCTGGGCAATTTGGTGGACTTAAATATTTCTCCTATCATCGCGAAAGCGAAGAGGGATTTGGATAGGGTACATAATCTGCACATGTCCATAGTCGGCAGGGTAAATTTTATCAAAATGAATTTCCTCCCCAAATTTCTATATATATTTAGAACTATCCCTTTATTTTTTAGCCCACTTTTGTTTAGTAGAATATAGCTCATAATAAACCGGTTTATTTGGTCACAGGGTAAAACAAGAAGGGCACTAACATTTTTGGCATTACCAAGAGAGAGGGGGGGGTGGGCACTACCGGATCTGAGACTCTATTACTGGGCAGCAGTGCTGTAGCAAATAACGGGCCTTATCGGTGGGGCGGAGATGGAAGTAGAATTTTACACCGGCTCGTTAGAGATTTTCGGTTTGATTCTAGGTGAGGAGGCACAGAATGTGTTCCTGAGATACACTGAACCGAGCTACTTTAAGAGGACCAGATTCAAGACTCTGGAGGCAGCTTATAAGATGTGGAAGGCGTTTAAAAAGAGTTTTGGACTGGGTAGATATCATGCATATACTAGGTTAGGGAACGACCCAACATTACCCCCAGAGATCTTTGCTGATACTGTTTTCAAGGAATGGGGACGGTTAGGAGTGAAAAGAATGGGGGATTTGATAGGCCCGCTAGGAGTGCGCCAATTCTCAGAGATACAGAGAAAATTTGGGGTCAGTACAAGGACGTTTTTTAAGTATTTACAGACAAGAAGCTTATTGGCTGGAAAGAAAGGAGGACCCTTAGGATTTGGAGACAATATAATACTACAAGTAATAGAAGGGGGACACGGCTGCACGATAAAAAGGTTCTATGCCGAACTTATAGCACACAGAGGAGATGACATGGGTAAATTTGAAGCAAAATGGATGGATGCGTTAGGGATTCCGGAGGGGATCTTTGAGAAGTCATTACAGATGGGACAGGAGGTTCTCCGCTCTTCTTCATTGCAAGCCCAGCACTATAAAACCCTGTACAAGCTATACTACACCCCAGCCAGAATTGCACAGTGGGGGGGCACACAAGGAATAACATGCCCAAGATGTGATAGCCAGGAGGGTGACATAGTGCACATGTTTGGCGAATGCCCCAACCTGGTTCCTCTGATAAAAGAAATCGAAGGGTTTCTGGATAGATCGCTAAATTGTAAGTTATTGATGACACCCGAAGTAATATTAATGGGATTAGATGGGACTGGAGAGCAACCACAGTTGGAGAACTTTATGTTTGTAGCCATGGCCGTATTTCGTCTATGCATAGCTTCGGCATGGCGAGATAAGCTCCCCCCCACTATGCAGCAATGGTTGGCCAGGCTTTTGTATATATACAATATGGAAAAACGCTATATGCCAGAAAAGGGAAGAAGGGTAGATCCCATGGTCTTCAGATCTGGAAACCAATAACAGACTGGAAGAATAGGATGGCAGGAAACACAGAACTTCCATAGGGTTTCCAGGTGGGTTTGCAATGTAAATCAGGAATATTAACTACGCTGCATCCATGGGACTATGTTTATTTGATCCTCCTTCACGGTTCTTTATTTTCCAGCTGTTTTGATCGATGCTCTTGGTTACCCATTATAATTTGCCAGGCCGAAATATTGTAACATGTGATATAGAAATGTCCTAGAAAATCGAAACTTGATTGTATTTTTTGTTTTTTTCATGTCCTGATTGTATATTTTGTTTTTTTCATGTCCTGTGCAAGGGGGGGGGGGGGCTTTAGGGAAATAAATGTTGTAAAACATTTTCAATAAAAATATTTTTTTTTTAAAAAGAGAGACTAATCACTTTTGATAAACCTGCAGTGAACAAAAAAGGACTATGCAACAAAGCCATGGAACTTGTGCCTCTTGAAACCCAAATTGCAACAGTTCGTCAAGAAACACCTGTCTACAATGATGTAGCATCGGACTATTCTAATGTCCCAAAGGAAGATTCAAAGACTAAAGAAAATCTGGAAGCAATTCCAACAATTGGCAGAACTGCATCTGGCTACTTCATCAATTTCGATGACCTTTCTGATGATCCAAGTGAACATGAAGAAACGCCAGCAACAAAAACTTTCAAAGACAAAGTAACTGAACTCTCTCATCAACTCAAAGAAACATATCTGGTTTCTCCATGGTTTGAATTTTGGATTGTGTTAGGTGTACTTTTCCTCCTGCTTTGGCTCATCGTGGTTTCATGTTTGGGTAGATTTATTGATGGAAAATTTAGTACAATGGACACAGCAAGCCAGAACATCAACTTGGTCCTAAAGACTCACACATCCTCACACGTCAAAAAAAGAGAACTGTCATCAGTGAACATCACAGCCAATCCAATACCCGGTGGGGTAGCATGGGACAAAACGGATTATGAAATTTATGGCCCGATTGAGCTCTTGAAATATCCACACCAGTTCAAGGTTTCATAAAGTGACTTTGTAAAACCAGGTACTTACTCTGATGATTGGGACTTTGAAAATATTAATAATATGATGTCAGATTTAGTAATGTCAGCTAAATTCATAGAACATGATTATTTGCAGGGTTCATTAAACTATGAACAAATGTACTGTTATAATCATTATGGTCATCACTATTTGCATAAATCTGCTCAACCTAGAAATGTTTTTTATTATAACCAATGGGAACATTGTGCAACACCGCCAAAAGGCAGCTCGAAAACATTTTATGAGAAATTCCCATGCTTCTCAGGGTTTAACACAAGTGATCCAGAAAAGTTTTATTTCAAAATGTTAAATAAGACAGGAATGAAAACAATGTTGACAAATACTAAATTGATTTATTCTGAAACATTTTATGAAAAAATGTCTACATTTGGTTTTGAATTTTGAAAAAACAACATTGAAACAAAAACCATATGGGGTACAAAAGACTGGCGGGTACAAGGTCTAGAAGCATTATTTAGAGCCTGCATGATCCCAGAACAGATAATATTCCTGAATGACACCATTCAGCAAACATCCTGTCTTGGTTTAGCCAATATAAAAGACTTAAACAAACTGTCTATTCCGAAGCCCATACCTGATAATAATAGCACTACAGATGTGGAGATAGACGTATCCCATATTTTACACCAAAACAGAACAAATCCTGATTGGAAAAAATGGTTGATCTGGCCCACAGACACAAATAACTGTCAAGATAGATTCCTGAACAAGACACAGGGGTTCAAACAGACCAGGCCAGACCCAAGATATTCCCAGAGACAACATCCAGGGATAGTTACAACATACAGTGTAGGGAAACTATGCCTCGAATGGCTACAGAAATCCACACTGCCTGAAATTAAGCAACACTTGACTTTACTTAAAGAAGGTGCTGACTTGCGAGATTTCATACTGGGACCTCGCAAACAGCGTCATAAACGTTTCATATACGCCGGTATATACGCTGCTTACAACGAAGCTTGGAAAGTGACGCAAATTGAAACTGCACAAAAAATACGAGAAATTGATTGTATAAATTTGGAAAAATCTCTTTCTGTTGTGGACAATGGGTTAACAACTCTGTCCTCCAGAATATATTCACTGGACAGCATTGTATCATCTGCTATTGATATAATAGAGCAGGACTTGCTAATGCTACAACATGGTCAGTCCCAATTACGCTCTATTGTACTGCTAGGCTGGACGTTACAAAACTTGCGTTCAGGCTACGTGCCATGGCGTTTAATCAACACAACGTCATTATTCTCTATCTTTAACCTTACTGATAAACAAATCAGTTTGGCACAAAAAGGAGCAGACTATACGATTCTGAGCATTGAAAAACTTGAGAGATTACCATTGACAATGTCAGAGAGACCTGTCATTGAAAGGATAATACATGGAACGATTACAATCCCAATAACAACTTTCCAGTTTAAGTATTGCCAAAAATATATACCAGCAGGCCAGTATGAAAGGTTGGGTAAAGGATACATCAAGTCAACATGGAATTTACCTTATACACACAAATGTTATAGTGAAGGGAAAAAGGAGGTATTCCTTAGTGGTAACAATTGTAAAAAATCACTAAGCGATACACTTCTGTGTCAAGGTATTAACTTGCATGGAGCCTGCGAAGGTTCATCAAATAACCTTTCATGTCACCTGCACGGCACTCCTGCAAAACAGATAGAGCAATTTTTCAGACAGCTTTCCAACGGCAGTTATGTTCTAATAAGTGACCACAGCTGTTGTGGCATGGTGCCAGGAAAAGCCTATCTCGTGAGCGTTACTTCCATGGTCACTTGCTGTATACAAGTTTTGTATCCAAGCAGCAATCCAGACATGGAGGCGGCAATATGGCCTTCTTTGAATATCTCTTCTATTCGAATTGATACTTTAAGCAGAATGAAGTCAAATATTTTACAGACATATGTGCCTTTAACCTCATCCAAATAGACGTATGAGTTGCAAGGACAGCGGCAGAGATACATTCCCTATTATCAACAAATTGCCCCGTGCATTTCGTAGAAATGTTAGGTCAAATTTCAAACATGTCTGATACCAGTGGCATCGCACATGTATTAAGGACAATTTTTTCGGGACTGTTAGCACCCTTTGAAACAGTACTGGGCATTTTCCCGAATTTTGTGCATTCGTTATTCGGCGGCCTGCCTCTTCTTTTGGGACTCGTAGCAGGAATTTTATTTTTGATCCTTCTGCTCCGATATGGCAAGCCAAGCCACAGACAAAACTCCAGCTACGATGGAAGAAACGATCCTAGCAATACGCTACCGAGACCGAATCACTAGAGTCCTCGGATTAGCCCGAGGACTAAGAGATCTGAATACAACTTGGTTTCTTTTATTCAGTCCAATCTGGCAAGATTGCATCTTACCTGTGCTTCGATGTCTGCTATGCGGAGAAGAATGCGTATTGGACGTCTGTCTTACACTACCATCAGCAGTACCTATGGATATCGATACATTGCTTGGTTCGGTAACGGCTCATGCAACGTGTTTTCCCCAGCGACTACCTATTCTGATGACGGCATTCGTTGAGACTTCACCATTACGATTAGGTGGCGGTGAAGTACGAGATGAAAGCAGCACCACACAGGTACAACCTTCTGTGAGCATTGCTGATCCCGACATCGATGATGGCAATGATTCTCACATATGCACTATTACAGCTTTTTCGAACTTGGTCGAACTTTCACCTTATGTTGTAGACCAATTTTTCGCAACCCTGTCTGATATGATGTTTCCCCTAACAACGAGAATAACTTTTAAAACAACGAGCACACAGCGTTCCCTGAACTCTGAATTAGGCCTTCAGTTTTTTGATAAACAAAAGTACTAAAAACAATTGTAACTATTTTTTCCCCTGAAAGCGAAAAAAAAAGTTTCCACTTCTAAAATATTTACCTTTTTGTTGGTACATGGTACTCTGCTTAAAGTAGAACTATTCTTAGAGAACAGAGCTTCTATTTTTAGAGACACTAGAGACAATATTTTACCTCAGCCTCTAGCACATGTACAGTATTTTGTAAATATGTCATGAAATGGTCGCGACCTTCTTTTTTGTATTCAGAGCCATTTCATAAATGTCATTTTCGCAATTCATTCAGCCGATATTTATATATGCATTTTCTGAATGATATCACTGCTTGAAAAACGTGCAGTACCAATACTTATTTTCGTGTATATACCATACACCATTTCAAATGCAATTTCTGTATTTTGGGGTGGGTAGGAAAACACACATGCATCGTTATATGTTTAGTATTGCTTAGTATTTAGTAATGATGGACATTAATACGTGGAGTGGCTGTTGTGAATCTAATAGGACCCTAATCAAGATATCCCCGATTCATGTCCTTATATGGTTATAACAAAACATATCCTTATAAAGGCATAGGAATCATGTCCATATCTAGTCATAGCCCATGCAATCCAAATATGGCAAGGCTACTCCCATAGACTCCTAGAAGGTACAACGCGTTCTTGAAACAAACCAAGCCTCCAACAGCCCGGGAAATCCCCCTGCTTTTGTTTTGATTTGCACAAGAACTCCTGGTGTCCAGAAAGAACTGTTAGTTCTTAGTGACGTCTTATGTCCAACCTTACGTCAAACCCGGCACCTTCCAGGTATAAATATACCAACGTTGCCTTAAGCAAACACACGGTGGTTTGGAGCAGAGCGGATATCTACTTGCCCGACGCCCAGCTAATGCGAGAGCCAAAGGAAGCCGACCCTCCTATTTGACGCACTGAGACAGACGCTGTCTTTTCTCCTGCCGAGAAACTCCAGCTCCGGTGTTTCCAGTCACCCTTGCGGGTTGCTGGGAGATCGAGTCCTGAGACACGAGATACAAGACCTCCTTCAATCTATTACCAAGGTACGGAGCTGACTAAATCCTTAAGAGAATTGTTGATTCAGATTCTTGGCAAAAAAACAACTTAACTTAAACTGCAACCTACTTACTCCTTCCCACGTATTAGGCTTAGGTCAGGTACACTGGGGTAGGCGTATCTTAGAAGCACCAGTTGAGTACGTTAGTCAATGTTTTTATGTATGTATATATTTTATCCATTTTAAAGTATCATATGGCTAAGAAACCATATCAATGCTTTTACAGTATTATTCCATAATACTACTTTTACTGTACGCACTTTACTTCATGATAAGTATTGCAATTGTGGCAACTCATTTCTCTTGCATGAGAAAGAAGACTGCTCAATAAATAACACCTTTTATTGAAAACACCTGGCTCTCTATTTCTCTGCACTCTGGTGAAACTAAGTATGCACGATTGACTGAGTGAAATAACTGTCTATTGTTTTCACACGACT
The DNA here is from genome assembly GCF_964261635.1 of Lissotriton helveticus. Lineage (NCBI taxonomy): Eukaryota > Metazoa > Chordata > Amphibia > Caudata > Salamandridae > Lissotriton > Lissotriton helveticus. The sequence goes on along the minus strand of NC_136073.1, from coordinate 114,362,385 downwards.
CTAGAGATATACTCTTCATTCTGAGGGAGCAAAGTTGTCATGTTTATGCGGTTGTCAGAAGCTAATCCCTTCTTGTCTATTCAGGGAAATTAACACCTCCTTGTTTACTCAAGAAAGTTTCTAGTGACATCTGAGCTACCTGGCAAAACTAATTAAGTCTAACATAGTCAGTAGAGACCTAGATGACCTCAGTCCTACGTCTAAACTGCTGTTAATGTTATTCCAATGCGCAGAGCCTATTGGGAATATAGGAACTACACTACAAGTGGGACCAACTCGGCATCCTGCAGCGGGGCAAGACACAGTCAGTAAGGATGGTAACGTTATCAAATTGTACCTAAGTCCTAGGCATGCTCTCCTTGCTAGTGCACCTTTCACAGCTACGGTCAGTGGATAGGGGCATAGGGTCTTTCATCTGGGGGTCGTACCAGCCTCGGGTGGCCAGCAGCAAACTCATGGCCCATCGTTCATGCGAAAGCCTGGGTCTCCCCTTGGTCGAACATTACCCCCGTGTTACTGGACTCACTGCTAAGGGTCACAGTCAAGCACACCTTCCTAAGGTGTTTGCAGGGGCTGTACCCCTTCAATAGGAGAGATAATTCAAGCGATATTGTAGTGGGTCGAATTTGTGCCCTACCTTAACAAAATTGATGAAGGAGGCTGAATTGTGACTTCTGTATTTTGGGGAACCTTAGTTCATAGGTCAGTTCATAAAATACAACTGCACTTGGTAGAAGTCAGTGGGCAAATTGCAACCACTTTTACCAAATCCATTTTAGTACATTCAAAGTAAGAAATTGCAAATTGAGAAATGTTATTAGTTGCAGTTTACAATTGCTTATTTGGAATCTTTGTACGTTAGGACCTATGACACTTGTTTCCATGGAACATAAAGGAGCAATCTCCATAAAGGAGTAGAGCCCAGAGAAGGGAAGAGTTTCTTTACTAAGGATGTCTTTGGACATCAGGAAGAAAACTCAGTTGAGGAGTCTGTAGGAGGAGTTTTGAAGAGAGAAGGGTCTGAGGAAAGGATGCTTTCGAGAGAAAAGTATTCAGTTGAGAAGAGAAAAGTAATATCTCTTGAAGTAAGAATATTGACACTGTGACTCTACTGCAGCAAGAGAGCGAGCAAGTGTGGGGAAGTGCCCTTTTTTTACTAGGTCACCACACGTTTGAGTTGTATTTGATGCAATTTTGACTGGAAGTGCACTGGGATCACGCTAACCAGTCCCCATTGCCAGATCTCTTTCTCAACCCTATACAATTGTTTCCCCAATTGGCAATATCTTTAGCACCCCCTACAAGTCCCTAGTAAATGATACCCCTGGTACCTAGGGCAAGGAGGCTAAAGAGGGTCCTTAAGGGCTACAGCATGATTTGTGCCACCCTAAGTGACTCCTCACCAAGCTCATGCAACCTGCCATCTCAGGCTGCATGTCTTGGTGCAGACACAAGTGAAAACATGGAACACAGCCTGTGTGCCATGCCAGCAGACATTGCATGCAGTACAGGATTTTCACCCCTACAGTAGGTCTTACAATCACGAGGCAGGGTGCACTATACTACATGTCTGGACATATCTGCCTGAGCAGATATGACCCTGTGCTGGTTAGTTTAATTGCTGATAGTATAAGTGATCACGGAAGCAATTTAAAATACATATGCTAGCCACTAGACAAATACAAGTTCCACAGGGACATGATAGTTTAATTGAAACCAAAAATGATTGGTATCAATCATCGCATATTAATAATGCCCCACCAGTGACTGCTTTATCAAAATATGCAGTTAGAGGGCACGTTAGAGATGCCCCCATAAAACCTAACAACTGCTATTGTTTTGGCTGACTGGTCCTAGCCAGCCTATCACCACAGACATGTTTAGGACCTCCGTGGGTGAGGGCCTTTGCTCTCAGGAGATCAGAAGCATAGCCTGCTCGGGCAGAGGGTGTTTACACCCTCTCCCACAGGATGACCTGCAAATTTGCATTCCAAGACAGGGCACTTCAAAGACCCCGCCACCTTTGGTAGGCGAATCTGGCTTCCCATCACAGGAGAGGATACCAACCCCCCTGACCAAAGCCCATTTGGCACCTGGACAGGCGGAAAAATTATTAGTCAAAAATGGATGTTCACCTTCAGGCTAATTCCACCCTTGAGATGGGCAAACTGAAGTGAATGTGAAATTTCAGAGTCTACCATCTTTTTTATAGCAGAATTAGGAAGTCGGGGACAGGATCATGCCCACTTCCCACAGGAACCAGTTATATAGGGGTCATAGTGACTACAGGGGGCAGTAGCCCATTGACTACTACCCTACACTCCACTAACACCCCTAAATCTAGTATTTAGAGGAGCCCCTCGCACCAGAAAATGAGATCATGCTGACCTAAAAGAAGAAGGACTGAAGAGCCGTAAAAAGAAAGAACTGTAGAAGGAACAACTGACTTGGTGCCAACCCTGCCAACCTATTGACTGTGATGGAGCAAGGTTTCGTATAAAAGAACCCTGCTCGGAAGCAAAACCCTCAAATAATCTGTAATACCGTAATAAAACTGTATGTAAATACTAATATGCAAAACATTTGTACATTCTAAACTACGGGGAACCTTGCATATGTGTCTCACTAACACGTAACCCGAGTGACACTAAAGATGGCTGCTAAAACACTGGATTCTGTGTGTCGCATGCGTCCACTGCATCTGTGTAGTATGACAGTCTCTATTGCTTGGGGGAAAAATCTCTGCAACTGCGCAGACGCTTGCAAAATGCCGATTCAAACTCACATGATAATGCGCATGCTATGTTGAAACTAATACATGCAATTTCACTAAGCTGCTAATGCAATGAGATTTTATAATTAAATGGGATTAGAGTAGAGATAAGTGGTATACAGTGAAACCATTTTATTTTTGATTTTAATATGTCTCTTTTGACTTCTCTACTGGTTCATATTTGGGACCATTACGTATGAAAACCCCACAGGCCATGCACCTTACGAGACATGTGCAGTTATAACCCGCCAGGAACCATGACGAAACCCTTGAAACCCAGCCAAGGCAGCGACCGCTACTTGTCTTGAGAACATGCTCAACATCTTGTGAATTGAATATGACCTGTATTAAATGCATTCTTTTACTGATAACAATGTGACATGCGGGTTGGAAATAAAGCTTGGGAAACTAAAGTAAATGGGCGGGAATGTAAAACAATAAGGCTAAAGAAAATGTATTAAACTTAACATGGTGTGATGATCATTCCCCTTTGCTTGCCCAATCAGAATTAGAGGTATCATAAAGTTGAAACATTTGAGGTGGTACATACCACCAGAAAGGGTATAATTAGGATAGTTTAGTTAGGTAGGAAGAGTCGGTGATTTGAAGAGCTCGAGATGCTGTCGAAATCTTGGCCAATCCTAAGGAAGACTGAAGTCTAGAACTTAGAGCCAAAGCAGATTTACAAGACATTGCGGAAGAACCGAAGAGGGAATCAAGAAAAGATTTAGAGATTATCGCGGAAGAATCTAGGAGGAAAGATCAGGGAAACCTTGCGGAAGAATTGAGGAGGAAGATGGTGTCAGAGAGGGGTGCGACCCAGGCGTTGGATCAAAAAAAGGTGACCTATTCTGTCCTGAACCTGTCCTAAACCTGTCCTGAAGCTGTCCTGAACCGGTCTAGAGGCTTTGCTTCCTGTCCTGTCCCAGGGGTCCTATTCCAGCCATTTGGCTAGGGGTTGATCTTCAATCCATCCTAAGTATATATAAATCTGTGTAGTATGTCTTTGTACTGCTCTCGCTGTTTTCTCCATTTTTAGGTGTGGTCATCAAAATAACTTTATTTTTTCGATTATTTCTGAATTTTAAGTAATATTTCTTCCTCGGAGAAAATGGTGTTCACAGTGTATTATTGGTACAATTTTAATACTAGATAAACAATTTAAAACTTCCCGAGTCTGTGGTCATTTAAGAGAGATAAATTCTAATGTCATTTCACCTATTCAGTTAACTACTAGGTCCGTTGACAGAAGGAAAATACTTTCAGACAAAGGTTTGGTAAGAATTGATAAAATAGATTAAATCTTACAGGCATAAACTGAAATTGACCCCAGCAGTAATTACTAGCATATGTGTGAATGTTATGGGCCAAGGTCAGTGGTCAAAGTGGGGAATAGAAAGTTGGGGAACTGTGGGTGGAGAATCAGGGGTCGTGAATAACCGAAGATTGGATCAGTGGGCGGAGTCAGGGGTATGGCTAGTAATCGCAAAACATACCAATTTTTTGTACCTTTAGCATTTCACTGACCAGTTACAGCTTATAACGTTATTTAATTCAAACAATGGATAAACATGTTTATTTGAGGTTTAATTCAGAAAAAAGGAAATACTCTTAGGGAATACAGGTTTATGTAAAGCGTGCGAACTATAAGCAGGAACAATGGCATGGGCACAAATTCAGGATGGTGAGTGTAAAAATTCAGGAAAAGGGGTCAAAATTCAGGACAGAAATTCAGGACAGGAGGTCAAAATTCAGGACAAAAATTCGGGGCAACAGGTATGTTTTGCAGACACATCAGTGGATGTCATGCAATAATATATAAATAAATAGGCAAGGAACATAAGTACAAGTCACTTCTCCTACCCCGTCACCGCTCCTTCCCTGTCATTTCCCCTGCCCGTCACCACTCCTGCCCGTTCACCACTCCGGCCCATTCACCGCTCCTGCCCGTTCACTGCTCCTACCCATTCACCACTCCTGCTCATGCCTAATCACTGCTCCTGCCCAATCACTGCTCCCAACCAGTCACTTCTCCCGCGTCGTCACTTTTCCTGCCCCGTCACTTTTCCTGGGCCATCACTTCTACTGCCCCATCACTTCTGCCCGTCACTGCTCTTGCCCCATCACAGCTCCTGCCCCGTCACCGCTCCTGCCCCGTCTACCGCTCCTGCCCCGTCTACCGCTCCTGCCCCGTTCACAGTACCTACCCATTCACCGCTCCTACCCATTCACCGCTCCTGCCCCGTCACTTCTCCTGCCCCGTCACTTCTCCTGCCCCGTCCACTGCTCCTGCCCCGTCCACTGCTCCTGCCCTGTCCACTGCTCCTGCCCTGTCCACTGCTCCTGCCCGGTCCACTGCTCCTGCCCTGTCCACTGCTAATGCCCCGTCCACTGCTCCTGCCCCGTCCACTGCTCCTGCCATTCACTGCTCCTGTCCGGTCAGCACTCCTGCCCGATCACTGCTCCTGCCCCATTCACTGCTCCTACCCCATTCACTGCTCCTGCTGTTCACTGCTCCTGTCCGGTCAGCACTCCTGCCCCATCATTTCTCCTGCTCCATCACTTTTCCTGTCCCATCACTTCTCCTGTCCCATCACTTCTCCTGCCCCGTTCACTGCCCCTATCCGTTCACTGCCCCTATCCGTTTACTGCTCCTGTCCGTTCACTGCTCCTGCCCGGTTACCTCTCTTGCACATGCCTAATCACCGCTCCTGCCCCGTTACTTCTCCTGCCCCGTCACCTCTCCTTTCCTCTCACCTCTCCTGTCCTGTCACTGCTCCTGACCCATCACCTCTCCTGCCCGATCACTTTTCCTGCCCCGTCATTTTTCCTGCCCCGTCACTGTTCCTGCCCCGTCACTTTTCCTGCCCGTTACTTCTCCTGCCCGGTCACCTCTCCTGCCTTGTCACCTCTCCTGCCTTGTCACCTCTCCTGCCTTGTCACCTCTCCGGCCCCATCACCTCTCCGGCCCCATCACCTCTCCATCCCTGTTGCCTCTTCTTCCTTGTCACTTCTACCTGCCCCATCACTTTTCTTGCCCTGTCACTTCTCCTGCCCTGTCACTTCTCCTGCCCTGTCACTTCTCCTGCCCATTACTTCTCCTGTCCGGTCACCTCTCCCGCCCCATGACCTCTCCTTTCCGGTCTCCTCTTCTGTCCCTTCATTGCTCCTGCCCAGTTGACTCTGTGTATAATATCGACAAATTTCACATGGTGGGAAGTTCCCCACAGCACTCTGTCTGGGGTAAGCTTCGCTGTAATCACTAACTCAGCGTGATATGCTAAAGGCAGAAGGTGGCGCATTGTCATTCGAAAGGGGATGATCAGCCTCAATCGGAATCACAATGGGCCTGCCCTTAGTCTGTGAGAGCTCAGGGAGGGGCTGCTGCAGCCTCATGAGTTCAGCAGAGAAGTGCAAGCCGCCCCTGAAAGCTGAAAGAAAAAGTTATCGTTTTTAAGTTGGACTATTCTTGCCGTCTCAGGATGCTTTTATGAAAGAATGAAGATGGGGAATGGACTGAAATAAAATTAAAAATAGGGACACGCCGTGCCCTTCCGATCCTGCCCACTTCTATCACTGGCCAAGGTGAGTATATGAATTTCGAGTAACTCAAGCTGGTAACCCGCTGGATCAATTGTTCCTGACAATTGTGCCAAAGTTGACTCACCCTGCAAGCTGCTGTGCCTCTAAACGCCTAGGAGGACCGGCAGCACTTCTGCCAAGACTCAGGACCTGCAGTGGAGCAGCGGAGCTGGTTTTCTGCACCCTGCAAATACTAAAGAAAGAACTGTGAGGAATCCGTACCACGTACACCCGACACCGGCCAGCACCATTCCACCCATCGCGCCAAGCTTGTGTTGAAGAGGGCCAATAGTGTTAGTGTGGACCCCCAGCCCTCTGGAGAAGAAGCCCACCTTGGGTTTGCCAGGAGTGGACTTGTCGATGCTGACTACAGCCTCTTGGTGCAGCCACCCCTGACTGTGAGTGACTCAGCTGTGAAAAACCTGACGCCTCAAGACAACCCTGCACCTGTTACCCCTGGCCCGAGTGGACTTGAACCAAAGGTGTCCTTACATCCCCTAGCATCATGAGAGCTGAGGCCCCCATTGGTTCAGCCTGACAGGTTTGCCAGTCCAAGCCTGCAGCCTCTTTTTAACTAGACCGTTCCCCATAGGATAACATTGGACACCTGATGCTGAAAAGCACCTCTGCACCCGGCGGCCCCTGTGCCGCCCGAGGTGACCTGTTGGTGCTGACTTGTACCATGCCCCATTCTTACCTTAAGTCAAGGTGATTGGTCCTGTAAGTCATTGTGAAATACCTGCATGCAGTATATGTCTTCCCTCCATAGGATAACATTACCTCTTCAGATATTGCACCAAGAATTGATTTTTCTAATATGTAAAAATTCATAAGTCGAAACATACTTACCTGATTTTGATGATCTTTGTTCCCAATGTTATATAAAGATACTTTATTTTATAACTTAGTGTAGATCTCCTTATTGAGTTGTGTGCCTATTTATTGACTGTGTGTGTATCTGAAAATGTCTAACACTCCTCTCTGGTAAGCCTAAGGTGCTCAATAACACTACCCCCTAGAAGAGCACCTTGGGATTGCTAGAGTAAGCCCCGATCCACTAGTAAGGGATACCTGGACTCTTTGCACAGTATGTCTCTTTTTGGTATACTACATAAAGAGTCAATTTCCTACAGAAACTAGCTGCCCTGAGCAAATATCACAATACCTAAGCCCTCATTTACAATATTTTAGTGTAGGGCAGCTCCCCAAGCCTTCCTGCTCCACTGCCTTACGTCCTTATCTGTGCACACTCGATAGGTTCCCAGAGAGGAGATTACAGTATCAGACCATAGGCCCTTGTCTGTGCACCCTCGCTGGGACCCCAGACAGGAGGTCACAGTAACTTCAAATAAGCTTTATTCGGTTTGTAAATTTAAAACCATAAAAGCAACAGAAAGGAATACATACATAAATAAATAACTCGGCAGTTCATTACAAAGTTAAAGGAAAACCGACTATTTAAAACAAACTAAAAACGAGTCAATTAATCAAAGTAATAACACAGAATGCACACAGTCCCCTTTCACCAAGTATTATAATTCCGTGGTTGGGGGCTAGGATAAAAGTCATACAAGTCCCAGATACAGATGGGACCATCTCCAAATTTGGGCTGGGATGATCGTAGGTAGGGGACAATGTTCCTGTGTTTGAATTTAATTAATATCAAGTCCCCCGGAATGTCTTTGGGCAACCTGCCTAGCCACCCCACCCTCCTGACGCTCAAAATTCCGCCATCTAGAGCAGGTGGTAACGGTCTATTGTTTTGGAGCCAAAAGATGGCTTTGTTCAGCAGGTCCTGATGTGTTTCAAGTTTGCCCTGATTAAGTGCAGGGACCCCAGAGAGAACAGCCACGTATGGGGCAGCTTCAGGGGGTAGATTAATTTGATGCCTTCTTTGTTGAATAATTCTTGGGGCTGTGTGAGGGACATATATAGGATTAGAAGTAGCATTGCGGCCACTTGGAGTGGGTGTGGTAAGAGGGGAATAAAAAGTTTGAACTTTCCTGCTTGCAACGGACTTAGCCTTTTCGGGGTTGGTAGAAAGAGTAGGACATATAGGTATGGCACTATTTTCAGGTAATGGATAAATCCTTTTTACTGTATTTTCAATACTGGACAACCTGTCCCCCAGGTCGTTGATTTTAGTGACCAGAGGTAATAATGCAGAGTTTAGCAATCGCTCGATTTGAGCCAGTAGGGTCAATTGGAGGGGCGACACAGAGTCGTTTGTTCTAGTCCCAGCCTTATCCGTCGTTAATAAAGTTGGGTTGGAGGGTGATAATGAGGGGCTACAGCACATTTGATCATTATTAGCCTCATCATGGTTCCTTTTACTGGTTGAGCCCAGGGGCAGTATGTTAGCTTGAGGAAGGATTTTTTCGGGGGATGAAAGTACATCCTGGGGAGTGCAGTTTATTTGGTCAGTGTCTCTGCCCACTATAGGGGGGGTTGATACCTCCGGTAAATAGTTTGTGCCACACAGGGCATTCAGCTCCTCCCAGATGGACATAATTATTGGACAGCAGAAGTCCGGAAACGATAATAGGCAAATCAAAAGTGGACAGGATAGAAAAAATTTAAAGTCTCTGTACCTCCTCCTTCGATGGGGCCAAAGTGGGGTGGCCCGTCCCGTCCTCCTCGGGTCCTCTGAGGGCCACAGAGGGCCCGCCCTTGTCCCGGGCTTCTCCCGGCGCCGACCCGCGCGCGATCCCGCGACGCGGGGGGTAGGCGTGCTTTATTGCGCCTCCTGGCGCGGGTCAGAGTGGCTTCCTGCCGCTATGGACGCTGGGGATTGTAGTTTCCCTGTGGCGATCTCGGCCGCCGTGTCCGCTGGGCTCCCCGACCAGCCCCCACTTTCCCAGGCAAACAGGTAGGGCTCCGGGTTCCCACAGATGTGACCCCCGCTCCACCGGGGGTAGGCGTGCTTTATTGCGCCTCCTGGCGCGGGTCAGAGCGGCTTCCTGCCGCTATGGACGCTGGGGATTGTAGTTTCCCTGTGGCGATCTCGGCCGCCGTGTCCGCTGGGCTCCTCGACCAGCCCCCACTTTCCCAGGCAAACAGGTAGGGCTCCGGGTTCCCAGTATCAGAGCATAGGCTTATGTCTGTGCACACTTGCTGTGTCCCCAGAGGAGATCACAGTATCAGAGCATGAGTCCATGTCTGTGCACACTCACCGAGTGTGCAGAGACAAGGGCCCATGCTCTGATACTGTTATCTCCTCTGTGGGGTACCAGCGAGTGTGCACAGACATGGATTCAATCTCTGATACTGTGATCTCCTCACTGGGGTCTCAGTGAGTGTGCACAGGTAGGGGGCCCATGCAGTGATACTGTGATCTCATCTCTGGGGTCCCAGCGAGTGTGCACAGACATGAACACATGCTCTGATACTGTGATCTCCTCTCTCTGGGGAACCAGCAAGTGTGCACAGATAGGTACCCATGCTCTGATACTGCTCCCAGTATCAGAGCATGGGCCCTTCATTATCTCTGCACACTCGCTGGGACCCCAGGGAGGAGATCACAGTATCAGAGCAAAGACCCTTCCTTGTCTGTGCACACTTGCTGGGTCCCCAGAGAGAGGAGATCACTGTATCAGAGCATGGGCCCTTGTCTCTGCACACTCACTGGGACCCAGACAGGAGGTCACAGTATCAGAGCATGGGCCCTTGTCTGTGCACACTTGCTAGGACCCCAGAGAGGAGATCACAGTATCAGAGCATGGGCCCTTCCTTATCTGTGCACACTCGCTAGGTCCCCAGAGAGGAGATCTCATTATCAGAGCATGGGCCCATGTCTGTGCACAGTTGCTGGGTCTCCAGAGAGGAGCTCTCTGTATCAGAACATGGGCCCTTGTCTGTGCACATTTTGCTCTGTCTCAGGTTTGAAGTGGATCTGAAGACACAAATGTTCAAAAGTGCTGGGAGCTGGGTCAGAGATATTACTGCAAAAGGGGCTCAGCCTAAGCTGCCAGGGGAGGGTGATTTTTAGCGGCAGAGCAGCTTCATTAACCCCTACCGCGCTACCGCGTTTTCCCGCTGTGCGCTGGAATTTAAAAAATGACCTGTTTATGACAAAGCCAGCTCGTCATCTGCGTAGCGCAGGTAACGCCCATGACGAGCTGGCTTTGTCATTAGCGCTGAAGGGGTTTGTGGAAAAGTAAATTTTGCCATGTTGTATGTGCCTACGTGTTCCTCATCTTATGTTATATGTGCATGATCGATATGCATGTATTCCTCTCTGATCGATTAAAGACGCAATTATAGTCGTGTCCATCTCTAGTATGCCAGCTTCCAGTTCTCGTGAAAGCAACGAGTATTGGCCTACGTTGCCACGTTTCACAGTGTGCACGTTAATTCATTGAATTATCCCCGTTTCTAGGCCTCAAAAGGGCCCGGACTCAGATTCAGCTCCTGTCTCCTGAACCCTCTCCGAGGAGCGATACAGCCCCCACCTGTATCCCTGACCCTTCACTTACTTCCTGCCTCGCAGTGCCCGGCCCGGCCTGGCTCTGCCTCCCAGTCTGCCAAGAGTATGTTATGCTTCTAGTTATCAGTCCAGCCCTCCTTCTCTGCATTCCTAAGCTACTGAATCGCATCAATAGTTTCCGTCATGGTCTAGCCTTTATGTCTCCATGTAAGAGAAATACTGTATTAATATTCATAGAATATTCCTCGCACACGCAATACATGTAGAATAATGCATGCACCAGTCTTAATGTCTATTAGCCTTTACCCTGATAACTTTTGGATTCTATCAACATGTACTCTAAACACCAGATACTAGATATGCCTGGGTACATGTCGCTCTGACACTCCAGACTTTAGTCTCCTCTTCTAGCGTAGAAGTCATAGCCCCCAGTTCTCCCTGGTAACACGTCATTGCCAGTTTGCGCGCACCACTAGGTTAGAGGTCCCAGCTGCTCAGGTAGCCCCCTCCATGTTTCCGCCCCGTTTGTGACATATTCTGTTACGTTTGCATCACATGTCTATGTATACGCCCTGTACACGCCTTCTTGTTACATCATTTTGCCCGTCTCTTTCGCGACTGCTACAAACCACGCCTACTGCTACGCCTACTGTATTGAATGTAATGTATTTTGTTTAACTATATATATTGTGCACTGTTATTAAAAGTTAGCGCATTATTCCCAGATCCTGCCCCCGGCAGCTGCCATCCTATTCCCATGCAGGCTGTCCTGTTCCTGTCCTTTATGCCTGATTAAAGCCTGTAAACTCCAGCTACCTCGAATCTTGACTCTTATTTATTGAGCTACCTGTTTATTGATTAATTCCGAAAAATAGATCCGGTAATATTTATTTATTTACCACATAATGGCGCCCGAATAGGGACTTGCCCTTTCCCCACGCGCCGGAGAAGCCACGCAGGCCCCCTGACCCTCTGCAGCCGTGACGGAACCATACCGTGCACGTGCAGATATTTCTGCTTCAAGTATCCCTCAGGCCCACGGAGGAGACGGAGGTTGCGGTCCAGCGTCCAGACGAGGCGGTGGAGGAACGCGGCGAGTCCCGACCAGAGCCCAAGCCGAGAGTCCAAGGTCCGAGGTATCCGGAGGCCCACCTGTAACTGAAGTCCGAAGTTCGTAGTCCGTCGTCGTAGCAGTCTAGTCCAGTCCGAGGCCTTCCGTTCTTGCTGCCCGGTGAGTACCGTTGCTGGGGTAGTATCTAGACAGGGTCAATTAATTTGTCTCTGGTCCGTGGGTTTGGGTACACAGATCCAACACGAAGTGTCCACCTAGGTGGATGCGGGTCCTGACGTGTCTCTTTATGAGACCGGTAAGTTTCGTACTGTTTTAGCAGTGCATCTAGTCATTCCAGTAAGTTCTGTTCTCGAGAAATTCATGTGTTCTGTTCTCAGTATTCCAGGTAATATTCTGTCCGAACTGTTATTTTAAATGTTATTTCATGTGTTTTCAATGTCGTGGTATGAGTGATTTGTTTCAGTTATTATTATTGTGTTTATTGTGTATTGTATTGTGTCCAGACTCCAGCCTCAGTTATGTCTCTGTTCTCGAAATTACGTCAGTTAAGAACTAGAAAAGGTCTGCTCGAGGAAGCAGTTCCTGTCCCGCCTAGGGACAGTCCAGGTCATTTCATGTATCATAAGCATGGCATAAGTGCCATATTATATCTAGACTTATGGGTGGAGTACACCAAGGAATTAGAAGAGAAATATAGATGGCCCGTATCAGGTACGTGGGATGCCGAGTGCATCATGCGAGTAGAAGAAGCATTATGGAAAAAGAAAGCCAGACAGTCCCAGAAAGATGCCATCGAGTTATGGCGCAAAGAATCTCATAAAAGAACCGAAAAAGAAATCAGAAAGTCAGAATTAAGTAGGGAATCCTCAGAAAGAGCCCAAGAAAGGGAATTGATCGAAGTAGGTGAACGAGTTAAAGCCGAACAGTCAGACAGACAGAGAAATGCCCTTATTAAGGGTATGTATCCTCTTCTTGCCGAGGGCTTGCCGAAAGCAACCCCGGAAGCACCATGTAATTTCCCGCCGCCATTAGTTCCGATTAAGCTACGTCACAAACCGACCGCAGCTGATATTTTTCTCTCGTCCTACTTGGACGACACAGTCCCAGAATATGCAAATCCTGCTCCGCCAGCTCCTGTAAATAATGTAATTCCTGTTCCTCCAGGCACCGGGGCACCTGTTACAGCACCTGTCACGGTACCCCCGGTCCAGCCCACAGTACAAGTACCCGCTACATCAGTCACTCTGCCAGCCCGTACGATACCCGTCGATGATTCTAGTCTAGGGGCCACGGGGGGAAGTCCTCCGGGAACCCCGCCGCCACACAAACGTGTAACATTACTTGAACTACATGAACGTGCGTTACAGCGTACGCCTAAACAGCAGTCCGTTGCAGATATCAAGCGAGCTCTCACCGAATGCCGTTATGATTCAGTCCCAGGCGATGATAATATGGTTATATATTCATTGCGTGTAAGACGGGTGACCAAGTATTTGGACACCCTACCCAATATGAAAGAAGATCTAGACAGAATATATCGTTTCATCCGTACAGGAGTAGATCCAGAAAGTATTGGCGAAGCCATGTCTCAAAGGAAAGCTGAGACCCAGCTCATGCTATTAAAGTTTCTGATTAATTGTTTAATAAGGGAACAAGATTATCCGACTAAAGATCCGACCGAAATGAGAGTCCTGACAAAGTGGAGTGATAATATAGCCGAGGGGAGACACAGGACACTAAGTAGTATAGAGAGTATGTACAAGAAAATTCGTAAGGAAATAATAAGGTTACACGAGAAACGCAAAGCAGCACAAGTATCCGAGAAAGAAGACGCCTCTGATACTGAAGAGGTAGACGACGAGAATCCCACCAGAATAGCGTATGTAGGTAAAACTAGACTTCCCGACCGACATTCATGTTTAGAACACAAGAAAGTTCTTCCTCTTCCAGCACCAGAACAAGGTTGTCTAGAACAAGTATTTCAAGCTACCGATCACATTCTGAAATCACGAATCGGTTATAGTGAACTTAGTACTATGCATGAACAAGAACTAGCCCGATCAGCAGTCCGATGGACTACTAATTCTACCACTTTTCCAGACGAAATAGTGGCACAAATGTTTCTGAAACTGCCCCCAGCCGAGCAGCGACTGGTGGGTATGTACATGATCCAGCACCTCATTACATTGTATGAGGGACAACATTCTGATCCAGGTCCGTTACATGATGTTCTGAACGAGTTACTCCAGTATAGATGGAGAGGTCTAGGTACCGATTTAATTAGTATCATTCTAGAACAGCGCCACAAATATAGAACGTTTCTGAACCCGCATTTTGTTCACGTCTCACCTCCAGAAGGTAAACCATTTTACATAGATAGACAGCATCCGTTACGAGAAGTACACCCAGTTAGGACAGCGGGTGGTTAAATGCAACGAGTATTTGTTTACACCCCTATCACAAAGATGGAACTCTTAGAGATGAAGAAGTTACTTCCCTGTCACGACAAAGATCCAGCAGCGTTCCATCGAGAATTAAAAGACATGCTCCGTATGGGAGAATACACGTATCCAGATATAATTAAAATGCTAAAGGTCCTGTTGCCCGCAGGGGTATATGAAAAACTCAAGGAAAAAGAATGGGAGGTGGGAGAGAAAAAGATAGATTGGACAGCTCTAGAAGCTGAAGATAAAATACGAGTACCAGGTACCGGTCTTGGGGACAAATGTAAAGAATTGCCCGAGTTATTGATACAAGTTTTGCCAAGGTTACTAGCCACGAAAAAGGAAGATTGGGATGCAATCTCAGCATGCAAACAGAAACAGGATGAAGACACTAGTGATTTTTATTCTAGATTTGAAAAATGTTTTATTATTAACAGTGGTCTGAAGACGAGTAGCGAGTCGTACCCTCATCTTTTTGTTACTAAACTAGTCGAGAATTCAAGTCCACAAGTTAAAAATCGAGTTTTGAAAGTCGAAAGTACCTGGCAAGCTAGTACCCCGTCCCAAATGTTACAAATGCTCCAGTATCACCAGAACAGAATCAGGGAAGAGCAAGAACACGAAAGGAGACGTATGAAAGACACGAAAATGAAAGTATTAGTTGCACAATCTGTTCCACAAGACAGTCAGAAGAGGGGTCCGAATCAAGCCAGTTATCCTGCAGCTCCCGTTAAAGGGACTTGCAATTACTGTAAACAGCCAGGTCATTTTATAAACGAGTGTGCAGTTCTGAAACACAATATAGCTACTGGTAAGACTAAAGAAAGACCACGTCCGCCTAGACAAGAACAAGTTTCACAGACTTCTCAGTCACCACAGAATGCACAACAGACAGTTCCAGCACCGCATCCTATCGCTGCAACACAGCATGTTACACAGCAGATGTACCAGTATGCCCAGTCAGAGTATCCAGAGTATCAACAGTATTCATGAAACAGCCTAGAGAGGGAGGTAGGCTTGCCTCTCATCGAGATACCTGTAGATCAAGAGGGTCCCTATGTACACAGTCAAGTATTAGGGAAAGACAGAAAGTTTCTGATTGATACAGGGGCAAGTAGGACTACTATCAGTCATGACGAGGTTCCAGGGGCTCCGCTCTCAGGCTCTAGAAATGTTTCCCTTGGATTTTCAGGAAAGCCTATTGTGAACGAGATTTCAAAACCAGTTTCTCTAGAAGTTAGTCCATTGTCCCGAACTACTGATTTGTTACTTACGAAATCATGTCCAGAAAATTTGTTAGGCATTAAAACACTGAAAGAATTAGGTGCAGTAATCTGCTGCTCCCCAGAGGGGATCCGATTGTTTTTGCGTGACTTTAAAGGTCACTATGTATTACGTGATTTTGATCCAAGATTATCAAATGTACCGCAGCATTTATGGGCGCAAGGTCCAACTGATGTAGGTTTTATGCAAATCACACCCCATCGTGTGACTCTCAAGCAAGGTATAGTTTTGCCACAAATCAGACAGTACAGATTGCCACCTGAGGCTGTAGCAGCCTTATCCAAAATTATTGACGAGCTCATTGCTCAAGGAGTGGTTGTAGAAACTGACTCCAATGTATGTAATTCTCCTATCATTCCAGTCATGAAACGTACTGACCCAAATGCACCTCCAGTATATCGATTAGTGATTGACCTTCGAGAGCTTAATAAATGTATCATACCCCAATATCCAGTAGTCCCAGATATTTCATCCCTATTAACAGCCATTGATTCTGAAGCTACATTTTTCACTGTTATTGACCTCAAGAACGCATTTTTCAGTGTCCCCATTCATCCAGACAGCCAGTACCTTTTCGGTTTTTGTTTAAATGGTAGGAGCTATAAATTCACACGAGCTCCTCAAGGTTTTACAGAAAGTCCTAGCATTTACAGTCAAGCACTTAAGAGACAATTAGACAATATTCACATGCCAACTGACACTGCCCTGCTCCAGTATGTCGACGATCTACTGATCACAGCCCGTTCTGAACGTGACTGCGAGCGTGCGTCACTTACAGTTCTGTATTTCCTAGCCGAGATGGGGCACAAGGTGTCCCCTTCGAAGCTTCAGTTCTGTGTCCAGCAAGTGATCTACTTAGGCCACTTACTGTCCAAGTGGGGTAGGCAGTTGACACCAGACCGTATCCAGTTAATAGCGATTCTTCCACAGCCCAAGACACAGAAGGAGGTACGAGCTTTTATTGGCCTCACTTCTTATTGCAGACAATGGATTCCTCAGTATGCATTTCTAGCCAAGCCACTGATACAGTTAACGACACAGGAGGCAGCCGTATCGACTGTCCTCTCTTGGACCCAGGAACATACACTTGTTTTTAATGAATTAAAGAAAGCCTTATGCCAAGCACCTGTTCTAGCAACACCGAACTACAGTAAGCCTTTTACACTTTTTGTCACAGAACGTGATGGTACTGCATTATCTGTTCTCACACAAGATCAAGCAGGACAATACAAGCCCTGTGCTTATTTTTCGAGCACATTAGATCCAGTAGCCCAGGCTCTGCCTGCGTGCCTCAAGTCAGTTGCAGCCACAGCCCTAGCTATCAGACAAAGTGATTCCATAGTATTAGGACACTCCCTGACAGTACAAGTTCCACACTCCGTGGAAGTTCTTTTACACCGAACACAGACTCAGCACTTGACAATTGCACGTTTAACAGGTTATGAACTGACATTGTTCCAGCCACACATAGAAATCAGACGCTGCAACGTTCTAAATCCTGCTACATTGTTACCGTCAATTACTTCAAATCCTGCCACACATGACTGTGTGGAAGTTGTTAACACTATGACCAAGCCAAGACAAGACCTGACAGACATTGCATTACCTAATCCTGACCTGACACTTTATGTGGACGGTTCATGTATGAGAACTAGTACAGGAGAACTAGTAGCCGCGTATGCAGTGACTACTGACACTGAAGTTATAGAAACACATCGTATTGACATCCTGTCTGCTCAAGCAGCAGAGCTAGTTGCTCTGACCCGAGCCTGCATACGTGCCAAGAACCTGAAAGTAAACATATATACAGATTCACGTTACGCATTCGGAGTTGTACACGACTTCGGAGTGCTCTGGCAGGAGAGAGGTTTCATGACTTCTCATGGAACCAAGATTCAGCATGGTCTCCTCATTCAAGCTCTGTTAGATGCAATACATTTACCGACAGCTATCGCTATCATGAAGTGCAAAGCACATACGAAAGTTACTGACATCATTTCCCAAGGTAACGATCTAGCAGATCGAACAGCCAAGCTTACAGCTCAGACACCAGACATTCCAGTTAACACGACACAGACATCCACTCCAGAACAGACTACTTGTATGACAGTTAAGGACCCTACACAAGATGTCATAGACATACAGTTACATGCTACTCCCGAAGAAATCAAGAAATGGTCCGAACAAGGAGGGGTCCAGACAGATCAGGGATGGGTGACGAAGGGAAAAGCCACATGGTTTCTCCCCGACTCTATGGTTCAAGTCATTATTAATACCGCACATAGTCCAGCACATCTAGGAGAAAAAGCTATGTTAGACAGTATTCAGAACCTTTGGTTCAACAAACACTTACGAGCTGCAGCCAAGCAGAAAGTCCGTACTTGTATGATATGTTGCCAGTTCAATCCAGGTAAAAGTGTCCCGGTGGAGCAAGGTGGATTCCAACCTCCTGACCACCCTTTTGAAGTCCTCCAGATGGATTATATTCAGATGGAGCGATGTCGAGGTTTCAAGTATGTCCTCGTAGTTGTATGCGCTTTGTCCAGGTGGACAGAAGCATATCCAGTTCCAGATTACACAGCCGCGACCACTGCCAGGCAGTTGGTTCGTGAATTCTTTCCCCGCTATGGACTCACTAGGGTCGTGTATTCTGATAACGGCCAGCCATTCTCATCTGAGTTAATGAAACATGTTTCCCTTTTGTTAGGGTACCAATGGAAGTTCCATTGTGTGCGCCATCCTGAAGCAGCCGGTCTCGTAGAGAGACATAATCAGACTCTGAAAATCCGTATTGCCAAGACATGTAAAGAGAAAGGTGTAGACTGGCTAGTTGCCCTGCCAGTTGCATTATTTTATATGCGAATGATTGCACATTCCAGATCAGGTCTGTCCCCTTATGAGGTCGTATTCGGCCGCCCCCCAAATATGTGGGGTACACCTAGACCCCGCAGTATTACAGATGTTTCCAGTAATATGTTGCCAGATTACCTAGCTTCCTTGATGTCTGCCCTACACTCTTGTCGTTCACAGGTTGCCGCCGCATTTCCAGACAATACTGAAGTGAAACCGCATGAGGTCATTCCAGGCGACCTTGTCCTCGTCAGGAACTTTGATCGTTCAAGTCCACTGGAGCCTCGTTGGAAGGAGCCACGACTAGTCCTTCTGACCACCCGCACGGCCGTGAAGTTGGAGGGCCGCAAGGGGTGGGTCCATCTGTCCCATGTAAAGAAGTTCCATGGAATTCGTAAAAAGACATTTGCAAAGGACATTTCTAAAGACTGCCCAAAAACAGACTCTGAACTCAAGCCTCCCTTGTTAGAGGAAACTCCGCAGCAAGAGTATAAAAAGAAACTCAGGTCTAGTAAAATAAGTCAGCCAGTTTAATTGTCTAAGTCCCTCTCGGGTGAAGCGGTTAGACAGGTCCCTGACATGTATGAGATAGACCCCCATAGTGAGAGAGTTAGTCAAAACTCTATACGATGTATCGTTATTCTAAGTTTCTTATTGTTTCTAAGTTTAATGGTTACCTGCACAAGTTATGCATTACATTTATGTTTTCCAGTTTCTCATGTAAATAAGTTTGCTAATGCTACAGTAGAGCACACATTTAGTGATCTGCCTCCTCACGAGCTATCCTATCGTCTTGCTATGCGAAATAATACATTTATTAGAATGTTACGCTATTCACACCAGACCAGCAATGCCACTAATTGTTGGGTGTGTGGTCGACTCCCCCCTTTCCAGACACCGAAGGGAGTTCTGCAGCTCTTTCCTTATCCATTTTCACATAATGGTTCGTGTGGAGCATGGTCCACGTTAACGTCATCCTCCAATGATATGTCCCTTCTGAATAGAACATGTTTTCCAGACAAGCAAGGTCTCTCCCATAGAACAGGGTTAGATCTAGAAAATGAAGTTTACAATTTAGGTAATTATTCTTCGAATTTTATGGTCCTGAATGTTCAGTCTGATACTACTCCAGATTTGCCTGCTATTTCAGTACTACCAGTCAAAGGCGAATTATGTGTCAGAAAGAATGGTTCCGCACATGTAGGACATAGTGATTGTACTACTACTGTCGAGTATAGTGACAGTGGGAAATCTATTTTCAAAGCCTCACGTCATTCTTATTTTGTTTGTGGTCAGACCGCATATGTTCGTCTGCCCCTCGATTGGGATGGAACATGTTATATTGCCTTCCTACTGCCACCAGTTTTTCTAGCCCCATCTGATTATCACAGAAACACACATCTAGTACACGTCAGACATAGAAGGGAGATCGAGTCCCCAATTGTCGATCAAACTGAAACTACTCTAGAACAGTATCAAGACTTTAATAAAGGTTTCTTCTTCTTTATAGGACCTGTCCAGAATAGTAAGTTAATACGTAGACTAACCCGAACCCTTGAAGCAGTAGTGAATGAGACTACTTCTGCTCTAGGTAACTTGACCGAAGAGCAATCTGCTATGAGATTTGTCGTGCTCCAAAATCGTCTCGTTCTTGACGTCATACTGGCCGATAGAGGAGGAGCATGTAGAGTCATCGGATCTAGTTGTTGCATTTTCATTCCTAATAACGCGCCGTCTGTTTATTCAGCTATAACCAGACTTCATAAAATTGCCCATCAGTTACACCGGAGTCCAGGCGCCTGGACATGGTCCGGTTGGCTCTGGAGTGTCGTGTCTGCCTGGGGATGGAAAGTATTGTCATTCCTAGGTATTGCAGTAATGATCATATTCAGTTGCTGCCTCTGTATACAATGTGGCCCTGCGATTTGCGGCGTGTGCGCTACCTCTTGTATTCCTAGTCCTAAGTCCCGTTCCAAGACAATTCGAGACGAGCAAATGATGCTATATGAAATGATAGATGGTATCATGAATATTGATGTTTCCTGATGGGAACGTAGGGCACAAGGAGGGAATGTGGAAAAGTAAATTTTGCCATGTTGTATGTGCCTACGTGTTCCTCATTTTATGTTATATGTGCATGATCGATATGCATGTATTCCTCTCTGATCGATTAAAGACGCAATTATAGTCGTGTCCATCTCTAGTATGCCAGCTTCCAGTTCTCGTGAAAGCAACGAGTATTGGCCTACGTTGCCACGTTTCACAGTGTGCACGTTAATTCATTGAATTATCCCCGTTTCTAGGCCTCGGACTCAGATTCAGCTCCTGTCTCCTGAACCCTCTCCGAGGAGCGATACAGCCCCCACCTGTATCCCTGACCCTTCACTTACTTCCTGCCTCGCAGTGCCCGGCCCGGCCTGGCTCTGCCTCCCAGTCTGCCAAGAGTATGTTATGCTTCTAGTTATCAGTCCAGCCCTCCTTCTCTGCATTCCTAAGCTACTGAATCGCATCAATAGTTTCCGTCATGGTCTAGCCTTTATGTCTCCATGTAAGAGAAATACTGTATTAATATTCATAGAATATTCCTCGCACACGCAATACATGTAGAATAATGCATGCACCAGTCTTAATGTCTATTAGCCTTTACCCTGATAACTTTTGGATTCTATCAACATGTACTCTAAACACCAGATACTAGATATGCCTGGGTACATGTCGCTCTGACACTCCAGACTTTAGTCTCCTCTTCTAGCGTAGAAGTCATAGCCCCCAGTTCTCCCTGGTAACACGTCATTGCCAGTTTGCGCGCACCACTAGGTTAGAGGTCCCAGCTGCTCAGGTAGCCCCCTCCATGTTTCCGCCCCGTTTGTGACATATTCTGTTACGTTTGCATCACATGTCTATGTATACGCCCTGTACACGCCTTCTTGTTACATCATTTTGCCCTTATCTTTCGCGACTGCTACAAACCACGCCTACTGCTACGCCTACTGTATTGAATGTAATGTATTTTGTTTAACTATATATATTGTGCACTGTTATTAAAAGTTAGCGCATTCTTCCCAGATCCTGCCCCCGGTAGCTGCCATCCTATTCCCATGCAGGCTGTCCTGTTCCTGTCCTTTATGCCTGATTAAAGCCTGTAAACTCCAGCTACCTCGAATCTTGACTCTTATTTATTGAGCTACCTGTTTATTGATTAATTCCGAAAAATAGATCCGGTAATATTTATTTATTTACCACAGGTTAATGATGCCCCTGACCCGGCTTTGCTCAGCAACATTTATTTATGGATTTCTAATTTTAAACAAGCCTGCCTTCTTCCTTCATAACGAGGCAGCTTACACCTAAAGACCACTAGATGGCCTAAGAGTCCATATTTCCACTTTCCTTGAAGTACATTTTTTAAATACTGTAAAAATCTTTCTGTTGTATTTATTGTGAAAAGCATAAGTTAACCTCAATAAGCATTTAAGGCAGTGGTTCTTACTACTCAATATTAAAGCCCTCAAATAGGTATTTTGCTGCATGGAACCTCACAGATTACCAGAGTAGCCAAGGGTTTTGGCACTGTTCACCCACTTAACAGACCTTTGAGACAGAAGATTTGCACCTACTATTCCATGTAAGGCACTCATAAGAGAGAGACTATTTTAATTTGACAACCTATAAATTAATGACAGTATGCTTGACTGATGCCTTGTCAGAAAGCTTATGCCCAGAGCAGTGGGCCTTAGTTGGGTATGATGACAAGCCAATGATGAAGGCTACAGGCCTGATTGTTTTACTGGGAAACGTTATATCAGATGCCACAGGCCTGACTTGTTTATTATTAGAAGGTATGAATAAGCCTTGTTTATTGTGAAAAGCATGTTGAAACCAGTTAAGTATTTAATGGTGAATTGTCATCACACCGTACTACAGTCCGTACATAGGTATTTTGTTACATGAATTTTTACAGATTCAGGGGTGTAACAAACACCTCTGCACCCCTGGTGGTGCAGGGGCCCCAGTCCTCAGTATGTGAAGGGGACCCACTCAGCTCATCTGTAGAGAGCTGTGAGAGGCTTGCTCTAAGGAAGCTGCAGTGTGCAGCCTGCTCTGAGCTCCTCACGCTGACCCAGGACTGAAGAGAAACAAAGTAACAAGTTACATTGTTTCTCTTCAGTCAGAGCCAGGCCCAGAAAAAGATGGGGGTGGGGGCCCTCAGAGAGCGCTTTCTCCACAGGGCACTGCCCCTCTGATAAGGGAGGCGACATCACAGAGCTGACATGGGCAGGGGAAGGATTGCAGCTCCTGGAACAGGATCTGCTGGGACGCCTTGGAAGGTAAACAAGCATTTGCAATGCAATTGGTCTTGCGTTTGTAAGAGTTAGAGCTATTGGCGTTGTAAAGGACAATGTATTTTACCTATGCATTTTCTGTTTGGAGTGGAGTGAATGTGTGGGGTGTCTAGTGGACATATATGGTTTGAATGGGAATTGTTAGTTGTGGAATTGTGTTTAGTGGATTGGATATGTGTAGCGAAATAATTTGGCATTGTGTGCCGTCTAATTCTGTGGATAGTAAATGTGTGGTACAGAGTGTACTGGAATTATGTGGAGTGGGATTGTGTGTCATGGAGTGGGATTGTGTGTCTTGGAGTGAGATTAACTGGAATTGTATTTTGTGTTGTGGAGTGGTATGTAGTAGAGTTTACTTATGTGGTGTGCTGTTAAATATTGTAGCATGATGTGGGATTTTGTGGTGTAGATTGGATGTATGTGGTGTGCTGTGTAATTGTGTTGTTGGTTTGAATTATGTAGTTTGTTGTTGAATTATGTGGTGTGGGGTGGAAATGTGTAGAGTTGAATTTATGTGATGTGGAAGTGCGCGCTGTTGAGTGAAAATTATGTTGAGTGGTATTATGAGGCATGGTGTGAAGTATAGTTATGTGGAATGCTGCTACGTGGCATGAACTGGATTTGTGTGGAGTGTATTTATGCAATATGGAGTAGAGCATAATTATGTGGAGGTAAAATATGTGGTGCTCAGTGATATTATGTGAAGTGTAATTATGTTTTGTGATGTGGAATTATGTGGCAACGTCTGGTATATAATTGTGCAGACTGGAATTATGCATCATGTTGTAGGGTTGCATTTTGTGGAGGGTAAATATGTGTATTGGAGTTGAGTGTAAATTTCTTGTGTGAAGTATAATTATGTAGGTTGAAGTGGAATTATGTGTAGTTGAATTGTGTTGTGTGGAGTGTAATTATGTGGTTTGGAGTGGTATTACGTTGTGTGGAATGTTATTATGTGATTTGGAATTATGTGGTATGTAGTGAAGTGGAAATATGTGTTTTTTTATTTTTAGGATTTCAATTATGTGGTATGGAATGTTGTAGGGTTAAATTATTTATACTTGAATTGTGTGGCATGGAATTATGAAATGTTCAAATGTGCTGTGTGTGGTAGAATTAGCATAGCTGCCAAGGTTTCAGATTTCTATGTGTGACATTTTCATAATTTCAGTGTAATTATGAGTGAAATTTCAATGACTATTAGTGACACTTTCACGTGAGCAAAATTAAGCAATAAAGATGAGGGAAACATAAATATCAGAAATTACCCCCATTTGAGCAACTAGAAACTGTAAGAAAGTCACTGAACTAAAGTGCACTAACAGCAGGCTCCTGAAAACTGAGCAAAGTTAGACTTCGTTAATGTCACCCTTTATTACAGTTAAAATATGAAAACGTCACACTTACCAATCTGAAACCTTGGCATCTATGAGTGAATCAGTGTGAAAATGTGCTCTAAATACAGTGTATTCCTCGCACCCTCATGGTGACCAGCCTGCCAGGTGTCTTTGCAACTTGCAAGTGCCAAGCAGTTTTCCATCAGCGGCATGCTAATGTAACTCTACAAAATATATACGTAGGATGTTCTTTGCAGAAATCAGAGGTTTGCATGCGCCAAGTAACACTTACTCCAGCACTTTAAAAGCAGCAGTTCATTCAAGGTCCCATCAGGCCTCCCATAATAACTAGTTGCTCTGCATAGAAATGCTGCAATTTGTTTTTAATGGTAATGAGTCCATTTCTGGGATGCTAAAATCACAATAACACCCAGTGACTTACCCTCTAGTTCCTCCTCGGTGATTTTCTGTCTGAGGTAGGGTGCAACTAGGATCTCACATGTTTTAGGACTATGTGGTCTAGACTGCCCTGGGCTGAAGTGTTTGGTCCATTTAGCCAGGAGTGTGAGAGGAGGCAAGATCCGAGCCTGAAGCAGTATGTACAGTGGTGCCTCTGATGCTCCCACTCTAGAGTTAGGCCACAGCTCCCTTCGCCATGGTAGGCACCTAGACCCTCGGCTCAATCAGCTCGTCTGGGGAGCAAGGTCTGTAGGTGCATTATTTACACACCTGCTGGACGGAGGGGGACCTGAGGCCTCTTCTGTGTGTGTAAATTGGGCCTCATGTGCCTGCGACCAGCAGGCAGAGGCCTGAACTTGAGTGGCTGGATGGGGCAAAATAGTAGACTGTTAGAGCATGCCTCTCAATGGACTCTAGTCAAAAGAGGAGCATTGAGGACGGTGGGAGGGCCAACAGGTGTTGGATTGCTGCGAGGTGACTGACCTCAGTTGCCAGTGGAACTACGAGAGATGACTAGGGGCACCAACCTAACCCTCTGAGGAGCAATAATCCTTTGCAGTAAGGGGAGGAGAGGTTATGTCTATGCACCCTGAGAGTGTAATATGCGGTATCAATACAATGTCGCCTGGGTACAGTAACGTTTTCAGAAACCATTATCACGCATTTAGCAATTACTCAATGTAACACCCCTAATCAGTGCCGCTATATATCTATCTTGCATTTGAAGAAATCAATGCTCTGACACAGGTAAGAGTTACCAATACACCTAGGTCACAGGAATTACAGGACCTTCACAATTAACGTTTTTGTTTTTCATTCCAGCATGTCTGCTGCTGAAAGTAGTTATTAATGACATGTGAAAGTTTCGAAGAAATCAAGCAGGAATCAGCCTGGAAACAGACTCTTGCATGTTATTCCTTTACTACATACCCATTGTTATTTCCATTCCCCCAACAACAAAACAGCAATGAAATTGGGCACTTCAGCGCTTGTGGTGTTATCGTGTTGGAATCTTAGATCCCGACTCCTCCATGCAGAGTGGCCATTTTTGCACATCGCTCCCCGCAAGGAGGTGGAGGACATCCCGGGTTACATCACTCACTCCAGAGCTCCGATGCCCTTCTCAAGCCCCTAGCAACAGTCAGGAACCAGTCCTTGCAGACGTTGCACCCGAAACGGCTGACATCGTAGGGCTGCCGGTGCATGGCACGCGTGCGCGCACCTGCAACAAATCCTCGCAAGACCTAACTTTATGGACACACTACGGAAATACAGCAAAATGTTGTGGGCATAGAAAAGGGACATTCATTACTCGACTACCACACAGGCAGCTGTACTGCATATCGAAATTTACCGCACTGCGTTTAGGAGACAGGGGAAGCACCAGAATACAGACAGCAGCCACATGGAAATAATACTACACCAGCATTGATTAGCAGCACTGGTACCCAAGGAGGCTTGATGCCTGTTATGCATGATTTTGCATTTCAATGCGATGATGCGGATCACCACACTGAAATGTGTTAGTCTAACGCCAAATGTATTGTACTTGGCAGGGCTGAATGAGGTGGCGTGGATTTGGACAATCTGTGCACACTAAGGCTTTTATGTCATGGGGTGTAAAATGGACACTTGTCTATTTTACTTTGTAAAAATAATATGGGCTGTTTTTTTACCTTCCGGTACATTTCAGAACAATTTGCTAAGCTAAATTTTATTGTTGCATTGTGTGCGCATGCAAAGAAGAACGAGTGTCTGGCAGGCATGCAAAAAATCATCCTATGTCTCAGTATTATCTTCCACACTAAGCAGTAATTCCAATCCTAGAATGAGTCACCCGTTTGCTTTTCAATGACAGTTAGTAAAACAAGTAAGTGCGTTGCAAGCCTGTATAAGTAGCAAAGGTCTTAAAGGGACTTGTTTTCGTGCAAAGTATTGCTTTTACCAGGTCAAGGAAGGGATAAAAAACATCTCCAGATAATAATAGGGTTGACAGGATGGCGCTATAGCAGAATATTGTTACGTGTGGATCTGGTGAGGACCGCGGCCAGCAAGTGCTTGATACGCTATTTGCATAAGACAATACTATATATTTTTTCATTATGCTCCATTAGTTATTAGTGGGGAAGAGAAGTGTTCACCGACAGCATTTGATTAGTCTTAGGGAGACACAGAATGCTGTGGTCTGTGGTAGATGCCACCTAGAAGTCATAGGTATATGTATCAGGAGCTGCCATTGAAAGGAAGTGGAAATGCACTTTAGATGTTGCTGGTATTGATGGTTACTGTTCGGTTGCAGACTTTGCTGGGCTGACAGTGGGTGGGTCAATGCTACGTTGTCACTGTAGGTTTAATTACCTGAATTGAGCATTCTCTCTGGTCTTTGTCCTTGGCGTACTTGCTGACTGGTGCTACACATGGGATCAGGTTTGCCTTTGACAGGAGGTATGGTTTAGTGGGTTACATAGTGTAAATTAATGTTGGCGTGAGGAAACTAAAATTGGACCCTTTGTACAATCAATATTATTGTGTGCATCATGCAGAGGATGAAAAGTAGCAGGAACAGCTTTGATGCCGTAGAGGATAGCAGGAAGAAGTGTTTTGGGGTGGTCAGTTGAAGAGATTGTTTAACATGTTTTAAACTACTACAGTGGCATTGGGGAGGGCAGCAGCTGAAAGGCTCTGTCTTTACTGGTAGGCAGTGGTTAGATGGGGACCGGCCATGAGTCTTTCTGTCGGTGGTGGACAGGGAAGCAGTGGGCGGCGGTCACTGGTTCGCAGTGACACCCGAGGGGGTGGTTTTAAAGGCGGGCGGAAAAGCATTACTGTGGGTTTCATAGGGGTGAGAGTAGAGTGGAACGGATCCATTAGTTGCAGGCACAAAGGCAGTGGTCTGTGTTTGGAGGTGGTTAACTGAGCGAGCTTTGCTTGAAGGTGGGGCATCAAGTAGGAGAATGTTTGGTGGGCCGGCTGGAGGCAGTGTTAAGTAACTTTGCCGAAGGGTGCAGCAGCAGTATTTACTGATGCATGTAAAACGCCAGATGAAAGGGTGGATGTGACCAATAGAGGAACCAGAATCCTTTTTTTATGGCTGGGGTGAACCCCTGCAGAATGGTTGGTTGCTTGCCTGAGAGCTCTTGACTGACATGGAGAATGGGGGCCCCCTCCATGTACTTTGCAGCGAGGCTCCCTCAAGTTTCGTTACGCCACTGCACAGATTATCATACTATGCAAGGTTTTTGGTGTTCGTCACCAACACTACAAAAAAACCTGGAGTAGATTTTAACTGCTAATCCTGGTTAGGCCCAGGGGTGAGGAGTTGTTATTGCCTAACGCCAAGGACATAATGTTTGGGTTAAAAGGTAACATGTTTTCATGTTTAATTTGTCCACTGGGCATGTAGCCCTCCCCCACTACACGCAGCATTAACTCTTTGGCTGCCAGTTTACAGCACCAAAGTACAGATCTGTGAAAAAGGATTGCCTACAACTAAGGCACGATTTGTATCCATATTTATAAATGTTCAAACTTATGTAGGTGGTTCATTCATGCAAAGCCTTTACATTAACGGTGAGCCCTTCAAGGAAATGCAGTGAAAGTGATTCCTGTATACAAATGTGTACAAATATTTACAGAATTTGACAACTTGAGGCTACTAATGTTCTCAGAATGATCCCAGATTATATGTAAATATATAGAGAAGTCTAAAGCAAGATTGGGGAGTGTTTGATTTCAAAATAAAAATGCAACTTGAAATAACAGGTGTGGTATTCTGCTGCACAACTTCAGTTATCATTTCTCTGAAGCATCATTTAGTAAAACATGTAATGCATGCCAATATTTAAATAAAACAAATAATAATGGAGACACAGTGTAAAATCATTAAGGGCAACCTGAATTTTTTTTGCCACAAAAGTACATTCACATGTATACTACAGAACCGTTCACATAATAGTGATAATAGTGGGACTTGTATAGCGCATAGCTACTTCGAAACAAAGTGTCCCAGAGCTAAAGGTCCAAACTCCTGTGTGCCGCGAGCTCATCAGAACTCATTGAGGCAGATCGATCTACACAGCTAGGTTTTTAATTACTTTCTCGAAGAAGTTCCTAGGGGGCCTGACGGATATTGAGGGGGCAGCATGTTGCAGAGTTTGGGCACTATTATCTAAAAGAACTACCACCAAAGTACACTCTACTGACATTTGGGATGCAGGCCAACCTGGCCCTAGAAGATCCAAGACTCCTCTGTGGGCGTAGGGTTGAATGAGAAGCTGCAAATACTGTGGGTCGCTGTTCACCAGAGCTTTGTAACAACAACACAAGGCTTTCAATGACAGCCTCTGCTTCCCTGGAAGCCAGAGTAGCTTGGAAAGTGCAGGCCCCATGGAGGGGTGTTAGGGGAGATTTAGCAGCAGGAGTGCTGCTGCATTCCGCACTCGATGGGGCATATTCTCAAGAACGTGTGATAACCATCGCAAAAGTAACTTAACGCAACTTCCAACATCACAGTCTATCATGGGAAAATAACGCTATGTTAACGAAGCATTCTCAACACGGTCGTAGAATGCAATAGTCTCAAGATAACGCGTCAAATGTCTGTGTTAAAATCAAAGCCACGCCGCAAAAATGCAAAACGAAAAAAATCTTGCAATGAGGTCAATCGCGGTACAAAAAGCAGCAAAAATCAGCGACAGGCCTGCAAATACCACAAATCAGCCAGGAAAATGCACTGAAAAAACTACAGAAACAATCCAATGCGCGTAGCAACATGGATGCACCCTGACCGAGCATAGAGTCCAACGCGAACCCCACAACCCCCATAGACCACAAGCAAGGAACAACGGGGACT
Organism: Lissotriton helveticus; assembly: GCF_964261635.1. Lineage (NCBI taxonomy): Eukaryota > Metazoa > Chordata > Amphibia > Caudata > Salamandridae > Lissotriton > Lissotriton helveticus. The sequence goes on along the minus strand of NC_136073.1, from coordinate 114,332,963 downwards.
GCCAAGGAGAAGGGGGAGAGGAAGATGGGGTGCAGTCCGCATCAAAACCAGATCAGCGTCACGGAGGTGACAGAACACTACCATCAACTTACCCACAAGTAGACCACCGGAAATGCAGTTGAAGTATCTAGGAGGCCAATCGAAGAGGGAAAGAGGTGCTGGCATGATGTGATAACCTAAACCAGGCACAAACCAGCTGCCAACAGGAAGGACGCAACGACGACAGGAGGTGGGGGTTCTGTGCTACAGAAGGAGCTGGAGGAAACTGAGGCCACAGCCATCAGTGTGGAGAAGGTGCAAGGAGTAGGGAGTACAGACACAGCTCGAGAGGACCTGACACAACATCAACCGGGTGAGTAATGACCAGGGACTGAGGGTACGGGAGGAGATGGGCACAATGGCACACAGGCACAATGAGGTGTAGCACACTGTACACCCACAATGACCGTGGATCATGTCCCTGATCCTCTTGGCACACTGCTACATACACACACATAGCAATAACAGCAAACCCACATTGACGACAATGTGGTACAATGTGCAAACCCGACACTGCAAAACAGAGGACACAACTGGCTCCACACAAGCGCAGAAACAGGCCTACTACATCTGACAGAGCTGGAAACTGTGAAATGGAAATGTGCATGTACAACCTCATCAGTCATGTAGTCCAAATGTACATGGTCCCGCATCCAAATCCTGCACCTCCCAAACAGTCACAATGTACATTGCCACACAGTCTGCATGTAAACAAGAACAATGCACCAACATACATGTCAACACAATGTCAACATGCATCTCCCCTTCACATTGCAGAGGGACACACAACACCTCCAGCAGAGCACAGAGGACCACACATCTGTGATGCCGGAGAGGACAACCACACCGACGCCCTACAACAGCCCATGGCCATCCCACACAACCCACCACCAGGACCCGGCAGCCAAGCTACTTAGAGGAGAACACAGATCCTGCAACAATTCCACACATCAGGAAGCACCCACAACCACGGCTGGCTCATGACACTTCACCGACCCACACATGGCACCCCAATGCCAGGTGGCGGAACGGCCAACAGAGGTGGCCGAACAGGTGCGTGTGGGGTCCGAGAATGGAAGGTGAACTAGATCACATACATGGGTGTCTATTATCCTTCAGGGACCACCTACACCCCACCGAGGAGACTCACACTGCCATACAAACACATTCAGATGCAAATTCAAAGTACAGAACCATGCCCAGGGGCACACAAATAGCACTCACACACCTACGATGGCTCTGCGTACGGCGGCCCAGGCCACTCCCCATAAGTATTGATTGGGTGAGGACAAAGCTCATGTTCAAGCTCCAACCCGCTGCCTGCTGTGACATGTCTGCACCCGCTGTACAGAGCACAATGTAATGTTGTAGAGCCCAGGGCCCTCATGCATATAATAAGACCACAGGGACACATGCAGATATTATGTTGAACTGGCTACGGGCATGTGCACCTGGCCCCTTTATTGGCAGGGCCACATGAACAGTGAAAACCTGTGCTGGATGTGTGTGGGGTGAGTGTAAGCCAGCCTGCATGGAGTGCTTGGTGCTGGCAACAACTTGAACAGTGGACAGCAGTGTAACGGAAAATGAAAACACCTGCATAACAGTCAACTGCTGTGCAACATGGAGGGAGCCGGAGCAAGTACAGAGGTCACCCAAAATGCAAATAGAAGTGTCCGTGAGTTGCAGTGCACTGAGGGTGGGACGCAAGAGCTGAGCATGAGATGAAAATGAGTAGGCTTGTGTCCATTCGGGATATTCATGATGCTGTGGGGTGTGTTAGACCTGCATCATCTTCCTCATCAACTTCCCAGGTCTCCCACACTGCCTGAGGAAACATTGCTGCACAACCTCTCCACAGCACTAAACTCAATCAGCAACGGTCCATGGGTTGCGGTGCACTGAGTCAGTGGCACGTGGAGTGCTGAGCAGGGGATCAGGCAGATGATGGCATCCACGACAGGTGTGAGCAACTCCATTAGTCTGCCAGTACCACTGTTTCGACTCGGCAGATGGAAGTTGGAGGTTGTCCTGGCGATGGTGGTATGTGCCTCCTGCGGTGATGCCACGTCTGGGCCGGTCAGGACTCAATTGGATGTGTGAGCCCTGGTGCACCACAGTTGAGACCGGAGGCAGTGGACAGCACAGCGCCACATACACTGTCTCAGAGGTCATCCAATATAATAGAGGAAAGGGTCCCTGATTTGACTAGCACAGGCCCTGAATGCACAGTAGCCGGCACAGGCACCCTGCCATGGGACAGTGACTTGCGGTCCACTGAGGTTGGGCCACAAAGACTGAGCGGGTCCTCGTCGATGTCGAAGGTGAATGTGGCGGAGGATTGCAGGGGACAGTGCAAGGTGTCCTCCAGGGCATGATGCAGAGGTCTGATGTTATCCGGAAGCAGCAAATGGGGGTATAGAAAGCGACTGCTTTGTTGCCACAACCAATTCGGTATCAGCTACATGTGGATGAAAACTACCCCCTAATCCATAGACTCAGACGCCACCAATGTATGACCAGAGAGTGTCCATGAATGTCGGGGAACAGACTTAGTGGCACTGGGGCTAAGAGGAGGCAGTCTGCAATGATGCAGGTACACTGATGTGCACTCCTCCATTGCTAAATCAAGACTCTGTAACCTACTGGACCGCTGTGTAGGCCGCAGGCAGTGGCCCACAGCCACGTGTTGTTGGCTTGTGGTGCACGGAGTTAGCGACACCAGGGCAGTCGTCAGTAGTGTTCGGTCACCTCTGTAACGATGATCCTTTTTTCCACCCAAACGCAACGTGTCATCATCTTACACCTCTCCTTGCGTGCAATGATATGTACTCTGCTTTAGAAAAATCAATGTTCAGTTCCAAATCTGTGACGTACTCGAGTGCAGCGTAGGCCGAGGGCAGTAGTCTGCGTGGGCAAACAGAATCTTCCAGTTGTGACGTACTACTACGACCTGGTGGCACCACATCGAAGGGAGTATAGTGAAATAAACGCAGCCATAACTAATTTGCTCTGTCATGGTGTAATCAAGACTCAGTCCAAATGTGTGACCTACTTGTCTGCTGTACATGCCTGTGGAGTATGTCAATGAGTAAGTAGTTCTGCGGGCCAGTGTTGCAAAGGCTGTGATGGTCTGAGGAGGCTGCCAAGGTCGCGGCCCACGGGCTTGGATCGTGCACCGGCACGTGGTGGGCCCTCTTCGACACACACCAGTGTCGGCAGGTGGGTATTGAGGCCTCGGTGCGCAGAGTTTGGCAGGAGTGGTTCAGGGACCAGTGTCCCGGGATGCCGCAGGCGCGTCGGATCGCAGGCAACCCCACTCATGGTGAAGGCATCTACCTTGTCTCGGGGTGTGAGGCACCGCCCTGGCAGAGACATTGGGCATTCCGGAAGAGGACCCCGCCCAGAGTTACATGTCACACCCTTATGCTGGCCTGGGATACGCTGGGCCAGCCCACTCTGCTCACTCTTCCGGGGGGGGACATAACAAGGCACATTTCCACATTCTTCCCCACTTGCTGGGGTGAGATGGTTGTGTCATCTGTCCACCACACTCCATACACCCGAGGGGTATGTCAACATGGATATGTGTGTGGTCTGCATCCTGCAATCTGCCCAGCACAACCACACCACACTTGGCATTGTGTACATTCATATTCATTGGTGACTTGCCTCCATTGCACATGTCTTGTCCCCACCTCTTCCCACATCCGGCTATTGTGTGGCTGAGGTGCCATGCCGTTGATGGCTAATGTACATGGCTGGCCCAGGTTTCCAAAGTAAGTTGTTTTGTCGTGTCTGGTGGGTGCACATGTTGCATGTGAGCTTGTGACGTGTGCATTTCCTGTGTTGTGAGTTGCATGATAGTAGAGTTGAGGTGTGTGGTGTGTACATTTGGTATTGGCCAACGAGCAGTGCATTCCCGATGGTTCCATCCTGGTAGCGCAGATTGATTATGGACTGTCGGAAGGTGTAGGACTCATGCACACTGCCTGGGGTGTTGGCGACAAGGTTGGCGGAGATTCCTTGGTGGTCCAATATTGCCTGGACATTGGTGGGATACGTGCGCTTTCTGTTGCGCTTATTGAGTGCAGTGTTGCCAGGGGCCACTAGTAGGACAAGTGTGCCTTCAATTGCCCCCTGGCATGTGCGGGAAGCCATCTGTGGTGTAGACGCCTTGCTTGCTCTCGGCTGTTCCTGCACTGTGTATGAGAAGTATAGATGGTGGGGTACCAAGCTGATGGTGTCATCCTGACCCTCGTGAGGGACTTGGATTGGGCTGGCTGTGTGACTCCTCCATCTCAGGCTGTTGTTGGTTGGAGGGTACCAGAGGCTAACATGCGCATTACGGCCAGCAGCTTGGTCCGAGGTGGGATGTTGGTTGTCCGCTGTGCTGGTACCGTCAGCCTGTGGACCATGGGAGTCAGGATGCGGAGGATGGTTCTCCCTTTGAGCATGTAGTGGGCAATGACATTCACTGGTGTTGGGTCTGTGAGGTTGGTGCATTTGCTGAGGGTCGCTGTCTTTGTCTGCGCTGCCTCAGTGTTGGTCTGGGGGGTGGGGTGAGTCTTGTGGCCCTCTTGGGTGTCCGGCCTGCATGTTTAGTGGCTCCATGGCATCTGTTGTTCTTCAGGTGTGGCTTTGGGCTGGTCTCTCTTTTGTGGTGCAGGCTGTCATCCGACTTTGCACCAGGTCAGAGCAGGTGTTAGTTTCCTGCAGCTAACGTTCTTTATCACATGTTCTGTGGTCTTTTCGCCAATCTGGCTGGTCATTGAGAATGTTGCGTTGTTGCAGCTTTTTGCACAGGAATGCCTACTCTGCATTTCATTAGCAATAGTTGCCCTGGTCGTCTGTGGCAATGTTTTTTGCGGCTGCTATCACGGGTAAACTGGTGCTATGGGCTGTTTGCACCAGCTTGTGAATGGGATGATATATTTATCATGACTTTGGCTGTGATAAAGTGCTGTTAACTCTGCGATAGCTCCTTGAGCATATACCGCAATTCTCTTCATGCGAGACTGTAACACCCCTAGCCACAACACGTTGCAGGAGTCCAGCCTGGACACGAGTAAGGCCAGGACCACAGTTTGTTTTGTGAATTCTGGTAAAAAGCAGAAGATCTTCTTGAGGTTCTTTTGGATCCTGAAACATTTCCCCGCCAGAGCTGAGATTTGGCTGTCAAAGGGCAGCTTAGCTTCTGGTTGAACCAGATACCCAGGTTCTTAACCCAAGGCTTGGGGCTGGGTTAAGGGCCAAGAGTTTCTAGCCACCAGGAGGTCAGACAGATGTTGAGTTGCTTGCCGGGGAACAAGATCTCTGTTGCCCTGCATTCTACTTAAGGCAGTTTTTATTCTTCTGCCTGTGACCACCTCCAGGCAAGAACTTAGTGAGGCAGCTGTGTGTGCAGAATCTTGGGAGAGGGTGGTGACAAACTAAGTGTTATCCACATATGAGATAACTGTGAAACTGTGGCATTCAAACACCTCAGCCAGAAGGCGAATGTACATATTAAATAAGGTTGGAGTCAGGGCGGAGCCCTGTGGCACTCCCTGCTGCATGGTGAACTCTTTAGAATGGTATGGCTTTTGAAACACCAGTGTAGAAGCTGTCTTTCTTATATGATACCAAATACAGTAAGCTTCTAGGCCATGTTAAGTTGACATGAGAATCATGGCACGAGATGCTTGTACTTTTCCTTACCCTTAGAGACACAGCTTTAGTAACGCATGGCTTGCTCAAAAACTCATATGTGGCAAAAGAAGATGCCTGCTTCCACAATTAAGATTCTAGCATATCACATTTCGCAATGTTGTTGGGCACTGTTATTATGTTGCAATAATTATCTTGAAAGGATCAGAATAGATATCTTACAGTACAGTGGAAAGTCCCAAAAGCTGCCCTCGTGGGACACGTGGTCAGCAACAGTAGACTTAGGAACTTAAATGGTAAAATCACACTGTAGGCCCACATTAATAATTGGACAAATGAATTGTGCTTAAGTTGTGCTACGTATGATATGATGCTGCATCCTTTGCGGTTTGGGCCTATATAAACTATCACATACTTCACATCATCGGACATTCAGTATCTATGCTGTCTGTCTCCGTGCCGCATGTTTTCTGTATTGTTTGTTGGTCTCCAATAAAATCTCCTATCTTCTGTGCTTACAGAGAACTGTATTTGTGGTATTATTTCATATTTCTATTTCAGTATCCACACAAGGAAGGTGCGACCCTGTTGAAACCAGGCAACCCACATCAAGGCTTTGTAGCTGACACCACATCTCCACAGATGTCCAATCAGCAAGTTGTGAGACATGGTGTTGAACGCTAAGCTGAGGTCCAGCATCATGAGAGCTGCTGTGTCATCAGCGTCCAAGATTTGGCATATGGTTTCAGTGGCTAATAGCAGGGCCGACTGAGTACTATAGGAGGGATGAACCCCTGACTGTGTCCTATGAAGTAGGTCATTGGCCTAAAAAAACATAGAGAGCTGTTGGTTGACATGGTTCTCTGTGACTTTGGCAAAGAAAGGTAGCATCGAAATCGGTCAGTAGTTACAGCTTTGGTTGGGTCCAACAACAGCTTTTTTTTATAAACAACTTTATAGACATTGGTGAGGAAAAATAAGCCACAGTTCTGTTGTCCAACAAGACCCCAACCACATTGCTTACCATCAAGATGAGTTACAAAAAACACAGTTGATGGACAGAATGTAGAACAATGTCATACATTCACCCCAGTACAAGGATCTGGGCCTAAATCCATCATTTTTTTGCACTCTACACCACCCTGGGTTAGACACTGGCTATATGCAAATCAGCTCTGACCCTGTGCCTCATGGGAACAGTCCAGTCCGAACTACCAAGCCATGTCTTTCCCAGACCGGAATCAAGCATCCAAGGACCTGTTTCTGGCTATCAGCCTTCATTCAGCCTGGATAGCTTGACTCCAGTGGTGTGGAGAGCCTGGGACTCACGTCTGAGCATACCCAGCCCACTCGGGGTGAAAATTACAAAAAACACAGTTGATGGACAGAATGTAGAACAATGTCATACATTCACCCCAGTACAAAGATCTGGGCCTAAATCCATCGTTTTTTTGCACTCTACACCGCCCTGGGTTAGACACTGGCTATATGCAAATCAGCTCTGACCCTGTGCCTCATGCCTACGTAACAGTAGGGAAGGTGTTGGAATAGTAAATCATACTATTCCTTAGTGTATAGTGCCATCCAGCGCAAGTCATTGTAACGACTTGAGTTGTAATGGCCACGTTGTAAACGGATTGCGGTGTAAAGACCGCGTTGTAACCGATGTTTCCCTATCACCCAGTATTACCTATGGTGTCCTAATGCACAAACCCCTCCAGGGCCACGACCTCCCCAGCAATTTGTCATGTCACAATGGGGTCTGTTGAGTGATTTTTCTCCACCAGCCCCTGTGCTGCATCGCAGCCCTCCATCCCATGAAGACCAATTGAGTCACCTCTGGGAGCCTTCGTGGCATAGGGCACCCACAAAGCAAGTCTAGATTTTGAGAGAAGCCCAGTGTTGCAAACTCATATCTATATGCAGGATCTGACCACCCTTCATTGAGCCAATTGTTGACAATCAAAAGGTGGGGCGCCAAAAAGTTTAAGTATAGGTTGGCCAACTCAGCCCTCTGTCATAAGGAGCACGTTGACTATTCAGGAAGGCAAAACTGGGTTTGGAATCATGCCATAAAAATAAAATCGCCTGTGAGCCCATCTCTCTAAACCAATGATGAGACATACGTTGGGAGAAGTATTGGAATAGGTAAAAGAATCTGGGAAGTACATTCATCTTTTAGAGTGCTATTCTACTCAAAACATTCAAAGGTAGAGTTTGCCATTTCTTGAAGCCTGCTGTAATCGATTGCGTGAGGGAGGGTGATATTGAGGGAACAAGGTACGGCTGGGTGGAGTGCCACATTCATGCCCAGATAATGAAAGCTGAGCAGAGGTATTCGAATGGCTCCCTGCCAGGCTATACAATCTTTAAAGGTGCAAATGGGACAAGAAGCAATTTAGATGGATTAATTGCCAAACCCGATGCCTCTGTGAAAATCTGTAGAATGCAATGAGAACGGGGACCTCCATCTGATGGAATCAAGAGGCATTACAACACTTCATCCGCATAAAGTGTGATTCGTGATTCATGTCCCTTATCCCACTCCCAATTTGTAATCTGCGCATCATATTGTATGAGGAGGGCCAAGGGTTCGATGGCCAGCACAAAAAGGAGGGGGGAGAGGGGACACCTCTGTCTAGTTCCCCAGCCAATTGGAAATTCATCTGACATCTCCCCATTTATTTGCACCCTAGCTGTTGTGTTGGAATACGGGACGTGCACCAAGCCTTGAAAATGGGGTCCAAATCCTGCTCTTTCCAGCACTCTGGTCAAATAATTCCAATCTATTTTTAAAAGGTTTATAAAGGTTTTTTCGAAGTCTGTCAACAGTAAAGCTGAAAGAGCTGGTTACTTATGTCAAAAGGCCAGGGCATCATGCAAACGTCTCAGACACGTACTTGTAGTGGCATGAAACCACATTGGTCAAGGTGGATGAGTGAACGAATGTCTGACCACAGGCGAATGGCCATCACCGTCACCAAAATCTTCACCTCTCTGTTAATAAAATATATTGATTGTCTGAATAGGAGAGGGATGGCGGGTGTGTCTTTGCTATAACTACAATAGAGGCCTGATCGAGTTCTTGAGGAAGGGAGACCTTCTTCTTTGCCTCCTGATAAAGCACCAAGAGATGAGGTGCCAGGATATCTTTGCATTTAGAGTAAAACTTCATTAGATACGCATCAGGCCAGCTGTTTTCCCCAAGGCCATCTCTGAGATTGTGTGGCCGATCTCCTCAAGAGTGAGTAGCAGGTCTAGTTCACGTCGTTCAGTAATAGAAAGACTCGGTAATAGTATTTCATTGAGGAGGAGTGAGATTCGTTCAGTTTGGGGAAGAGGGACAGCTCTATATAGATTAGAGTAGTAGTCAGCGAAAACCTGGGCTTAAGCCAGAGTAGATTTATGTACTACCTTGGGCTTCCACTATCATGGGTATCATCCATCCTGCCAAGGGTCTAGGGACCAGCCAATATGACAGAGTACCATTTTTGTCTCCCCCATCCATATTCTCTAGCAGTAGCCAGAGTTGCATTGCCATTTCAAAGGAACAAGCCCTGGTCTCATCCCAGAGAATACTCAATTCTCTGGTGATGTCCTTATGACTGGGCCCGGAGAGTTTTCACTCCAAACGCAAGGCCCAAGCTTCTAGTTGAGTCACTCATTTGAGCTGTGTCTTTTCTTTCTGCTGGAGGACAGCCCCAACATGTCCCTGCACAGTGGCCTTGCATGGTGCCCAAAGTAGACCAGTGTACTGGACAGACCCTGTGTTGTGTGGAAATAGGCGACGATCTCTTGTTTGACAGCTTGAGTATAAGTTGAGTCTTGCAAGTGCCAGGCATTGAGTCTCCAAATAGAGTGCCTTGTGGCACCTGGTGCACCAAAGTGAAGTACTAGAGGGACATGATCAGAGATGCCTCTTAAGAGTATCTGCACCTGCGAAACCAACAGGATGGCTGTGAATGGCAGCAACAAAATGCCAATATGTGACTGGGTATGATGTGCTGGGGAGATGTGGGTAAATTGTTTAGTTCAGGGGTTCCAGATTCTCCACACATATACAGGCCTAGAGTGGACACCTATTTTAGCAAAGAGTTAGCACCTTGTCTCCTAGCCTCTGAGGAGATAGATGTAGAGTCCCAACGCGATTACAGAACTGGCTTAAAATCACCTCCTATAATGGTGTCACCGAGGCATTTGAGCGAGAAGCTTGAGAAACATGTCTTAAAAGGACTCTTGTGCTGTAGGGGTAGTGTTAATACAAAGGATATTCATCAGGCTGCCCTCGATCATACCTGCCACAGCCAGATACCGACTCTGTGGGGCAATCCAAGTTTGAACTACCATTCACGGAAAGGAGCAGGAACAGAATTGCCGCTGACCCAGGACCCTCAGACATAGCCCGATTGATAGACCCTGTCAAATACAGATTGGGCTAGAAGCTGACATTTTGTGCCCAGCAAGTGTGTCTTCTGAAGCATTAGGATGGAAGGAGAAAAGCGCTGGGCATAGCACATCACTGCGGCGTAGTTAATCTGGTCCTGGAGACTGTTTTCGTTCAAAGACAGCACTCCGTACGTGCCATGACAGGACTGAGAATTGATCAAGCATGCAGGTCAAGAGCACACCTAAAGTGCAAAGAGGTTTAGGCGCTGAATGTAGATTATGGGTAATGTGGTGCAATAAGGCCATTGATGGAACTACTATGATAGGATTTTGTGACAACCTGAAAAGTAAGGAAATCAACAAACAAAAACAGAAAGTCCAATACTTCATGGCAGCAACCCCATTACCCCCCCAACTTCCCCCACTCCATACTTCCCCCAAGAAGCATCTATCACCCTAAACAATAATCCCTAAATTGTGTAACCAGGTTGCAGATATGTGTGGAGTGGTGGACCCCTCTGATTAGTAGGAGCAATAGAATTCAACATCTGCCTCATTGCCAACAGCATATGCCTTTCTGTGTTGTTACATTGTTAAAGTTCTGGTCCCCGGAGCCACTTGACCAGACAAACTTTTAAATTGGAGAAAGTGTTAGGCTCAATCTCTCCTCAGTGCATCTATCAGCGTGTGGAGGGTCTCCTGCCAGCGGTGGGCGATGAGATCTTTGCGGCGGGGGTGGGACCGAAGAGCCTGCACTCCCAGAGGGGGAAAGAGCACTTGTGTTGTGCCTCCCAAGGCGGGATCTAGTACGGATCCATCGTTGGTATTTACTCTGCTATGTTGGTGAAAAACCTTGCAATCAGAGGCCCGCGTGCCGTACCAGGAGGGGTGTTTGGAGTGCCTATCATCTGGCATCCACGATTTAAGCCATTCCTCCAAGAATTCTGCTGATCAATTATGTTCTGTGTCTTCTGGAAAGCCTACTAGGAACAAATTGTTCTGTCTGGAATGATATTCTGCACCTTCAGCCCGGTGGTTGAGTTTGTTAGAATGAGTGAGGAGATTGGTTTTGAAGTCAGTGACTTCATCTACAACCGTTGAGAGATGGACCTCCGCCTCATGATACAGCTAGTTGTGTTTCTTGGGTCTTGGCAAAGGAGGGCAATATCCATCCTCATCTCTACTACTTTTGTCTCAACTGTGTTCTGTGAGGATTGGAAAGCTTGGAGATTTTTATCTAGGTCCCCTACCACTGAGGTAGCCTTGTCTAAGGCATCATCCCCCACCGCTCCTGGTGCTGTCATAAATTGATCTATGTGTGGCTGGGAGGGATGGGGTTTCGTGATCTTGTCCTTCCTAATAAGGAGATGGTGGGTGAAAATGGCTGGCTGGTGAATTTACAGAACACCAGGAGGCTGAGATGGAATTCACGCAGTCATGGTGTAGTGATGAAGAAGCATAATTACAGAGGAAGATCTGTAGTATTGAGCCCCGTTTATCTTGGCATTCAAATGGGAGGCCAGCTTACTGCCCGCACTGGGAAAACCACCCACAATCTCAACACCAGTCCTACAAACTATCCTTCAACTAAGATTTACTCAGGACCCGGCAGAAGGATAATGAGACGCTAACTCCTCAGCTGCCCGTTAGGTCAACCCCTCGCCGAGCACATCACCTCCAATAGCGGCTGAGTTCAAGGAGAAGCAGACAGGGGGAGCCTGCGAGGCCCTACTCAGTACAAGTTTAAAGTCACGGGAGGTATCCACAAGGGAGGGGGAAGGAGATGAGATGGCCCTAAAGCTGGGGCTGCGGGGATTCATGTAGCAGAACGATTAGGGTTATTACCTGCAGCACCAGATGAAACGGCCTGGAAAAAAGTCCCCTGAGCCACTGGGTTGCCACACCATGTGTCTCACCAGCCTGTAGAACCCCATACTTGCCAGGACTTGGGTGGTCTCATCCACACAGTGCAATCCATCCAGCTGCAGGCAGGCTCTGTTATTTACAGTGGCCTGTTATGAGCACGTGCCCAGGATCTGGATGGTCTTCCCGAACAGGCCGCAAAGCTACTACAAACTTGGGAGCTCCCACATCCGGCCATTGCCAGAGCTCAGGGCAGAGCTCAGGACGAAAGACTCCGTGGGAGCCTGCAGGATGTGCAAGCACTACAGCGCAGAGTCGGAGGTTGATCACAGGTACAGAAGAGCCAGGCCACCCCCAGGGAGCAATCAGGGGTTGAGAACCAGATAGGCTGAGAGGAGTGGCCTCAACTGCTAGATGCACTACTCTATCCTGACCAGTCCAGCCACTCCGAGCAATGTTGCAGCAGGGCCCCTTCAATGCAGGCGCAGCAGAGTTGTATCTGTGGGGCAAATCGCACCCCTCTCGTGTCTCTTTGAGGTATTGCTGGGTGCCAAATAGTAGATATGGGCCCAGTGGATGCACCGCTTACCTCTCAGTGGACCGGTCCAGCGGCCAAGCCGAGGACGCATCCAACATTTTGATCGTGGCCCCGAATCCCATGAGCGTGTCCGGGCCACCACAGCTGCCCCACGGGTGCTTCTTTTCATGTCTTGCTGGCATGGGGACTTTAATAAAGAAGCTATGGGCTCAGAGTTTGCAGGGCAGCAACTTGGATGGCAGGGATGATGGAGGGGTCCAGAGCACTCTCAGAGTGTGACCGCAATCTTGATGCACCAAGCCATGCCCCTCCCAACAACAGCTTTTTAAGGAGTGAAATTAAAATTACATGCTTCCACCGCTGAGGAACCCGGCCCGCCACCTGGAAGCAGTGAAGTAGGCCATGGAGCATGAACAAGAGAGCTTCCATGCTTTGATCCTGAATGGAGGGTAATACAGGGCCAAGTGGGGAACCCAACTTGACAGATGTGAGCAATAGGAATAGCTCCTCGCTTTTGATGGGAACCTAGCAAGTGTCATGTGTCTTGGTTAGGACCAGGGAGAAAAACTGCCATCCTTACCACATACATGCTTCCTAAAGTTTCCTTCTCTTACACAGGATGACTTTTGACACACGTTTGTTTGCGTGAGAATGCAGAGTTAGTTTCTCTGAAACTACATTGCTTACGAATACCACTTAGTAGGAACATTATCATGACACCTTGAACACAATGTTCAAGGCCTCAACACACATTTTCTAAATGGTATTTGTTTTTATCCATAAGGGGAGGAAGCTATCAATAGATCATAACAATGTCAGCCTGACTGAGGTCTCAGCTCGAGATCAAGGTTGGTTTATTTTACATAAACAAGCATTTCCAGGTTTCACCAGGAGGAGCACTTTCCTGCCATTAGGAGGTCCCTACTTGCTAATCCTTCAGCCCAGCTGCTTGCTGATCCCTCTGTGAGGGATGTCCAATTCATGACCAAGAAGGGTGATTACATTTTACCCTTCAGGTAATGTGGTTGGATCATTCAGATAGGGGGTTCTTGGCAGAACACATGAATACACCCCAGGCATCTAGGTTAAGGAACGCATAGAGGGAGTATGGCAGAAGTGACCCAAAAACTCTGCTGTGCTGCATGGAGTTCCACGAGCATTGCTTGGCCACAACTACCGCTGATTTAAAACACTATGAATGGCATGCATGGGCCATGTAGAGCTGTTTTTTCAAATACCTGCACACATCTTCGCACCATCACTAGCAGCAAGCAACACAAAAATGCTCAATATTTGGCATCCCATTCCCAGCACATTTAATTACCTAAAACATCTTGCTACTCCTTCCAAATCCCCTCATGCACAGCCTTGTCAATCCTTGTCACCTCCACAGTCCACACTTGGTTTGCGCCAATTCTAACCTGAACACCCCCAACAGAATGCGATCCCAGCAGTGACAACCACAAGCAGTAAAACACAGGGGAAAGTTGCAAAGTTGAACCGGGCAGGCTGCTACACTCGCTCATTGTGCAAACGGGATGCTGCACTTTTCCCCACCTCACCTTATGCTCACAGGTTGCAAAGAGTCAAGGACACACCTATATCCCATGAGCAGGACATACTCACAAGGGTGGTGCATGCTTCCTGGGAGATCCTGCTGGCTGCTCCTCTCATCTTCAGTTTTGTTGTCTGGGAGACATCAGATGCAGGATTCTTCTCGGCCACCATACACGCAGTAATTGTGTGAATGGGCGAAGCATAACTCACAGGGTGGCGGGGCGCTCTGGCAAACCCTGCTCCGACAGTGGTTGCAGGGTTTTCTGCGGAACTCAGCATTCCAAATGGAGTGTGGAGTGGCAAAACTCTGGGAATTAAGCTGGCGCAGCAGAGTTTGAATCACACCCTTAATATATACATTGTCCTTGCAAGATGATGGAGCATTTTATTCTGTTCACTTTCCTTATATAACTACCCACTTTTATCCGTTATGGACTATTGATCATAGCAGCACATATATTTTATACAGGAATGACGATGGTGAGCGAAAAGGTTCTAGATCTGTTACCACCAGCCCTGTAGGGGTTCAGGAATGTCATGTTCTGTGGTTCCCAAAATTATTTGTTACCCATCTAGGTTTTAGGGGTGCATCTGGTGGCACTGTGTGCTAGCTGATCTCTAGGACCACATACCCAGCATGGGTATATGGAATTAGTTGGGCACCATCCCTACGTTTATGTGGCCCAACAAATGCACAGTTCCTACTGGGAGGTGGGGAACTATACTACATGGCGCCACCAAGGTTGGTAGAATTGCTTCTTATTTAATGGATTGCCTGTGTAGTTTTACCGCCAACTCCAGCAACCCAAAGGAACTCTTCAGCATCATCCAAGATTTCACCAAACCCTCAAGCGAGGTCACAGACATCATCTCCTCCCAGACCTCGCCAACAAGCTGAGCTCCTACTTCCATCGGAAAATCAAGTCCCTCAACGACAACTTCAAGCTGAGGGGAGTCCCAGGGGTTGGGTTGACAGGGGTTGGGGGGTAAAAAGAATAAAATATGAAGTACTTGATGTTATAAATTTCTTCTTTGTTTAGTACAGAGGACAAAGAATTGGCCTTTTTTTTGGCAAGTCCAGATGGTGGGGGTCTATTCTTTTTTTGCTCTATCTGATTGGGAATAAAAGCTGTTGGTTTAAGTTAAATGTTTTCTAGAATTGGGTTGAAAATTGTATCTTTCAACGTGAATGGATTAAATAATAATAAGAAAATGCGTGCAATAGAAACATGGATTATGACTGAGAACCCCGCAGCAATATTGCTACAAGAGATCCATAGTCCAATCTCAAAAGTTGAAGATTTCACTATGTTTAAAGCTCTGGCCTCATACCGCGGTTTTTCTTTATTTACTGAATCTCAAAGAGGTGTTGTACTCTTTTTAAATAAAAATCTGCACGCTGACATTATTCAGACAGAAGAAGGAGGTCAAGGCCGTTGGTGTTGGGCCACATGTAAACTGGAAAATAGACAAATACCTCTGACTTTGGTCAGTTTGTATGCTCCTCTAAATGATGATTTTCTGATCTATGAAGATTTGTTTCAGTCTTTATTAATGGTGGGGGGGGATATTGTTATCAGAGGCGATTTCAACATTCTTATGAATCCACTACCGTTATAAAAAAACCTCTAAACCTAAATCACATATCTATTACTAATAATATGAGGACATTGAATCTATGTGATCCATGGCGGCTACAGAATCCTTTAAAAAAAGATTTTACGTGCTGGTCGGGAAGATTTAAGTCATCTTCTCGTATTGATTTTTTCTTGCTTACACAAAATAAAAATTTTTGTTTCAGAAGATTTTACATAATGATTTTTTCGACCATGCTATGTTAATTACCGAGTTCTTTTTGGGGGAGATCAATAGAACTTCTAAACGCTAGGTCTTTAACAAGATATATTTGTCTGATGAATCATGGGTAGCATTACTTAAATCCGAGATAAGAGAATTTATTGCACGCAATATTGGCACTGCTCCTCTCCACGTCGTTTGGGACTCCCTGAAGGCTTTTATTGGGAAAGTTATTATAGGAAAAGATGCAATGGACTCCTCTTTTACTAGGAATAAGAAAAATGTCTTGCAGCAAAAAATACAGGTGTTAATAGAACAAAGATATCAGAATCCCTCGGGTAGTGTACAGAATCAATTACACACGGCCAAGAGTGAGCTTAGTGCGTATTATTATGAAAAAAGTGAGGAGATTTTCTGCAGGCAATCACAAACAATTTATGAACATAGCAACTTTACTGGTAAATTTTTAGCTTGGCAGATTAAGGAATAAGCAGCGGCTAATATGATTCACTCTTTACAATCCCCTACTACTCATACGGAAACCTTAGATTCCGGAGAGATAGGGTCAATAATGCTCTCTCATTATGAAAATATTTATAGCACATCTCATAATATAGATCAACAAAAGTTAAATGACTTTTTAGATAAATATCCTCTTCCATCCCTTTCCCAAGTAGGCAAACAGATAATGGTAACCCCATTTTCTAGGGAAGAAGTGGACCTGGTATTAAAAAGGCTTCCCTCTGGGAAGGCCTGCGGTCCGGATGGACTTCCTGCTGAGTTTTTGTTGGCCTTTTTCAGCTCTTTTTCGGAACTTTTTCTGTTATTATTGAATTCTATGTTGGAGGGAGGTCCAATCCCAGCTTCCTTTCAAGATGGAACGGTGGTCAGTTTTCTTAAGAGGGGGAAGGAATCTAAGGATCCTAATTCTTACAGGCCAATCACATTGCTGAATTCTGACTATAAAATTGTTACAAAATTACTCTCAATTTGTTTTAATAACGTTTCCGCAGAATTGATTCATCCTGACCAGAATGGATTTATTGCAGGCCGACAACTTTTCACCAATACAAATTATTTGATTGAATCTTTAGATTATTTTGAAACTCGAGAGATTCCTGCTTTAGTTTAACTTTTTGATGCAGAAAAAGCTTTTGATTTAGTGGTTTGGGAGACACTTTTTTCTATTTTACAGCATTTTGGGATTCCATCACAAATTATTAATTTAATTCAGAATTCATATAGGGGTGCTAAAGCTAATATTATTATTAATGCAGCTTCTGTGGGTTTGATTACAGTTCAGCGAGGCACAAGGCAAGGCTGCCCATTGTCACCTGTTCTTTTTGATTTTTTTATTAGCCACTAGCTGCTGCAATTCGCAACTGTACTTATATATTTCCTCCTATAAAAGCTATGGCTAAGATTAAATTATATGCGGACGATATAATGTTACTGATTAAACCCGAAATGGATTCTCAAACACAGGCTCTTTTAATTTTTGAGGAATTTGAGGCCCTCGGGGGATATCGAATTAATAAAAAGAAAACTGAGATTCTAGTTTGTGGTGGGATAGATCCCGAACTACATTCTGATATACAAAGTTGTACTAATAATAGACCAAAGAGATACTTTGGTGTCTTTTCTTCAGCCTCAGTAAAAGATTTGTACTTACTGAATTTTGCTCCCCTTATTCAAAAGGTTCGTAACATGTTGGCACGTTGGAATGCACTATTTATTTATTTATTTTATGACACTTGTAGAGCGCGTACAATTACCCGTGGGCGTCTCGGCGCTAAAAATGCATTGATGTCTCACCATGATCAGAAAGTACAGAGATATGAGTTACTGATCGAATAACCACGTTTTCAGTTTTTTTCTGAACTGAAGAAGTGAGGGGCTTGTTTTTATGTGGTTTGGTAGGGTGTTCCAAAGTCTAGGGGCCGCAATAGAGAAGCGGCGATCACCCCAGGAAGCTGTTCGGCTGCGTTGAACCACTAATTAATTGAGTGAGGTGGATCGGAGAGTTCTCGGCGGGTTATAGGGGATCAGTTGCTCTTTGAGGAAGCAAGGTCCTTGGTCCTGTAGTGCCTTGTAGGCTATGCACAAAGATTTAAATTTTACCCTGTTATGGATGGACAGCCAGTGGTAGCTTTTCAGAGTGTCCGAGATAGGTGCAAATTTGGTTTTTTTTGACAATACGCGAGCAGCCGCATTCTGCACGGTCTGTAATTTTTTGGTAACTCTGCTCTGAGCACTGAGCAGCAGACCGTTGCAATAATCTAGCGATGTCAGAACAAGAGAGGTGACTAACGTTTTGGCTGCTGACTCTGGTAGATAAGGTATAATTTTTCTTACCATTCTGAGCTTGAAATGGGCGTTGGCTGCCACCTTATTTGCATGGGCCATGAAATTAAGCTGGTCATCGAAGGTAACTCCTAGGTTTCTGACTTTGACCGTGGGGCAGGGAGGTGTACCTAAGACCGATGGCCACCAGGCTGCCGACCAAACTGGGGAGAGGTTACCAAAGATAACCACCTCCGTTTTATCGGAATTGAGCTTCAGGCAATTCTTTGCCATCCACTCACCGATAGCAATCATCCCACTTTGGAATCTCTCTGCCACCTTCTGTCCATCACCCTTTATTGCCAGCACCAGCTGAGTGTCGTCGGCGTATGAGGTTAGGCTCATCCCATATGCTTTGATGACCCTAGCAAGGTCCGACACGTATATATTAAATAGTGTCGGACTTATGGATGAGCCTTGAGGAACCCCACACGGTAACGACAGGTCAGCTGACTGGAAGGGGCCCAGTGTAAACGCCTGGGTTCTGTTGGACAGAAAGGAGGCAAGTAGGTCCCTAGCAGTGAGCTGAATACCCATCCTCTCGACACGGTTGACCAAGATCTTGTGGTCAACCGTGTCGAAAGCTGCTGAAAGATCCAAGAGAACTAACAAGGCAGTTCCTCCTTGATCGCGGATGACTCTTATGTCATCAGCTGTTTTGATGAGAGCGGTTTCCGTGCCGTGATGTTTGCGGAAACCAAACTGAGTTTCATCCAGCAATTTGTGGCTTTCTATGTAAGCTGATAGCTGCTGATTCATAGCCTTTTCTATAACTTTGGCTAGAAAAGGGAGGCTCGCTATAGGGCGGTAGTTTTTTAGTTCGCCTTTATCTAAACCAGGCTTTTTGAGCAGGGGTTTGATCAACGTGTTTTTTAATGAGTCAGGGTAAGTTCCAGATGTCAGTATTGTGTTACAGACAGCGGTGATAATAGGGATAACTGTGTCTGGTACAGTAGCGATCACGGAAGTTGGACATGGATCCAGAGCAGAACCTGCTTTGATCGTTTTTACTATACTCTTGATTTGGTCCGTGGTGAGGGGGCTAAAACAGGTCATAGTACTTTTGGTAATGATCATGGGGGTCGTAGCATTGCTGCTAGCCTGATCTAAGTTAAAGGCTTGGTAGATGTCATTAACCTTTGCAAAGAAGAATTCCGATAAGGCATCACATAGTGCTTGCGATGGAGGTGGATTAAGATCCGGGGCATTTCCGGTGAGGGTTTTGGCAATGTTGTATAACTGTTTGCTGGAATTTTTCGCAGTTTCTATATGGCGTGTGAAAAAATCTTTCTTTGCTGCTATTATCATAGTTTTGTAGGTGGCAAGGGCTTTTTTATATTTTTCCTTATTTTCACTGTCATAAGTTCTTCGCCAGTGTCTTTCCCTGTTCCTTGTAAATTGTTTTTGAATTTTAAGTTCTTTTGTATACCACTGAGCTTTAGGCACATTTCTATTTTTTGAGAGTGATTTGGTAGGTGCCAACTGGGCTGTGGCTTCACCCAACCACTTCTGGAATTGGTTGGTTGCGGTATTGGGATCAGTAGATAGTTCCGGAGAGGTGGTGTTAAGAAGCAATGTTAGGTCATTAGGATTGATGTCCTTCCATGCTTTGAACGTGCCCTTTTCCGCAGCGACCACTTTTTTTCTCTGCGAGCCTTTGATGGTGAGTCTGCTAAAAATGACTGAGTGGTCTGTCCATGTCATAGGGAGGACCGAGGTTATACACAGTCCTTCCACATTTGTAAAAATTCCATCCAGCGTGTGGTCTGCCTGATGGGTAAGGGGTCGTGACCAATTGTCTGAGGCAGATTATGTCTAGATCTGATACAAGGGTAGTGGTATCCCTATCACTGAGTTGCTCCAAATGGAAATTGAAGTCTCCCATAATTGTAGTGCAGTCTTCTGTGGCTATGGACTAAGTGATATTGCTAAGATTAGCGAGGAACGCAGATCTAGTCCCAGGGGGTCTATAAATCAATATTCCCTTAAAGTTATAGGTGGGGGACATTTTTATATTGAAATGCGTAGCCGGTCGGAATCGTAGTCGGAATCGGCGAGCAGCGGACTTCAAATTGGTCTCTTGCTATGATGGCTATCCCACCTCCTTTTCCTATGGGCCTGTCCAGCCAGTAGGCACTATAGCCTGGAGGGACTGCCGTGACGTAGTCAGGGGCAGATGCCTCATCGGTCCATGTCTCTGTGATGTAGAGAACATCCAGGTTGGAGTCACTAATGAGATCGGCTATTTCCTGGCAATGTTTGCCCAGAGAGCGCGCATTAATAAGTGCCATGGAAACATGCATATCGACCTCTGTAGCTGAAGTTTTAGCAGCCATAATTGGGTTAATAAACACGGGGGTAATATTACAGTGTGAGCATTGTGTTTGTCGCTCCAACGGCATGAGGGATAGATCGAGTTTGGTGCAGAGCGGGGCGTGTGATGGGCAGATCTCCAGGAGTGCGTTACGGGTATAGGAGAGAAGAGGGGCAGGGGTTATGGCCCTGGGCCCGGTCCCGGCGCGGATGGGCGCAGACTGGCTTGCCTTTGGCGCGCCTTCGGCGCGCCGCCGGCGCGCCCGCTGCGCCCGCCCGCCCGCTGCGCGGATGGGCGATATTGTTGTTTATAAACATAATTTGGGCGGGACGAGAGGAGGGTGGGAGGGGCGCAGAGCTCTCGGCCAGCCTTCCCAATTGAAGATGGCGGCCAAGTAAAGTACAAAGCTTCCCTGCGCCTGAATACAGCAGCGCTGTGGGAGGGAAGTTCGAGCCTCGGCGATGTAATCTCGCCTTAGGGGGAGACAGTACTATAAAATCATACCTATTAAAATATTTTACAAGAGTTTAAAAACAATTCGTGACTCAATCGTTTTTGCAAGTAAAATTGTAGCAGAAAGGTGCAAGGGTGCAAAACAGACCTCCGGCTTCCGCCTCAGAGGGAAACAACAGCAATTACTGGTGGTTGCTGGAAACGCCTATTAAATACCCTGGGAGGGCGGGAGGGGCGCAGAGCTCTCGGCCAGCCCTCCCAATTGAAGATGGCGGCCAAGTAAAGTACAAAGCTTCCCTGCGCCTGAATACAGCGGCGCTGTGGGAGGGAAGTTCGAGCCTCGGCGATGTAATCTCGCCTTAGGGGGAGACAGTACTATAAAATCACACCTATTAAAATATTTTACAAGAGTTTAAAAACAATTCGTGACTCAATCGTTTTTGCAAGTAAAATTGTAGCAGAAAGGTGCAAGGGTGCAAAACAGACCTCCGGCTTCCGCCTCAGAGGGAAACAACAGCAATTACTGGTGGTTGCTGGAAACGCCTATTAAATACCCTGGGAGGGCGGGAGGGGCGCAGAGCATTCGGCCAGCCTTCCCAATTGAAGATGGTGGCCAAGTAAAGTACAAAGCTTCCCTGCGCCTGAATACAGCGGCGCTGTGGGAGGGAAGTTCGAGCCTCGGCGATGTAATCTCGCCTTAGGGGGAGACAGTACTATAAAATCACACCTATTAAAATATTTTACAAGAGTTTAAAAACAATTTGTGACTCAATCGTTTTTGCAAGTAAAATTGTAGCAGAAAGGTGCAAGGGTGCAAAACAGACCTCCGGCTTCCGCCTCAGAGGGAAACAACAGCAATTACTGGTGGTTGCTGGAAAAGCCTATTAAATACCCTGGGAGGGCGGGAGGGGCGCAGAGCTCTCGGCCAGCCTTCCCAATTGAAGATGGCGGCCAAGTAAAGTACAAAGCTTCCCTGCGCCTGAATACAGCGGCGCTGTGGGAGGGAAGTTCGAGCCTCGGCGATGTAATCTCGCCTTAGGGGGAGACAGTACTATAAAATCACACCTATTAAAATATTTTACAAGAGTTTAAAAACAATTCGTGACTCAATCGTTTTTGCAAGTAAAATTGTAGCAGAAAGGTGCAAGTGTGCAAAACAGACCTCCGGCTTCCGCCTCAGAGGGAAACAACAGCAATTACTGGTGGTTGCTGGAAACGCCTATTAAATACCCTGGGAAGGCGGGAGGGGCGCAGAGCTCTCGGCCAGCCTTCCCAATTGAAGATGGCGGCCAAGTAAAGTACAAAGCTTCCCTGCGCCTGAATACAGCGGCGCTGTGGGAGGGAAGTTCGAGCCTCGGCGATGTAATCTCGCCTTAGGGGGAGACAGTACTATAAAATCACACCTATTAAAATATTTTACAAGAGTTTAAAAACTATCCATCTTGGGCAGGGTGGCTTTAATTAAAATGTCAGTGCTCCCCCTATTTAATTTTTTGTTTTCTACGATTTCTTGTTCATTGCCAGGCTCATTCTTTTCAATAGTCGAGTCTCTATTCTCAGCCTTTGTCTGGGCAAAAAAGACCCCCCGAATTGCTATTAATATTCTGTATGAAGATACAAACTAAGGAGGTCTTTCTTTACCAAATCTTAAAGATTACTACAACGCATATTTTGCGGAGTACCTCTCAGGATTTAAACAACCAGTTAATGGCCAGACACTATTTATTAATTTCTTTTTTGATCTTATTTGTCAAGAGATTAAAATTCCCTCCCCGTTGCAGGTTCTCAAATCACCCAAATTTGTGCGCTATAAGATCCTAATTTGTTTTTTTTTTTAAACGTGGCGCCATGCTTAAAAGATATTCACTCTCTCTCCTGAATTCAACAACTTCATTAAGTAGCGTTCTTCATTCATAGGTTTCTAAATTGGGTCTGAAACTGTTGTTAACTGGGGTAAAGCACGGTTTTCAACGTTGTTCAACTTTGTGAAAAATGGATCATGGATTACTCGAATGAGATGGCAAGTTTAATCCAGGGGAATTTTCTTTTGATGGGATCATATAAATTGATTTATAAATCCCTGGAACAAATTGATCTAATTCAGATCAGTCAATCCTCTCATTTAACTATTGCTCTTTTTGGGTCCTCATGCTCCAAGAACCCCGGTGAATGGAGACGCTGCTTAGCGCAAAGTAGGGAAGGAAATCTAAGCAGTAAAGCAATTAGGAAATGGCAGAAACTCAACAATTCTGAGTTGACTTTCAATACTTGGAAAACCATAAATAAATTTAATTTTAGTGTTTTGAGAGGCGCCAATTGGCGAAGAATGTCTTTCTTTAGTAAATGGCTCTCATATCGCACTCCAGCGGTCATTTCTAAAATGTATCCCAACACTCCATCTATATGTTTCAGATGTAGACAATAAGGTCTTGCCAACTGGTCACATATAATTGTTCATTGTTCTAAAATTAGGATATTTTGGCAAGAAATTTTTGCTTTGTTTCAAATTTACTTAAAGATTACTGTTCCTTGCTATGTTAATTTAATATATGGTTTTGATTCAGAATTAAAATTGCCTGAATCGTTAGCTAAACTTCTTTATAACGTTATCATAGTGGCAAGATCATTGTTACTTCAGTATTGGCGGTCAGAAATGGTTCCCACTATAGATGAGTGGTTTCAAAAAATTAAACGAG
The DNA here is from genome assembly GCF_964261635.1 of Lissotriton helveticus. Lineage (NCBI taxonomy): Eukaryota > Metazoa > Chordata > Amphibia > Caudata > Salamandridae > Lissotriton > Lissotriton helveticus. The sequence goes on along the minus strand of NC_136073.1, from coordinate 114,309,328 downwards.
TCAGGAAAAGTGTATATGTATATGCACAAAGGATCGGGGGGTTGAGAACATTTTCAAAAATATCGAAATCATATTTTGAGTAATGGACATTTCTGTTATTAGTTAAGATATGTACGTTCTTTAATTGGATTTGATGTCTGTGCTATTATTCTTAGTCTCATTATATTGGTTATGTTAGAGTATTACAGCCTTATCATTCATCGTGTATTATCTGTTATGATGTAGAATGTCAAGTACTTCAATAAAAACTTTAAAAAAAAAAAAAAACGACAAGTTCAACTAACAGACTATAAACTCCAAAACCAATCCCCCCTCCTAAACCAGCCAACCTACCATCTCGGGCTGGACCCCAGCCACCACCCAAGACACTGAATCAACCACAAAAGGCATCCACTCAGGATCACCCACGGACCCTTGCCCTCCCCATATCTTCCACAGAGCCGCCATCGGACCGGAACTACGACGCACCATCACCACCACCTTCAAAACCGGTATTTTTCCCGATGACTCGAAATGCGCAGAAGTCAAGCCCCAGCTCAAAAAGCCCACTGCAGATCCTTCGGACATCATAAAATTCCGACCCATCTCCCTCCTCTCCTTCACGGTAAAAGTCACTGAGAAGACCGTCAACGCCAAACTAACAAAATTCATCAAAGAGAACTCCAACCTCAACCTCTTCCAATCCAGATTCCACAGCAACCACAGCACCAAGACTGCTCTACTCACCGCCACCGATGACATCTGCACCCTCCTCGACTATGGCTAATACCCTGATTCTACTCAAACTTCTCCACAGCCTTTGACACAGTCTCCCACCGCACACTCACCACCAGACTCCGCAACGCCGGCATACAGGGAACCACCCTTGAATGGCTCCGCGCCTTCCTCACTGGCAGAACCCAAAGAATCAGGTTGCCACCCTTTTTCTCCGAACCCACAGTGATCAATTGTGGAGTACCTCGTGGATCCTCACTGAGCCCTACACTCTTCAACATCTACATGGCTGCCCTTGCCGCCATCGTCATACAGCATAGACTCAACATAGTGTCCTACATTGACAACACCCAGCTCATCCTCTCCCACACCAAGGATTCCCGCACCACCAGACTCAGCTTTCAGGAAGGAATGAAGGACGTTGTATCCTGGATGAGCAGCAGCTGCCTGAAGCTCAACTTGGAGATGACAGAGGTCCTTGTCCTCTGTCCCTCCCCCACCACATGGGACAACACCTGGCGGTCAACCGCCCTTGGCAACCCGCCCACCCCCATGGACCACACCCGGAACCTTGGCATCGTACTGGACTACTGCCTCTCCATAACCCAACAGGTCAACGCCGTTGCCTCCACGTGCTTCAACACCCTCTGCATCCTTTGCAGGACCTTCAAATGGATCCCCCCTGAACCAAGAAAGCCCGTCACCCACGCACTTATAACCAGCAGACTGGACTACGGAAAGGCCCTCTATGCCGGAATCAACAAGTCTCTGCTCCGCAAACTGCAGACCATACAGAACACCGCAGCCAGACTCATCCACGGCATCAACACATCACTGAACACCTGCTAGACCTCCACGGGCTCCCTGTCGAGAAGAGAGTAACCTTCAAGACACTCACCCACGCCTACAAATGCCTCCACAACACCAGACCCCAATACCTCAATGAGAGAATATCGTTCCACCTGCCCAAGAGGAACCTCCAATCCACCTACCTTGCCCTCACTGAACCCCCACAAAGCCAGAACGGGTGGAAGGACCTTCTCCTACATTGCGGCCCAGATCTGGAATGAGCTTCCAATCAACATCAGACGTTCCCCTCTCTGGACATCTTTAGGAGGACCCTCAAGAACTGGCTCTTTGACTGACCGGAGCTGTTCTTCCCCAAGTGCCGTGAGACCCTCACGGGTGAGTAGCACACTTGACAATTCCCTGAATGATTGATTGTGCTATCGCAGAGACCCCTACTGACCTCTTAACTGGAGAAGTCTATGGTGGTAGGGACTATCCTCCTCAGCGGAGTAGCTGACCCCCTATGTATTGGCTGTAAGTTGTTCAACCATGGACCTTTAAAAGGATCTATTTACTTTGTGTTACCCTCTCTAGAATTCATTTTGAATGATGGCTGATGAAGATGCAGCAGCTCTTAACATCGCTGAGATCTGCAGACATGCAGTTACTCAGAAAGTATTACAACAAGCTCTCTCAGCTACAGAGGCTTGTTTTGAGATCAGTAGAGTGGTCTGTAGTGGGCACGCCACGGTGGACCCGTTCACCTGCTGATAAACCGGGTCATCTGCATTATCGCTGCAACATTTGGATATACGTACGTCACATTCAATGAAAGTGACACAGTACCCACTGAATATAAATTACATCTTTACAACAATGCTGAAATGTATTTTAAACCTACAGAAAAATACTGACAGCAGTACAAACTGCTGTGGTGAGAGAGAAAGCCACAGCTCAGGGAAAACAAATCACTGTCCTTACCCCTGTGCCGACCATAGAGGCCATCACCAGAGCAAGCATTCCAAATGCCAAAGTATTACATCCATGATGGATACAGTGGGCTAACTCGCTTACTGCAACAGATGTAGACTACAAGTTTGACACAAGCATTTTTGAAATATGAACAAGAATATCATCTGCCTAATGAAATAATGCATCTAGAACGCTATGATTACATTATATAGACTGATGGTTCTGACCAGCGTGCCATAGGGACAAAGCCTCAATACTCAACAGCTTGCACAATTTTAAAAGGGCTCAGGCACAATGGAGAATTCCACCCTGAGAAAACCTACACGCTGCCTCTTGGGGACTGCACTGCACAGCTGGCTGAACTTAGGGCTCTAATACTAGCACTGGAAAATACAGATCCTGGATTACCCACACTTATCGTGTGCAATTCATATTACTGTATCCTGTCTTATAATAAATATCTAAATTATTGGAGCCAGATTAGATTGAGATTCAAAGGGTTGCACAATAAAGCACAAGATGCTTTTCAAACAGGTGGCAAAGCTGGGATTTCTTGCCACTTACTCATGTGATCCACACATTGAGCCATCAACGTGTTGGCATACATATTGCAAGGAATTCCATGGCTGTTGAAGCTACAAAAGCAACAGTTTGCACTGCTACAGCATCATTGTGGATGTCAGCGCTGAACACAATGGCACCCACCAGCCGAAAGTCTTTCCACTAAAGTATTCCTACAAGTTTGATGCACAAAACACATCATAAACTTACATTCTTGGAGTGGGGGATAGAGTAATATAAAACACTGATTGCAGAAAGGGTTTGATACTAACAGCACACAAGGGTCTGCTATCTGCACACGCAGGGGTGGCTGCTGCAATTTCTTTATTTTTTCAGCAACACTACTGATGGCCCAGTTTTTACATACAGGCCAAGGACTTTGTCCTTTAATGCGACATCTGTCACTAGATGAAGGAATCTGCCATGGCGTGCCCACCACAGACAACTCTACTGATCTCAAACAAGCCTCTGGCTTGTGTTTACCTGGACTACTGTGGCCCTCTGTCTTCAGATGGGGCTTACAAGTACATCTTGGTAGGAGTGGATTCGTGCTCTCGATTCCTATGGGTATGGCCACAGCATTCAGCTAACACCTGGACTGTTATAAAGGATCTGCAAGTCTTCATCAGCATTCACAGCAGGCACATTACATTTTGACCAGGGTCTGGCATTTAGCTCTAGGGCTTACAAAGAGGTTATGGGAAGTTTGGGTGTGAGCTTGCGTTTCTCTTCCCCATACCAATCTGAGGGATATTCAGTTGTGAAGAGGAAAAACTTTGACTTATAACAGTCTTTAACCGTGAAGGTACTAGGCTCAGGCCGCATTTGAGTTCATCTTCTAAATGGGGTCCAGATGGCAGTGAACAACCTGCCTAGAAAACCGTTACGTGGTCGAACTCCCTCTGAGATCCTGTTTGGGGTAAAGATGTGGCTCCTAGGCCTCGAAAATCCCTGCAGAGTGGTGGTGGAAATACTGTTTGACATACCTGAACATTTGGCTGTTTTAAAGGAACTGAATGTCTTCCGGGATGAACAAAGCAACGTGGCGGATCTCAACATTATGCCGCGTGGGATCCTGGGTAGCCCTCCTCTCTATCATACAGGAAGTTCAGATGGAAGTTTTAATAACAAATGAAGTGCCCTCTCTCCAACGAGAAACAACAATGAAATAAGTCTTCCGCCGGTTGCTACAACTACCACAACTGTACAGTTAAACAATACAGAAACACCAATTTCAATTTGGAATCCTGGCAAGAATAAGGTCTACGTCAACGTACCACAGATCAAGCAGTCTTCCAGTTCTACAAAACCTGCTAAGCTGCCAAAAATTGATAGAACAGCTCTGGCTACTTCATCAATGTTGATGATTTCTCTTTCTCTTCCGATGCATCAGATCCACCACCACTACCGCATTAGGCATTCAGGCTGAAAGTGCGTTTTTTCTCTCTTTAGCTGAAAACATACTTTATTCCTTCATTTTGACACCTTTGGATTACAATTGTGTAACTTTTCCCTGTGTTCTAGATTGGCTTAGTGACGGTCTTTTGAAAATTCCTTACTTGCTTAAATTATCATTGAACGATTTCATTACCCCTAATACTGTTTCTGATGATTGGGTTATGGATAAAGTGCATGAAATGCTAGAAGATCTAGAGCATTCTACTGTGTTTTCATCCGAGGATTTGTATGATGGTACATCTAATTACGAACAAATGTATTGTTGTCAACATAACAGTCATCATGTTATGCATAAAGCAAGTACTCCAGGTGCTATTTTTAATTGCATACAATGGGAACATTGCCCTACACTACCAAGTGGGAGTTCAAAAACATTTGTACAGAAGTTTGCTTATTTTTCTGGTTACAACAGAACTGACTAAACAAATTATTACTACGGGCTTGCGCCATCATTTGCAAGGAAAAATATGCTAACAAATACCAAGCTGATATATTCTGCTTCTTTTCTTTCCCAGGTTTCAACTTTGAGGGACACTATAAAGGCAAAATCTATTTAGGGGACGAAAGACTCAGAGGTTCAGGGAGCTAAGGCTTTGTTTAGAGCATGCCTAATACCACAACAGATTATTTTTTTTAACAAAACTATGCAACAAATAGGTATTGGAGTAGCCAAAATAAAAGATTTGGACACACCACACATTCCCACATTTGCACATTTGAAAACTGGCAACAGTTTTCAAAATACAAGGAGGAAACATGACCCCATGCTACTCAATGGCTTACACAATTCATCAGACCACAATTGTAAGGGATGGTTAGTTTGGGCATTAGACACTAATGGATGTCAGGCACAATGCCTAGGTAACACCAAGGGTTTCAAGATCAGTAGGCCTGACCTGCGTTATATGCAATCTCAACACTCGGGGTGGTGACAACTTACAGCTTCTTGTATGCAATATACGACATATGGACAGTTTCTCAGCAGGAAGTTGCTGAAAGACTGTGAAATTGGCAGGGCCATTTAAGAAAATGCTCCGGCAGTGGTTGACAACATTATGACACCCTATCCTCTAGAATATACACTTTGCAGAAAACAGTGCCTTCAGCAATATACATTGTACAACAAGATATGTCCGCATTACAACATGGGCAGTCACAACTTGAGTCTATTATGTTATTGAGCTGGACACTTCAGACACTACATTCTGGCTACCTCACAAAATGGCAAATACTGATGGCATGAAAAGAGGAAAGGTACACTATGTTTCACACAGAAAAACTAAAGAAATTAGCTTTCACCATAACGGAAACAAAGTCAGCAGATTAGACAGTCTTAGTTATTTATTTATAGCTTTATAGAGCGCAAACCAGACCTGTAAGGAAATCAGAGCGCTTTACAGGAAAGGCAAGTAGAGTACAAGGGACCTTAGAGGGGGAGGGTACATAAGGGATAACATAGAATGGAAACAGTTAGGATAAAAACAGGTAGATACATATTGCAAGAGGCAGGCGGTCTCAGATCCACGGTGGGATGCCCAGAGGTGCCAGGGGCGTGTCATCTGTACACCGGGAGAGCCCACAGGATGGAAGCACAACGTCGCTAAGGTGATTTGTGATGAAGCGTTAGGAGAGGAATTTGCCCATAAGGAAAGTTTTGGCCTCCATTTTGAAGCGTGCCAGGGACAGAATTTTATGGATGGCCGGCGGGAGAGAGTTCCAAATTCTTGGTGCGGCCCCTGAGAAGGCCCGATTGTACGTTTTTTTCCGCATGCAAGCAGGTTGGAGCAAGAGGTCTCTGGTGGAGTGGGATTTTCTGGTTCCTCCGGATACTAAAAATTTTTGGGCGAGGAATTCCGGCGAGTTCAAGTATAGTGCCTTGTGAGTGATGCACACCACCTTAAGTTGGATTCTGGCCTCAAAAGGAAGCCAGTTGAGAGCTTTATGGTGAGGGATTATGTGGTTGAACTTCTTTGAGCCTGTTAGGAGTCTGGTGGCAGCACTGGAGGGAGGTATTGGGAAGAAGATAGAAGATAGATATTTGAAATAATTTTAATACAACAGGAATAGGGCACTTTTTAAAATGTATTGGCTCCGGATTGGTTAGTACCTTTCAGCCCGTTTTCTGAGTTATTCCATCATTTATGCACTCAGTGCTCAGAAGCATTTTTAGGGTTGTTACACTTGTGCTGCTCCTGATTGTCAGGAATGTGATTTTAATTTTCATTTCTTTATTCCACAATGGATATCCCATCTGAAAAACATGTGGAGCTGGCACTACCACATGTGCACCTGTGCCGTGAACACATGGTAAAATGCTTTGGTGCATCCCTGCTTCAAGAACTGAACGAGCATTGGTTCTGATCATTCCAGCCTGTTTGGCAACACTGCATATAGCCCGTATTCCGCTGGGAACTTTCGAGTGTGCCTTGTACCTGCGCCTTGGATCGCAATTTGCTGAGCTATTGGCCATACATGTGTTAGTGGACCCCTTAAAGCCCCAATTCTATAGCCGCCCTCAGTGTATTTCATTGCTTCTGAATGTATTTTATGAGCCATCCAGGGACGCTTCCGTTCCTAGTGAATAAGATTTTGCCTCTGGTGCTGTGTATCTTCCTCTGCCCATGGTCACTCCCTCTGCAGCTGCTGTGGGGTTTGGATGGGAACAGATTTGCTCCTTAAACCTGCTTCAAGGTGCACCTGTGGGGACATCTGTGGTTGCTTGGACCAAAAAAGTTTTGTTTACCACTCGTGACACAAACAATTGACTATTATGTTTAGTGGGTAGTTTTAATTTGGCCTCGTTGGAGTTCTGATTTTTAAAAATGGCTCTATGTGCTTTGGCTTTCAAACTGTATGATCGCCGATTAAAAATCGATTTTTAGATAGATTTTATAATCAACTTTAGATGCATATAGTATAACAGTTTACCATGGCTTTCTTATTATTAGATGGCTTAGTTTGCTGACTTATGTGTGAGGAGTGTTTGTCATGTGTCTTGGTTAGGTCAAGGGAGAATCACTGCCATCCTTACCACAAACATGTTTCCTAAGTATCCTTCTCTTCCACAAGATAACTTTTGACACACATTTGCGTGTGTGACACAGCAGGGTCAGTTTCCCCGAAACTACATTGCGTACTAATTCCACTTAGTAGGAACACTATCACGATATCTTGAACACCAGGTACAAGGCCTAGATACACATTGTGCAAATGTCATTATTTGTTTTCATCCATAAGGGGATTAAGCTATCAATAGATTTGAACAAGGTTGACCCAACTAAGGTCTCCGCTCAAGAGCAATGTTTCCGTTTGTTAAAAATAAACAAGCATTTCCAGGTTTCACCAGAGGAGCACTTTGCTGTCATTGCGAGGTCACTATGCGCTGATCCTTCAGCTCAGCTGCTTGTGAGTAAGATGGGGACTTACATTCGTTCCCCGTGAGATAATGGGGTTGTTTCATCCAGATAGAATATTCTTGGCAGAACACATACATACAACCTAGGCATCCAGGTAAGGGCACGCACAGAGGGAATACGCTTGACATATCGCACAGAGGGAATACGCTTGACATATATCACTATATATTACCTACTGGCGGTCGCCAGCAGGTAGTTATAGTTAGAACCTAGTTTCCATAGAAAAAGTGTTTGTGATTTGCTAATAACTTTGGCATCGTTTGATGGATCTTCGCGAAATTGTCCTAAAAAAAGTCTATCCAGGTCACCTCCTATCCTGAAAGTTTGGGGTGATTCTTCAAGTGGGGGCTGAGAAAAAACACGTTTGTCGTGTGTTAATTTCTATTGGAAATTTTGAGACAGGCTACAGCCTGAACTGCTGAACGGAATTACCCCAAATTAGGCAAAAAGGTAGAGCTTGGTTCAGAAAGCGATTTTTTTTTAAATGATGTAAATCCATTCAGTAGTTGCTGAGAAATTCAAAAGTAAAAGTTTTGATATCTATGGCTACGATGGATTTGCGAACCCTCCCGACCTCGAGCTTTATTCTAATTGGCTGTCAACACTCCAAACCAGGACATGTTGGCAGCCATCTTGTTACTCGGTTGAACCGAGTCACAAGAAAACCGAGAATTCAGCAGGAAAAACAAGAAAGGGGGGCAGGGTAAACACACCCTGACCCCCTAGGCCTGCTCAGGAGGTCCCTCATGGGCCAAAAAAAGAGAAGCGCATGCTCCCATGCTTGGTTTGTTTTAAAGCTCCCAGGTGGGCCAGGTCCCGGGGCCATGCAAAAAATGTATAGCGGGTTCCCATGGGGTCCCCCACAGCCCCAGTACCCGCCACCTCCCCGGGGCTTCATTTATGTTTTGCGTGGGCATACAGTCCCCCGCAGACCGCCACCTCCCCAGGGCTACATTAAAAAAAATTAATAGTGTGTGTGTGGGGGGGGACTCGAGTCCCCCCAACACGCACTGGGGACCACCACCACCCCAGGGCTTTGCAATGGTTGGGTGGGCGGCCCCCTCCTAGAGTCTTTGATGACCCTGGGGACCACCAGGGTCGGCTCCTGCAGTGTCCCGGGGTACCCACTCCCGGGACACTGCTGTTTGCCATGGTACCATAGCAAACTCTGATTTGGATTTTAGAAGCGAGAGCAGGGAAACCTCAGGGCATTGGGGTTGCCCCCATGGTCGCCAACGGAGTGGCCAGGCCCCAGGGGATGGGATCCCCGGGGCTAGAAGTGGCCCGGGAGGGGGTCCACATGGCCCACCTCCTCTTTAAATAAATAAAATAAAAAATAAAATAAAAAGGCGGGCTGGCCCCGGGGGACGGGGCCCCATGGCCATAATTGGCCTGAGGAGGGAGGGCCACGCTGCCCCCTCACAAAAAAATAATAATTAAAACGGATGGCCAGACATCTAGGCAATAATTGGCCGTGGAAGGGGGGACATGTGGTCCCCTCCGTATCATTTATTTTTTTTAAAAGAAGGGGCAAGGCCCCAGGGGATGGGGTCCCCGGGCAAAAAGTGGCGAAGGGGAGTCATGCAGCCCCCCTCTCAAAAAAGAAAAAAAAAAAAAGGAACCGGCACATCGCCTGAGGCCCAATCCCCTACCTGCACCACTGTGCAAACGCACCCTGTGGTGCATTTTAAGGTGGGGAATTAGTTGCCCTTGAATCCTGAGAGTCCCTGGGGGCTATCTAGCCCACCAAGTACCTCTAGTACGCACCACAGGGCTGGGTTGCAGAGAGGTCGTCTTAGGCCACGCCCCTTTTTACACCTCACTGCAACGCAGCTTTGTGGCGCTTACTGGAGGTGCCGTGTGGGCTAGTTGGACACCAGGGACACTCACGATTCAAGGGGACTTAAAACCCCAACTTTAAACGCAGCACAGGACACATTTGCATAGTGGTGAAGGGAGGGGGCAAACACATCCTGTAGCGTGTTTTAAGATGGGGGATTACATCTCTTTGAATCCTCAGGGTTCCTGGGGGTGAACTAGCCCACCAGGTACCTCCAGTAAGTGCCGCAGTGTTGCATTGCAGAGAGGTGTAAAAAGGGGCGTGGACTCAGACCACCTCCCTGCAACACAGCTCTGTGGCGTTTACTGGAGGTACATGGTGGGCTAGTTGGCCCCCAGGGACCCTCAAGATTCAAGGTGACTTAATCCACCAAATTAAAGGGCACCACGGGGCGTGTTTGCACACTGGTCACATCAGGCTCTGCCCCCCCCCCCCCTGCACCACTGTGCAAATGTGCCCCACGTTTTAAGTTGACGGATTAATTCCCCTTCAATCCTGGGGGTCCCTGGAGGCCAAGTAGCCCACTAGGTACCTCCAGTAAGTGCCACAGGGCTGCTTTGCAGAGAGGTAGTCTGAGGCCATGCCCCCATTTACACCTCTCTGCAACACAGCTCTGTGGCGCTTACAGGAGGTACCTGGTGGATTAGTTGGACCCCAGGGTCCCTCGGGATTCAAGGGGACTTAATTCCCTAACTTGTAACAAGCCAGGGGCGCATTTGCACAGTGGTGCACAGAGGGGGCGGGGCCTGATGTGACAAGTGTGCAATGCTAGTTTGCTTCACCTATAAAATAGGTACAGTCTAGCAGTAGCAGTACAAGCTTGCTGCATTTAGAACAAGTGCATCCTGGAAGGAGCAGTGCAAGCTTCCTTCACCTAGAACAGGTACAGCATGGCAGCAGTGGAAGCTTACTTCACCTGGAACAGGTACAGCCCAGCAGCAACAGTGCATGCTTCCTTCACCTAGAACAAGTGCAGCGTGGCAGCAGTGCAAGCTTCCTTCACCTACAACAGGGACAGACCGGCAGCAGCAGTGCAGGCTTCCTTCACCTAGAACAGGTACAGCCCGGCAGAAGTGTAATCTTCCTTCATCTAGAAATGGTACAGCCTGGCTGCAACAGTGTAAGCTTCCTTCACCTACAACAGGTTAAGCCTGGTTGCAACAGTGCAAGCTTCCTTCACATTGAACAGGTATAACCTGGCAGCAGTACAAGCTTCCTTCACCTAGAGCAGGAACAGAGGTATTTGGAGGCCACGCTCACCTTTCTCCACCATTCCCCAAATGCGACTGCTATGTTATAGAAATTAGCATTTTAAAAAACCTTTGAATTCACTGAAAAAAAAACATAGGTTTTAAGCACGTTATAGTTAGAAATTGGCATTTTAAAAAACCTTTGAATTCACTGAAAAAAACCATAGGTTTTAAGCACGTTATAGTTGGAAATTAGCATTTAAAAAACCTTAGAAATTCACTGAAAAAACAATAGGTTTCAGGGAAGTTAGTTAGTTGGGCATTTCACTAGTACAAAACCATAGAAATTCCCCCGTTATAGTTAGTTCAGCTAACTATAACTCACGCCCCCGCAATGCATTGCTGATGGCATCACATATTACATCATTCATGACATGGTCAGTGACATCACTGATGACATCTCAAATGACATCACTGATTACATCATCCACGTGAAAAACTGAAGCACCTCCTCACTCTCTAATCTAACCTTTGATACACCCACTGTAAAATACAGACTACCATTTTTGAAACCATCGACACCCCAATACAAGTTACTACATACGCACTCACTGATTCCTAGGTCTACACACACATCCACTCATTCACCCATACAATCACTCATACATGCAGTCACTCATCAATACAACACTATCATATGCACTCATACACCTATACAGACACACACACACCACCACTCATCCATGGAGTTACTCACACACCTAGTCAGTCATGCAAACAATCAGTTAAACTCCCATTTACTCACCTATACAGTTATACCCACACCACCTAACTTATTCAAACATATACTAACACATACTTACTCTTATACAATCACTGATACAAGGACACACTCATCCATACAGCCACTCTCACAATCAGTGACTCTCACGTATAGTCATTTATATACTCCAACTCTAACATACACTGCCTTTTACATGTGTAGTTACTTGGACATGTACAACTGAGACATCCGTTCACTCAACAACACACCCGTATACACACTCACCCTCCCATACAGCTTTTTCCACTTGCACTCTCGAACCCATACACCCAGTGAATCAACCACTTACAGATCAATGCACAGAGTCACACACCTCCCACCCACCCACCCACCCACACGCACACTATCTCCTATACAAATACTCAGGCAACCAATAAATAGCCCATATAGACACTCATGTAGCTACTGACCAACACGTGCAGCAGCTTACACAACACACATACTGATACACACATTCAGACACTTTAGTCACTAACCCATGCATTCAGTAAGACACATTTAATCACTCACTTATACTGTAAGTCACGCACCTACTAAATCCTTCTTCCAGATACGTATACACCCACTCATTCTTCAATACACCTTGGCATATATATAAAACATATTTAAACTTTACAGAAACACACAGTCACTGGATGATGTAATCAGTGAGGTCATTTGAGATATCAGTGATGTCACTGACCATGTCATGAATAATGTAATATGTGATATCAGCAGTGCATTGTGGGGGCGTGAGTTATAGTTAGATGAACTAACTATAATGGGGGTATTTCTATGGTTTTGTGCAGTTGAAATGTCCAACTAACTATAACGTCCCTGAAACCTATGGTTTTTTCAGTAAATATATATTTTGTTTTTGTGTGCCTCAATATTTTACATTGTCTTAGCAAGGTGGTGGAGCGTTCCATTCTGTTCACTGTCCTTACATTGCTAATCGCTTTTATCTACTTCTGTCTATTGATCATAGCAGCACATATATTCTATACGAGAATCACAATGGTGCAATAAATATTGAAAATACCACACTGAAATCTTAGTATATATCTGAGAGAAAGAGAGCAGTAGTGACTGAGCAAAAAGGTTCTAGATCAGTTACCAGGAGCTCGGAGAGTGGTTCAGGGATGTCATGTTCTGTGGTTGCCAAAATTGTTGCTACCTGTCTAGGTTTAGGGGTGCATCTGGTGGCATTGTGGGCTAGTTGGTCTCAAGGATGACCTATCCTGCAGAGGAGCATCAAATTAGTCCGGCACCATCTGTACGTTTATGTTGCCCAACAAATGCACAGTTCCTACTGGGAAGTGTGGAATTACACAATACTAGCAACATTTTATGAAGGTCACTTTTGCATGAGAAAATATACAAGTTTACATTTGCTCATCCAAAAATCTGCTCAGTGATTGCAAATTGACTTTCCCCACATCCCACTTTTCCCTCCCTGTAAAAGGTTTTACTCTTGACTTTCCAGTCTTTTTCAGAGTGGAAAGAGATTGTATAGGAGTTGAAGTAAACCACTAATCATGTACCTTTTTTGGAAGTGCACCGATGGTATTCCATCACGTGAACAAACTCTTATGTGTCTTTCTGACCTGCGCTGAAGAAAGGTGGCACAATCAGAGCCTTGCTAGAATCTAAATCCATGTACAATATGAGTCCTGGAACAATCACAGAGGCTATTCTCAGAGTTCTGATATAATGAATGTGCTGCCATAATTTATCACCCTCACTTTTGTTAAGAGCATTCAAGAGTTCCCCAGAGAGCATTAACAAGCTGCTTGCTTACCGCTCATTTAATCTGCACTGCGCCGTATCTTGTGCGCCCGCTACCTCTAAAGCAGGTGACAATAATGGAATGGTAATGTCCACGGTTTATTAATTTTTTAACATTTCAAGTTTGACAGTGTGTTGGTTCTAAACATGGTGGCCATGCCTTAACTCTTCAAAAATGTTACACTATGTACAATACAGTTGCGACATGGTTATCTGCTGCTATGTTTAATTTTATTTGTTGCTGCAAGCATATGCCTGCCATGCATATGCTGTTGACATTTTTGGGGCTGCTTGGTTGTGCAAGTGGATAAATGCAAGAAGGAGTCAGTGGGTGGATGAATGGATGTGTGAGTGCAAGAATAAGAGGCACTTTCATTTATAAGCCAGACCAGTTGACATTTGCATGGCTTGTTTAAATTAAAGTTGACGGTCAGGCATATTTTCACACAAAAATTCACTCGGAGCCCCATATTACAGTTCAAGCACCATTGAATATTATATGCAGAAAAGTGTGCACTGTTGGAGTGGCAAATTCTATGCAAGGAGGGACTTTTCTCACTGAAGTAGCAGAAAAAGGTCCAGGGTGCAAGAACAGGATGATGCTCTCCTCAAAGAGCTGTATGGGTATACCCTTTCTGGAGCTCTTCCGACTGCCTTTGTCAGGAAGCCGGTACAAAAGGGGGTGGTGTTGGACGGAGCATCTGAATCAATCAAACACTCACACCCAGTCGAAAGATCTGGGTATAATCCATCACTGTTCTTTAGCCCACTCTGCCACCCCAGTTCAGACATGGCTATATGCAAATCAGTCTGACCCTGTGCCTCATGGGAACAGTTCAGCCCACACTGCCAAGCCATGTCTTCCCTGGACCGGAATCAAGCTGGAATGCCAGAAACCGGTCCTCGAAAGCTTGATTCCGGTCCAGGGATGGCATGGCTTGGCAGTTCGGGCTGGACTGTTCCCATGAGGCACAGGGTCAGACTGATTTGCATATGGCCATGTCTGAACTGGGGTGGCAGAGTGGGCTAAAGAACGGTGATGGATTAAACCCAGATCTGTTGACTGGGTGTGAGTGTTTGATTGGTTCAGATGCTCCGTCCATCACCACCCCCTTTTGTACCACTTTGTCAGGAAGCCAGCAGGAGGGGGGAGGTCAAAGTTAAGCTAAGTTGGTCAATTCCTCTTGGGCAAAACCACTAGGTAAGAGTGGAACCCCTGGAACGATAGAGGTAGAGCACTAGGGGAAAATCAAGGTATCATACAATCTAACAAGCAGCTCTACCGATCGGAGTTGTATGAATGCTGTTTAAGTCGTTATATAAATAGTCACTCAGGCTAGACTATGTGTAAACAAAAAGGAGTAGATGAATCCATTATTGTGACAACATTTTATTCTTGTCTTATTGATATTCAAAAGCAGTGGATCAGTATCAAAATCTATTTTGGTTATATAACAAAATATAAACACCACAACTGGCCCAAATAGTGACACTTTCCATGGACAGCCTAACACACCACATTCATACAATCAATCATTCAAGAGTCCATTCAAACCGTGAATCCACACTGAACATTCATCACCAATAGATCTATCTTGGTCAGATAAAACGTCCCAAAACATACAATAGCAAAGCTCATATTTCTTCAAACAGCCATCTAATTCGTCAAGACCGATCCACTATTCGGTGGATAGAATGTCAAAACAACCGTAGTATATCTAAGTAAAACCGATTTGAAAAAATAGGCTAAATTGGCACAAGTTGGTTTAACAAATGTTAGGGACAAGAAGAGAGACATTTGACTGTCAGGCATATTTTCACACAAATTCACTCAGAGCCCCATATTACAGTGCAAGCCCCATTGAATATTATATGCAGAAACAGTGCACTGTTGGAGTGGCAAATTCTATGCAGGGAGGGACTTTTCTCACTGGAGTAGCAGAAAAAGGTCCGGGGTGCAAGAACAGGATGATGCTCTACTCAAAGAGCTGTATGGGTATACCCTTTCTGGAGCTCTTCCGGCTGCCTTTGTCAGGAAGCCGGATGGAGGGAGGAGGTCAAAGGTAAGCTAAGTTGGCAACTTCCTCTTGGGCATCAGACCCAGGCGGTTGTTCTGGTCTTCTTCAGGAAGAGGCCTTGAGGCTGCAATAAAGATCATTCCTGATGGATTCAAACACGCTCCTCTGTTGATTACATTAGGCTTTTTACTGCAAAATATTGGTGTTTAATGACTTCAAATGACACACATTCAATGACACGACCAGTGATCAGGTCTTTGTGACTTTAGTTTGTCAACCTCATACTCTTACATTTGGCTTCTATTGGTTTTAATGGACTCCATTTGGTCTTTGTTCATTGGGTCCATAGGGTTTTCTTTTGCCCAGCACAACCTGGAACCAGAAGAGCTGCTGATGGGACAGAAAAAGGAGTAGACCAGTAAATAAACATTTTTAGATGATGTCCACTGGTCTGACACCCAACAATACCAGGTCTACAGAAATGTCGATCAGGAGTTAGGGTTCAGCTCTATTTCTCCTCAGAAATCTATAAAGCTCCACTCGATGAAGCATACCGCACCCAGAAAAACGCAGACAATGGCGAGGAACAGTCCCAGGAAAATGTAAAACAAATTTGTAATCCAGAAGGCATAGAGGTAGAGCTCCTTGCGGCAGTAGTTTGCAGCAGTGGGGTCTGTATAATTTGGGGCATAAATGGAATAAATCCAAACGTTTCCTGGGAGAGAAAGAGAGATAAACATCTAATTACAAGTGATGAATATAAACAGTTTGCATTTGGAATACGCTCAAGACCAACATAGTTTTATACTCATTTACCTAAACTCTGTCTTGGCACCAAAAGGGGAGCTAGCATGGAATCAAACAGGGAGAGATCAGAAGGAAAATAGAAAAACTGTCCAGGAGGAAACCAGATGACAGCGAGGCAGAAAGAAGGCACAAAGGAAGAGGGTGAGAGGGCAGAAGGGTGAGAGAATGAGAGGCAGAGAGGGACTGGAAAGAGTAAAACACAGGAAAGAATGGTGGCCAAACGAGGAGAAGAGACAAAGGATTAGGCAGCAGGATGGCTGCTTCAAAGAGACTGCCACAGCTCATCAGAAACATCCAGAGGCCTTTAACACACAAGTGAAGTCTGTGTGCTGTCCCCTCCAGGGTTAGTCATGCATAGAAGTCTCATTCCAACAACTATGTTCTCTTTTCACCTTCATTTTCTGCCACTGTTCCATCCATTGCCACTGGATACATTTTCCAACTTTATTTTATAAAGCACTACTATAGACTACAACCCATTACTGACAGACGTCGAGGTATCTCAAGAAAGAAGCGAAGACACCAGATTTTACAGAGCGGTAACAAACAGTCTTCATGAAAAAAGTGTACTCTTTCAGCAGTCATATTTAATAGAAATATCTAACACATTTCAATATTACAAGGTATACACAACTATTGATTTACTAGTAGGCTAGATAATGGTATTTATATGCAGACATGTGACCAGCCGGTACTGCAGGACACCACAGCAGGTTTACAGACTAGTTTCATGCCGAGACCAAATTGGGACACCGGATGAGACCCCTCCCGAGCCTCGAACAGCTGCCCATAACCTTTACATAGTGTTTATTCAAGTGTCCGTAAGTACGTTGACATCTTAGACCACACACACCTTAACGCATGTGTAGGCACTTCACTTTTTTCACATGGCACTTTCCACTTTGCCACTCACCAGTCTCACTCTCCAGTCCTGAAGAAAGCCCCTAACATACCTTCGCGGGCTGAAACATGTAGACCACTCACATGGTCAACTAAGGATAATAAGATCCCATTTAGTTGCACTACACATTTTTTACCCATATCCTGAGCCGCCACTAACAAAGATTACAGGCAAAGATTTTCCGAGATATTTTTAAGTATAATTCACGTCACATCACACATTCACAACACACCAGCTCCGCTGTGATCATGCGTCGTAGCACAACCAGGGGGCATTCAGCCACCCGGTTGGGACCCCAGTGATCAATGACACCAACCAGGTTGGTATGTGAGGGGTCTTTTTAACAAATGTAATGAGTCCATGTACTAACCATACTGGTGATTGTACTATACCTACATAATGGGCTCGTCCAGTCTTGGTTAGCTTATTATACTGGGGTTACCGACGCCCCACAATTCCCTTGCTCTCCCATTGTTTTTTTATGTAACATGCGTGCCCAGCATACTTACTACGGAATGCGCAGGTATATGGTAACTGCGAGTATGGTAACTATGGGAACACGTTGAATTGAGAGTAGGATACAGAGTCTTACTTTGTCCCGTGAGGGCGACCGATAGTGTATATTTTGATATTGGTGCCCTGTGTTTACAGAGTTGGCGGACACCACAAAAACCATTTAAGAGGACAGTGGGCCGCTGTGGAAGGGGCCATCAGCGACTTTTTACGAAGGATTGTCCCTGTTTTACCAGGTAAGAGAGTGGACTTGCTCGAAGTATGAGTAGGTTTGGTTTAGTAATCATCGCAATATTTGACTTCATGTCTACTAGAGCTGCTCCTTGATTAATCCCCGTCACTGTAATCTTCTTGATTCTAATAGGAAGTTATCTAGTCCTTGGATGTTTCTGGAGACTGCGCTTCAATTGGAAGAGTGGTCATCCTCACTCTCCAGGTGTTGGTGCCTTTGCCTTGTGCAGGGGTAGCTTGGATCTAGTCCACACGTGGATACCATAGTGGGCGTTGCTTGAGTTGTGGGTTTTGTTATTGATTGTGTTTTATTTATTTTATTATTTATTATTATTTTTGTTTCTTTGCAAAGGGCTCAAGGTGGCTCATGTCCATGACTTTGTAGTAGTTTGATTCACTTATATATGTGGAAACACTGGTCTATGTAGTGGTTGAATGACACTATGGTTTTTGATTGCTCCCACTGGTTCTCATCTCTGGTGTTGGTGGCAGTTACTGTTCACTGGGGTGGCGCAGAAACATTTGTATTTGAATTAGATAGACCTGATACCTTGTGGGTCTTTTCCTGTGTATGTATAGGTTCTCTTATCACCCTTGTCCTGAGGAGGCCAAGATCCCTGGAGGCCGAAACGGGTCCGCGTCGACATGCCATTTTCGACAAGAGGAGTCCGTTGATATTCTGTACTTGATTGAACTTTTTGGTTGAACACAATCTGGAATTCTGGTTCAGAACTTTGTAGAACCGATTGTGTTTGTACACAACTTCCTCTTAGTGGACCCCCTGATTGAATAGGGGGGCACGCTCTTTGACTTAGTAGTTTTTCTTTGGGTTAAAAAAGAATTGCTTTCTTGTGACAGTTTTTCGTATTTAAAAATGTGTATATAGATATTTCGTTGAAATAGAGATGTATGTATATATGTGCATTTGATATGATAAATAATAGTATGTGAAAAAATATAAAAAGATTGACTGCTTTGAAGTACGGCTTACTACAAATAAAATTAGTAATTATGATGATGACTAGGCATGTGATCATTGTACATAAAATGGTTCTAAAATAATATCGAGAATTGTGTTCCCCCTGTTAGGGAACTTCTAATCCCTGACTTGTATAGGACTTTGGTATTGATCCATCCCGACCATTTCTGCTCCTTGAAGCAGCATATAGAATAGGTCAGGTGTTCATCAATCATTGTTCGGGGCTTAGGAAACCGCCTCTTTTCGGTGTAGGTCTTGTCTCCTAGGGTCCAGATGTCTTTTAGGCATCAGAAGGTTGGGAGGAGAAATGTATATGTGTGTGATGAGCCATTGTAGAAAAACAGGCCTTTAATCCCACAAGGACCTCAGGCAGTGGGCCTGTATCCCAGCACATTACCAATCTCGGCAACCAACACAAGGCTGTGTATCTACTTGGGAGCAGGATATCTCAGGCATATCCTAGTGGCACTATCAGGATTGAGGGTCCATCTTCAGCTGTGTCATCAAGTATAACTCACCGAATAGCTCTTTCCAAAAAGCTGTCAACCCTGGCATTCCTGGGACGTGTGTATGAAATCAGATTCACTATGTGAACATCTGAGACTTGTTGCATTCTTGAAAATCCAAATAACTTGAAACTCTGCTGAGGAGTAATTTGATCACATAAGACATCAGACATGAACGAGTCCATGTCTACTATTCAACAACATACCGTTTATCTGGGCACAAACAAAGGCCAGCTGTTCGTCTGCCTGAAAAGTTTCTAGGTCTCTTATGAAGAGCTGTCTGCACATGAGAAGAAGAGACTATATTCACCTATCTATTCGCCAGCTAGTTTTGAGCCTCAGGTCTGCCCTGACACCATCATTGGTGTGGAGTTAAAACAAAGAAGCAACAAAGCAGTGGACCTATGAAACCAGAATCGTGTGATGTGCGCTGAAGCTGGCCAAAAGCAAAGTTCTGAATGTGGAGTTCACCAGGTAGGGTCAATGTTGTTCATTCCACTGTATGTTGCTTGTCTGCCCCTGCCAACTTTATCATTAGGTGTTTTAGGTTCATGAAAAAAAAAATGACTGTGGTGGAGTGATGGGGATGTTTGTAAACAGCTATAAGAGTCTGGTAGGATCACCATTCTTATAAGGGCAATTTGCTTAGCCAAGAAAAGAGGCAATGTTATCAATCCCTCGACAACGTCAGATAATTTGTTAAATGTTTCCCTGTTGTCTTTAAACACATGTTTTGCAACACACACATAGAGCACAAAATCCCCTGCATGGCAGGGCAGCAAAATACACCACCCTTTAGACTGTATGCCTCACTGAATGAAGTGTGCATACCAAGAGAACAGCAGAGGGGAGAAGGGGTATCCCTGTCGAGTACCGTGTGTTATATCAAACAGTGATCTATGATACCGATTCCCATTCTATGGAGCATCACACACATGTAGCCCCATTTCAGGGAGTAACAAGCCTTCTACTTCAAAAAGGACTGCAGCGCCCTCACCTCTTGATGCAGCAGTTCTAAAGACATGAAGAAAACTCGCAGACTGCATGCTGCCGAGTGACCAGGGACAAATCCAGGGCAAATAATAATGATTTTAGAAAGTGTCTTGTTTATCAAGATCATAAATTGTGGATATTTTAGTCTACCATTCTCACCATGGGATTGAGCGTTCACCCCAATATACAAATTTATTCCAGGCAATGTGTACCAGCTGCTACTTATGGGGCGGGAGTTTGGGTCATTAGGGAGGTATCCACTATCCAGACAGATGAAAAAGGCTTTTGTCGCAAGCCTTTATCTGTTCCCCTTTCCTCACCCCACTTCACGTGCCACAGAGAGTTGGGACGGAGTTATATATGCGATCTAGTACAAACCTGCCCTGCTTTGCTGTGGCTTGTGATATGGAACACCCACCCAACCCCAACCTCCGGTCCCAGCATACATTAACCACCTGCTCTGAGCAGGTGATAAATGTAAGTGGGAAAACTTAAAGGAACTTGGAATTCCGAATGGATTTACAAGCAAACTAAATCAGCCCAAATGGTAATTCCCCATTTGGGGTGTTACTCATCATTGCATTGAACTGGTGGGGGTTTATCGCACGGTAATGGGAAACCTGTGATTTTACTGTTACCCATTACCATGCAACTTGTAATCAGGCCTTCTACATTTACCGTGCTAGAGCCAGAATTCAGGTACACTTGGAGCACCATCTTTCTACATCTTTGACGAGATCTAAAGGAGAACTTACAATCCAATTCTGATATTTGAGCCACAGGACATAAAAAGGTCAGCACTGAGACCCCATGTTGGGGTAATGTGCATGTAGTATCTTGAGTTAGCATTCTAGTTTTTGTGTTAGAGTATAGAGGGCATTCTGTTTTGGATGTATTGTTATGAATGCTGTAGAGGCTTGAACTGACTAGAAGAGCTGTGAAGGATTCTGGGTGTTGGTTGGAGCTTTGGAAAAAAGCCTGTACAACCTCACCTGGCCTACTGAATCCAGGCTTCAAGAGATTATTGCCACAGAACACTTTTTAAATATAGTAAAATGCAGAAATAGTAAGATTAGTAATGACTGGGGACTGATGCCAAGCATATCCAATCTGAAGATGTAGAATGACTCCCTTATTATCACCTGGGTCAAAACATCCTGGTGCGGATGGGGAATCATTCAGGACAGGACCCTGCACTTAGAGAAGACAGTAGCGTGTAGGCAAAATATTTGCTCAAGCAGCACTCACTAATGTATTGAATTACACAACAGGGTTCCTTGCCTCTGGATCCTGGATTTAAACAGAATTCACCATGACCCTATCCTTTCCCAGGGATCATGCTCTTCTGATAACCTGTGGAGATTGAAGTAGGGCCCTTGCTTCGCTGACGGATCTGAAGGTCTTACCGTGTCATATGTTGGGTCTTAGCTGTTTGAATTAGACTGTAGGTACAGAATTGTATGTCAAGACCAGAGACTCCTATTTTGCTTTCCAATCTTGTGTTAATTTCTATAGCCTCCATGTCTTTAATAACATTAAGACTTTCCTTCATAATTTACTAGGAAAAATCTACATGCATCTTCCACTCTCTCCAGTTTCAGGTCTTCTAACATGGGTCTAGATTTTTTCATTCGAAGTCTCTCTGCCCTATTGGAACGTTGGTTTCACACAAACCCTGGACTCTTCTGAATTAGAATCCATGTGGGATGCTCTGTTCCAGTGAGAACATGTAAGATAGCGTTCATCTGAGAAAGGAAATCTCCAACTACGTAGCTTGAATCCTAAACATAATACCTTGTGTGAAATGGATTATTTGCATGAATTATTTCTAGTTTTATTAAATTAATGTGTGTGTATATATATATATATATATATATATATATATATAGCAGCTCCCAAACACCAGCCAACTGCACACACGAGCGGGTGCACACAAAGCGGGGGTGTGCCCGCAAACGTAATTAAAGCTCCAAAATCCAAAGGATATTAACTCCAAAAGGAATGCAGCACACGCAGGGGTGGTTCCAACCAAGATGTTTATTGTTGGAACGCTCACAGCAACAAGACGCGTTTCGCCATCGGGCTTCGTCAATTTGTGCAGAGAGCCGAGGCGCCCGTCTGCTTTAAAAAACGTCATTCACAATGTAACAATCAAGGAAGGACTAACAAACAGCAATCTACCATGACCACCATTTTAAGATGGTCAAAATAACATTGCGAAAGGATGGCAAAATGGTTAAAAGACAAAATATATAAATAGAAACCATACGTTTAAAGACAGAGAGGGGGGGATCGCCTTTTGAAATTAAGACGCTTGGAATCCAGGTACATTATTGACTTGCAATGCAAAACTCCTCATGGATTGAATATGCATGAGGAATTATCAGTACATTTAGGTTGACGATTCATGTAATTATGGTGTTTTCTTTCATTTCATTCTGGAAAGTTGCTGAACATGTATATATGTGTATATTTAATTTTGAAATTTACATCTCTAGACATTTCTCAATTTTAATCTTATTGTCATTTTCGCAATGTTATATCTCATTTGTAGTGAAGTCTATGACTATGCCCATCCAGGGTTTAATTACGTATTACGCATGGAATTTGATGTATGCGCGCACTTGCTCTTTGTCGTATTTATGACTGTGCAATTCATGCATTATGATTATAAGAGTTGATTGTGACACGATTGCGTGTCAATATACTTTTTCACTACATTTGTGCCCATTCAGGGCTTGATCTGAGGGACTCCCAACGGCTTTGAAATGATGGTTTATCTTGTTTATTTAAACGTATGGTTTCTATTTATATATTTTGTCTTTTAACCATTTTGCCATCCTTTCGCAATGTTATTTTGACCATCTTAAAATGGTGGTCATGGTAGATTGCTGTTTGTTAGTCCTTCCTTGATTGTTACATTGTGAATGACGTTTTTTAAAGCAGACGGGCGCCTCGGCTCTCTGCACAAATTGACGAAGCCCGATGGCGAAACGCGTCTTGTTGCTGTGAGCGTTCCAACAATAAACATCTTGGTTGGAACCACCCCTGCGTGTGCTGCATTCCTTTTGGAGTTAATATCCTTTGGATTTTGGAGCTTTAAATATATATATATATATATATATATATATATATATATATATATATATATATATATGACGACAAAAACGTTCTTGATTTTGGTACCAACTAATATTTTTTGTCTAGAGATCTTGCGGACAGAGTTTAAGGAGGACACTTTGGCAGTCAAACAGGACTTCCAGAAAAAAAAATTGTGCAGTTTGTGACTGTTGCCAGTGAATTCATCTTAACTCTTAGCCACATAAAGGTTGAGGTTTTCATACTGAGCTATCAGTGTGACAGCAGCAAGTGAATCAAAGTAGCGATGATGAGATCAAATAAAGGCTGAACATAGACACTGAGTAAGGAAGGAGACAGCAGCAATTCTAATGGAATGGGAGTTGATGGAGATAGAAGGAGGAAGAGCACATACTGGACATACTGCTGTCTGGTGAGAATACAGAAGTAATCGATTAGAAAGATGAGTGATTTCACGGGAGAGAGGGCAGAAGAGAGGAAGACACTGGTCAGGCTACATTGGTGATGCCTAGAGACATTTAGTGCCACAAATGAGAATCTTGGTGACAGGGTTTGTAAGAGATGGTGGGCAAGTGAGAATACAAGAACAGAAGTCAGAAGAGAAAGTTCCAATGAGGCTGAAAGGGAGGAATGCTGGAAGCATGGGGAAGCCGTGAGAATGATAGCGATGGAAGAGAAGTTTGGGGGGTGAAATTGTAGGAAACATAGATTTGGAACCGAAGAGCCTGCTGAGAAAGCAGAAGATGAAGCTCTAAGTAGAGTATGCACTGTGGCGGTTCCTCTGTGGGAGTGGAGAGGTGTCACCCCCCCCACTGCTGGACACAAAGCTGGAGCATGAGGGCAGGGTGGGGCCAGTGCATCACTGCTGCCAATAATTGACAGAAGCGAGGAGTGGCCCCTTAAGCTTGATGTGAGCAAGTTGTTTTGGCCGACTACCTTGCTATGGCCAAATAAACATGCGCAATACAAACCTCTCCAACCCAGCTGTCTTGGACAGCTGGGTTGGAGAGCAGGCATAGGCCTATTGTACCTTTTGGGACGCAGAGCCAGCCCACTCTAGCGAATCAAGAATATTTACTCATATCAATCAATCAATCATGCCATTTGTATAGCGCACTACTCACCCGGGAGGGTCTCAAGGCGCTTGGGGGGAGGGGTATGCTACTGCTCGAACAGCCAGGTCTTGAGTTGTTTCCTGAAGGCGAGATGGTCCTGGGTCAGCCGAAGGTGGATGGGGAGGGAGTTCCAAGTCTTGGCAGCCAGGTAAGAGAAGGATCTTCCTCCGGCGGTGGCTCTTCGGATGCGTGGTACGGCTGCGAGGGCGAGGCTGGTGGACCGTAGCTGGCGGGTGGGCGTGTAGAAGGTCAGGCGGTCGTTGAGGTACTTGGGGCCCAGGTCGTGGAGAGACTTGTGTGCGTGGGTAAGGAGCCGGAACGTGATCCTCTTGTCGATGGGGAGCCAGTGCAGGTTCCTCAGGTGGCTGGAGATGTGGCTGCGTCAGGGGACATCCAGGATGAGTCGGGCGGAGGCGTTCTGGATGCGCTGGAGTTTTATCTGTAGCTTGGTTGTGGTTCCGGCGTAGAGGGCGTTTCCGTAGTCCAGTCGGCTGGTGACAAGTGCCTGGGTGACAGTCTTCCTGGTCTCGGTCGGGATCCAGCGGAAGATCTTGCGAAGCATACGCAGGGTGTTGAAGCACGATGAGGAGACGGCGTTGACGTGTCTGGTCATCGAGAGGGAGGGGTCCAGGATGAAGCCCAGGTTGTGTGCGTGGTCGGTTGGCTTGGGTGCGGTGCCCAGGGCTGGGGGCCACCAGGAGTCATCCCAGGTGGAGGGCGAAGATCCCAGGATGAGGACTTTCGTCTTGTCCGAGTTCAGTTTCAGGCTGCTGTCCTTCATCCACTCGGCGACGTCTTTCATCCCTTCGTGTAGGCAGGTTCTGGCGGTGTCGGGGTCTCTGGTGAGGGAGAGGATCAGCTGGGTGTCGTCGGCGTAAGAGATGATGTTGAGGTTGTGCTGGTGTGCGATGGCTGCGAGAGGTTTCATGTAGATGTTGAAGAGGGTGGGGCTGAGTGAAGATCCTTGCGGGACGCCGCAGATGACTTCGGTGGCCTCGGAGCGAAACGGGGGTGGCGGACTCTTTGTGTTCTTCCGGCGAGGAACGAGATGATCCACTCCAGTGTCTTCTCTTGGATACCGATGTTGCTGAGGCGCTGGACTAGGGTGCGGTGGCAGACCGTGTCAAACGCAGCGGAGAGGTCCAGGAGGATGAGGGCCACTGTTTCCCCCTTGTCGAGCAGGGTCCGGATGTCGTCGGTGGCTGCGATGAGGGCGGTCTCGGTGCTGTGGTTGGCTCTGAAGCCGGACTGCGAGGGGTCGAGGGATCCGTTCGTCTCGAGGAAGGCGGTCAGCTGTCTGTTGACGATCTTCTCGATGACTTTAGCAGGGAAAGGGAGGAGCGAGATGGGGCGGAGGTTTTTGAGATCGGTGGGGTCCGCTGTAGGTTTCTTCAGGAGGGCGCTGATCTCGGCGTGCTTCCAGCTCTCCGGGAAGGTGGCGGTGTTGAAGGAGGCATTGATGATGTTCCGGAGTTGGGGTGCGATGGTGGAGTCGGCCTTGTTGAAGACGTGGTGTGGGCAGGGGTGGGTCGGTCGGTGATCCGGAGTGGATGGTGTTCATCGTGCGGGCTGTGTCTTCGGTGGTCACCGTGGTCCAGGTGCGAAGGGTGGCGGTGGGGGGCATTGGTTCGATGGTTGGGTGCGTGGGTGGGGCGCCGAAGCTGTTGTGGATGTCGGTGATCTTGCGGTGGAAGAACGAGGCGAGGGAGTCGCAGAGGTCTTGTGACGGAGTGATGTCGTTGGTGCCGGTGCTGGGGTTGGAGAACTCCTTGACGATAGTGAAGAGCTCTTTGCTGTCGTGGGCGTTGTTGTCCAGTCGTTCCTTCAGGGATTTCTTCTTGGTGGTGCGGATGAGCTGGTGGTGCTTGCGGCTAGCGTGTTTGAGGGCGGTCATGTTGTCGGTGGTCCGGTCGAGGAGCCAGGCTTTCTCGAGGGTGCGGCAGGTCTTCTTGGAGTCCTTGAGGTCGTCGGTGAACCAGGATGCCTTCTTGCTTCTGGGTCTGCTGGGAGGGTTCTTTAGTGGCGCGAGGTCGTCGGCGCAGGCGGTCTGCCACTGTGTGAAGTTGCAGGCTGCTTCGTTGGGGTCCGTTGTGTTGGCGGGTGGGCTCTGGCTGAGGGAGGTGGTGAGCTGGTCTGCGGTGATCTTGCTCCAATTCCTGTGAGGTACCTGTTGCGGGTGGTGGTGGGTCGTGGATCTTTTGAAGCTGAAGTGGACGCAGCGGTGGTTGGTCCAGTGGAGTCCGGTGGGGTGGCTGAAGGTGATGTACTTGCTGGAAGAGAAGACGGGATCAAGCGTGTGGCCCGCGTAGTGGGTGGGGGTGTTGACCAGTTGCTTGAGTCCGAGGTTGGCGAGGTTTTCCAGCAGGGCGGTGGTGTTGCGGTCCTTGTTGTTCTCCAGGTGGAAGTTGAGGTCCCCGAGGAGGATGTAGTCAGTGGAGGGGAGGGCGTGTGGGCTGATGAAGTCTGTGATGTCTTCGCTGAATTGTGTGCGTGGTCCCGGGGGTCTGTAGACAAGGGTGCCTCTGAGGGTCGTCTTAGGGTCGGTGTGAATCTGGAAGTGGAGATGTTCGGCTGCGGCGAAGGAGTCGTTGGCGTCGGTCGTGATGCGGATGGTGTTCCTGTGGACGATGGCGATGCCACCTCCGGTCTGGTTGATGCGGTCCCTCCTGATGATCTTGTACCCGTCCGGGATGGCGATGGCGATGTCGGGTGCAGAGGAGGCGTTCATCCAGGTTTCCGTGAGGAATGCGACGTCCGGTGATGTAGCGTCGAGGAGGTTCCAGAGTTCCACGGCGTGTCTGTGGACGGAGCGGGTGTTGATCAGGATGCACTTGAGGTGGTTGCTGCTGGTGTTTGTCTTGGCGGGTGCGGGGCAGGTGAACTTGCAGGTGCAGCAGGTGAAGGGTCCGTGGGTGCGTCTCGGGGTGGCTCGGCAGCAGGCGTGGGTCCGGCCGGCATTGAGTGCGTTGAGAGTGGCGGCGTCGTAGGTCAGTCGGGTCGTCTTGCCTCGGCGGGGAGGGCCAGGGGTCCTGGCGCCGGGCGCGGGCCAGGCGCGGACGGGCGCAGACGGGCTTACCTTTGGCGCACCTTCGGCGCTCAATCGGTGCTCCTGCTGCGCGCGTCCGCTGCGCGGTCGCTCTGGGGGCGTCATAAGTAAGGAAGTAAGGAGCCGGGAGGGAGGAGCAGCTGGGTGGTGGGAGCGGGGGGCGAATGGAATCACAGGGGGCGGGGCCGCAGGGAGGCAGCGGCGGGAAATTCCAAGAAGCAGCGGGCAGCGGGAAATTCCCAGGAGCAGCGGGCAGCGAGCGAAGGAATCTGCAGGCAGGAGGCGGCAAAGGCAGGCAGGAGCGGCAGCAGTGACTGGGGCGACCAAGCCCCACAACATGAGAACAGCGATGTGATTGGATGAGGGAGTTGGCTGTAGGGCCGTGAGATGTTGGGTACTCAAGCAAGATTCACAGGACCATTTTACATTTTTTAACAGTCATGTTTGGAGGGCCAGGTGGAGATGTGAAGGGAAGCCCTATGTAACAAACTAATGGAGCAAGCTGTTCACATTAAACAAATCTGTCCACTCCTAAGGCATTTAAATAATGTTTTCTAGGTATGGATCTACTACTTTCGAAAATAGCTGCAGCAGTACTGTGACACCGGAACCAGATTGTGTGGTATCCATTCACCTCCACCAGTCCCGCGTTCACCTTGCACGAATACTCTGTTCAGAATTGTGGTTCGCTTCTGCTCATCACATTTACTCAGAGAAGCCTTTACACAAACTATAAGTGCTCACTTGTCTTACCCTTCAAATTGACCTATTTTATTACTAACTTGGAAATATGTGGAAGCATGTGAATATCTATCTCATCCAATAGGACTATTGTGCAAGGTTAGGGTAGACTTTCTTCAATTCTACCAGGCCTCTCTAGTTGACTTCTTAATATTGGACTGTTTCATAGTTTTTTTTTCCACTTGTAGAAACGACTCAAAATAAGGAAATAAAAACAGGGTTATTCAAATCACTCATTTGGTAATGCTTGAGAACCCTCCAGTCTCTTAAAAGGTTATTGTCCTCAGGATCCTAAATTTAAACTGAGTCCCAATGTATGAGGAATGAAAACTCACAACTCTGGCTTTGGCCAAATGCTGAGGCTCTATCTAACATGAGGATCTAATGTGTTTATTCCCGGCTATAAATGAAAATATTTTCATTGCTGAATTTTGTGCACTTCAAAGGTCACCATACAGGATACCTATGAATTAACCCTTGCTGACTGGCATATTTACAAAACAAAATCACATATGCTCAGCCGAAGACAACATTGATCTTTTAAGTGCCTTTGCAGTGTAATAGGCCCACTAAGGAATAGATGCTAAGAAACAGATACATACTGGGAATGCAGACAGAGGAGCATAAAATAAAACAGAGGACGCCCTTGCAGCCCTTAATTAGTCCTACTGACCAAGTTGAGCGAGGGCTAGGTAGATGCACCCAATGTTAGGCTCATTGCCTAGTTAGTAGTAAAGTCTCCACGTCGGCTATCTGACTATTCTTAAACGGGTGGTGGAAGTATTCTCTGGATTCATCAGCCCAGAACCTGTGCGCAAACACCTCTAAAAAGCATAGCAAAATTGCATTGCTGCACTAACCGCCTGGGTAAATGTAGTTTTCTGAACAAGGTATGTGGAGCAAATATTATTTAATCAGGTGCTTTTCTTCAAACACTTACATCCCTACTCATTTAAACACCTTCGTCGTGGTAGAATTTACTACTCAAGCTCAGTGTGGGCTCGGTTTTTACAAAGATCATGAAGACACCCCCTTGCCACTCCACACCCACACTAAGAGCTGCTGAGCCCACATTGATATCCAATCGAGAGATCCAAGAATATTACATCTTCTACCATTATCTTAAAATTATTAATTGTCTTCCATTACCGCTCGGCTCTATTTTTCTCAAACGGATGCCTACCTGGTCTTTAATGCATAATCTTATACTCCAAGCAATTGATGAATGCCTAAGTGGACAAACTTGCAAGATCAAGCTATGTTACTATAAAAACACTGCGATAAATTTTCCCTCATTTGGGATTTTCCCACAAGGTTCAAGCTACCATCTCTCTGGTTCTGTCCAAATTCGATTACACCAATAGCCTACACCACGGATCACCTTTAACGACCATGAACAACCTACAACGGATTCAGAACTCGGCTGCCAGACTACTCTTGCATATCAAACCGCGAGACCACATCTCACCTGCCTGGAAAACCCTGCATTGGTTACCAGTTACCAGAAGATCTACGTTCAAGCTGCTTTGTATCACCCACAAAGCAATATATGGAATGGGACCACTTTTCAACAGGAATAAAATCACCAAACACATTCAAAGGAACCTCTGCTCTAAAGGGGCACCTCGCTTCAAAATCCCAAGAAACAAGGAAAACGCGCATTTGCAAATGCATAGGTCGCGCATTTGCGATAGTTTAAGCTATTGGCACTGTAAATGACAATGCCTTTTATTTATATGTTTTGATAATTAATTCATAAATAAAAGTCAGTCATGAACTAAGCCAATAGCTCAAACTCTTATAAACGGGAGACCTATTGAAAGCAGCGTCTGCCATTCTACCGAGTTGCTTACAAAGTGAATGCGCGCATGACGCACTGAATGTTGCAGGAAAACATGTTGTGCCTGCAGTAGGAGAAACAATTTCAATAAAATAGGGCTTACAGACTAAAAAAAAAAAGACTCACTGTGTAACCACCATAGTAAAAGGGGCAATCCTCATGGGAGGTTACCAATGAAGACAGGAGGGTCTAACAAGCCTATTAATGAATCAAAATCCAGCATTTACAAAGGACAATGACAAATATTGGCGGAGAGTGGGCGGGGCTTATATTTCATACTCCAATACAGCATGGCTCGCAGAGCAGCGCATGCGCTGCCCAGTCTTGACCTGAAAATGTTTATTCAGAGGGGGGCACGCACCATGAGTTTAGGAGTTACACTCTTAGAGCAGGACTGACTTGATGTGGAAGGTCAGTCTGGGAGGGAGAGAGAGAGTCCTGTCGAACCACTGACCCGACCCCCCACTTTCCCGGTCCCCTTTGCTAACTAAGCAAGAATTAAATGCAGATAAATACATTTTTCAGAAAGTCAGTGGTGAATATAGGCACTTCTGCATCAAGATGGTCTAGGAAAGCTGGA
The DNA here is from genome assembly GCF_964261635.1 of Lissotriton helveticus. Lineage (NCBI taxonomy): Eukaryota > Metazoa > Chordata > Amphibia > Caudata > Salamandridae > Lissotriton > Lissotriton helveticus. The sequence continues at coordinate 114,278,429 of NC_136073.1, read as the reverse complement.
GAGCGTTGCTCAGTGATAGTTTGTAGGCAGGAGTGAAACCACATTGGCAAGATTAAAAGACTTCTCCTTTTGGGGATAATGGGTTCACATGCTGAGGCAGGGTGTGTTCCTGAATTGGCAATTGTTGTCCAAAATTGCAAAGCTGTCATTACCTTTTAGCAGAATGCTGCATTGTGCATTGAAGGTTTTGGTGCCCACCCCGCTTTACATTTTAAGTTGAGGAAGCCTACCCCTTATGGTCTGCCTGGTGTTTTATTAATGAGGCGGGAGTCCACTCCGCGTTTCACTGCCGCAGCCCGATCTGTTCTGTAAGCCTTCTCCGGGCTGCTCTCAGCGTAACCCGAAGTCAGGTAACCTTGCCTGGGACATGGACAGGGCATTGAGCATGCGTCCAGAAGTATCTAGGGCTCCTGTGAGCTGAGGGTGCCCTGCGTGTTGCAGCCCGCGTGTAGGAGAAGTCCGGCGGGAGCCCACCCCGCCTTCGTGAATGCCACATGGTGCGGACGGAGCAGGATTTCAGGTGGGGCTCCTGTGAGCAAGATGGAGCCCTGTGTGTTGCTGTGACACAGAGTGACCGGGTGAAGAGGCAAGTCCCCATGCCATCAAGGAGACCAGCCGGGGAGCAGCGCAAAGTCCCCACAAGAGCCGGTGAGTGGGGTTGAGCGGTTGCCTGCAGGTGGTTAAAGAGGCATGTTGTACGTGGCCACCGGCTGATAATGCATGCAGCGAAGGTAAGCGCGCCGCGCCTGGATAGGAGATGTGCACGCGTATGGTGCGAGCAGGAGTTGTGATAACACCGCGAGCCGTACGCGTGCACATCTCCTGTCTGTTAAGCTTCTGCACAGATAGTCGATGTAATGACGCCGCAAGCCTTACGTGTGCACATCGACTGTCTGTGCCGCGACTGAACAGACAGGAGATGTGCACACGTAAGGCTTGCAGCGTTATTACAACTCCTGCTCGCACCATATGCGTGCACATCTCCTGTTCAGGCCTTGCGGTACGAGTGCACATGTCCTGTCTCCCTTCCGAGCAAAGTCAACAATAGAGCTCGCATAGCGTGCAGTGCTTCGCGCTGCATCGCTAGGCGAGACCTAAAAACATGGGTGGCACATCCTGCTCTGTTCAAGCAGCCAAACTATGGATCTCTTTACCCCCAACATAACATCCATGGACAGCCACCTAGCTTCAGAAAACTACTCAAGAATTGGCGCTTCCCCACATAAGCACCGTATGCAAACAGAAATTTACAGCACATCCCTCTGAATATAAGCATTATTTTCACTAAAGATATGTGCAGATCTTTGTGTATTGCTTTGTATAAACATGTAGAATAATTATATTGTTTTAAAAAAAATTAAGTAAAATAGCAAACGAGTTTATCTGGTGCACCTTTTGTCTACATGTACTTGCTTCCATTGTGCATCTATGTACCTTCCATGTACTTGGATCTGTGTGTTTGTTACTTTTCTCCTGAAAAAGCATATCCAATGCACTACCCTTTTTCTCATCCTGCACCTCTATCAATATCTTTAATCTACATATACTTACCTCCTCTATGCATCTATATGCTTTCAATGTTCTTATGGATTTATATATTTTTCACTTTCTTCTAATTTAGCATTTCTAATGCACTACCCTATTTTCTCTGCCTATAATTTCCTCAGTTTTCATATGTCTTTATTCGAAGTATTTCATCATAAAAGACATCGTAATAAAACCATCTACATTTCAATATAAAAAACTTCATATTTAAAAGAATAAAAAAACAAATACTTAAAATCACAGTATACTTTAACAAGAATATAAACAGGATACCCCAGGTATAGTGCATTTTTGATGAAATATGCCCTAGTATTCATTGAGTGTTCTTCGTCACACAACTCGACAATCTATTTAATAACACAGGCATATCATACTAGTTTTAAAACGTGATTAAATATACAGGATCTGACGTATTACCTATAGTAAAAAGTAAATAAAGATAAAAAATACTCAGCTCCCAAGTGGGTACCTTGTTCTAATGAGCCATGTCCAACCCAAAAACTTTGCCACAGCTATGGTCACAATCTCAGTTGTATTGGTTCTTAGGAGCTATAGGGCCTCTGCGCTCACCCTTGTTCTCAACCTGGAACAGATTGGATTTAGCCATTTTCTCAGTGGCACATGATATGCAGGGAAGGCAAAAAAGATATGACCTATCGATTCTAGTTTGACCCTACACCAAGGGCAATACTCAGAAGAGTCACCACGCCATGTACTAGTAAAAGTCCTAACCGGTAGTGTGCCGACTCTAAATTGGTGGTAGAGTTTTCTGTTGTTAGTCCTTGTAATGGCGTCCCAATAGTCCTCTAGATGGGGGTCGAGTTTGTGGGCCAGAAACCTGCCAGTCAAAGTAGAGGAATCTGACTGGGCGTCAATTTAAGTTTTAATAGAGGCCCAATAAAGTTCTTTATATTGTTTTTTTGAAGGAAAAACATTATTTTCAGGGGCCGTCCATAACAAACTTAGACCCATATTTACCAGGATGAACTTAACAGCTCTAAACCAAGGAAGATTACTAGAGCCCACTATTGATCTCAAATCTAAGATTTCATTAGCAAAAATGGCCAGTTCCGGAGTTGTCCAGATTCTCCTCCACAATCCTAACTTCCTGTACCGAGCTACGTCTATGATTGAGCGATAGCCCAGATCGAGCATTAAGGGTTTCAATGGGGTAGATTGCAGGAGGCCCACCAAATTTTGTAAAAATGTATTTTGAATTTTGGCTAGTTGGGAGAGATCAGAAGAGCCCCAGAGGTCCGCACTGTACAGGATAGCTGAACTTATTTTAGCCTCGTATATTTTTAACACCGGCGCTATCCTTTTGGTTTGTGACATTCTTTGCTCTTTAATAATAATAATCTAGCGAGTTTTAGACAGATGGCATCAAGTTGTGGTTTCCATCTTGTCCTGTGCTCTAGTACTACCCCAAGATAAGTCATTACCTCCACCTGCTCTAAATCAGTGCCATTAATACGAACGTGGCTCTTTAATGGCTTATTTTTAGTTAGGACCATAAATTTAGTTTTACAGACGTTTACCTGTAGATCATTTAGTTTACAGAAAACCTCAAACTTATTTATCGCAGATTGGAGACCCTTTTGAGTTTTCGAAAGGATAAGGGTGTCGTCTGAGAAGATAAGGAGAGGAAACTTTTTACCACCTAGTATCGGTGCATCAGTTGGAGAATCTGCAAAGTACTGGGCAACCTGATTGATGAAAAGAAGGAATAAGGTCGGAGCGAGTACGCATCCTTGCCCGACTCCACGGCTAACTGGGAAGCTCTCAGTTACCTGGCCCTGTCTGCCCCATCAGACCCTGGCAAAAGTATCCTCATGTAGACGTATTACTAAATTCAAGAGTTCTTGTGGCATACCCATTTTACCTAAGGCAGCCCATAGTTTTTCTCTGTGGACAAGCTCGAAGGCGGATTTGAGGTCCACAAATGCAGCGTAAATAGTTCCACCGCTAAGGTGCACCACCTTCCAATACATCAAAAGGAATCTAAGCACTTGATCTATTATGCTGACACTAGTTCTAAATCCAGCTTGCATAGGTGAAAGAATGTTCTCGTTTTCGACCCAATCCTAAATTTTTGCCAATAGCATTCTGGCTACAACTTTCTGGATTGCGTCTATTAAACTTATAGGGCGGTAATTCCCCGGGACAGAGCGATCCCCCTTTTTAAATATTGGTAGGATTTCAGCCCCTTTCCAAGAGTCCGGAATCCTAGCCCCATTTGCAATGGCATTAGCTAGTGTTGTGATGTATGGAACCCAGTTCAAAAGGTCAAATAAAAAAAAAATCAGCGGGGATACAGTCAATGCCTGGGGCTTTACCAGCCTGTACCAATCTCAAGGCCTGCTCTGTATCTTTATTCACAAACACTAGTGGTGGACATAACAATGGAGACATTGGTGCTGGGGTTTCCATGCCCCATTCATCCGCTGACTCTGGAGCCCTAAACTGGGACGCAAAATACTCCACCCATTTCTCAGCAGGAACATGATTCGCCGGAGTTTGCGAGTCAAGATTTCCACCCCATTTCACCACCTGCCAAAACTTGATCTGATTCGTCGACTTACTTGCTTCATATAGGTCCTGCCAACGTCTATCATCCCAAGCTCTTTTAGCCTCCCTTTGGGCTTTCTTGTATGCAACCCTAGCCTGTCTAATGTTTATTACCACCCTTGATTTAATCGCTTTAACCAGGGAACTGTAAGCCAAACAACATGATTTATTATACCATTTTTTCCACGGTGGTGGCACTAAGTCTAGCCCAGGTTTTGGGTGTTTTGTGAGCAGAGCTTTCAGGTTTACAAAAAGCTGCTCATGAAGCACTATTGAATAATCAGGCTGACCTGAATGGTTAGCCTGTGCCTCTAACTCACCCCGGGTCAATAAGACTTAATTAGTTATCCTTTCAAGGATTACTGGGTCTTCGATAACCTTATTCCAATGAACCCTACGTCTATCATTGCTTAGGAAGGCATCAGCTGTCACACACCTGGTAATACTACTACACCCGGGCTTTACTTCTAGTTTTAAACTTAAAACCAAAGGGTTATGGTCACTCTCTGGGCGTGCTAGAATAGACATATCATCCAGTAATGACCAAAACTATTTTTAATAGGATGTAGTCAATACGGCTAGTGCAGATGCCATTATCAAAGGTTGTTAATTAACACAAGGGAACCCAACTAGTTTGCTGAGGACCGTGGGTAGTTACTGTTATCAAAGACAAGGGTCCTTAGCTTACATATTTTGCAAGGAAAAAGATAAAATATAGACCATGATAGGCGACTATATGTGTCACTGTCCAGCCGGACAGGATATTTTATTTTCAAAAAATAAGACTTGTAGTTCAGAGATAATTCAACAGGCACAATCCTGTACCAAGACAATTCAGAGAACATACAAGGTGTTCGAAAGTTTTAAAGCAGGCAAAAAATGAGAAAAGAAATGAGCAACATTGGCCACTTTTAAATCAGTGTTCAATTAAAGTAGTGCCAAAGAAGGCACCAGACACAACAGAGTTTAACATAATAGTTTGGTTGTGAAGGTGCTTTACAAAAGTCGACGTTTCGATCCCCTATGCTCAATTGTTTGGGATCATCATTAGGACTGACATATTATACAGCTTTTGCCTGACAATTTACCATACACGAAATTTAACCGCCCTGAAAGGGGTTAATTAGACCCAAATCAGACAGGTGGTGTTATTGCCGACCTGGGCGCAGTCCTTCTGGAGTAAGGACTTCTGTAGAGAATCAGACAGGTGGTGTGTTTGTGCCGACCTGGGCGCAGTCCTACTGGATTAAGGACTTCTGTAGCGATAGCTTGGGGCAGGTTAGATTAGCCGGATAATCCGTGCGGAGGGTGTTGCAACGATCTGCAGTACCGGAGCTGGCGGAGCGGTGTCCTTCTTTCAGCTTTCAGCTTTTTCCTTGCAGATTATCAAAGGTTGGGCAGCCATTTTATCAGAAAGGGAACGGCCGTTTACGGCTCTCAGCCCCCACTCAAAACACAGTCCCAGCCATTGAAGGGCAGCCTCTGTCCCCCCTCTTAATCGGGTTTAATACCAGATGTGGGACATTCCAGAGTGCGTCTTCTTCAGTATGAATGCCTTCACCCTCGCACAGAAAAGGTTCGAAGGTACAATTAAAGTCCCCGGCCACTATCAAGAGTTTTTCCGTCCCAATAAAGTTAAAAAGTGAGTCTAAATTACCAATAATAGCGGGTGACCGACCTTCGGGCAAGCCACGTGCATATATATTAATAATAAAGATTTCCTGATGATCTTTCCTGACAAGCTTGATCTCAAGAATATCAAGGTTTTGCACTACCACTTCGATAGGCCTGTAGCGAAGGGACTGCCTCACCCAAATTGTTAGACCTCCTGAGGATCTACCTTTTTGTCCCCGAATCACAGGGTTGAAAAAGTTGAGGTACCCAAATCGAAAAATTGGATCGGGTGCCCATGTTTATTGAAAAATTAGAATGTCATAGGCCTCTATAAAGTCCGCCCACTCTCCCAAATCTAATTTCCCTTTGAGACCAGCAATATTCCATGAGGCAATTTTGAAATAAGGGTCCTGAAGATGGGGCGGGCTTAATTTCGGGGGCTCCATAGTGGAACTTGTTAGCCTCTCCCCCACAACTGAGAACACTCTAACTGGTGGATCACTAAGCGGGGGGTCCAGGGATGATGTTACATCCCTATTTGCATCCTCATGTTTCACCAGTACCATTTGCTTAGGCCCACACTGTACCAGTTTACTATCTTCACTATTTCTGGGTACCCCAACCTCGGGTATGCAAAATTCCGTGGGGCTCATGCTGGATCTCTTGGACACTATTGAGTGGCCAGAGCTACCCAGAAGTCAGTCGACTCCCTCTAGGCCAGAAAGGGGCTCAAACCTATTGAACAATGGTGGAAATTGTGGGAAGTGTGTAGTCCATTCGAGAGTGGGTCTTCTAAAGGGGCTTATCCTTCGAGGCTTAATTGGAACATGCGTAGGGACACAACTTCTTTGAGGATAGAAATAGTTGAGGCCTATGGATTGAACATCTCCCTCTCTACCAAATCTAGGTTCTCTACGGATGAAATCTACGACCCATGGGTCCCTCAAGTTGATAACGCAATCGCCCTCCAGATCCTTAGGACAGTGACCCACCCAACCTGTTCTTCTGACATTTAAGATCTCCGTGTTAGACATTGGAGGGAGGGGTCAGTTCTTATTCAGCCAAAAGGTAACCTTGTTTTTTAACTCTATGAGATTCCATTTTATCCCCCGATAGCCTTAACTCTTGTCAGGATGATTGTATAGGGTGCAGACTCGGGGGGGGGGGGTAAATTGGTAAATTAACACAGGGTGGCCTCTGCTTAAAAGACTCTTCACCCATTTTGCCAAGCCCCAATGGCTGTCCACCAATAACAGGTACACATGGAGTAAGCCAGAGACTAGTTTCCACACCATCCTTCGGAGGCCTGCTCTTGGCAGAAGCCCTTGGGACAAGGACATTGGGAGTTTTCTCAATTCCAATTCTTTTTTGCCTGTGTTATCAAAGGGTTGGTTATGGATGAGGGGGCCCGCCGAGCTATAACACTATTCCCCGATTTCTGATATACTATTGGAGGCTCCAATATTTTGTCGGGGCCTTTAACTAGATTACCCAACGTAACCGAGTTCTCTAGCTAGATTCTCCAACTGGTCCAATTTAGTATTTATCAGCCTTGTGCGTTCCAACAAGGGTAGCATCAAGGATTTGACAAGAATATCGATCTTACCCAAGAGAACTTCATCTGCACTATAAGTCAGACGTTGGTCGACAGGATCTACAGGACCCGCTATGGGAGTTGGGGGGTTTATTACAACAGAAGGGAGCAGCACTGTAGTATTATTCTTGGATATCTTTGCATTTCTCCCCATCTGAGTTTTATCCCCGCTTTCTTTTACTAGATTTGAAAATAAGTAATCCTCCCAAGGTTAAGGGGTTTGTGCGGGGCTCGGTGGTAGGGGCAGGTCGCCAGAACTATTTAGTGAGCTATCTGTAGATACGCTTGTTATTGATGTGACCGGGATCAGGCTGTAAGCCTCAGCATCCAAATCCACAGGCATCAGTCCCGGGCTTGAGCAGTGAATTGAACTAGGGTCTGGGTGGCTAAGTTGTGGGGGAGAAACTGCTAACCCAATTTTTCCCAGCGACGAGCGTTTGCCAGTAACAAGATCCACTGATAATCTCTACTCGGCAAATGCGATTTCCTTTTCTAAAATGCCTGTTGCCCGCTTACAAAAGTGATCAAGAGTACCGGATACCACCCCATTCTTAGTAGTAACCTGGACAATTCTTTCTTTCCCCGAGCGTAGAGACATAGCTATTAAAAAGGCCCCAGCAGGGGCCTGAGCAACTACACAGAGATAAAAATAAGTTCACGTAACAATTAATACGATAGGCACAATATTAGTTACAAGTCTCAGCTCGGTCCAAACTTCACTTGAAAGGGGAGTGGCCCGACCCGACCTCGGTCGGCCTCAGATGGGCACTCAGACGGGGCCTCAGACGGGGCCTCAGACGGGGCCTCAGACGGGGCCTCAGACGGGGCCTCAGACGGCCCATCCTTTGCCCGGGCTTCGCCCGAGCACGTCCCGCGAGGCGCGTAAGTTGGGCGTGGTTTTATACACCTAGAGGGGAAGCGGGAAGAGTCCCAGGTGCGCTCGATCTCCTCCGCGCACTGCCGCCTGGGACTCGCAGTCCCGCACCCTCACGGAACAAGGTTCTATCAGGCCAGTTCAAAGGGTCCAAAATGCCAGTAACTCCGGACAGGCTCAGCATGTCTTCAATCACCGCACTGGTCAACAGGTATTCCCAACTAACGGCTGCGAGCGGCTCCCGCGAGCCATGATAAGCAGCAGGAAGGAGGGGGGCGGGAAGAGTCCCAGGTACATTCGATCTCCTCAGCGCACTGCCGCCTGGGACTCGCAGTCCCGCACCCTCACGGAACAGGGTTCTATCAGGTCAGTTCAAAGGGTCCAAAATGCCAGTAACTCCGGACAGGCTCAGCAGGTCTTCAATCACTGCACTGGTCAACAGGTATTCCCAACTAACGGCTGCGAGCGGCTCCCGCGAAGCGGGGGCCGCGAGCCGTGATAAGCAGCAAGAAGGAGGGGGGCGGGAAGAGTCCCAGGTACGCTCGATCTCCTCTGCGCACTGCCGCCTGGGACTCGCAGTCCCGCACCCTCACGAACAAGGTTCTATCAGGCCAGTTCAAAGGGTCCAAAATGCCAGTAACTCCGGACAGGCTCAGCAGGTCTTCAATCACCGCACTGGTCAACAGGTATTCCCAACTAATGGTTGCGAGCGGCACAATATATCTTCTAGCCCAACTTTCTGACTCATCTCAGACTTGTTTCTACTACTCTTTCAAATGCACTACCCTATTTCTCACCCTATACATCTATCAATAAATCCTGTACACCCACTCATTTATCCCAAAGCCATACCACTACTAGGATTCCCAGAATAACCCTTTCAAGACTCTTCCCTACTCCACCCCTCCTTGCATCAACTGACACCTTTTACTTTAACGATCCCCAAAACCAACCTTTTCAAACTCTTGCCTCTGACTCTTCCCCTTCACTGACCCTTTTAACTCATCTAAAAGCATCCTCCTACTGCTTGGACCATAAATAAATATATAGATATATCTATATATTTATTTATCTTTTAATATTCTATCCCCCAACTATGCTTTTTATTCAAAATACAGACCAACATGTTCACTTCTTGAATTTCATATTCCACTATACTAATTCACCACTAATCCTTTATGGGTTCCAGAGTAGCATGCAACTCACCAGAAAAGCGCTTCAACACCCATTAGGAATAACCGGTGCTAAATGAATGCACACCTTTCTTCCCCTTCCATCCCTCCGCTATCCTTCTCACTCCAAATAACTGACTAACCTATCCACCACACAAATTACTTTCATATTTCACTTTACTAATTCAACACCAATTCCTTTATGGGTCACGGAATAGCGTGCTACTCACTGAAAAAGCGCTTTGTCATCTCGTCAGGGGTAGTAAGCGCTATATAAATGCAATTACAATACAATCACCTTAAAATTATTATTAATTGTCTTCCATAACCTCTCAGCTCTATTTTCCTCATTTGGAGGTTTACCTTGTCTTTAAAGCATAATCTTATATAAATATATTTCAGTACTAAAAGTATTTACTATATTCATAAACTGTGATATCTAGTTTTAAATTATATTTAATAAAAATACAATATGATAGAGCTTCATTTGTTTGTGCCTAACCATTGCACTAAGACTTAGAAATCAAAATCTATAATTATTTTTATATGGATAGCTCCAATTAAGCAACTTTTACTGTAGCCCCCAATACAAACGCTAACCAATGATGAATATATAGTAAACGTAAATTCAATTTATGTTTAATAAAATATGGTGCCCTTACCGTAGCACTAATATTACCACTGACCAGTTAATGAATATACAAATAACTTTAATGAGAGTTTTAAAACGAACCCCAACCAATGGTTATGGGATTAGATTAATTTACATTTATGGCTGTATTTCTGAAAACCACTAAATATTTTGGAAATTAAATAGGCAATAAGCTTGTCACAAGTATTTTTACTATGTTCACTGTGCCATGTTGCATGCAAGCATGTAAATAACACAACAACAACGGTTCCCTTAATGTGAACAAGGCCGATACCAACCGAATGGCGTATTTGGAGACACTGCAATAAATTGAAATACGGCAGACCTTTGGTTCTCGCGTCCGGTTCTTGAATACTGTAACTGGATCCTTTATATAATTTAAATTTATATGTAATTGCATTTAATTAAAATAAATGCATGTTAAGGAAAATGCTACGTACCCAGTATGCATCTGTTCTGGTCATATAGAGCTGTAGAGCCATATGCTTTAGCATAGATCGCCATCTAGTATTGGGTCCGCATGTTTGCACTTGGTTTTAGTTCTAAGAAGTCGTTGCAGTCAGGGGGTAGGCGACTCCTCCTTTTGGTGATAGCGCACATAAACATCGACTCCATCCCCAGATTGTTTTGCTGTAAGGGTGATAATGGAGTTAGTAAAAGTAGTAAAAGGATGTCCATGTATAGTGTATCTAAGTAAGGTAATACTGCAACAGAAAAAAGGTACTCGGGGAGGCAGGTGGGAGCATATGGCTCTACAGCTCCATGTGCCAAGAACAGATGCATACTGGGTAAGTTGCATTTTCAGTTCGACATATGAGCTGTAAATCATATGCTTTAGCATATACTTAACCTGTATCTGTTGCAGTGGTTTGAATAATGTTCCTAAAAACTGCCTGGCCCACACTAGTTTGTTGTTTTGCTAACACATCAACACAATAGTGCTTTGTGAATGTGTGAGATATAGGCCATGTTGCAGCCTTGCAGATGTCATCTAAGGGATGACATTTGGGTTAGGAGGAGGAGAGGGAGGTATGTAAGGGGGAGAACGGTTAGTACCCATGTCCTTTTTCTTCAGAGGTATAGAGCAATCCTCAGAGATCCAGCTTCCGTTTTTTAGGAAGAGTGGCCAGGAGGTGTCCAGTTTTAGGGTCAATACTTAGTCTCTTTTGTTTTGGATCCAAAAGGTGGGCAGTCAGACTGAGGTTCTTTGGATGGGGTATCTTTTTCTTTAGGAGTTGATTTCAGTGTCAAAGATTTGGGCTGAGAGTCTTTGGGCATCTAATATTTTGAAGCCGGGTGCTTGGCTTTAGCCGGTTTGGGCTCTGAAGCTTTCGGAATGGAAGTTCTTGGTTCTGAACTTTTGGGCGCGGAGGACCTTGGCTCCGATCCTTCAGATGTTGAAGATTTCGGCTTAGATGATTTCAGCTCAAAAGTTTTAGGTTTGGAGGATTTCCCTCCGAAGCCTTTGCTGTCAAAGGGGTCAAAGGTGTCTTCGGTGAAGGTGGTGAGGAGACTGGCATATGCTTTTGTCTAATGTTTTGGTGCAGAGAGTGTTGGTTCAGAACCGGAATGGGGCTTGCTTGAGTCCGAGTCCGAGCCAGAAGGCTTGTCTGCTGGGATGGACGGCGGGGAATCTGAAACCTTTTCTGTGCCGACCTGAGCCTGAGGGCGAAGGTGATACCGGAGCATTAGGTTTCGGTTGAGTGGGCATATGGGGATCTGTACTCCCGGTACGTAGAGCCGAGTGATGTTCAGTTCTTCTTCCATGTCGGAGTTGACTTCAGACACGGACACCAGTTCTTCGTCCTCTGCTTCTGCAGCTGGACGATGAGAATCTGAAGCTTCACCGAAGATGTCCAGTAGGGAGCTGCTACCACATTGCGGAGTAGACAGCAACAATCATGAATGGTTTTCTTCGAGCCGAACGATCGGCACGATTCAGTCCTTTTCGTCAGGTTCCGGGGATAAGCAGAGGTTTCACACCTCGTGCAAGTTGGTGCGTGGAAATATAGCATGACACACGGGACATAGCTTAAATAGAGTCGTTCCGTCAACTGCTGGCGTGGTTGGAATGGATAGGCCCGAATGCCTGCCCTGAAGTTCCCGATCAAAGGTTTTCGCAGTTTAAACAGTACACGTCAAACGGGACACTGCGAGTGAACGACAATACTGTCAAGGGTAGAGGACTGCACGTCGAAGGGGTTCGAGAACGATACCGAACCGGAGAACCTCAATACACATCCGAACCCGATGGTGGAAAAAACTCTGGGGATGGAGTAGATGCCCACGCGAACTATCACCAAAAGGAGGAGTCACCTACCTGATGACTGCAAAGACTTGCTAACATCCGGACCCAACACTAGAAGGCAATCTATGCTAAAGCATATGATCTACAACTCGTATGCCTTGAACATATATTTTTTTAATACTGTGTAGAAGCAAATGAGGTAATTGTATGGTAGAAATATTTTTGTTGAGGTACTGGTCAGTAGTGGCAATGTTCAAATGTGGCGCTGTGATGATACTCCACAGGTGAACCTCTATGAAGCTAAAACCTGTGCCCACCCAGTGATTAATGCTGACCTGCAATGAAAAACGCCAGCACGAAGAGGCTGATGATCAAAGAGCAGATGTTGCTCCAATTGAAGGGTTCTTCTCGTTTTACGCAGCACAAGATGCTTTTAATGAGGCGCAGGAGGCTGGTGACACCGGTAATGATCAGGTCGTAGAGGATGAGGTACCCTCCGGGGAATTTGTGGAAACACGCCATAACTGTGGAAGCAAGAACAGAGCATCATCAGAGAAGTATTAGTGCACCTTCCATCCCAAACCTCCTTTCATGCCGGCTTATTTCAGTGAGAGGAAGGAGGCAAGCATCTGTGCACTAAAATGTATTTAAGTGGCTAAGTTGGGTTTTCATTTAATGTGTTAACTGGTTTTAAAGCCACGATGTACAGGCAGATCAGTGTAAAGAGCAAAGTGGCAGCAATGCTTCTCTATATTGTACATGTTGTTAAACAGAGGGGTAGTTTGAGGGGATAAGCGCATAATGTTCATTTGTGGTTGCTCAACGCCCTTCATACCCACCTGTTTCTTTGTGGTTTGTTTTTGGAGACAAGAATTTCAATTTGCCCTTACTCCCACAATTGTTCTGGGGTACCACTTAGAAAGGTGCTTTACAGATGATTCCTCATGCACAACCATGACCTTCATTCACTACTAGTAGTGCAATATTGTACCGTAACAACAAGCAACACAAGTCAGATAATATTCTGCTCTATCACATTCTTCTGCCTGATGTGTGGCCATTCATTATGTGTTTAAGACTCATTTTGCGACATGAATATCTCCTAAGCTTGTATTGGATTAATTTGAGGTGAAGTGCAAGCAGTCGTCAGCAGAATAAGGGATCATCTCCTAACAGGCAAAAGAGTCAAACAGTAACACATATCATTTGTACAAACTTTCAGTGTTTTACTCAGGTCTAAATGGAACCATTGGTCTTGTTTTTTAGATTTTCGAACACCCATTTTTATGAGGTTTTGCCCTAAATGTGCATGGCTTTGTAGTTCACAAGTATTACACCCGGAAGGTTCAGGCTGATGGCAACCAATCTGGTGGCAGTTATGTCTCCCCGTTGTACTCTGGTGGATGAGAAATATGCAAGTCACTTGGTGAAAAGTACGTAATTTTGTGCCGTACAGTTCCGGGCTCCACACCCACTCTCTGTGCCTGCCTGACTATAGCAAGGATTAAAGCATTTAGTGATGGTGCATTTGTTCTTGAATGTTGTGGTCCACTGGTAAGCAGTGTGGCAATTTAGGGCCAGTCTTGCATGCATTTGTTTCTGAATGAGTTTTTGGCCAGACGTGCCTGACCTTATGTTGTATCGTTGCACAGTTAAGGGTCTGTTCAGCTCCAGTGTGAGTGTAGCTTGGAGGAAGGGTTGACCCTGCAGGAGCATGTGTAGTTGACTATGTGTGTTCTTGTAGGTGAAGGAAAGCTTAGAATCACATCTCAGACTCAGGACCACTGAGGCTACCACCAAAGAACGTGGTGAAGGGCAGCTGAGGTGCTGTTTAACCCACACATTTCCATTTTTGACACACTGAGGCAGAGGAAGTTTTCCTCTGATGCTTGATGTGATCCAAGCACTCTGGGATTCATGGTATCAGGACGAGGCGCTGAGAGAAACTTTTCCTGGGGAAAGAGACAAGTCCGTAGATACGGTGAGGGTGATCGCCCTGTTAGAACTTTGGCCAGGCTGCTCCGGAGTCCAAATGCTTCATCCTACATCGCCAAACTTATCGACCCAGAGATTAAAAGCTGTTCCTCCACCCCAGATCTCCTACAAATCATGGTTGAATTTTTTGCCCACCTACTCCACTTAGCAAATGGCAGTTCCCTCTGACCTCGAGGCCTACTTTGATGCCATCGAAATCGTATGGGTATCAGATGCACAGCGGGAGTTTCTAGACTTCCCGATCATGGCAGAGGAGATACAGCAGGCAATCGGCAGCCTCCACCCAGATAGAGCTCCCGCCTAGAATACTCTTCAATTCTTACTGCTGAACGATTACCAGGACACCCTTAAGGTGGGCAGGCTCCCTACCGCCATCGATGTGGGAGGCAGTAATTTTCACACTCCTCAAGCTGGACAAGCCAGCTAACCAATGAGACTCATATCACCCCCTGTCTCTCACCAACATAGACAACAAAATATTTGATAAGGTACTGGCTAACGGGCTGCAACTTTTGCTTCCTGTAAGGATTAGACCCCATCAACCCGGATTTATACTGGACTGCTCCACGGCCCATAACTTCGGAACCATATTTGCAGTAATAAATCTGCATCCGCGTAACTCTGCAATGGCTGCACTGCTCAATGCCACAAAAGCATTGGATACGCTGGAATGGGAATACCTCTTCCCTTTGCTATCTTGTCTAGGTCTCTGTGCCAACTTCATTGCACAGATACGCCTGCTCTACACCCTGCTCTCAACTCTAGTACGCCTGAATGGACAAATATCACACCCTTTCCCAGTGACCATGGGCACGCAGCAAAGGTGCCCGCTCTCCCCCTTACTTTTCACCATCGCAATGCATCCCATAGTGGCCAAAATCCATCAGCACCCCGCATACTGGGACATAGGCTTTACATCTCGTGGCCTGGTCATATCCCTTTAAGCTGACAACATTACCCTTTATGCTATTCACCCTGAGATGAATCTCTCCCCATTAATCTGTGAAGAAATATGATTCAGAGGCTTGTCTGGTGTTCAAGTTAATTGGGCCAAATCTATGCTTCTTCCCTTAACGGATGCCACAGTTCCGTTCCCAATAGACTACCCGCTCCAATGGGCCACTGGGCCTGTTAAATACCTGGGCATCCTGGTCAACAGGAATTTTAAGTTACTATAGCAAGCTAACTTTAGCAGAGCCATAGCCTGGTTAGAGGACCATGTTCCTCTGTGGTCTGAGCTTCCATTGTCCATGGCAGGATGGATTGGCATTGCAAAGATGGTCGTGCAAACAAATCTCTTTATTTGTGAATATTCCTATCCCAGTTAAAAAAGGCCTTTTTTAAATGTCTTTGCTCCAACTTCATCACGCTAGTCTGGGCAGGCCAACAGCCCTGCATTGCAAACTAACTTCTAACACTGCCACAATCACAGGGAGGGATGGGTGCACCAGATCTGCAGCTATATGCGCTGTGTGCCCAGGCACATTTCTTACACTACTGGACTCACCCCACACCTTTTCAACCACACATGCTCAAGAAAGACAGGATCTCCCTGTGGCCATTATATACAGCGGCATTTCTTCCTTATAAACAGCCAGGCCCAGAGATCGACACTCCACAATGTATGCGTTGGGCATGGATCAGGATGGCAAGATGCCCAGGCACCACAACTGTATGCCCCATCAGTTCCAGTGGTAAAACACCCTGTTACCTCCTTTAAATGATAAAGGCACAATCAGCCTTGCCAGTAAGCAAAATATTCATACTTTTGCGGATCTCTATCCTGACGGACAATTTCTTGCCCCTCCAACCTCGGCAACCAACACAGGTGCACCCTTGGGCGTCCTTTTGTATTACCAATTGCGTGTAACATGCCAGGCTCTTCACGACACCATCCCAGCTCCCCCAAAGACACTCATAGCGTTAGGAAACATTCACGACACCCTCGCCCCGGAAACTGATGACATCCATATATAACCACATGCAGCGCATCGCATCAGCGGTGGCCACACGAGCCTGAGCAAAAAGACCTTGCCCTTCTCCTAACCCATACCTAGTGGGCCTTCTACTGCGGCCAGCCTGAGAGGCTTTCTCCCAACTACAGAGGACTTATCCATTTCAAATATTTGCAACATCCATACTGAACCCCTATACAAATACACCAGATGGGGCTATGCCCGGAGTCCCGCTGCTATTCACCTCAGGGGGACTTCATTCCCTTGGCCTGGCACTGTCTTGCAATTGCTGCCTACTGGTGGAAATCCTCTGCATAATATGGAGATTCGCAAACATACCGGTATCCCAGTCTCCACTGTTGGGGCTACTGGGCCTTGTAAAGGACATGCCAAGTGATTCCTGTAAATTGCTTGCTTTGATGCTCCTTACTGCAAATCGAAGAATAGGAATGAAATGGAGATGCACACAGGCACCACAAGCCCAAGACTGGGTCACAGACATTACATACTACCACAAAGAATTATCCAACTCCTGCGACCGGATGCTAGCGGGGCCTGCCTCTGAGACATCTGGGAACCCTTTACCACCTTTCTTCGGCAAACGGGCAACTTACCCAAGGCCCCAAACAGCTATGTGTCTAGCTGTGCACCAGAAGTATGTGCAAATCCCACCATGTAATTTTATCTTTCTAATTTAAAAGCTCATGTCTATAACAAGCCAACTGTTTATAAATTAAAAACATAAAAATAAAAACTTGAGTGCCACCATGATGTTGCCTTTTTGAAGCAGATGGATTACATCCTGTAATGTTACCATATAAAAGTGTTCCCATAACGTGTATTGATTGAAAAGGCAAAGATGCAGTATTGATCTCAGCGTTCCATCCTTCTTGGGTATTAAGAAGTATACGGAATACATGCCTCTTCCAAATCGTTCTTTGAAACTGGCTCGATGGAATCTTTGGACAGCAGATCATTGACCTCCTCCGTGAAAAGGTGAAGGTGTTGATGGTCTGTGTGCGTGGATTCATGTGTGGGGCTGTGGTATGAGGTCTAAACATCATCCATGTTAAACGATGAACAGCACCCATTAATCAGATGTCATTTCAGGCCAAAGGTGGTGGAACTGCTGCAGTCTCCCCCCAACAGGTGTGTGATTAGGGAGTGGGGGGTAGTTGAGGAGAGTCATTGTATTGCAGATCAGCCAGTAAACATGCCACTGATATCTTTGACCTCATCCAACAGAACAACTTGGATATTATTTTCCTCACTGAAACTTGGCAAATCCCGCTTCAACTCCTATTTTAGACCTCCTAGTACCTCCCACTCACGATATACTCAGGCTTGACAGAAATCTGAAATTGGGTGGTGGTCTTGCTTGTATTTACAGAAATACTCTCTCAATCTCTCAGGTGCAGTCCTCTCTCCCCTCCTCCTGCGAATATCTTGGTCTCAGCATCACTAATAAGAACCTACCAATCTGTAAACTTCACACATTCTAACACCCACCGGGTAATAATCTCCCTTTCATTGAGCACTTAATGGATATCATCTCTAGCAATGTTGACTCTGCAATACCCCAAATCTTCCTAGGGGACTTCAATCTACACTGGTACAAACACAACACAGCGGTTTCCTGCCTTAAATAATTTCTAAATGATCTTGATACATCACAGCATTGCGATCAACCTATCCACACGAATGGGGAAATCCTTCATCTCATCATTTCAAAGGAATAGACCATCTCCTTAGAATCCATATCTCCTTGTGATTGGTTTGAACATCACAGCATCCTATTCTATATTAACAGGGAGGTGATATTGAAGACGGCTCAACCGCTTAAATCAAAGATTTTGAAAAGAGATCTCAGATCAATAAATCATGACAAACTAGCTGCTCAATTTAAATCAGTCCTTGCCTCCCAAGCTGACTTATTTGAGGTTCAATCTCTCACGGACCACTATAATTAGAGCATCACCAAGATCATGGATGACATTGCTCCACTCAAGCTTAAAAATTCCTCATCAAAAATGTCCAAACCGTGGTACAACGAAAACAATGAACAAAAATAATGAACGTCGCAATCTTAGAGCAGCTGAAAGATCCTGGCTTTCCAATCCCTCTTTGGATCAATTAAAACTTCTGAGAAATGTCAGAGGCCTCTACAACAAACAGATCAAGAAAGCTAAGGTTGACTACTTCAGAGTACAACTAGATCAAGCAGCAAATCGCCCCAAGAAACTCTTCGAACTCTGTCAAAGAGCAATCTGTTTCCACGCCAATCCTCTGACTCAAAAGGTAATCTTCCCTCCTGTGATGATTTTGCCACTTTCTTCATGGAGAAATCTCAACTCATCTCTTCTGACCTTGCCGCTAAGAAGGCCATTTTGCCCCCTTCATTAGCTGCCTCGCTCCCCGACCTGCCTGAAAAGTGGATCCCGACCGTCGCTGGCGCTAAGAACAATGCTTCATGGGGCCCCTCCTCTTTTAATGAAAGACATTGAAATTATTCTCAAGACTATCAACCAGTCTAACCACTTCGGTGAACCACTGCCATCTTCAAAGAGATCAGGAGTGCTCTCATCCCCACCTGGACCAAGATGGTAAATGCCTCCTTATCTCAAGGCTTGATCCCCGATTGCCTAAAAGCAGCTCAGGTTTCGCCTATCCTAAAAAAAACTCAATGCCGACAAATCTGATCTCAATAACTTCCCTCCCATCTCCAACATCTCCACCCTAGCGAAACTTCTCGAAAAATGTGTCCATTCCCAGCTCTGGGCTCACATTGAGAATTACCAACTCTTAGACCATCATCAATCTGGGTTCAGGAAGGGTCACAGCACTGAATCGGCCATAATACACATTTTTGATAACATCCTAAAAAGAATCGCGCCTCTTGATCCTTCTTGACTTATCCTCTGCTTTCAATACGATCTCTCATGACATTATCCTATCCATCCTACAAAACAGAATGGGCTTCTCGGACCTGGTGCTCCGCTGGTTCTCATCCTTCCTTCTCCACAGATCTCAGATTCAAGTCAAATCAGGCTCTCTCAGCCTTCCCCAGTACTCATGGGAGTCCCCCGAGGATCCACCCTCTCTCCTATCCTCTTCAATCATTTCTTGAAAGCTCTCACTAACCTACTTAACTCTATGAATAGTCTCTTCCACATGTATGCAGACGACACACAACTATCTGAAAATGTCATCCCTAGACAACATCATCTCACTAAATTCTATCCTCATTGCGACCCAAAATTGGTTAACAGAGAATCATCTCCTGCTCAACGCTTCTAAAACAGAATTCTTGCTCATCTCCCCGCCGAACCACAACCCCAAGATCGATCTCTGGCTACATGACCTCACGACTCTTAACTGCACTCGGATCATCATAGATTCAGTCAAATCGCTTGGAGTCACAGTGGACTGGCACCCGAGTATGAATGCTCATATCAGCAATGTTTGTAAGGGAGCAAACCACCTAATGAGAACACTCAGAATGATCAAACCCTTCTTGCCACAAAAGGATTTCAAGGGGGTGGTACAAGCACTTGTCTTATCAAGGTTAGACTATGGCAGTGCTACTCTGTGGCCTTCCTAAATACGCCTTGGCTCCACTTAGGGCCTCGTTGAACTCTGCAGCAAGATTGATTACAGGCTCCAAACGAAACGAGCACATCTCCCCAGTCCTGAAATATCTCAACTGGCTACCCTTTGAAGCACGAATCCAGCTAACGATTGCAATCCTGACACACAAAGCACTGCACTTCAATACTCACACTTATCTAGCGCAAAAACTTGAATTATCCTGCGGGGAGAGGGCTTCTAGAAGTGCCTCTACTCTTCTCTTGAAACCAATCATCCTTAGTAAAACGAGAACCTGTCACTGAGCCTTCTCTGGTGCTGCCCCTAAAATATGGAACTCTTCCTCCGGATGTACGCAGACTCGCCTCGACGACAGCTTTCAAACTGGAAGCCAAGAGATTCTTAATGAGCAAATTCCTACCATAAGGGGTTGTGATACTCATAAGGTGGCTATCTCTTGGTCCCTAGCTCCATAGAACAACTACCAGTGAGGGTCCATATCGTTTGCTTAATGTTGGACCCTCTATGTGTACCATTGTTTACTGTTTCTCACAATTGCTGTGTATATTTCATTGTGTCCTCTCCACCAACTTATTGTAAAGCGCTCTGATATCCTTCGGGATCTTGTTCGCGCTATATAAAACTTTATAAATAAATTGTTTAGAAGTAGAGGCTCCCTTTTCAGGAGTACCTTTACATCTTTGATTGCCCCTCTTGTATTCGCCCCAAGCATTTTACTGGTGGTATACCAGTTCATGTTTATAGTAGGACTGGATGTCAGTGGTGGTGGTCTCGACTGCCCCCCTGTTCTGAACCCTATGAAAGGACGGCTGCCTACGTGTGGTGTTCTGCAACGTTCCCATGGATTTTGCCGTTTGGGTCTTTCATTTATTCTAATGGAGTATCCATCTCTGGCCAAATTTGTTTTTCCATCAAAAGGAATGTTTAAGAGGTTTGGCTGAACCTCCTATTTAAATCCGGATATGCGCAGCCAAGCATGTCTGTGTAGTACAATTGAAGAATTTATCACTTGTGCTACAGTATCCGCACTGTCCAGGGCACACAAACTAGCTGCGTAGTAGATTTGTTTGCACTCTGAAACTAGTTCCTCTGCTCTTTATTTATATTTATCTAGTACAAGTTGTACCAGCTTCTCTATGTCATCCCGGGTAGCTCTATAATGCCACAAGAGTAGGCCCACTGAATTGGCTATGCGCCAATGACTGGCATGGCCTATATGCTTACTCCTCTTACCCGGAAAGGGAGTGTCACCTGTACTTTGGGAAGCAGCTTTTTTCCTAGCTGTTGTAAACACTAGGAAAGCCACCGTGGGGTGTCCCCCAATGTTACACGGATCATTTGGAGAAGTTTTGTACTTGCACTTAATAGGAGGTGTTTGTACCCTAGACTTAAAAGGGTCCATAAATATCTCTGTTGACACTCTAAGCATTAACCCTATCATAGGAAGACATTGACCTCAGTTTTTGAGAGAGTCTCTGCTAAAAAGTCACCTTCCTCTTCTGTGGTGTGCATCTGAATTTTGTGATAGTCAGTTGTGTGCGGTAGAACTGTATGATAGGAAGTAGTGTTGCCTGGTGGTGATGTTGGGTTCAGCACATCAATGTCACAGAATGACATTAAATGCGTCCCAAGTTTCTGTACTATCTGGGGCCACTCTCTGAAAGTCATGGTCATGAGTAGGGCTCCCTGTGTCTATATCACATGAGAGCATGGAAACTGGTGACATGGATTGTGGTGAAATGTCCAGTGGCATAGATCTGGTTGCTTTGTGTTCAGTAGTCTTTCTATTTAAGGGGCTGAAGCATATCCTGCCCTGTTCTTTTAGGACTTGGTTTTTCTAAAAAATGGTCCATGACCATTCATTAGTCTTTGAAGGTTCTCAAAGACATTGCCCTCTGCATCATCGCGGCCTGTGCTATGGACTTTTCTCAAGTCTCTTTTTATCTGACACTCCAGTGGAGCCGAAGACATTGTTGCAGATGGCTTTTTAGGCGTAGAAGCTGATGATGCGAGTGGAGTCGAAGTTGTATGTCTACTTGACTCAGACGAATTTGCCGGCACCGAATTGGTACGCAGCACCAATGGTTTGTTTGGTGTTGAAGACTGCAGGTGTCAATTGCTTTGTGGGCACTGCATATTGCTTTGGCTTCAAGGGCTGCATGTCTCCTCCTCCTTTGACTTGTAGGCCCTAGGCCCAATTATGATTGATGCAGCGGTCCTGTCAACTCCGATGAGTTCTCTAGTGTAGACCAGAACCAGAAGGCTGTGGCGTACGAAGGGGGTGATGCATGGGTGTACTTTCATGGTGTAAGCATGGGTCTGGTGACCTTCGGTACTCACGGCCCTTGGAGTAGTCTTCATTCTGGCCTGGATCTCATAGTCGTGGGCTGGCCTAGTAGTTACAGAGGTGGTGGTAAGGCTTCATCCGGTCCTTCCTGTCCACATTGTTTGGAGTTCTCAGAAGTGAAATAATGTGGACTGCACAAGAGGACATGCCTTTCGGCACCATCCTCCTCTTCTTCTCTGCCAGCCCAATGGTTCTTCCTCTGCGGCTAATTCTGCCTCGGCCACCATCTCCATGGTGTGAGATCGATATCTATTGTGTCAAGAGTGAAGCGTTTTCTTGTTCTTGAACAGGTCGAAGGCTGCGCAATCCTGTATGTTATGTTCCATTCCAGCGGCAGGCAAAGGTTACAGAGGTCATGCTGATCAGAGTAAGTGTACTTTGACCCACACTATGGGCATTTTTGAAAAAGTGTGTATTGTTTACCTTTCATTACCCAGAGCCAAGCTGTCATGGACAGCTGGGTTGGAGAGCAAGAATAAGCCTATTTTATCTTTTGGGGCGCACAGCCAGCCCACTCTAGCAAATCAAGAAGATTTACTCATACTGCTTAACATGAGAACAGCATCGTGATTGGATGAGAGAGTTGTCTGTACAGCGGGTGAGAGGTTGGGTAGCCAAGCAAGATTCACAGGACAACTTTAAAAATTGTGTTTGGAGTGAGAGGTGGAGATGTGCAGGCCAGCCATATGTAGCAAGCTGTTCACACTGAACGAACCTGTCCCCTCCTAAGCCATGCAAATAATGTTTTCTAGGTATGGATCTACTACTTTCGGAGATAGCTGCAGCAGTACTGTGACACCGGAGCCAAATTGTGTGGTATCCATTCACCTCCACCAGTTCCACGTTCACCTTGCCCGAATAATCTGTTGGGAATTGTGGTTTGCTTCTGCTCATCACATTTACTCAGAGAAGCCTTTGCACAAACTATATGTGCTCACTTGTCTTACCCTTCAAATTGATCTATTTTATTACTAACCTGGAGATATGTGGAACCATGTGAATATCGGTCTCATCCAATAGGACTATTGTGCAAGGGTCGAAGATACTTTCTTCAACTGTCCCAGGCCTCTAGTCAACTTCTTAATATTGGCCTGTTTCATAGTATTTCTTTTCCACTTGAAGAAACTACTAAAAATAAGTAAATAAAAACAGGTTTATTAAAAATCATTCATTTGGTAATGCTTGAGAACCCTCCAGCCTCTCAAAAGGTTATTGTCCTCAGGATCCTGAATTTAAACTGAGTCCCAAATTATGACGAATGAAAACTCATAACTCTGGCTTTGGCCAAATGCTGTAGTGCATCACTAACAATCTGAGGCTCTATCTAACATGATGAAAAAATGTGTTTATTCCCAGCTATAAATGAAAATAGTTTCATTGCTGAATATTGTTCACTTCAAATGTCACCATACAGGATACCCATGAATTAGCCCTTGATGACTGGCATATTTAAAAAACAAAATCACATGTGCTCAGCCGAAGACAACATTGATCTTTTAAGTGGCTTCGCTATGTAATAGTCACACTAAGTAATAGATGCGAAGAAACAGATTGGGAATGCAGCTAGATAAGCATAAAATTAACGGAGGACGCCCTTCCAGCATTTAAATAGTCCTAGTGACCAAGATGATTGAGGGCTAGGTAGATACACCCAATGTTAGGCTCATTGTCTAGTTAGTAGTAAAGTCTCCACGTCTCCTATCCGACTATTCTTAAACGGGTGGTGGAAGTATTCTCTGGATTCATCAGCCCAGAACCTGTGCAAAAACACCTCTATGTGCAAGTGTGGTTGCAGTGGCTCTCAAAAGAAGCCCAGCCTGGCAAAATTGCAGTGCTGCACTAACCAGTCAGGGTAAATGTAGTTTTCTGAACAAGTTATGTGGGGCAAATGTTATTTAATCAGGTGCTTTTCTTCAAACACTTACATCACTACTCATTTAATCACCTTCGTCGAGGTAGAATGCAATACTCGAGCTTGGTGTGGGCTCGGGTCTTTACAAAGATCATGAATACACCACCTTCCCACTCCACACCCACACTAAGAGCTGCTGAGCCCACATTGATGCCCTATTGAGGGATCTAAGAATCCTGATATTACCTCTTCTACCATTACCTTAAAACTATTAATTGTCTTCCATTACAGCTCAGCTCTATTTTTGATGAATGCCCTAGTGGACAAACTAGCAAGATCAAGCTTTGTCACTATAAAAACGCTGCAATTAATTTCCCCTCATGTAGTTCTGAAAATTCTGAACTCGTGAATAAAACTTCGTCGTAGCATGACGATTTTTATATCAAAAGACCGAAAATGGCTAGTACACTATATACAAGCATTTTCGTCATATTCCAGTAACGATTTCACCTCGAAATCGTCATTATCGTCCTGAACCCTTGGCTTCCATTTTGTGCACGGCAGCCATTTTGTGGGTTACCCTCACATAGGCTTATAATACAGCTAAATTAGATTCCCAAGGACACGTACACCTTAATTGACTTCTCTCTGACCTGGGCAAGCTGAAACCATTGCCCCAGGCCGAACCTGTTTGGTCAGTTCCTCTCCCAGTGGCCGAACAAGATAGCATCAAGGCACAACATGCCATAAACCCTTTTCATCGCACACACCCTGCCTAATCTTGCTCACACTTGTCCCTGCTCTTTTCTCTCTTACTTGCTTTACGAGGAGGAGGTGCCCGTTTTTATTGGGGGTCCACCGATATCTGATGAAAATGTTGGGCCTTGCCGGGTGATTTGTTATGGGCTGGACGAACTGTAATGTGGGCTTGTCATCATGACTCTGCTTTTCCTTTGTAGTGAAAACATGTGAATGGTATACTAAAATGTGGCGAATGTTTGCCTGAAGCACAATATTTTGTATAAAAAGAGAAGCCTGGCTTTGTAAGATTGAGCAGTCTCCTGAGAATATACACCCGTGTTGTTGTACTTCTAGGACGCCTGTTACTTGGTTGCAACTAATAAAATCTATCCTTGACTTCACCTAGAAGACTCCGAGTTTCTGTGGTCTAAATCAGGAAAGTACTCGAGGTCTTTGGGTGTGTACCCTGACACCACTGGGTTACCGGTTCTGTACCGGTTCTGAAAAAACCCAGTACCTCAGTTGGCGCCCAACGTGGGGCGATACCAACGGTACCGGTCCAAGCCAGAGGTTTGTGAGGAGCTTCGTGTGAAAATTCTGGAGGAAGGCCAACCACTTCATCGACCCCTGCATGTCGACGTGGTCCGAAAGTCTTTGCTGTGAGGTTCCCCGCTTTCCGACGGCTACAAAGGACTGCTGCCCTGGCTATCACCCTGATTTGGACCCTTGATGTTTGGTAGAGCGAAACGATAGACGAGTCTTCTGGTGACGTCATCGATATCTCAGTTAAGTATAAGTGGAGCGTCTCCCAGTCCTTAGTTGGTTCTTAGTCTTGGGTATCCCTTCGGGATCTTTGATTTGGAACTTGCAAGTGCCAAAGCCAAAGGACTCGTGTATTCACGAGAAATATCGTAAATCGATAATCCTTTGAAGTTTGAAGCTAGACTAGAGAGCGAAGATGCCTGGTCTTAGCAGACTTGGAAATTTGTTTTGTCTTGGTTGCAATAATAGGGATTCCCGATTGGAGGACTCGTGTCCAGTTCCTCTGATTGGAACTCCAACATATGAACTGTATGTGAAACATGGAGTAGGCCCCATCGCATACAATGAAGTATGGATCAAATACACCAGAAAAGATGGTGTTTTAAAATGGCCCCAATATGGTAGCTTTGACACGGAAATCTTAGACAATCTCGAAGTTAAAATTTTTAAGAAGAAAGTCCGGCCGGCAATATTTGACTCTTTCCGCCTATGGCGTAAGGAAGCCAAACAGAAGGAAATTAAATTAGCGAAGAAAAATAAGAGAAAAAGGGGTATTTCGATAATGCAAGCTGCTATGAAGTTTAAAGACAATGAAGAAGAACAGATGAGTGAGCAGTTGCACAGGCAACGTAAAATGGTGATAGATAAATGCGATCCAGTTTTGCCGCCTCTTCAGCAAGATGCAGCAAAAGAGCTTGAAAAGGATCCCCTAATGTCGCATTTGTTAAGTTCGCCACCCCCCTATGAGCAAAATGCTACGGCACCTCCGCAACCTTTAGTTGCGCAACACATGGTTGCATGGCCTCCTGCTCCTCTACAGCACCCACCAGCTGTTCTTCAGTTGGCTCCTGCTCCTCCGGTGCAGCCTCTTCAAGGGCCACCGACTTTGACATCTGCTCTGCCTTTACTTCCTACAACTTTGACTACTATATCGACTACCACTCCTGGTACTTCTCCTGACACTGCCTCTGCATCTGCCTCATCTCACCCTGCTTTCCCTCTTGTCTTTTCATCGACTTCTCCTTCTGTTCGTCAGAGAGTTGCTAGTACAGTCGCTAGTTTTTTGCATCCTCTCTTTGGTGCCACGAGTGTAACTCCTGACACAGAGCGCAAGCAGTTGCGTAGTCAACTGCCTGATTCTAGGGAGAAGGAAACGTTGAATTGTTTGGCACATAAATGGGTTGCTGACCCGGAAAAATATGATTTAGAATGTGTTATGGATGTCTTCACCCAGTGGGAAACATCGAAGCAGAGATACGTTTTTGAGAAAATGTGTGCTTTTCTGTGTGAAGATTTAGAGGAAAATGATTTGGACTCTAATAGGCCCGAGTTGAGCCATGTACGGTTCGAGTTTTCAAAAGGCGCAATTGTGGGTTCAGATGTTAAGAAAGCAGTTGCGACGTTGTTGTCACTTAGGACTGAAGGTGTTTCCAAGTCGTTGTTTGAGTCTGAATCCTCTGGTAAAAAGAAGGGAAGACAATATCCCATGAGAGAAGTTCACCCACACTGGAGAGAGGGTGACGCAAATGCTAATCCGGTTATTCTGCCACACTTACAGCGCGTGTGGGTACATGTTCCATGGAAGCGAGCTGAAGTTTTGGCCCTTAAGCAGACCTTACCTGATCCCCGTAAAAATCCTGCAGGGTATTACAAGGAATTGTCACAGACTGCAGGGTTATGCATCATGAATTTAGCGGATATAGACATGTTGTTTGGGAACGCTGTTCCACAGCCTTTATGGGGAAAGATTTGTCATGCAGATCATGATCAGGAGTTAGGTGACTCATGGGCTAATATTGCGGCTGCAGATGCCCTACAAGTTGGTGGTGCTAAACCTGAGCCTCTAGTAGCTGAACTTCCTGGTAAGATCATTGATTACATGAAGACTATAATGCCTGCGATGCGTGTGAATTGGGATAAATTGTCTGCGTGTAAGCAGAAGAAAGATGAAACGGTCTCAGATTTCTTCACCAGGTTTGAAGAAACTTTTGTCGACCACAGTGGTCAAGATATGAGTACAGAAGGTGGTCAGCGATTGTTCTTCGATAAATTTGTGCACATTCTGCTTCCCGAGTTGTGTAAGAAGTTAAAAGATTCAGAGAGTTCATGGGCAGTTTCCTCTTCAGCACAGATATTGGCTACTGCACAATATTACGAAAACCGAGACAAAGATGACAAAGATAGAGCAGAGAAGAAAACTAAGGAGTTAAAACGAAGGTTTTGTTACAGCAAGCGTACCCGCCACGTGGTGGCCAGAATAATGGTGGTCAGAGTAACTATCAGAATAACTATCAGCAGCCTCAACAGTTTCAGAGGAACTCGCAAAGAGTCGAGTATACTCAACCACGCGTCCCTGTAGGTCCCAATCAATGTTCATATTGTAAGGAAGAGGGCCATTTTAAGTATAGTTGCCCTGTTCTGTTACAGCGCGCGAATGGTGTGTCAAACACAAGAGGTCGAGGTGTTCAGCAAGCGCCTAGAGGTAGAGGACGTGAACATTTCCCCCAGAACGCTTGTTCCTTTCCACCTCAAAATTCGACGAATAGGTTCGATCAGCAGAATAACGCGTCTGGTAGGACGGCTCAGTACTATGCTGATGATTACTATGCAGAAGATGAGCATATGGAAGGTAATGATTGCTAGGACAGCCATAGACAAAGAGAGG
This sequence comes from Lissotriton helveticus, assembly GCF_964261635.1. Classification (NCBI taxonomy): domain Eukaryota; kingdom Metazoa; phylum Chordata; class Amphibia; order Caudata; family Salamandridae; genus Lissotriton; species Lissotriton helveticus. Next base: position 114,250,239 of record NC_136073.1, on the reverse strand, counting down.
GAGTTGTTTCAGTTCCAGTAGATCAGAGTGGACCTTACGTTGAGGTGATTACATCAGGTGTGTCAGAACCTTTTCTGTTGGATACTGGTGCTACAAAGAGTTCTATTATGCACTCCAAACTCCCTGGCGCACCTTTGTCTGGCGAAACGAATGTATCAGTAGGTTTTTCTGGCGCCCCGGTTAGAAATCCGATTTCTGACCCTTTGTCTCTTTCTGTTGGTCCTTGCGAATTCGAAGCACCCCTTATTCTGACAACAGGTTGTGGTGAAAACTTGTTAGGATTAGATCTGTTAAAAAGATTGTATGCGACTTTGTACTGTTCTCCTTCAGGAGTACAACTCACACTGGGTAAGAAAGTGGTTTCTCCAATGTATTTGTCAAGGGATAAACTTCCGACAGAATTGTCGTTTCTTCCTGATATTCTTTGGGCTACTGGTCCTAATGATGTGGGTCTTTTGGAAATACCACCATATGTTGTAACATTGAAAGCCAATGTTAAAATGCCACGCATTCCCCAATATAAAATTTCTAGTGAAGGTGAAAAAGCTTTACTAGCGATCATTTATGATTTGATTGAAAAAGATGTGATTGAAGAGACAAGAGGCAACGTTTGCAATAGTCCTGTTCTGCCTGTTTTGAAACGAACCGACCCTTCCCAGCCACCTGTTTACAGATTTGTGATTGATCTTAGAGAGGTGAATAAAATAGTTGTGCCACAATTTCCAGTTGTTCCTGACATTACTGCCCTATTGACTATGATTCCAGCTTCTGCCACCTGGTTTTCGGTGATTGACTTGAAGAATGCTTTCTTCAGCATCCCGATTGCTGAGGAGAGTAGGGATATTTTTGGCTTCAGTTTAGGAGGTCGAAGCTTCCGCTTTAAACGCGCTCCACAGGGCTACTGTGAAAGTCCAGCAATATATAGTCAAGCTCTAAAGACACAGCTTGATACAATTGTTTTACCTGATGGCGTTACCCTCATTCAGTATGTAGATTTGCTTGTCGCTGCAGATACTGAGAAAATCTGTAAAAAAAGCCACGTTGTCATTGTTGCGTCATCTGTGTGATTTGCATCACAAGGTGTCACTTTCCAAATTGCAATATTGTCGACAAGAAGTGACCTACTTAGGTCATCTCTTATCGAAGGAGGGTAGGAAACTGACCCCAGAAAGAATTCAGGCAATAGCGAAATTGAGTGTGCCAAGAACACAGAGAGAAGTGCGTGCTTTCTTGGGCATTACATCATATTGCAGGCAATGGATACCAATTTTTTCGTTATTAGCCAAACCTTTGGTGGCATTAACGTGTAAAGATACACCCAATCCCGTTCCTTGGTCTGAAGAGTGTCAGAAAAGATTTTCTGAATTGCGCACAGCATTATGTTCGGCTCCTGTGTTGGGTACCCCTAACTACAGTAAGCCCTTTACATTGTATGTCCATGAGAAAGAAGGTTGTGCATTATCAGTGTTGACACAGTTGTTTGGAGGCAAGCAGCGTCCATGTGCGTATTTTTCGTCGACTTTGGACCCGGTTGCTAAAGCATTGCCGAGTTGTTTAAGAGCAACAGCGGCAGCAGCTGTTTCTATTCGACAGTCTGCCGGTCTGGTAATGAATAACACGTTAATTGTGATGGTTCCACATGCAGTGGACACGTTGTTAAACAGAACCAAGACACAGCACTTAACTAGTGCTCGATTGTCAGGTTACGAGTTGACATTGTTAGCGAGTCATGTGCACATAAAAAGATGCAACACACTTAACCCAGCTACGTTGTTGCCAATTGTAACAGAATTAGATGCTTCAGCACAGCATGATTGTTTTCTTAGAACAGAAGAAGAAACGAAAGGGAGAGTAGATCTCCAGGATACTCCTCTTGCTGAATGTGATGGTACATTATGGGTGGATGGTTCATGCTTCAAGCTCCCGAATGGTGATACGACTGCAGCATATGCTGTCACGACTTTCCATACAATTGTTGAAGCTGCACGTATTCCACATAATTCAGCTCAAGCAGCAGAATTGATTGCACTTACAAGAGCATGTGTGTTGTCGAAAGGAATGAAAATGATCATCTACACCGACAGTCAGTATGCGTTTGGTGTGGCTCACAGTTTGACGATTGTGGAAAATACGTGGGTTCCTGACTTCGCATAGAGCTAAGATTCAGCATGGTCAGTTGGTGAATGAGCTTCTTGAATCACTGACCTTGCCTCTACAAGTTGCGATTGTGAAATGTAGTGCTCACAAGAAGGTGACTGATGATGTTGGTCGTAGAAATGCATTTGCTGACGAAATCGCGAAAGAAACTGCAAGGAATGTGATGAGCCGAATGTATGTTGCAGGCCCTGCAAGATGGGTTGGTGATGTTGGAATGTGTGAAGACACGATAGAGAGTGTGAAGTCTATTCAAGCTGAGGCTACAGAGAAAGAATTGAGTGTGTGGAGAGAAAGTACGGGTAAAATGGATGCAAATGGTTGTTGGGTTGAATTGTCAGAGCATCAGAGATGGTGGTTACCCGATGCGTACGTGCTTGCAGTGGTTACAATGGCCCATGGAATGGCTCACATCAGTGTGAAAGTGATTTGCAAGTAGTTGGCTCCAGTATGGCAAAATTCAGGAATTCCTAAGTGTGCAGAGAATGTGGTCAAGAATTGCATGGTGTGTCTGAAACACAATCCAGGTAGGGGAACCCCAACTCCAGCTGTTCATTTTGCGCCTCATACGTATCCGTTCGAGGTTTTGCAGCTGGATTTCATCCACATGGAGAGGTGCAACAACTTAAAATACGTACTTGTTGTTGTTTGTGCCTTTTCAAGATGGGTGGAAGCCTACCCCCTAAAAGACAACACTGCCTTATCCACAGCTAAAGCCCTTGTGAAAGAGTTCTTCCCCAGATTCGGAATGCCTAGAATGGTCTGGAGTGACAATGGAAGTGAATTTGTGGGTCGAGTGATGAAGAAAGTATGCGAAGGGCTAGGCATTCATCAGAAATTTCACGCTGCAAATCACCCCCAATCAGCTGGACTAGTAGAATGTTACAATGGCACATTGAAACTTAAATTGGCCAAAATTCAAGCGAGCTCTGGTCTTAAATGGCCCGACGCTCTACCCCTAGCACTCCTATCAACCAGAATGACTGTGCATTCGCGAGTGGGACTTAGTCCATATGAGATAGTTTTCGGCCGCCCGGCCAACATATGGGAAGTGCCAAGGCCCACAAAGCTCAGTGAAATCGAACACCCTGTTTTGCTTGACTATTTGTACGAATTGACGGCTAAATTGCGTGTTTTACATCAACAGGTCCATGACACCCTGCCTCCGGTCTCTGAAACTCCAGGTCATCCCATCGACCCTGGATCCTGGGTTCTCGTGAAGAACTTCCAGCGAACCAAGAACGACCAGCCCAGGTGGACCGGACCGCACCTTGTCCTTCTTTCCACGAGATCAGCTGTTCGAGTGGAAGGGAAGAAGCACTGGATCCACGGGGTCCATTGTAAAAGGGTACCTTTACCTCTGCCGTACGACCAGTGGGTCCAGAAGGGTGTCGCCGACTCAGACTGAAACTGTGCCACGTTTTCTGCCTTTCAGTGATGCACGTGTAAAAGGAACAATTACTGAAAAAGAGTGACAATATTTTGCAACCAGCTGTATCACCGTCAATTCGATTGGACACTACAGAACCTGAACTCCTTTTCCAAGACCAAACAATACCTGGGAGAAAACCTATGGACAAATGAATAAAATTTTCCTTTTTGCTATTTTTGAAAGCGCAGCTCTCCCATCTGAGAAACTTGCTTATTTTTGTTTTTCGAACCGCCATCCGGGTTCCGCTACTAGGGCCGCGATTGCCCAAAGTCTTTGGGGTGCAGCTGACGACGTTAGGTCGACAGTTCTGGTTGGTCTAAGGGAGTTGCCCTAGACTGACAGAAGCATTCCTCAGCAGAAACAACCTCCCATCGCAGGCAGCACTTTAGAGAGGATGGAGTTTTTCGAGATGGAGAGACCTGCCAAAACAATGAACTTTAAAGCCAGGATATGTGAAATGATAACAAAGAAAAGCTTTTTGATATTGTGCATTTTCATGTTATTCAGTATGGTAATGTTTTTAATAGGATATGTTTTATTTTATTTTCGAGTAACATTTGCACCCACTACATCGCCCATACCTCCTCCTACTGTTTCCTCACATTCTTTTCAACCCCTTCCTGAACACGAATCGGCTAGGAGATTAGAGTTCATCAATAACTCCTTTGTTCAGCTTTTACACCAACACCAACTAGTAATGAACACGACTAACTGTTGGGTGTGTGGTCTTATGCCTCACACAATGGATAAAGGTATCCCTTATCTGGTCCTGCCTTTCAGCCACAATGGTTCTGTGTGGGCATACAGAACAATGTTCATATATGTACATGAAGTCTACACCCTACGTTCTGTAACAGACAATCCTAAGAATAGTGCTCTAGTTAAGGGTATAGTAGACATGATTAAGGAAGATATTTCTTATGAGACTATCCCGAGAGATGAGACACTAGTATACATAGGATGGAACGTAACCGGATATAGAGCTACTCGGAGTGAGAAACAGCAAGCTAAGAGATCTTCCCCGATTTGGATTGTACCCCATCAGGGTCACCTGTGTCTGCAAGGTAATGGCAAGAATCCCAGAGCTCAGTTAGGGAAGAGTATCTGCACTAAAACTTATGTTTTTGCAGCCCAGACTTCCCCTTCGTTTTTAGCAGCTAAGGGTACCTATTTCATCTGCCATGATAGAGCCTATACATGGTTGCCCCCTGACTTTTCGGGCACATGTTTTGTTTCGTTCCTGTTGCCTCCCACCTACACAGCAGCAGCAGATTACCACAAGACAAGGATAGTTAGAGGTGCCTTGAGTAAAGCAGACACTGCAGGACAAGAATTTGGGGACTTTGTAAAGGGTTTTCTGCCGTTCTCGGGACCGATGGCTAACAGCAGGAACATAAGGCAATTGACAAGGGTGGTTGAATCCACCGTGTTTGAAACTGCCGGTGCCCTTAGTAACTTGACTGCTGAGCTCCAGTCGGATCGTCTTATGACCCTTCAGAACAGGGTCGCATTAGATGTCATACTTGCAGACCGAGGTGGGGTATGTAAATTGATCCAATCGAGTTGCTGTGTTTTCATTCCAGATAACGCTCCAACAGTGTACCAGGCCATCTCCAAACTACATAAGATTTCCGAATCTATTCATGTGGATAAAGGAGATTGGTCGTTAATGGGATGGTTCTGGGAACTGATATCCGCCTGGGGATGGAAAATTCTGATGGTCATTGGGATGGTCTTAGCCATTCTTTTCCTGTTCTGTCTGTGCGTGCAGTGTGCTCCTGCAATATGTGGCCTCTGTGCTACATCATGTGTAAGGAAACCTGTATCAAGAGACGAACTAAGTACTAGAATGATGTTACAGCAGCATCTCAATGACTTTAGGAATATAGACCTTGACTCAAATTAGCATGAGATTAGGTTAATTGCCTATGTAAGGGCAAAAGGAGGGTTTGTAGTTCTGAAAATTCTGAACTCGTGAATAAAACTTCGTCGTAGCATGACGATTTTTATATCAAAAGACCGAAAATGGCTAGTACACTATGTACAAGCATTTTCGTCATATTCCAGTAACGATTTCACCTCGAAATCGTCATTATCGTCCTGAATCCTTGGCTTCCATTTTGTGCACGGCAGCCATTTTGTGGGTTGCCCTCACATAGGCTTATAATACAGCTAAATTCGATTCCCAAGGACATGTACACCTTAATTGACTTCTCTCTGACCTGGGCAAGCTGAAACCATTGTCCCAGGCCAAACCTGTTTGGTCAGTTCCTCTCCCAGTGGCCGAACGAGATAGCATCAAGGCACAACATGCCATAAACCCTTTTCATCGCACACACACCCTGCCTAGTCTTGCTCACACCTGTCCCTGCTCTTTTCTCTCTTACTTGCTTTACGAGGAGGAGGTGCCCGTTTTTATGGGCCTTGCCGGGTGATTTGTTATGGGCTGGACGAACTGTAATGTGGGCTTGTCCTCATGACTCTGCTTTTCCTTTGTAGTGAAAACATGTGAATGGTATACTAAAATGTGGCAAATGTTTGCCTGAAGCACAATATTTTGTATAAAAAGAGAAGCCTGGCTTTGTAAGATTGAGCAGTCTCCTGAGAATATACATCCCGTGTTGTTGTACTTTTAGGACGCCTGTTACTTGGTTGCAGCCAATAAAATCGATCCTTGACTTCACCTAGAAGACTCTGAGTTTCTGTGGTCTAAATCAGGAAAGTACTCGAGGTCTTTGGGTGTGTACCCTGACACCACTGGGTTACCGGTTCGGTACCGGTTCTGAAAAACCCAGTACCTCACTCATTTGGCATTTCCACACAAGATACCATCTCCCTTGTTCTGTCCAAACTCGATTACGCCAATAGCCTCTACCACGGATCACCTTAATGACCATGAACAGACTACAATGGATTCAGAACTCAGCTGCCAGACTGCTCTTGCATATCAAACCGCCAGACCAAATCGCACATGCCTCCAAAGCCCTGCATTGGTTACCGGTTGCCAGAAGATCCACGTTCAAGTTGCATTCTATCACCCACAAAGCAATACATGGAATGGGACAGCTATTCATCAGGAATAAAATCACCAAACACATTCAACAAAGGAACCTCTGCACCCAAGGGGCACCTCGCTTCAAAGTCCCAAGATACAAAAAAAAAAAAACATGGTTGGCACATCCTTCTCCGTTCAAGCAGACAAACTATGGATCTCTTTACCCCCAACAGAAGATCCACAGACAGCCACCTTATCTTCAGAAAACTACTCAAGAGTTGGCTCTTCCCCACATAAGCATCATACGCAAACAGAAATTTACAGCATATCCCTCTGTATATAAGCATTATTTTCACTATAGATATGTACCGATCTTTGTGTAAACATGTAGAATAATTATGTTAAAAAAATGAAGTACAATAGCACTTGAAAACCGGAGTTTATCTGGTGCATTTTTGGTCTACATGTTCTTGCTTCCATTGTGCATCTATGTACCTTCCATGTACTTGGATCGGTTACTTTTCTCCTGAAAAAGCATATCCAATGCACTACCCTATTTCTCATCCTGTACCTCGATATCTTTATTCTACATATACCTCCATTATGCATCTAGATCTCAATGTTCTTATGGATCTATATACATCACTTTCTTCAAATTTAGCATGTCCAATGCACTACCTTATTTCTCAGCCTATACTTTTCTCAATATACCTTCGCGCCCAACTGAGACTCATCTCAGTCATCTTTCAACTACTCTTTCCAATGCACTACCCTATTTCTCACCCAATACATCTATCAATATATCCTCTACATTCACTCCTATTTATCCCACTCATACCACTACTATGATCCCCAAAATAACCCTTTCTAGACTCCCCACTATACCCCGCCTTGCATCATCCAACACCTTTTACTATACCGATCCCCCAAAACAAACCTTTCTAAACTCTTCCCTCTGATTATTCCCCTCCATAGCCCCTTTTTACTCATCCAAAAGCCTCCTCCTACTGCTATGAACCCCCCCAAAAAGTCGAAATATATATATCTCCAAATCCTTCACTCTTCTATCCCTCCACTATCCTTTTCAATCAAAATAACAGACTAACATGTTCACTTCTCAAATTTCATATTCCACTATACTAATTCACCACTAATCCTTCATGGGTTCCAGAGTAGTGTGCTACTCGCCAATAAAGTGCTTCAACACCCATCAGTGTTACAAGCGCTTTTTAAATGCAAACCTTTTTCCCCTTTTCAACCCCTCTGCAACCCTTCTCAATCCGAATAACTAACATATCCACGACTCAAATTACTTTCATATTTCACTATACTAATTCAACACTAATCCTTACAGCTCAAGAGTAGCGTGCTACTTGCCCAAAAAAGCGCTTCAAAACCCCATTAGGGGTAGCATGCGCTACATAAATACAAACCTCTTTCCCTCTTCTATCCCAGTGCTTACCCTTCTCTTTCCAAATAACTGAATAACATATCCACCACTCAAATGACTTCATATTTCACTACACTAATTTTCAACACTAATCCTTTATGGGTTTTGGAGTAACGTGCTACTCACCAGAAATGCACTGCAACACCAATCAGGGATAACAGGTGCTATATGAACGCAAACCTTTCTTGCCCTTCTATCCCCTCGCTATCCTTCTCACTCCAACTAACAAACTAATATCCACCACTCAAATTACTGTCATATTTCACTATACTAATTTACCACTAATCTTTTATGGGTTTCCGGAGTAGTGTGCTACTCGCCAAAAAAAGTGCTACAACACCCCAGGAGTAGTAGTTTTATTAATAAACTGTGCGATTACTTAAAATCATTACAGTATAAAATGCATTGAACTGCAATAAAATACAATGAAATGCCCCCCCCTATCGCCCAAATCCAAGTAAAACCAATAATGCAACTATATAGTTAAGAAAAAAAAAAAAAGAAAAAAAGAAACTGACTGTGATAACACCTATTGTCCGCTCAAGGTTCTATTAAAAGAAAGTTTTGATTTCTCCATGAGTCCACTCCTACTAGAGTCTAAGAGACTTCTGGAAGTACAACATCATCAGTCATGCTGCAGAGCCAGTTGACAGTGGGTAGCTTCTGAGTCAAACCCTTAGCTGACCCCGATTAAATACCACAGGCCGCGGGTTCCAAATACTTTGTGATGTCTCCCTGAATTAACTGTAGGCCGAAGACTTTGGGGCGACAGGGAAAGCACTGAGCCCACTATCGGGGCCCTTCGGATCAGTAGCCTTTACTTGGGACTCGAGTGCCATTTTAACTTGGATAAACTTGCCGACCCTGGCTAATAAGCAGGTCGTGGTTTCTGAAAAACACCAGTCCGAGGCCTCTCTGCATGTTCTTTGGCCCAGGCTGCGTAATGCCGGACGCAGCAATCGCAGTCGTTCGCTAGCCAACTTTGTACAGCAACATAGCAGGTGTAGCCAGGATTCTCTGCGATAGTTACAAAGTCGGCAAGCAATGACTCCGTCCGTGCGTGCCCAATTTGGGGTGAAGTCCGCGATCCTGAGTGCCAAAAGGCGCATGAACAGAATTTTCTGTCTTGCATGAGTTGTTAGTGAATCTTGCAGATATGGTTGGGGTTTGCCGAGAATATAGGACTTGTCCAGAGCCAGAGTTAGTGCGTTGTGCCGGAGCGAAGAAAGGTCAAGCTCAAAAGAGATGGACTGGACTTGGCGCTTAATGGCTTGGGCCCATGCAAAATATGAAATTTCATGAAGGTACAGGCTCCTTCCCTCGATTTTCAGAACTTCAATGGCTAATTTCACCTTGGTGTGCTGCCATGGGGAGCCTACTTCGCCAAAGATAGTTTTAAAAAAGTGCTTTAAGGTGTTTTCGGGCGATTTCAGTACTCTAATATAGTATTTTAGCAGATCCCCCAGTAGTGCCAGCTCTGGTTGTTTCAGGCCTAATTCTAGTCTTAGCCTGTTGTTCCGTGCCTGTTTGGGGGCCCTTAGCACCATCTTATATGCTTTCACCTGGGCCGCGTGGACCACTTTATTGAATGCCCCCGGATAGGCTATGTGGCCATACGTGATGGCGGAGATCAGTTTTGCCCTGAGTACAGTTAGCATCGGATCTGCTGAGGGACTGGCCAGGCCATGGCTTAAGCATCTTAATGACGATATTATTTTGTCAATTTTTGGTTTGAGCTCCTTCAGGTGTTTAACTGCGGTGGCCCTCACAGAAACCCATATGCCCAGATAGTTGTAGAATGGGGCCGTGGTGATTCGATGCTCCCCCAGGGACCATGAAGCTTTTGTTTTGTGATGGTATTTGCCAAAGATTACTATCTTGGTCTTGCTCACATTGATGCAGAACTCATTCTCCTGGTTGTACAACACCCTATCAAGGGTAACAAGCGCTATACAAATACAAGCCTTTTTACCTCTTCTATCCTTCCGAATCCAAATAACTGACTAACCTATCCACCACTTAAAATACTTTCATATGTCACTATACTAATTCAACACCAATTCCTTTCTGGGTCCCGGAGTAGTGTGCTACTTGCCGAAAAAGCGCCTCAGCATTTTGTCTGGGGTAGTAAGCGCTATATAAATGCAATTACAATACAATTACCTAAAAATTATTATTAAAGGTCTTCCATTACCTCTCAGCTCTGTTTTTCCTCATTTGGATGTTTACCTTGCCTTTAATACCTAATCATAGAGCTTTCATTTTTTTGTGCCTAACCATTGCACTGAGACTTAGAAATTAAAATCTATAATTATTTTTTATATTGATAGCTCCAATTAAGCAACTTTTACTATAGCTCCTAATACAAACGCTAACCAATGATAAATATAATAGACGTAAATTCAATTAATGTTTAATAAAATATGGTGCCCTTACCATAGCACTAATATCACCACTGACTGGTAAATGAATATACAATAACTTTAATGCGAGTTATGTGATTAGATTAATTTATATTTATGGCTGTATTTCTGAAAATCACTAAATATTTTGGAAATGAAATAGGCAATAAGCTGGTCACAAGTAGTTTCACTATGTTCACTGAGCCATGTGGCATGCAAGCATGTAAATAACTCAATAACGGTTTACTTAATGTGAACAAGGCGGATACCAACCAAATGCCGTATTTGGAGACACTCCAATAAATTGAAATACTGCAGACCTTGGGTTCTCGTGTCTGGTTCTTGAATACTGTGACTGGATCCTTTATATAATTTACATTTATATGTAATTGCATTTAATTAAACTAAAATAAATGCATGTTAAGGAAAATGCTACTTACCCAGTATGCATCTGTTCCTGGCATATAGAGCTGCAGAGCCATATGCTTAGCATAGATCGCCATCTAGTGTTGGGTCTGCATGTTTGCACTTTGTTTTTGTTCGAAGAAGTGTTTGCAGTCACGCGGTAGGGGACTCCTCTTTTTGGCGATAGTGCGCATGGCCATAGACTCCACCCCCAGATTGTTTTGCCACAAGGGTGATGACGGAGTTAGTAAAAGTCGTAAAGGGATATCCATGTATAGTGTATCTAAGTAAGTTAATACTGCAACAGATAAAAGTACCCGGGGAGGCTGGTGGGCGCATATGGCTCTACAGCTCTATATGCCAAGAACAGAAGCATTCTGGGTAAGTAGCATTTTCTGTTCGAGGCATATGAGCTGCAGATCATATGCTTTAGAATAGACTATACAGCAGTTATCCCCCATGCAGTGGTTAACCTGTATCTGTTGCAGTGATTTGAAATAGTGTACTTAAAACTGCCTGGCCCACACTAGCTTGTTGTTTTGCTAACACATCTACACAATAGTGCTTTGTGAATGTGTGAGATATAGACCATGTTGCAGCTTTGCAGATGTCATCTAAGGGTATATTCCCTAAGAATGCCATGGAAGCCCCTAGTTTGTGTGTAGAGTGCGCCCTAGGGGGAATTGTTAATGAGTGCTTAGCTTTAATGCAGCATATTTGGATGCACTTAACTATCCACAGTGCAATACCAGCTTTTGATATGGGATTGATTTTATGCAGTGGTGAAAAAGCAACAAAGAGTTGTTTAGTTTTCCTAAAATATTTAGTTCTTTCAAGGTAATTTAGTATAGCTTGTTTTACATCCAGTTTGTGAAGAGAGCATTCTGCCACAGAGTCTGGTTGAGGGAAAAAACAGCCAACTCAACGGATTGGTTGAGATGAAATGAAGAAACAACTTCAGGTCATAATTTGGGGTTAGTCCTAAGAACCACTTTATTTTGGTGAATTTGTAAAAATGGTTCTTGTATAGTTAGTGCCTGGAGCTCACCCACTCTAAGATGTGATGGCTATAAGGAAGGCTTAATTCCAAGTGAGAAATTGTAGTTCACATTTGTACAATGGCCCAAAGGATGGACACATGAGTCTTGTAAGGACTATGTTAAGATTCCACTCGAGAGGGTGGAAGTCTAGGAGGAATGATTCTTTTGAGTCCTTCCATGAAGGCTTTGATAGCAGGCACTCGAAACAAAGACAAGGGTTGTTCGGTTTTGTAGATACAACGCTATTGCAGCAAGGTGTACGCGTATAGATGTATATGCTAAGTTAGAACACTGTAGGTGTAGCAGATAGAAAATTATGTTTTGTATGGAAGCATCTAGTGGATTGATGTTATTGTTTATACAGTAAATGACAAATTGTTTCCACTTCGCAGCATAGCATGCTCTTGTGGTAGGGGATCTAGCCTCTTTAATGATGTTCATGCAGTCTGGCCGAAGATTAAGGTTGTCAAACTCTATGATTTCAGATGCCAGATCGCAAGTTTGAGTTAACTGGAATCTGGATGTCTGATCTCTCCATGTTTGAGTGAAAAGCTTGGGGGAGAGGTGTCGTTTTTGGTGAGGATCTACGGACAGTTCCAACAGGGTTGGGAACCATGGCTGTCAAGCCCATATGGGAGCAACTAGGATCATTGTCAGGGAATGTTGTGTGAGCTTTCGAACCAGTAATGGAATTAGCGGGAGAGGTGAAAAAGCGTAAGCAAATTTTCCTGACCAATTCATCCACAGCGCATTGCCTTAGGACAATGGGTGAGGATACCTAGATGAGAAGCTTGGGCATTTTGCGTTGTGTGTAGCAAAGAGATCTATTTCTGGGTAGCCCCACATCTGGAAGAATGGGAGGAGAACTTGAGCATGTAGTCCACATTCATGGATCTGTTGTCTTTGTCGACTGAGCAGATCTGCAATCTGGTTGTTTACTCCTGGGAGGTGTTCTGTAAGGAGATATATTTTTTGAGGTATGGCCCATCTCCATATGCTTTGAGCTAGTTGTGCAAGGTGTAGAGTCCCCCCCCTGTTTTTGTATGAAGTACATTGCTGTCATGTTGTCTGCACAAACTAGGACTGCTTTGCCTACTAGATGCAGTTGAAAAGCTTTCAATGCTAGGAAAAGGGTTATTTGCTCCAGGTGTTTTCTGTGGAGTGGTTTTTGTTGTAGGGGCCATATGCCCTGAATGGTATGTTTTTGAAGGTGAGCTCCCCAACCAGTGAGCGATGAGTCTAGTGTTAGCACTATTGTGGAACAAGGTCGACGAATGGCACCCCCCTGGAAAGGTTTTGTGTATTCTACCACTGCAGAGAGTGATGGTTGCGGCTGTCCACCAACACTAGATCTGTTAACTGACCTGGAGCCTGGTTCCACTGATGTGCTAAGCATCCCTGTAGAGGACGCATTTGAAATATCATGTAAGGAACGATGAAAATGCAAGAAGCCATCATGCCGATCAACTGCATGAACACTCAGGCTGGTAGTGAGTGTTGAGGCTGAAATTGTGACATCAGATTTTGCATGTCGTGTATCCTGGCTGGGTTGGAGTATGCTGTAGCTCTGCAAGTGTCTATTGTGGCTCCTAAGTATGCTTGCATGTTGGATGGGTGGAGGTGAGACTTGGTGAAGTTTACAGTGAAACCCAAGTCATGAAGCAGCTGAAATGTCTTGTGAGTGTGGTGTATGCAGCTGTGTTGTGATCTGGCTTTTATTAGCCAGTCGCCCAGGCAAGGGAATACGTGAATGTGTTGTCTTCTTAAGTAAGCTGCAACTACTGCCAGACACTTGGTGAAAACTCTGGGTGCTGTAGTTATCCCGAAAGGGAGAACTTTGAATTAGTAATGTTGTCAGTCCACCATGAACCGGAGAGATTTTCTGTGAGCCGGGTGAATGGAAATATGGAAGTAGGCGTCTTTTAAATGTAGGGTGTATAGAAAGTCGCCTTGCTGAAGCAATGGGAGCAACTGTTGGAGGGTGCCCATGTGGAAGTGGTCTGACTAAATGTAGAGATTTAGCTGTCTGAGGTCCAATTTAGGCCTGAGAGAATGGTCCTTTTTTTGGAATTAAGAAATACAGGGAGTACACTTCAGTCCCTTGATGATGTAATGGGACTAGTTCTATTGCGTGTTTTTGTACCAGAGAGAGAACCTCTTGTTTTAAGAGTGTGAGGAGTTCTGGTGACATTGCACGTTTTCTTGGAAGAATAGTTGGTGGAGTGCAGGTAAGTTCCAGGCAATAACCATACTGGATTTGTATTACCAACTTGTCTGAGGTGATTGACTTCCAGACAGGTAGAAACTGTGAGACCTCCCCCGACAGGAGTGGAATTATCGGGGGTAGCAAGGTAAGTCACTGTTGGCAGGGGACGTGCGGTTGGAGTTACCTCTGCTTCTTCAATTATTATTTCCTCTGTTGCCTCCTTGAAAACAACCTCTGTAGGAGGGAGATTGGTTGTTACCCTTATAGGAGGAGGAATTCTCTGTGGACACTGTTTTTGAGCCACCCCTGTAAAAGGAGCGGCGAAAGGAACCCCTGCTACAAGGTAATTGTAAGTCTCACACGGACTTTGCAGTTTCCGTGTCTTTCTTCATCTCTTCTAGGAAAGTAGAAACAGCTGGCCAAAAAGATGCTCCTTATGAAAGGATTGATTAAGTATGGAGGACCGTACCTCCTGCTTGAATTCAGAGATTCTAAGCCAAGCGAGTCAGCGCAATAGTATGCTAGTGTTGATGGCACGAGATGCTGTGTGTGCTGCATCCAGAGCACATTTTGGGTGGAAGTGTTGGTAATGAGCTTCCCTGCTTGAATGAGGTCATTAGCTTTGGTTTTATACTCATCTGGCAAATATTGCATGAGTTTTTTCCAACTCATCGTAGTGAGCCCTATCGTAGCATGCTAAAAGCGCTTGCGAATTGGCAATACGGCAGTGGTTAATTGCCTGCGAAGCCACTCTTCCCTGAGGCATCACTGAGTTTAGAATCACTATCAGGAGAAGGGGCATCGTCTGTAGTTTGAGAGTTTGCTCTTGTGTGGGCGTTAGATATGACAAAAGTCTAAGGGCAACTGACCTTTTATATATGCGTGGTCTGTAGGAGCAGCTTTGTATTTTTTATCTAGTCTAGGTGTGAGTATTCTGGATCTAATGGGGTCCTTGAATACCTCATCAGTGTGATTTAACATGCCCTTGAGCATTGGTAGAGAATTAGTAGACCTTTGGGAGTGTGTTAGTGTCTCAACAAGGAAATTCTCTTTTAGAAGGTCTGTATAAAGCTCCACCCCCTGATATTGAGCAGCCCTGTTGATAACCTGAACATTGCCAATGTTGTCGTCTGGTGGGCAGGGTCTGGAGGGATAAGGGTCTGGGTCATTGTCCTGATCTGGTTCCTTATTATAATCCTATCAGGGATCAGTGTGCTGTGGTATGTCCTGAACTTGTGGCATATTCTGATCTTCATCCCCATCCCCATAATCTTCCTCCTGTGGGTCAGGTGGTAGTGGAGGTGGTGTTGTATTTGATAGTGTAATGATAAAATTTGAGTTAGGAGGAGGAGAGGGGGTATGTAAGGAGGAGAGGAGTTGGTACCCATGTCCTTTTTCTTCAAAGGTATAGAGCAATCCTCAGAGATACAGCTTCCGTTTTTTAGGAAGAGTGGCCAGGAGGTGTCCAGTTTTAGTGTCAATACTTAGTCTTTTGTTTTGGATCCAAAGGTGGGTCGTCGGATCGAGGCTCTTTGGATGGGGTATCTTTTTCTTTAGGAGTTGATTTTGGCATCGAAGATTTGGGCTGAGAGTCTTTGGGTGCCTAATATTTTGAATCAGAGTGCTTGGTTTTAGCCGGTTTTGGCTCTGAAGCTTTCGGAATGGAAGTTCTTAGTACCGAACCTTTCGGCGCAGAGGATCTCGGCTCCGAGTCTTCAGATGTCAAGGATTTTGGCTCTGAAGATTCGGTTTAGATGATTTCAAGCTCTGAAGCTTTAGATTTGGAGGATTTAGGCTCCGAATCCTTCGGTGTCGAAGGTGCCGGTGGTGTGGAGACTGGCAAATGCTTCACCTTATGTTTCGGTGCCGCGGGTGTTGGTTCGGCACCGGAATGTGGCTGACTTGAGAATGAGACGGAAGGCTCGTCTGTGTTTTATAGCCAGGCATCTGAAACCTTTTCTCGGTGCCGACCTGAGCCCAAGGGCAAAGGTGATACCGGAGCCTTAGGTTTTGCTTGAGTGGGCACATGGAGTTCTGTACTCCCGGTATGTCGACCCTGAGTGATGTTCTGTAGTTCTTCCATGATGGAGCCAGCTTCGGACACAGAGAACAGTTCTTCGTCCTCTGCTTCCGCAGCTGGATGATGGGAATCTAAAACTTCAACGAAGATGTCCGGTATGGAGCCACTACTGCGTTGTATCTCGTGGCATCGAGCCCGACGATCACAAATGGTTTTCTTGGATCGGAACAATCGGCACGCTTCACAGTCCTTTTCGTCGTGTTCCGGAGATAAGTAGAGATTGCACACCTCGTGCAAGTGTGTCCATGGAAATTTAGCACTACACCAGGACATAGCTTAAATTGAGTCTGTTCCATCAATGGCTGGTGTGGTCAGGACAGCGCCCCCAAAGTTCCTGATCGGAGGTTTTCACAATTTAAAAGATATACATCAAACAGGAAACCGCGATCGAAAGACAATACCATGGAGGGTAGAGCTTTGCGCGTCAAAGGGGTTTGAGAACGATACCAAACTGCAGCAATACACATCCGAACCGGAATGCGGAAAAAAAACCAATCTGGGCTTGCAGTCGATGCCCATGCGCACTATCACCAAAAGGAGGAGTCCCTACCTTGTGACTGCAAAGATTTCTTCAAACAAAAATAAAAGTGTAAACATCTGGACCCAACACTAGATGAGGACTATCCTAAAGCATATGATCTACAGCTCATATGCCTCGAACATATATATTTTTAATACTATGTAGAAGCAAATGAGGTAATTGTATGGTGGAAGTATTTTTTGTTGAGGTAATGGTCAGTAGTGGCAATGTTCAAATGTGGAGCTGTGATGATACTCTACAGGTGAACCTCTATGAAGCTGAAACCTGTGTCCCACCCAGTGATTAATGCTGACCTGCAATGTAAAACGCCAGCGAGAAGATGTTGAAGAACCAATGTAAGACGTTGTTCAGAATGGAGGGCTCTTCTTGGTTTCTCCAGGCAAAGATGCTTTGAATGAGAAGCAGGAGGCTGGAGACACCAGAAATGATGAGGTAGTAGGGTATGAGGCACTGCGCGGGGCAGTCGTGGAAGTACACCGACCCTGTGGGAGAAAGAGAGCATCATCAGAGAAGTATTAGTGCACCTTCCATCTCAAGCCTTCTTTAATTTCGGCTTCTTTCAGTGAGTGGAAGGAGGAGAGCATCTGTGAACTAAAATGTATACGAGTGCCCAAGTTGGGTTTTCATTTAATGTGTAAACTGGTTTTAAAGCCACTATGTACAGGCAAATCAGTGTAAACATCAAAGTGGCAACAATGCTGCTCTATATTGCACATGTTAAACAGAGGGGTAGTTTGAGGGGATAAGCACATAATGGTAATTTGTGGTTGCATAACTCCTTTCATTGTAATCCCAAGTACCCACCTGTTTCTTTGTGGTTTGTTTTTGGAGACAGGAATTTCAGTTTGCCCTTACTCCCAAAAATGTTCTGTGGTACCACTTAGAAAGGTGCTTTTGAGATGCTTCCTCATAAACCACCATGACTTGCATCTACTACTAGTAGGGCAATATTGTACCGTAACGACAAGCGACACAAGTCAGATACTATTCTGCTGTATCACATTCTTCAGCCTGATGTGTGGCCATTCATTATGTGTTTAAGACTCATTTTGCGACCTTAATAACTCCTAAGCATGTTATGGAATAATTTGAGGTGAAGTGCAAGCAGTCGTCAGTAGAATAAGGGACCATCTCCTAACAGGAAAAAGAGTCAAACAGGAACAGATATCGTTTGTACAACCTTTCAGTGTTTGACTCAACTAAATGGAACCATTGGTCTTGTTTTTTTAGAGCTAGAACACCCATTTTTATGAGGTTTACCCTAAATGTGAATGGCTTTGTAGTACACAAGTATTACGCCGGGAAAGTTCAGGTTGATGGCAACCAATCTGGTTGCAGTTATGTCTCCCCGTTTACTCTGGTGGATGAGAAATATCTATGTCACTTGGTGAAAAGTACGCAATTTTGTGCCGTACAGTTCCGGACTCTACACCCACTCTGCGCCTGCCCAACTGTAGACTTTAGCTAGGATTAAAGCATTTGGCGATGGTGCTTTTTGTCTTGAATGTTGTTCTTTGTTCTGCTGGTAAGCAGTGTAGCAATTTAGGGCCAGTCTTGCATGCATTAGTTTCTGAATGTGTTTTTGGCCAGACATGCCTGACCTTATGTTGTATCGCTGCACAGTTAAGGGTCTGTTCAGCTCCAGTGTGTGTGTGGCGTGGAGGAAGGGTTGACCCTGCAGGACCATGTGTAGTTGAATATGTTTGCCCTTGTAGGTGAAGGAAAGCTTGGAATCACATACTACACTCAGGACCGCCGCTGAGGCTACCACCAAAGTATGCGGCGAAGGGCCGCTGAGGTGCTGTTTTCATCACACATTTCCATTTTGGACACTGAGGCAGAGGAAGTTTTCCTCTGATGCTCGATGTGATCCAAGCACTCTGGGATTTTGCCCCAATTTCTGGATCTGACCTCTTGTTTAAAGCAGAACTTGGTATCACCTGTAAGTTATCAGGATGGTTCGGTTTGTGCTAAGCCCTTTCCATTGGTAACGCTTTTAAAGAAATGAAGCTGCCCAGTTCAGTGAAGATCCTGGACCGCTGCTTCTGTCCAACCTCAGAGATGATTGAGAAGGCTATCATGTTCTGCTGTGTCATGGGCCACTGTACATCATCTATGTTTGTGAAATAGATCATCTTCCTTTCCTCATCAACCCCGACTCTTCTACCTCCAATTATCCCTCACTCATCATCATTCTTTATCCCTCCCACATCAATCCTCACTTATAAACCCTCATTCCTCACTCATTTACCATCTCTAACTCACCCTTCAGTCCTCACCTATTCTTAATTTCTCATCCCTGACTGCTCACTCTTAATCAGTCACTCATTATCCATTGCCCCTCTCGCACCGTCCCTCACTCACTTAAAGAGTGAGGAGTGAAATCAAGGCATTATAGTGACTTCAAATGTACACTGATCTGTACACCTTGGGACACCCTCACCCCTGGTTGTTCATACCTCATCCCTCACACCACCTTTTCATTCTTCCCTCCTCTAGTGGCAAGTGATGGTGCTGATGTAAACAGTGCCCAAATACAGGCAGGCACCTAATGCTTGAAATGATTAATGTAAACAGGCACGACCTGCTTTAAGTCCGTTTCATTTCAATAATTTCAACACATGAATTTAGAAAACAGACAAAATATTATTTTTCAAATGCTGGGCAATCAACAGATGACAGGAGACAGTTGAGAAGGAAATGGGGATGGAATGTGCCCACATGTGGGCATATGGTTCTTGAATTCTCAATGACTGGAGGAAAAGTGACCTGCTGAATTTGCCACTATTCAGTTTCCTATTGTTCAGAAGGGAATCATATGGGATAGAGGCCAGCAAGGTTAGAACAGAGTAACACATTGTTTAGTAATGGCTTATTATCCGTGGACAACCAGGATCCTGGTTTAGAACTGTGTACAGCATTGTGCAGTGACGTGCCTCCAGAAGGCGGTTTGTTTCATATTGGTTCATGTATAATTTTACAGACTTTATTCTGTGGTTTTCTGGGCGTGGTATAGAATTTACACAAAAACTGCACTTCAACAATAAATGCAACTCTAGTCTGATTTGGGACTGTCTTTGAGGGAATGGAGGTTTATAATGCAAGCAGCAGGTGAGCCAGGGTGTATGTATGGTCACTGGTACCTTGAAGCAGTGATAGTTAATATACTTGTGATGGTGTGATTGATAGCTGGGTAGATGGCACATTGAGCTGGGAGTTCCATGGTTTCATGGCTGAAGCGTGCACCAAAAATGGACCATGGTCTTGCTTCCTTGGGGCACATTTCCTTCCCCAGCATGTTTACAAGATGTAAAGCCCCCTAAATCAGAGCAGTGTTTATCATAGTCTTGTCTCCTGGGGCAGGAGAGGTCTGGAGCCATTAGTACAGGTCGAGCTAGGATTGACACCCTTTTCAGAGAAGAACAGACAATGTTTGGGTCTTCAGATTTTGAAAGAGTCAGGAGCTCATACCTCAAGGAAATATTTGCAAAATCCTCTATTACTTTATATCATGGCAATTCTGCCTCTAGCCGCTTAAACAATCATTTAGGAATAGTTTAGGCAGTGCTAAAATACCTTTGAATGAAGTCTCTATCTGCTGTGTTAGGTTAAAGATTCAAAAGGAAAAAATACATTTTTGCTTATTTTTACGATTTGTTTTTACCAGTCTCAACAGTGGCTATGCTGGTAGAATAATGACCAGATACAACTGATGGCGATGAGCTCCCAGCTTTATGAGAGGACTGTTGTGAAAATAAAACGAAAAATAAATCCTGGACCAAGTACATCAGGGCACCATGCAGCCTAGAATTCAATTGGATTCCTCTAGTCAAAGGCAGACACATCAGGTTTACCCTGCTACAACATCATAAAGCACTTTAGGGTGTAACTCAACACATGCAGCAGGTTCAGCCTACACGTTACCAGGGCAGCACAGGGCAGGACCCACTCACCGACACTGATGCTTGCAATGGACATCACTGCTGTGATGACTTTCCCAGACACTGCAAAGGAGAAGAGAAAATCAGGTTAAAAAAAGTTAGGTCTGGGTACAACATCAACGCTCTGATAAGCCCCTCTGTATTTAAGGCCTGCTCTGTACTGCAACCCCCCCCAAGGAAACCCAGCCCCACCCCCTTATCCCAAACAACAACTAATTCCCTAACCCATGCCCCGCCATGATTTAGATTCACCAAAATGCCAGTGGTAGCAGGAGTGATGTCACACACCCTTCAAACTCAATGACATCAGTGATTGCCCTCAGCCCCACAATACCCCCCTCCTACCCTCCCACCCCCTACCCCCTTAGTACTGGCTTACTAATAGATTTATTAAAAGTTTGTTTGTAATTTACTGAATATACCAAGTCCCCCAGAGTAAGCCCTGGATTACTCACCTCACTACCTTGAGTGTCAAATACTGTAAGGGGTGACTTGGTGCGTTATTTTTCGATCACATAGTAAGTCAGCCCCAGAACAGAGATAAACCGATTCAATTCCTGGAATTCGGGCCCTGAAGCTCTCAAACTAGCTCTAACATCCAGGGCGCGTAAAAAATAACGGACTGCCAGACGTTGATGCTCCCCACCCACACCAGGCCTGAACCATTCCCCATCTTCTGATGTTGCATTTAAAAAAAAACTGTATATCATGATGTAATGATTTTCACTAGGACATGTCTTTCTGTACTGGTCTTTACCAGTCTGCCTTTGGAATTATTGAAAAAGTGTGTATTCTTAAACCAGTGACTTCTACCTATCCCTATCCTTCACGAGCACACACATCCCTCATTTCCCCTTTGGCGCAACCTTTGTATCTTTTCAAATGCATAAATTGTTATTTATTTCAAGTATATGGAATAAATATACTAGAACTGAAATAACCTTTGGTGCATCGCCTTGTTTTACATTAACTGTATGCTTTAAAATCTCCTATCTTGCTACTCTGGAACGTAGTTGTTTCTCTACATGGTACTAATTACTAGTGCTTGACTGTTATTGCAACACACGCTAGATATATTGTGATTTATTTCTCCTTTAAAGCCGGCATGGACCAATTTTTCATTCCCGCATTGTACCCAGGTCTGGTGACAAATATTGGGTTACCCCAATTATTGTCTAATGGATGTCTCCTAGACCCAGCGGCATCGCCTCCAGGGCATTCATAAACACCCCCCTCCGTGCCTGGCTGAGAAAGGAATGACATTTGGGAACAGGGTTATAACAGAAGCCCAGAACTCAGACTGGAGGCACAATGATTCAAGACAGGAAAGACCACAAGGCAGGCTCTCCCATTTCTGCACTCAGTTCCAAGAACAGATATCCCTTCACAGAACCTGCTCACTTTGTGGAGGGGAATACCAGTGGTGTTTGGGACAACCTTCACACCTTCTTTCCTTGTGTACCACTGACATGTCTCATGTGGAACCCTCACACCTTCCCTTGTGTGTCATTGACATGTCTCCTGACAAACCTTGGCACCTTTTTTCGTTGTGTACCACTGGCATGTCTCCTGAGGAACTTTCACATTTTCTTTCCTTGTGTGTCACTGGCACATCTCCTGAGGACCCTTCGGTCATGTCGCTATGCCTGACCCTGATCCACAGACAGGGCAGGCAGGAAAAGGGAAAGAAAGGGCTAGGGAGGAAGCGGCTAGGGAGGAAGCGGAAAGGGAGGAGCTAGAGGAAATGTAGAGGAGGGAAAATAAAGAGGTTCCACGAAAGAACTCAGTGTCGACTAGGGTGGGATCAGCGGACCCACCGCACCTGTTCTCCACGACTGCTGAGGCTTAAAAGGAGCGTACAACCAAGAAGACGCTGCAGAGCATTTCAACAGCGAGAGAAGGGCATGAGCATCAGGCCGACTCGCTGAAGCGGCCCACGATCCAGAAAGCGCAACCCTACTGATGCCCAACACATGAAGACCAGGGTAAATCAGATTAAATAACTACCCTGGTGAAGTAAAAGTTTAACTACTCTAGTGAGGGTGAGGCATCACGTCCCTTCGGCGGCCATCTTAAAGTCAAGCACCGTGCATTGGCTAACCCCAGAACTCACCACGCCGGCCATCTTGGAGTCCGGCGACTCAGAGAAAGTTCCCAGAGATCACACATTGTGGTCCTGAAGCCCCTACAGTCTACCAGAGTCACGTTTTTACTCACCATATCCTTGGAGGCCGATTCCATGCAGCCAGCAGCAACTGGGTCCACACAAAATGCCCCGCAACTAGGACCGGTGCTCATGGGAGTACCCTTCTTACGCCCTCCCGAGCCTCTAATGCTGACATCTGGGAACAGCATGGGGCCCAAATCGAAAAGCTGGGTTGAAGACTTTGAAGACTTCATGACAGGGTCGCAAGTTTGTGACCCAAATCAAAAACTCATAGCCTTACGAAAACTAGTGGGGAAAGACATTGGACAAATCATTAATGAACTACCCACCGCCAATACCGCATCCTACGAAGATGTGAAAGAAGCCCTAGATAGGAAGTTTCACCAAAAATGGAACTTCGACTATGAGCGCTACACGTTCAATCTTTCATCCCAAGAGAAGGATGAATCCATGAGTGACTTCATCGCCCGCATCAGGCGCCTAGCTCGATACTGTGACTTTGGCCAGTTCAGCACTGAAGACGCGCTTCGTCTGCGCATCATCGAGGGATGCTAATCAGAGTCACTGCGTTGTCGACTAAAAAAACACTACACTCTTGGAGATAGAAGAACTCACCCGCATCAATGACCAAGCCCAAGATCACGCAAAAGAGATGGAGGCCAGCAAAACGAGAAAAGAGAACAAGCACTTTGAGTACAGTCTCCCACCGACTCAAGGGGTCGCCCTGACCGCCACAAATCTGGAAGACAAGTACACATCGTGCGAATTCTCCTCGCAGCAGGATCTGAAATAGCCAACCCCGGAGGAAATCACTGCAGTGCTAACGGTGCAGCCAAGATTACCCCACGTGGACCAGTGCCCGGCAATGGGTCAAAAATGTCACCGATGCGGTAGAGAAAATCACTTTGAAGCGGTTTGCTAAACCCGCCACTCGGAGATGAAACAGACCAAACAGAACATAGGATCCAGTCACCACGCCAGAGAGCTGTACTGGGACGGAGAGACCGCTCTACCAGCTCATCAAGGTCAAGCGTTCAATCAGTCAGCTCATACAGATCCCAGCAGTCGACACCCAGAGAATCATCTTCCCTCACTCCCATATCACAAGACAGTGATAAATAAGTGTGTATGGTGGAAGACCCAGATAGATTTTTTTAATTTTTTTATATTTCTTTTTATTGACAATAAACATAAAATAAACATAACAATTGCATTGGAAATACATCGACACTAGTACAAAGTGCTAGGAGTATGGGACGTCTAGCAACAGGATAGAAGCAGGATATCAAGCCAGGGATCAATTGTAATTGTAATTGTAATTGTAATTGTCAGATAGTTTTTATAGAGCGCGTACTATCGCTCCAAGGAGCATCTTGGCGCTGTGATTCCGTAGCCTAGAATGGTGGGCCGGAAATACTACTCACATCAATTTCAAAGTACCTGAAGGTTTATTTGAGCCTAGACTAACTGTTTACTAACCGTGTCTGGTAGATTAAAAATCCAGGTTTTCAGGGCTTTCCTGAATTCGATTTCAGTGGGGGTTTGCCGTAGGCTTTGTGGGAGTTTATTCCAGGCTTTAGTACCAAGGGCAAAGAATCAAAGAAGGGTCTTGACTCCTAACTCAGCAAGGCTGAGTCCAACCAAATTTATATATCAAAACAAAAGCCAATGCTGAGAATTCCCATTTATCAACCGATGATTTACCAAAATAGATGTTTCGAATAAAACAAAAACAACCTGCTTATAATATAGCACCATGCGAGATTTATTCTCTTTTGTAGAATTTTCACTTTTAGCACACTATTTTTAGTGCATGGAAATACAAAGAATTTTATATACAATATATACATGCATAAGCATAAGTCACAAAAAACATTTACAATTTTCATACACACTTTGCCATTCAGTCATACAAGAAACATTCACACAAATGGAAAAGGCAAAAAAACAATAGGTCCACGTATCGGTGACGAGTTGATGGAAAAAATCCTTTTGTAATTTTCAATTTCTAGAGTCTGTACAAATCACAGTTCTACCAGAGTATCTCTTGTGACAGATTTAAAGGGCTGTTCTAAGACACCAGTAATAGACCAGATACGGGACAGGGCTGGTCGACGCGTTTCGAACCCCTGTGTGTTAGTGGGGTTCTCCTCAGGACCGGAAGGGTTCTGAAAAAATAACAAAGACTTGCTTAGGATTGCTTACTTAAAAAGGGATTAAAGACGGGCTCCAGTAAAACAGCTGCCGCTCCCTACCTTAGGATAACTGTCGATTAATCGCAACCAATGGTGAAAGAGTAGGTTCCCAAAACGGAGTTCAATTTGTATTTCCCACAGAAGGAGTGCTCACGGGGACTGTAGAAGGAAAAACACAGACACGTGCTATATTTAATCATACATGCCGACCCGCAATCATTCTAGTGGCTCTAACTCAGGGGCGTCCTGCTTACCCGCTAGTGTGACCGCTTCTGGCTCGCTGGCATCTCCTCGTTGCTTAAGAGCGGCCGCTCCTTCGCTGAAAAACAAACGGGGGAGAATCCATCAGTGTTGTGCGTCTCAAACGTATTCATGGTGTGAGTCAAGCTGATGAAAGTACACACCGATTGAGGAAAAGGCGTCCGTCCTTCTCTCAGGTTTGGGCGAATGATTCACCTGAGCTGGATGTGCTAACGTGACCAGTACTTCCTGGTTGCGCGTGCACTCCTGGTGATCCTGGGACTTGTAGTTCGATCCCTGAGAAAGCTAAACAGGTTGGTGAAGGTAAACAATGGGCTGGATGACAATCCATTCTGACTGTTAAACAGAGAAATGTTGGGCGAATTAGACGCTAGGTTTATATATTTCAGAAATTTAGTTTAGACCCCTTATTGCTGTGTTAAACTTCATTATTAGCATCGCCTCGCGCTGGGCTAATTTGGCATCCAGATCGCCGCCTCTTGGGTCTCTTTCGATTTTAGATAACACTGTCCATTTTAAATCAGTTTTCTCATGTTTACATTTTGTCCAATGATTAACTAATGGGGCATTTTCAACTCCTCTGCGGATTCGCGATTTATGTTGCGTTATCCGATTTCTGACTTCTTGCGTAGTCTTTCCAATATACACCAAAGGGCAAGGGCAGATAATCGCGTACACGACATTTTTGGTTTTACAATTCGTAAAAATGTCATGCTTCCAATGGGTGTTCTCAAACGTGAACACAGAGTCTTCTATAGTTTCATTACAACAAGTACACGTTCCACATTTGTGGTGTCCTTTAGGTGGAGGTAATCCAAATAGACTTTGCAATGTTGGAGCCTTCACAATTGGTAGAGCAGCTCTTACGACGTGGTTGGCCACGCTCTTCTCTTTTTTGTATGCAAAAAGTGGTGGTACAGTGAAATCCTCATGGAGGTTTTTAAGTAAATGCCAATTGGACATTATGAGTTTCTTATGTTGGTTTGCCGCTGGGCAAAAAGTGGTGACGCACACCATCTTTTTACATCCTGTTTAATTTTTTTCTCAAGTAAAGTCTCTCGTGGAGTCCACCAGGCTCGTTTCAGGGAGTTTTTCAATAATTTTTTAGGGTAACCTCTTTGAATGAGACGATTTCTTAAATGGTCAGCGTGTTTGAAATACTCCTCCTTTTCCGAACAATTACGGCGAATCCTTAGAAATTGTCCATATGGTAGATTTTGTTTTAGACTGCGTGGGTGGTTGCTGTTAAAATGCAATGCTTTATTCCTATCGGAGGGCTTACGAAATAGGGTTGTACTTAGGCCTTCTTCATAGGGTTCTACTTTCACGTCCAAAAAGGTGATAGATTCATTGGATGCTGTGACTGAGAACTTGATGTCACATGTTCTCGAGTTCAGCCAACAAACAAATGTATTCAAGTCTTCATGTCCTCCTGTCCAGATGAGGAACACGTCGTCTATGTACCGCATATAGTTGGAAATGCAGTTGCCATAGGGGTTCTCGTTATATATGAATTTTTCTTCGAATAGTCCCATAAACATTATGGCTAGCTCTGGAGCAAAGGGGCATCCCATCGCTACCCCCTTTATCTGGTAGAAAAACTCTGCATCAAAAGTAAAAAAGTTTTTCTGTAGTGCAAAGCGAGCAAGGTCGAGAATGAAATCAGTGGGGACTCTCACTGGCCTTTCTCTATTTTCCAGAAACACAGTCAAAGTTTCCAGTGCTTGTTCTTGCGGGATTTGGGTGTATAAAGACACCACATCCAATGTGACAAGAAGCTGTCTGTTATGGTCAAAGTTGATGGTGGATATTCGATTTAGAAAAGCAGTTGTGTCTTGAAGATGAGCTGGAATAGTCTGAATGAAGGGTTTCAAAAAGAAATCGATGTATTTTGCTATTGGTTCAAAAAGTGAATCACATCCCGAAATTATAGGGCGGCCTGGAGGGTTATTTTCATCCTTGTGCAATTTGGGGAGCACATAGAACACAGGTGTCCTGGGATTTTTATTTTGTAAGAATGATAGTTCTTTAGGTCCTACAAAGCCTTGGTCAAAGCCTCTTTGAATAACCTCGAACAATTGATTTCTTATTTCTGATGTGGGGTCTTTACCAATGCGTCTATAGCAGTTCTGGTCATTAAGCTGGCGGTGTACTTCTTGTTTATACTTGGTAATATCCCAAATTACCACGGCTCCGCCTTTGTCGGCCTGCTTGACTACAATGGTGTTATCATTTTTCACAGTTGACAAAGCCTCTTTCTCGGCTTTAGATAAGTTGTATTTAACAAATGTTTTCTTCTTTTCAATCGAGGATATTCCAGATAGAACAGTGCGTTCGAACGTTGCAACCTCCTTGGGGACTTTAGGTCCTTTTGGACAGAAGGCCGATTTTCTTTTTAAACCTGTCGCTTCCTCTTGTGGGTTTTCAATTGAATCGTGGAAAAATGTTTTAGACGAATCTTCCGGCAGAATTCTAATGTCTCAAGTTTCATTTTGACGAAATCCGTTGGTCTAGATGGCACGAAATTAAGTCCTTTGGTCAGAACAGATGTTTCAGCTGTTGTAAGCGTCCTGTCTGAAAGATTATAAATTGGTGAGTTGTCTAATTCTTGTAGAATTTTTGACGTGTTCTCATTTCCCATGGTTGGGTATAGCGTACTCGGCCTCTGGTTTTTTGTTGGCCCCGTCCTAAAAAATGCGGCTGGTTTTGTGGTTGTTGTTGATATTGATCCGATCGATTTCCTGTTCTGTTTTGGGGTGGTCGGTT
Organism: Lissotriton helveticus; assembly: GCF_964261635.1. NCBI lineage: Eukaryota > Metazoa > Chordata > Amphibia > Caudata > Salamandridae > Lissotriton > Lissotriton helveticus. The sequence goes on along the minus strand of NC_136073.1, from coordinate 114,222,204 downwards.
AGTATTATCTGATTCACTTCCTGACGATGAAGTTGTATCTGAGAAAGTCAAGAATTTTCGACGCGATCGCCCCTGGTTATCCTGCAAAAAACGGCGTGAATCGGAATGCGTATAAAATTCCTTATTGAGATAAGGGTAAATGGATTCTAGTGAAAAGTTCTTTTTATCCAGTTCGAATTTGTTTTTTTTTTGAGTGACTGTAAAATCCTTGAATTCCAAGATTTCCTTGTCGATTTTTTCCAAAAGCGTTTTAGAATCTGTGATTAGTTGATTGGTCTCAATTTCCCTTTGTAAAGTTGCTATCTCCTCCAATTCTTTAAGCAATGTCCTGTGTGCAGTCTCGATGGTTAGGACCATAAGGTCCCTGCTACACTTCGTTTCGATCCCACTAAGACCCTTTTTATACACCGGGTCGTCAGTGAACACAACTGGTATATTACGGATGACGAGTCCCGCTGGGATAGTACCTGACCGGAGGTGCTGGAGTAAAAAATGACCATGCAGGTCCGTCCGGATCTGTTTCTTACGTAGACGAGTTAGTTTATCCGACTCGTTCTGAGTGTTGGCAGTAAGGCTTAGAGCTGCAGAAGCAAATACTGGAGGGTCTCTAATCAAATTCTGTATGTGTTCCTCACTAAAAGCAAGTGTATCTCTCTCAGCCATAACATAAAAATTGCACGTTTAGATAAACAAAACACACAAATAACAAGTGAGTGAAAGAGGTAAGAAAGTGAAAGAATAATAAAAAACGACAAAAAGGAGAAGAATCACCTCCTGTGTCACCATACACAATTGCCCCTACAGTGGGCACGTCACAATACCTTTCACAAAAACACTAATACCCTGCGGTAGAAACTTCCCTACCTACCAGGACCTCGCGAGCATTTGCCCGCTCAAAAGTCAAAGAATCAAAGAAGGGTCTTGACTCCTAACTCAGCAAGGCTGAGTCCAACCAAATTTATATATCAAAACAAAAGCCAATGCTGAGAATTCCCATTTATCAACCGATGATTTACCAAAATAGCTGTTTCGAATAAAACAAAAACAACCTGCTTATAATATAGCACCATGCGAGATTTATTCTCTTTTGTAGAATTTTCACTTTTAGCACACTATTTTTAGTGCATGGAAATACAAAGAATTTTATATACAATATATACATACATAAGCATAAGTCACAAAAACATTTACAATTTTCATACACACTTGGCCATTCAGTCATACAAGAAACATTCACACAAATGGAAAAGGCAAAAAAACAATAGGTCCACGTATCGGTGACGAGTTGATGGAAAAAATCCTTTCGTAATTTTCAATTTCTAGAGTCTGTACAAATCACAGTTCTACCAGAGTATCTCTTGTGACAGATTTAAAGGGCTGTTCTAAGACACCAGTAATAGACCAGATACGGGACAGGGCTGGTCGACGCGTTTCGAACCCCTGTGTGTTAGTGGGGTTCTCCTCAGGACCGGAAGGGTTCTGAAAAAATAACAAAGACTTGCTTAGGATTGCTTACTTAAAAAGGGATTAAAGACGGGCTCCAGTAAAACAGCTGCCGCTCCCTACCTTAGGATAACTGTCGATTAATCGCAACCAATGGTGAAAGAGTAGGTTCCCAAAACGGAGTTCAATTTGTATTTCCCACAGAAGGAGTGCTCACGGGGACTGTAGAAGGAAAAACACAGACACGTGCTATATTTAATCATACATGCCGACCCGCAATCATTCTAGTGGCCCTAACTCAGGGGCGTCCTGCTTACCTGCTAGTGTGACCGCTTCTGGCTCGCTGGCATCTCCTCGTTGCTTAAGAGCGGCCGCTCCTTCGCTGAAAAACAAACGGGGGAGAATCCATCAGTGTTGTGCGTCTCAAACGTATTCATGGTGTGAGTCAAGCTGATGAAAGTACACAGCGATTGAGGAAAAGGTGTCCGTCCTTCTCTCAGGTACCAAGGACGGCAAGAGATCTTCCTCCTTTTGTGGCTAGTCTAAATCTGGGGACTGTTAGGAGACACATGTCTGATGACCTCAAGTTCCGACTAGGTATGTACGGTTTGAACCGTGGGAGCAAATATTTAGGCCCTTTTTTGTGGTATGCTCTAAAGGTGATTACCAGTATCTTAAAGAGCACTCGCTTATGTATGGGGAGCCAGTGTAACTGTTTTAAGGCAGCAGAAGCAGAAGATCTCCTTGGAAGATTAAGCACCAGGTGTGCCGCAGCATTTTGGACAACCTGCAACCTGTGCAGGGTAGATCTATTCACTCCTGCGTATATGCTGTTGCAGTAGTCTAAACGTGATAAAATTAGTGCCACTGCAACTGTCTTTTTTGCTTCCAAAGGGATAAAGTTGAAAAACTTTCGAAGACCGCGTATGATGTTGAAACAGGATCCTGCCACTGCATTCACTTGTTGTTTAAAACAGAGTTTTTCATCAAATCTGACTCCCAGGTTACGTGCGGATAGTACTGTTTTTGGCGGAATTTCCTCATTTGGGGGCCACCATAGCTCGGGGGAAAACAGATTTTGGGGACCCACAGGGAGAATTTCAGTCTTGCCCGTGTTGCATTTCAGATGGTTAGTCTTCATCCAGTTAAAGGTTGCGGTGAGGCATTTTCCAAGATTCTCCTCCGCTCTTGTAGATTTGCTGTCTAAGACTAAGATGAGCTGAGTATCATCTGCGTATGATACTGTATTGATGTTAAATGATGTTATTAGCTCAACTAGAGGTGTCATATATAAATTAAACAGCACCAGGCTTAACCTTGATCCCTGGGGTACACCTGTTGGATTAGATTTTTTGCTGATAAATACTGTCCCAGGACAGTAGTCTGTTTCCTGTCTGCAAGAAGATTTTCCATCCATGCCAAGGCCGTGCCCCCTATGCCCACCGTAGCTAAACGGTTGATCAGTATCTCATGCGAGATCGTGTCGAAGGCCGCCGACAGATCAAGGGGAATCCAGGGCGTCTGAATCAGTTCGCCTGGCCGGAGGAACACAAATATCCCCCGATATGCATTCTATGGTCCCCATATCTTTGTCCACTTCTCGGGGCAGCCCCTCGCCACATGAACCGCCCGCTCCCTGAACATACACCAGTCGAGATCCTGAGACCACTTCGCATGTCGAGGCAGTTGAGCGGCCTCCCACAGCTGCGCTATGTTGCGTTTTGCGATCATGCAGGCTAGTGTGACCCATTGTTTCAAATACTGATTAAAGTCCGTGGGCTCCCAGACCTTCAAGAGACATCTACGCGCTTCCAGGCTTTCTTCACAACTCAAAACAGTCCTCAGGACCTCATGTATGTCCCGCCAATAGGGCTGGATGAAATTACAATGCCACAGAATGTGAAGGAATGTAGCAACCTCCCCACAGCCCCTCTTGCATTCATCATTCGTCGTCCACCCCATTCTCACCAGCCCAGGACCGGTCACATAAGACCTGTGCAAGATCCTTAACTGCACCACCCGCAATCTCATTTGCACCTCTACAACCCTGGGGGAGGAAACCGCCTCAACCCAGTCTTCATCGTCCATCTCCAACCCATCTGCCGTCCAAGCCTCTCGGAGAGACCGCAGCGGATCATCCATGTGATTAATCATTTTACGGTAGACCAGGGAGATTGTCTTGACAGGTAGATGTCCATCCAAGACCCGATCCTCAAGGGGAGAGGCGTCTGGAAGGGAGTCTCCCAACGGAACCTGAGACAAGAGGGCATGTCTGACCTGCAAATAGCGAAAGTGTTCCCTAGCGTGCAGGTGGTGGCTCCCCTGAAGTGCCTCAAAAGTCAGTACCTCCCCCTTTCCCCAAACATCTTTTATTTGACTGAGCCCGATTAACTCCCACTTGTAAAAACCTTTGGTAGTCCACAGATTACCCAATTTGGCAGAGTCGAAAAGAGGGGTCGCAAGGGTCAGCTTCCCCTCCCACCCCAGATACCTGTTAGCTGCTGTTCCAGACTCTTACTGCGTGCAAAGTAGGGCCCGTGAGGGAAAAATGCCCCGGCCGATTATATAGCGTTCGGAGAAAGTTTCCCCCCGGGGACTGGCTACGATCCATAGCATAGCCAGGGTCACCAGGAAGACCGTAAACTATTTGATTGATAGCCGCTAATTGGGAAGCCCAATATTATTTCCGCAAATCAGGAAGACCAATACCGCCATCATACCAGGCGAGGGTGAGTTTAGCGTAAGCAATGCGGGACCTACCTCCCAAAAGGAGGGACCTCTGGAGTGTCTCAACCTCCCAAAAATACTTGGCAGGCACCGGGTCCATAGTATTCTGAAGAATGTACAAAAAGCGCGGAAGAGCCAACATCTTAAAGAGTACTGCTCTACCCAAAAGAGACAGGGGCAACGCCCGCCAACGCTCCACATCAGTGCGCAATCTAACCAAGGGTGGTTGCAAGTTGTTCGCATACCTCGCTTTGGCGTCGAGAGAAATATAAATACCCAGATACACAAAACCGGTAGTTGTCACTTGGAGCGGGCAGTTCTGTGGAACCACCGGCGGAGCGCCCGACAACACCAACATCACCGACTTTGACCAGTTTATAGCAAATCCCGAGAACTCACCGAACACCCTAAGAATATCAAGGAAAACGTCAAGGGAGGAACGGGGCGTAGAGAGATAAAGAAGCACATCGTCAGCATATAGAGAGATCTTATCCTCCCACTCAGGGGACCACCGCAAGCTGCGTATCATCCTTTCCCACCGGACCCAGGCCGCTAGGGGTTCCAGAGCCAATGCAAACAGAAGGGGCGACAATGGACATCCCTGTCGCGTCCCCCTCTCTAACTCAAAATCACCGGATTGGCAGTTGTTCACTATAACTCGGGCCAAGGGAGCAGCATAGAGCAACCGTACCCATCCAATAAATTCAGGTCCGAATCCCAATTTCTCCAATACAGCAAAGAGATACGACCATTCAATCCGGTCAAAGGCCATGGTGGCATCAAGGGACACCAGGGCCGCGGGATGTGAAAGTGTATGTGCTCTACCTATGACGCCATGCAAACGTCTCAGATTGAGTGCGGTGTTACGGCGTGGCATAAAGCCCAACTGGTCTGGGTGCACCAATGTAGAAATCACCTTGACTAACTGAATTGCTAGCAACTTGGCCAGTATCTTAGGCTCCGCGTTCAGTAGAGAAAATAGGACGGTAAGAGGAAGGGGAGGCTCGGGGCCTACCCGGTTTGGGAATCACAACAATGTTGGCAATCCGCTGGTCATAGGGGAGGACCCGACCTCCCGGCTCTTAAGAAACATAGCACATAGATGTGGCACGATCTTCTAAGCATTTAATTTATAGAGTTCAATGGGAATACCATTGGGACCCATCGCTTTACCCGAGTTAATACTCCTGATGGCTCCCCCAATTTTGTCATCAGTGAGCGGGGAATCCATATATTTCCGATTATCTTCCGACAATGCCGGCATAATAATATCTCAAAGCAACTCAGCGTGTTCAGAACAATCATGCACATCTGACGAGGAATAGATGTTCTTATAATAGGAACCAAAAGAGTCAGCTATCAACTGCGGATCCGTCAAGGTCTCTGGGTCATCACTCTCACGCTCAGGGACCAACCGGGATGCGCGATCCCCCGGTCCAGCCAAGCTATGAGCTTGCCGGCCCTGTCCCCATGCTCGTAGATCCTACTCTGGACATCGTTATGCTGTGTTACAGCCGACTCTCTGGACAACTCCCGGTATTCGTCTTGTTTATGGCGCAAGTGATGTCGGACCTCCGCCGCCGCAGAGGCCGCGGCCTGCCTTTCCAGAAGTATAACCTCCACCTCAGCTGCCGTTATATCCGTCAAATGCCTCTTTTTCTTACTAGCAATGAGAGATAGCGCCTCACCACGCAAGATCGCTTTGTAAGCCTCCCACAGTGTCTGCGCCGAAAGACCCAGATAGAATAAAGAAGTACCCGCGACTAAACATTCAACTAGGAAGCCACTGCCAAATTTGTAAAAGACACTGGCGCATCGCTCAACTACATTACCAGCACAGAATATCAGAGCATGACTCCCAAACCGAGACTGGCACCAGCGGCAGTTCGAGTTTACGCGTGGATGTCCAAAGAACCACTGCAATGCCTAGGACGATTCCGCACTACTCTAACATACAAGGACAGGCAAATCCAAGTACACACTCATGTAATTGAAGGCCCCGAAGCAGCATATTGCCTCCTCAGCCTGCCAACGGCAGAACGCCTGAAGCTAGTTCAAATCCTATACAAGGTGAATGACTTGTCGGACATGGTCAACAAATTCCCGAAACTATTCAGTGGGCTAAGGAAACTAACTCACTTCAAAGTCCAGTTACATATCAACGAACAAAAACCACCAATAGCGCAACATCACAGGAAAGTGCCATTCTACTTGCAAAGGGCAGAGATGACGAATTACAAGACCTGCTGAGAGCCGACATCAAAGAGTGATTAACAGGACCCATTCCATGGGTGTTGCCGGTCATGGTTGTGCCCAAGAGAGGTCAAGACAACAAGGTACGCTATGGGCGTGGACAACACAGCCATTGAGAGAGCGACACCCAGGACCCCACATCAGCGGAATAATCACGTACCTAAATGGGGCGACAGTCTTCTCGAAACTGGATCTCAACAAGGGATACCACCAACTAGAATTGCATGAGAAATCAAGATACATTACCACATTCACCACTCACCAAGGCATCTTCAGATACAAACGTCTTAGTTTCGGAATTTCATCGGCGGACTAGATTTTTCAGGAGGCTGTCCGGCGTGTGACTCAAAACATCCCAAACGCATTTAACTACAGCGGCAACATCCTGGGAGTTCCACAAATCACTATTCAAACTCTACGGCCACATCTTCTCAAAGGACGGCATGAGACCTGACCCTGAGAAAGTATCTGCACTCCTTGACACTCCAAAGCCACGTGATGTCAGGGACCTCCGTTCATTCCTAGGGACGGCTAGGTACTGTGCCCGTTACATCAAAGACTACGCCACCATCAGTTAACCGTTAAGAGAACAGACACGTCAAGGGCAACATTTCCAATGGTCAGCCAAATGTGAACAAGCCTTCAGCAGGATCAAAGAGGCGGTGAGCAGGGCCATCAACTTAACCTACTTCAACACCAAACGAAAGACCGAAATCACTGTGGATGCCAGCCCAGTGGGGCTAGGCGCAATTCTAGCACAATAGGATGACGAAGCCAACCAACACCACATCGTTGCATATGCCAGTCGTAGCCTTACCGACACGGAAAAGGCCTATACACAACCGAAAAAGAGAGTATTGTGGTTGTGTGGGCATGTGAGCACTTTCATCTCTTCATATACGGAAAACACTTCACACATCACTGATCACCAGGCGCCAACAACCATCTATGGTAACCTGCGGGCCAAGATGCCCCCGCGGATTGAACGGTGGGGAATTTGCCTACAAGACTACACCTATACCATTATCCACAAAACAGGGAAGGTTGAAAACCCAGCAGACTGTTGCGGCATCCACAAACCCGGATGCAAGTGCGACACTCTGTGGTGGAAGAATACCTCCACACCGTCATTGACCAAGCCTGCACACCAGCAGTCCCGCTATAAGCCATTAGTGAAGCATCTGCCCAAGATGCCACTATCCAAAACATCATGCACCAAATCCGCACCAACTCATGGAAACACTTTGAATGCCACAAGTTCTTGAGTGTTGACACCGTCACTCATTGTGTTTTCTAACACGTCCAAGATGAACTTTACATCAGTGCCGACGGGCTGTTACTAAGAGACCGAAGAATTGTGATCCCTTAGAAATTAAGACAAGGAACCATCAACCTACCATACGAAGGACACAGGAGTGGTGACCATGAAGAAAGCACTGCAAGAACGAGTCTGGTTCCTGTGCCTTGACCAGATGGTGGAAGCCACGCTCCAAGACTGCCCATCCGGTCAATTAGTGGGACTAGATGAACCACCCACCCCACTGCAGATGTCGGACCTCCCGGATATTGTATGTCAACAAGTACCTGACGATTTCTTTGGCCCAATGAAGTCAGGGGAATACATCAATGTCATCATGGATGAGTACTCCCTCTTTCCCATCGCTCATCAAATTTCCTCCACCAAAGAGACTGCGGTCATACCTGTCATCGACGAAGCGTTCACGGCATGGGGAATCCCTACGGTGGTAAAGACAGACAACGGACTGCCGTTCAACAGACAAGAGTTTGCAAAACACCTGAACTTCAAACATTGGAAAATCACCGACCTGTGGCCCCAGGCTAACTAGATGGTGGAATGCTTTATGGGAACAATCAAAAAGACCATACAACAAGCTGAACCGGCTCGTCGTGACATTCAACCGGCACTAAATGAAGTGCTGCGAGCCTATCAGAACCACGTCACACAGCACTACAAACCAATGTCCCACCACTCTAATGCTCGGGCAAACCCCACGCACCCGGATCCAGACTTCAGATGCTGTCACACAATCCAGAGTCGTAACCACAGACCATGACACTCTAGTGGAACTTGAAGAAATTAAAAATGAGTATGCTGATCACCGCAGACACGCAAAGATGTCAGACATCCGTGAGGGAGACTGGGTGCTGGTGAAACAGGACAGGAGAACCAAAGCGGACAGCCGCTACTTTGCTCATAGGAACGAAAGGGACCATGGTTATAGCCGAATCTGGAGGCAAGCGGATGACCAGAAACATCACACTTCAAAAGGTGCAACCCTTCTGCCTATACCAGAGTGCGAGAGCCTGACTGGAACATGGACTCGTCAAGTCAAGAAGGAAACAGTGACCAAGAGTATATAGACCAGCGCTGGAAATCGGCAACGCGAGAGAAAGAAGCTCCCCTGACCAGATACAATCCTGCTGATCTTGAAGAACAATTCGAAGACCTGTTCGACTCATTGAAGAACTCTGAAATACAGTGAACACTTAAAAAACAAAGAGGGAAGGTGTCATGTTATGCCTGACCCTGATCCACAGACAGGGCAGGGAGGAAAAATGGGAAAGTAAGGGCTAGGGAGGAAGCGGAAAGGGAGGAGCTAGGGGAAATGTAGAGGAGGGAGAATAAAGAGGTTCCATGTAAGAGCTCAGTGTTCAGTGTCATTTTTAGCCCAAGGACAGGAAACCTTCACTCCTGGATATCACAGCTATATCTCCACGGACCACATCAGACTCTGTCCCAGCACAACATTGAACCCTCCATGGGGGCATGGAAGAGCAATCTGGGTAAAACTAAAAGAAGAATGGCATAGAAATGGGAAGGTGTCCACCACTCCTACAAATGCACAATGCATTGTCTGCCAAGCTTGTTTATTTGGACAGCAATTATATTATGATCAGTAACACATAGTATTGATGACAGTGCATAGATCAGTAAGGATAGGGTCATGAGCATCATTTAGACAAAACAACAATTGTTGTATGGATTAATTAATCCAGTTGTATGGGTGAGTTTCGTGAAGACAAATGTGTAACTGCAAGACACGTACCATACCCCTATATGTATTCATCTGATGTTTCAGACTGACCACCGTGTGTCCCAGATGCACACCCTCTTCCAGGGACTGTTTCGCCCAAAATACAACATCCCCAACCCCCGTGCTACTTAGTTGCATTGGAAACATATGATATGTAATTTTCGTTGTCAATACTGTTCGGCATCAGCTCATGACTAACTTGTACTAGCAAAATATCTGTATTATTGTGCTTGATACAATTGTTCCAACTGTCTAATGTCTATGCACATTATACCACTAGAGGCTTACTCGTACAAACAGCTTAGATGAAGTCATAAAAGTAGCAATGTCTACAACTTGCTGTAAATATACAGATTTGCAGTAAAGTGGGGGATTAATCCCCCTCTGTATCCCCAGGCAGTTTGTTTTGTAAGGCAGGAAAAGATGATTCCATTTAAGCAGATCACATGCTTTAAAATGCCAGTTTTTGGTCCCCTTCCCGCCACTGGAAAGGTTTCACAAGCTGCCCCTGTCCTGCCAGTGTGAATTATGGTTCTGCAAAAGTGGCGCCTGGATGTTGTAATATGGAACTCCGAGACAGAGTCCTAACTGTCGCTAGTGAAGCCAGATTTCAATATACAGTGAAGCCTTTGTGTTATCTAGTCATTGACAAGCTCCCAATAATTGCCTGCCAAGGGTAGAGATGCTATGCCTAATACACATAATTGCACCAATAGGCCCCTAGGTATTTCACTGGGATATCAGCTACAAAATATATTGGGCCCATGATATTGAGGCCCAAACTATTACAAAAGGTGTATAGATTATTTTTTACACTACATTTAACTTGACACATGTTTCTTAACAAAATAAATAGATCAGGGTACATAGAGCTGGAGTTAAGGATAGGAAATCTATGCTTTCCTACTTGCTCTTATCTCAATGATCTCTTGGTCTTACATATTTAGGACGCGACTCGATATTTTGTATCAAGAACAGTTTTTTTTTTAAGTTTGAGTTTATTGAAAAAACAGAACAGAAGTGAATAAACATTTAAAATTATACATGTTATACGATAAAATTATAAACTGATAAAAGAATTGCAGAATATATAAGAACAAAGGAGGAATTCAATCAAATTGTGCGAATAGAAATAACATCGTAAGCATAACAATACCTGAAAATGAGAAAATTATACAATATATCAATCAAAAAAACTTTTGGTACTCAGCTAGAGAAATGGTAAAAGGCAATGGGGGAACTCAAGGTGGTTCAGTACTTCATCTGATCTAGTCTTAGAAGTAGTGGTCGAGGAAGCAACCAAAGAAATAATTGGCTTGGGGAGCCAGATGAGATCTCTTGATTGCCAGGGAAATTGGAGAAACATAAATATTGTCAAGCCAATGATGGAAACAAACTGCATTCCACCAAGAGAGAAATGTGACATTGTTGGCCTGTTTCCAATTGGAGGTGATAAGATGAAAGGCATTAGCTATCAAACGATCTAGGAGCTTACATTGTTGGAAAGATTGAAGCCAGAGAGGAGAAAGAGTACCCAGGAAGATGTGAGAAATGGAGAAAGGAATTTGGACTTTAAATATTTTCTGAATTTGGGACCAAACAGATTAAGAAGTTTTTATCATCGATATTGAGAGACATGCAGGCCCCTCAGACCATTCATTTTCCGTGCATCATCGAAATCACCTCTCAGGCCATCACACTATTACAACTTGAGCATCACTGAAATAACTCTTATACTCTTACACATTTGTGTATCTTCTTCAAAACTCTTGTACCCTGACAGCACTGTTATAGTTCTCTGGGAACCATCACATCTGCTCATGCACCTTCACACCTCCATTCCTTGGCAGGTGTTAACACTCCAAGATCTTCACACCTCCTGTCCCCTTGTATCACTTATTGTAACTCTCTACAACCTTCAGACCTTCTGTCCCCTGCAACACCAATATTCCCAGAAAGTGCTTCTCACATTCTGACTAGAATAAATTAAAGCATTCCGCTCATCGTGATTTTTTCTCAGTCTCAGGGAAGAGAAACCCACAACGTGCAGGTTTTTGAGCTTCCACAGAGAGGCATTCAGTGGGCGTGTCAATGTAGATTTCAGGCTTGTCGGCTCTTTAAAACAAGCATGGGCATAGCCAATAGTCTCGCCTTTGGGATCCTATAAGTGTTTAGTCAAGCAACAGTTGATGTTGTTGCACCAAGAATATTGTGCTGCATAACTAAATACTTATAAGGTCCCAAAGGTGAGACCTATTGGCTATGCCAATGCTTATTTATATTCCAGTGTACCACTGGCAGGGGTTGTTTATATTCCTGTGCACCACTGGCAGGGGTTGTTTATATTCATGTGCACTGGTGGGAGGGGTTGTTTATTTTCCGGTGCACCAGTGGCAGGGGTTCTTTATATTACTGCTTAGCAGAAACGGGGCCTAGCAGTTCGGATTATCTACAGCTTTTGGGGAGAGGGCCATAGCTGACCTGAATATGGAGGCCTCCTCTTTGTAAGGGCACAGTATGCAAAATATGAGGGAATAGCATGCTACCCAGGTGAATGACTCAAGTGTTCCATCGAATCACTTAGATTGTTTTTTCTGCATACTAATTCTTGAATGGTTCATTATGTGCAAGTATCCTGGGCACAGTACGGTCTGTACACGCAAAAGTGATTCAACTGTTCGGATATGTCGGTTTAATTTCTCTGATATCGAGAAGCTTGTCTGTTTATTGGATAGATAGTTTATAAGGTGAATTATTGGGTTGTTCTGTAGCATAACTCATGTATCGCTTGATTCCACATAAAAGAAGTGAGGTCAAAATACTATCCAGATTTGAAACATTGAAGTGCCAGCATGTTTAATTACTAAAGCGGGAAATTAAATATAATGCATTAATTTTTGCATGAGTCTAAACACAATTGCCTTTTTTGGGGAAACCAAAAGAGTCTATGATCCTTGCGGCTGTGTGTGTGTGATGATGTCTCAAGAACCCTGTGAGATCGTACTAGATGCGATAGGGATGTGTGAGGGTGCCAAAAAAGCTGTGAGAGTCATATGACATGGGAGATTGTGCATGTATATTCTTGAGGGCTGTGAGTGTGTGAGGGTACCAGAGGTCTAAGGGCGAGGATAGATGATGGTATGTAAGGGTGCTATAGGAACCGTGAGGGCAGATACTAGACGGAATGTGAGTGGTGAGGGTACCAGAGTGGCTGTAAGGGTGTGATGGGCTTTCGTCAGGATAACAGATGGAATGTGCTTGTACGAGGAAGCTAGTGGAAATGTGACCGAGAATGCTAGCGGCATGTGAGTGGTGAGGGTACCAAGTGGCTACGAGGGTGCCAGTGGCTGGGAAGATACTATATGGGGTGTATGTCTGTGAGAATGTAGAGGAATCATCAGTGAGGATACTAGACTGAATGTGAGTGGTGAGGGTACCGGAGCGGCTGTGAGGACGCTGATGGCGGGGTTTTGTTTGGGGATACCAGTTGAGACGCGAGTGCCTGGAGGAGCCCCAGGTGGGGCAAACCTTTGAACATGTGGACATAGTGTTGCAGTGCTATAGGCCTGTAATGGGACCGTGTGTACGACGGGGCATTTTGCGACAAATGAGAGTGAAAACAAACAAGCTTTACCTACTGGCTCCTCCCCGCCTCCTCCTCAGCGTCTGTCAGCTGCTGTCTGGGCAGCTGAGCTCAGCTGGGGAAAGGAAACCGAAAGACATGTACATTCAGCGAAGACGGGGATGGGCCAACGCCGGCAATCCCTGTCTGGGGTTTACAGCCCTGTCTGGCGGTGGCGAAGATTTAGAGACCGGGAAGAATGGAGGGCGAGCAGATCACGGAGCAGAGGCGGCCACCAGCTGCGGGGAGGCCCAGGGAGAGGTGAGGAAATGTACAGAGCGCAGGAGGAGGAAGGGGTGAGGCACTGAGTCACCGCCGAGTATACCCCTCACATCTGGGCCTCAGAAATACGTCCCCCAGGGCAAGAGGAGCCTCCGGAGATGAGCCACCGAGGGAGGTGAGGGCATCGTTCGATCGGAGGGAGGGGGAGCTTTTTGTGCAGGCTGCGCACGCAACACACGCAGAGAGTCATTTCCTGGCAAAAGAGTGGCCACTACTGCGCATGTGCTAGCGTTAATGGCCTATTAGACAAGCGCTGAGGCGCAACACATGTATGGTGTTTTGCCTGCGGAAGCTAGCGCGATAATTGCAAACAGATGGCGCTGCTGCTTGTTCCCGCAAAGGAAAAGCCAAACCTGCAGGAGTACCAATAACAAACAGTGCAAAACATGAATGAATTTGAAGAAAAGCCTGGAGCGATTCCAAAACGTCTTCAAGGGAGAGCTTGCATGCTGCGTAGGTGAGACCTAAAAATACTCACATGAAAAACATCCTGGATTTGTAAGTGTAGGTGGCAAGCGCCAACATCCTTGCTTACTATGGTAAATCTGTGAGATTTCAGGTAACAAAATATCAATGAGCAGCCAGTTATACAAGGTGATAGTAACCAACTGTTAAAAACCTATTGACATTAGCAAATGCTTTTCACAATAAATAAATTAGGCCTTTCTAATAGCTTCTCATAATAAACATATCAGACATTTGGCATCAGACATAACATTTTCCAGTGCATCGATCAGACCTATAATGGGGTTACATAGGGCATTAAGTGTACGAGCTAAATAGTTCCAAGCATGGAAGGTTAGACCTGTATGTCATGAGGTAAATGCAGTAGCTGGAGGGAAGGAGGGCCCTGGTTAGTGGGGCTGCTTTCAGTTAAATTGAGGCATGCAGGGAATAGCCGGCTGTATCTCCCGAGTTAATATTTCTGATGTTGAACTGTGGTGCATGATTATGTATGTAAAATCAAATAAAGTTTGTTTAAAAAAAATGTAAACTTTTTTTTTTTTAATCGTTCAGACCTATAGTTTACCACGATAAAGTCAGCCTACTGATTTTAGCATATACTCTTCACAATAAATATATCATGCCTTATCATAACATTTGATAATCAACAGATCAAGCCCATAGCCATGATCATTGCCTTGCCACCATAAACAATTGAGTCCTACCGTATCTAGTATAAGCTTTGCCACAAACCAAAAAGCGCAATCATGGGACTCTTTAGAGGAAGCACACAACTTCACTCCAATCAAATCCTGTTTTCAGAGGTAAAATGCGGTGGAGTCTACGCCCCGCTCTCTGTTTTACCCTAAAATATCTTTTTATTGATTACATAAGGTCCAAAAGACCTAAAAATGCATGTAGCTCTGGCCATCCCATACTGCTTTCAAACACACAACAGCACTCTTAAGTCTAAAGTTAATGAAGTAAAAATGAAGGTAAAGTATTGGGACTGGAAAACAGCAATGCATTGCTAGTGACTTCCTGCCTCTCATCTCTGCTGCTGACAGAAGAACAAACACCATGAATCTTCGTTCCTAAAACAGCATTGCAGTGGCATGTTTATGCCCCGAAAGGCCAAGCCCATTGTAAGCTCCATACTTTGTGCGTAATGGTGAGCCTTCCCTAGGCAACCACCCTACTGCTGGTTCAGGCAGCTGGAAAAAGAAAAAAAACAATCATACTGTGTGGAAAATAACTCTGAAAAATCAATTAACTGCTGCTCAATCAGAAAATATACCACTGTCCATCAACATGTGCAAAATGGACACTTAATGGACAGAATGCTGAACATTGTCAAACATTCACCCCAGTACAGAGACCTGGGCCTAAATCCATCGTTTTATTTTGCTCCCCAAACCATTCCAGTTTAAACCCAGCCATATGCAGATCAGTCTTGACCCTGCTCCCCATGGCAACAGTCCAGCCCTAACTACAGAGATCTGGGCCTAAATCCATCGTTTTTTGCTCCCCATACCATTCCAGTCATATGCAGATCAGTATTGACCCTGCTCCCCATGGGAACAGTCCTGCCCGAACATCAGCATGTGGGCTGAGCCAAAGCCCCTCTCAGTAGTACTTCTGATACCTCTTTTTTAAGTTGATCATGTGATCTGGCGGCAACTGCGGTCTCAAGCAAGACCTAAAAAGGGATAGAGCTGTTCTTGTACAAATTGTCAATAAAGAGTTCATGGTTTTTACTCAAATTTAAGGAAATCCATTTAGGGTCCCCTGGGGGCCCGTTTCAATGTCTGGAATTACATAAGAGATCAGCGCACTAGCACGGAACCATCCAACACAAAGCATCGGTGTAGAGAGTTCCATACTTTGGTAGAGGCCAACAAAATGTTTGCCCCCCAGTCCTAGTCTAGTGAAAGGAAGGAACTGAAAGAAGATGGCCAGATTCACATCTCTGTAGCCAGAGATTGGTAATACCTGCTACTTCTCTATATTCTCCTTCCAGTAAGCAGCCAGGTTCCAGCAGGGGGGCCGGGTGGGCCAGGCCCACCCAAACATAACCTTTGGCCCACCCAATCACGGCAGAAGAGGCCATGAAGAAGGCACCTGGTAAGTGCTTCACCAATCTCAACGTCTGAATATCGAAATGTTGTTTCACAGTCTATAACCCATTCCGTGCTCATGACTAGCTCAGCTCGCCACGAGGCACGGTCGCTCTGTGCTCATGACGAGCTCAGCTCATCATACCCGTTGCGCCAACGCGGGGATAATTCCCCTGCTGTGCTGGGCGTTCCATTGGAACGGGCGTGGTCGTGACGAGCTCAGCTCGTCATGAGCACAGCGCCACCGCATCGCCACCGGGGCTAGTTCCCCTGAGCACAGCAGGGGAATTAGCCCCGCGGGGAAGGGGTTAAAACTGAAATTCGGTTTTGGGGTTACAGATGGGCAAGGAAACAAATTAACAGAGAGCCGAGCTCAAGCTCTGGCTTGGCTCTTCGAGCCCATGCACAATCCGAGCCCTGAAAATGTTTGCTATGTAAAACATAACAAACATCACGTAAAATATGATACACTTTTAAAAAATTTGATGAGCCTGTATTTCTTTAACACAAGGAAGCTTTGACTTAAATAGGTCACAACACAGCGCTGCACTAAGACGCACTTATTAAAAGTGATAGTTTTTAAACATGAGCTTAGAGTCAGTCATTCCTGCCCAGTCCTCACACTGGGGACAGTGCTATTAGTGAACCAACAGGCAAGACAATGGTCTCGTGGATGCTGTATGTGGCCCTGATTATTATAGAGCAACATTAGTCTATTAAATGAAACACAATAGCCTTTGTATAGTTGGTTTTCCAATTCATGTATTTGAATGTGCTTTTATGTGCAAATGCGAAGAAAATGGAGTTCTGGTGAAATAAAATATTTGCCCAAGCTCACACAATTTGAGTGTAGATGCTGCAATTTATCCAGGTGTTATTTTTTCACTTTGTACAAATAAGCCACTGAATGGCAATTTGTCTCTCCTTATGTTAATGCTTTGTTTTTACCACCCAGGTTTTCTGAGATGTTTTTATAAAGTGTGAACGCTACCTAGAGATTTTGAAGTGTTCACATGAACACCAGCTACATTACACAAGGTCACATTCATTTATTTTAGGCATTTGAGATTTGCCCAGAATCACAGGATGTTGAGCCAACACCATGACTCAAACCTAGCTTGTTCAGTTTGGAAGCTCCCACTGTAACACCACCCCCTGATGAGATTGAGGGTGGCATGCAAAAGGTACATAATAGCTCGGTTCAAATTGAGCTCCTATTTCCATCGGGACCTCAAGCTGAGCAAGAGCCAGGATTCAGGCTCAAGCCCGGATGAAGCTTTCAGTGCAAGTCTTCCTAGTGTGAAATGTCAAGGCGCAGGTGTGTGGTAACAGGTACTTCCTTAAACTGCTATTACAATCTGCATGGAATCCTGGTGCTGGTGGTAAAGCCTTGCCTGCTGGAAATTATAGAATTTGAGCTGTTGAGCATAGGCATCAGCTGCTATTCTAAAATAACTCCAGATGCTCTTTATGCCGGTTTGGAAGAACATGATGTAAAACTTTAGATTACAGAATTGACAAAAATTGGACGCACATTATCCCAACCAAACAAACCCTTGGCCCATCCAGATCAAAATTCCTGGAACCGGGCCTGAGAGAGAGTAAGTAAGGCAGGAAGAAGAGAGAAGCTTTGATTTCAACAAACCGCTGTTTGCCCTAAGGAGAATGTACGTTCACAGGCCAGTGGCAGCAATTACGCTCCTTACAATTAGCAGGAGTAAAGTATCTTGTTGAAGTACCGATTGCCTCCCGGTGCCTCTAGTGATCTGAAGTGGACGAGTTTGTGTCTGGCAGGAAAGTTTTCTCTGGCAATGCTCACAATTTTTATAGCACTGAGAGATGGTGGGAAATCTGCAAAAAGTGCCACATAAAAATACGTTATAAAATAAACTGTTTAGCCTTTTCCTTTTATAATACTCATAGTTTCCGCCACTTTCTACAGCATGTGTTTTAATATGTGGTATCCCACAGACTGTGGTGTCTGGTACGCTTTATACAATGACTTTATACACCAGTATTACGACAAATCAGGCTTCCATCTTTACCACACATGCAGTTGTGAAACCGCGAGTTTGTACAAATAACTTCCAAGTGCAGTTTGATTGCATGGACTGGCCGAGGCTCCAGGATGTAACTATCCATGGCCAGGCAGGGGCACGGAGGCCTAGCGGCACGTAGGGCTGGCTCACCGAACAGTACTGGATTTCTAATAAGAAACTAGCAGCTGGGGGCATTTTTCTTGCCTTAATTGCTAGTCCAATACTAAGGCAGGAATGATAAACACTTTACCCCTTATCAAAAGCATTACAC
The DNA here is from genome assembly GCF_964261635.1 of Lissotriton helveticus. Taxonomy (NCBI): domain Eukaryota; kingdom Metazoa; phylum Chordata; class Amphibia; order Caudata; family Salamandridae; genus Lissotriton; species Lissotriton helveticus. The sequence goes on along the minus strand of NC_136073.1, from coordinate 114,203,950 downwards.
CAGGATTTCAGCTTCCAAAAAACACAGATACCCCCAAACTGGCCACTATCAGCAGCATGTAGGACTGTCATATCTACTCACCACTTTGTCTGCGGTAGGAGGCATCTCTCTCTCCTCCAATGAGATAGTGATTCTGCACCGAGCTCCTCTCGAAGCTAGAGTGGTGTTCTCATCACCAAATAAACGCCTTTCTCTCTTAGCAGCGCTCACACCCACAGACAGTCAGTTCTCAAAAGGCGGCATCAAGATATCGAGCAGCCATGATAGAACTATATTTTTATATTGTAAGAATCTATGTCAAGGTCTCCAAGAACAGGTTTATGCTTTTTTTTTAACTTTTATTATTTTTATCACGTACACACTTAAAATTTAAATCTACAAGTCATTGCTAAATATAGTTAGAAAAATTATGGCAAAAATATTGTTAAATTGTTATCCTTTATTTAAACACTCAGAGCAGTCTGGTGCATCGACATCTACAATGCGCTCTCCATATTCTCTGTATATTTTACGATCCATTTGTTACAAGGCACAAGAGTTTATCTTCCATTTCAGTTCTTCTTCATTACTGAAGCCGAAAAAAAAACGCTCATAAAAAAGGTGTATTGCATTGAAAGCTTTAGCAAATTCAAGCAGATAGGGCGCGTCTTTGAACTCAATTGGTTCTTGCCAATGCCTGTTGCTCATGCTACATACAGTACAGCGAGATACTTATTAAAGTAAACAAGTTTGACAAGGAGGCAGCAGGGGACAGGGGAAAGAGGAGGGGGCCTGCTCATACTTCCCTTGCAGGAGCGAGCAAGGGGCACCATCTGTTTGCAAGTTAATTATAAACAGATGGCTTCAAAGCTCGCTCCTGCAAGGGAATCGCCAAACGTGCACGCTTTGCCATTGAAAGCAATGCAATGCGTGAACGTTTTTGGGCAAAAAAACATATCTATTTCAAGAGGTGTCCTCCTATGCCGCGCATGGCGCTGCGTAGGAGAGACCTAAAAAAACTAAAGGAATAGGAAGATCCTTTTGTGACCATGTGCTGCAGTGAGTAGCCTCGAAAGAGTATAATTTTGCAAGACGCAGCAAGACGTGGTGAATCTTTATTGGGCTGTGCAGCACAGAGAATGCACAGTTAAAATGCGAAGCCTTTATATGTTTCATTGTACTGTGGGCTACTTCGTACCCAGCTGCTAATTTTGAGGCCTGTGTCACCCAGAGGCTGAATATCCTTTAGGCGCAGAGTGCTTTTTTGACGCAGTTGGCTCCTAAGGGACCCTCAGCATGGACATCAGGGTTAAGATAGCAAGGGAAAGGTTACATAATTATTATTCTGGCCTGGCAGGGGGTGTAGATATCAAGAGGAAGTGTCAGACATGCGTGCATGGAAGACAAGCCCTTTCTTTGTACTTCTGACAGTGGCAGGACTTCCGATTAAAAGGATAAACATTGGCCTAGGTACCCTGGGTGCTCCAACTCCTTTCAATATACTGCCCCACTGTTTAATCTTGGAAAGAACTAATAAATCTGTGATAGCGAGTCCTCAGTGCATCTTACTCTTGTTGAAATCTCCTTAAGGATAATTTCTTAGGAAAGCAAAAAATTCAGGTCCAACTGTGTGAAAGCCAGGAGTGTGGGGTGAATTAGACTAACCACATTGTACTGCCCCTGGAGCACTTCAACAAAATGCCAAAAAGCAGAATATATGCCTCCAAGAAGCCCTGGAGGAAGAAGTGAAAAATATCCAAGCCATGTAAGCTTATGGTTTATTGGCAGGTACTACAACATGGAGGATATCAACCCATTAAAGCCTTTGAGCGTTGACATGAGGGAAAGCAATAACCAGAACACCTTACAAACAGCAACAGGTGTGTGCCTGCCAGCAGCTATAGCCTGGGGACATATGTGGGAAAATCTCAGCAACACTAATGCAATTTGAGATGAGATGGTGACAGCTGCCAGAACCTATTAGATAGTGTGCCTGCCATCCCGCATGCCCATAGACTGGCAGTGTGCACAGCTAGGACTGTAGACAGTGTCCGCCAGCCCTGCATGAACACAGAGTGTAAGGCAACGTACATAGTCAGGACGATGGACAGTCTCTGCCAGCCCCGCATGAACACAGACAGAGTGTAAGGCAGCATGCTTAGCCAGGATGGTAGACCGTGTCCGCCATCCCAGCATGAAACAGAGTGTAAGTCAGCATACACAGCCAGGAAGGTAGACCGTGCCGGCCTGCCCTACGATCCCATAGCTAGGGGGCAGAAGGCAGAGTGTACAGCCAGGACTGTAGTGTTCACCAGCCAAGAATGCCCATTGTCACCAGTGTGTAAATTTGGGACTGTATCCCCACAGTAAAGTTGCGTACGGAGGCTGCCCTCACTGCCCGCTTGCCTCCTCCGATCTCACCTTAGACTCCAACGATCACTCTCCAGGAAAAAAAACAGCTTTCACGTGAAACAGACTCCACAATTTTTCCTAGGGGAAGTACTGTAGGTGAGCGGTTGGAAAACAGAGCTCCATGGACGCCGGGCAGCTGCCTCCCGGCGTGTAGTGGCGCATCACATCCTCCCCACTTTGGACACCACACCAGAGGTGACTCAACCCGCCGTCCCAAACTGAAACATGACATCAGGCAGCAAACACGGAACTCTGGCTTGAAATGCTCCTTCTGCCTGCTAAAAAGCAGAAAACAAATTCCTTGTATGGCACCGTGGTACAAGAGCCTTTCCACGGTTGTGCTGCTGTGCTGCTCCTGATGCCGTGAGATGCGTCGCGAGCAGCCCTTCTCCTGCCGCAAGCAGCCCTCCGTCTGCGCTGAGGCCGTGAGAGATGCATGAAGGCACAACTCTGTGCAACCCTTCTGCAGGGAAGGGCGGGCGAGACAACAATCTGTACTTGCAGACAACAGGACCAACCTGACTCCTGAATTCGTTGTACCACAATTCTTTTATCTTTTAAAATGTTGTGCCCCTAAATTATGTGGACGTTGCAACCATTCTGTGGCCTCGCCTACGCTACACCACTGCAACATGGTCCTCCCTGTGAATTAGGCCCCGCAGTGCCACTACAGGGGAATAGGACACACATTAAGGCTGAAGACCAGACCAAAGAGGGCAGTGAGCTCCCTCCCAACATGAGATACACTGATGGCTCTCCCAGTTAGCCCCCTGTTCAACAGGCAGAGTGTACAAGAGTACCGTGGCACTTTATCCACCTGGTCCAGTTCACCCTTGGATGGACTCTGTATTGCATTCTGGAGATGTACACCAAGGGTAGCCTTCCTCAAGAAGAAATTTTGCATGATGTTTAGAAAGAGCGGCACCACATCAAGCTAATGCCAGGAAGATGTTAGCTTTTTAAGTCAGTGGGCGCATGCAGGGTTCATGGGATACTCCTGTTCAGCTGTATAGTTGTGTTTGGGTCCTCTGTGTGCTTCAGTCTGGATTCTGTTCAGCTGAATTCCTTTCTTCCACCTTCTCCTTTTGTACTTCCCTTTCCTGCATCTCTACAGCCTTATTTTCACTAATTACACTCCTTTCCTTGCTTCGAGTGTTTTGGATGCCTTTTCATAGGGTCTCTATTCTAAAAGGGCCATAGTTGTCAATGTCCTGCAAACGAATCTTTTCCTAGTGAAGCTCTTCTTTGCTTCCTCTCTGTATTCTAGTCTCATTCCTTTCCAAGACTGATGCACATGTCCACAGGCTGTTCTGGGTCTTCCTTCTTCCCCTTTACCACTATTATCCATTTCAGATGCTGAGATGGATGGAACTCCGAGTTCTGGCCTTGTGTAGTCTTGGATAATAAATTTACTTTTATAATTAATATCACCACATCAGAAATACCAGGTCTTGGGGAACAGGCAGCTTGGAGGACCTCAACTGGACTCTAGGCTTGTTTTTTTTTATTTTTATTTTAGATGTGGTTGATAAGGATGTGGTGGCTTGCATTCCAGTCCCACTCATGGTGGCCATAACAGGTGCTGCAGATCAGATCTTAAGCAGGTACACATTGGAGACCATCTGGTCCTTCTGAGGGTGACATACTTTTAATGGTTTGAACTGAGGGAGTTCAGGAGAGAACTCCGCAATATCAGTCTCACAAGGTGCTTCCATATCATATACCTCTAACTTTGCTATTTGATGATTGGCTCTTGCTGACAACAGACTGTAGAGCTGTGCATGGCTGTGGAGGACCCCAGAAGAACACTTGCATATTTGCAACTTTTACGGGACTATTTTCATGGTTGAGGGATAGGAAAACATGCTGGTAACCACTCTAGCTGGGAACTTCATGGAATTTGGGGTGGGCTAAATAGAGAACATGGCAGAAGCCTGCAAGATTATCTCCTTAGAACACATTCAAATAGATATGGAAGTCGCCGACATGGTGGCATTCAGCAAGAGTGGATGCGCTACTCAAGGGGCCACAATGAGTCAGCAGGATTTACCCATTTTCTTCGAGATCTTCCCTTTCTATGACAAGTCAGCCAATACAACATATTCCGAAATCTCCTAATACAATTCAAAACTCCTGTGTGGAGCAATACTCTTTACGTACTTGGTTACGCCTACTGTCAACCTGAGGTCCTCAGGTTTGTTGGCGTTCCCTTTGATGTTCAATAGGATGTGGTCTCAAGCACCTCATTCTACTGCTGCAGACACTGCAAATTTAGGGTGTGTGGAACTGCCGCAAGGAGCCTGCTGCTCTTGCCCCATCTAGGTACCGGCAGGCATCTGTGCATTCTGGCTCCCTTCTTCCGCTGTCTTTCCCGCCCATTGTATAGACCTTGGGATTGGTACAGAGAATTTATGCATGCAGTTATATGAGAATTTGTCCGCAGCCTACACAGCCTGGTAGCCTCTTCTCTATCTCACCACAGTTATGGATGCTCTTTTTGGGTTTCCCCAATTAGGTGCCTGGGAGGACAAAAGTGTATTAACATTTCATTTGCAAATCCCTCTCTGTTCCAACATCTATATCTCCCGGTAGAGGTGCTCATCTCTCGGTTTGTGCGTCCCAGAATCAATGATCTGGTACTCTTCTCAGAGGCCTAGGACTCCCTGGTACGGTTTATGCCACTGTAGGAAGGTGGGATACCCCCACTTTTTGCCTGGTGTTTTGTTGTTTTTTTGACTTAGTTGGACTGGGACCCTGCTATTCAGGGCCCCAGTCTATCTACTTTCTCTATAAAATGGACACCATGTACTTTAGGTACATACCAGATTGGTTACTTGTTCACCCTTGTGAGCCCCTGTATAGTGTATCCTAGGTACCCGGGCATAGGTGCACCCAAGGCCTACCAGGGACTGCAGCATGTATTATGACACCCCTGGCTGGCCTTCCAAACTGCCACCACAGGTCTGTAATTACAGCCTGGGTAAGGTGGTGCAATCACCCCTTACTTAGATATAGTATACCAGTCTCTATCGAATATGGCAAGCACGGAAATAAATATTTAAAAAAAAAAAAAAAAAAAAAAGATTTTTGCACCTAATCAGGGTCTTCCTCGTCTTTTTCGTGTGTTAAAGGTGAGCCTTGTAGTATATATATATATATATATATATATATATATATAAAATATACATATACACACACACATACATACATACATATACACTCGCTCCACTGCACCTTGCCAGCGCACTCTCAGACGGGTGCTTTGATCGTGGAGGTGCGTCCACGAAATTAAATGGCCGCTTCACTTCTCCCACATCCGTTAGAAGAAAGAGCACTCACAGGGGTTCCTTTTTACAAAATCCATTTATGTTTATTCAGAGACAGTTGTCCTGTGGTAACCAGGGTTTTGTTCTATTATTTGGTTTTGGTGCGATAAAAAACCCTCACTCACGTACCAAAGCTCGATAGGCGGTATATCTTGGTTTTCTGCCTTGTTGTTAGCGACGTGACCGCATTATCATTGGGTTTTAATTTTGTGCTTCCTCCACCAGGAGGTGAACCACTGGTTAGTACAGTAGTGATTTAGTAATGAAAGAAAAAAAGGGGAGAGGCGTTTTGTGCAGTTAAAAAAGGCTGAGAGGCAGTGTCAGCACAAGTCGTGCCGAGCCTGTGACTGAGCAGGCCAAGAGACTCAGCACACCGAGGGGGCACATTCGATTACTTAAAAGGTACTTACAGGCTATTACGAATTCTAGAGGAATAATTCTAAGAATCTAACTCTCAATTGAGGTTATCAACCCCCCCCCCCTATTTTTTAATGTGAATATTAGGTCCTGAAGAAAGCCGACTTGACCCCCTGCGGGCAATTCACGGCTGAAACATGTCGACCTTGCTTTGTACGTAACTCAGTGCTGAAACCTCATTACAAAGTTTCCTACGCACGCCCTACGTTTTTTATCTAGGCATTCTCTCCAGTATCAATAAAAGTTTTTCAATACTGGTCATTAGAAGCCTTTTTAACTGCACAAAACGCCTCTTTTTCTTTCATTACTAAATCACTACTGTACTAACCAGTGGTTCACCTCCGCGTGGAGGAAGCACACAATTAAAACCCAATGATGATGCTGTCACGTCGCCAACAACAAGGCGGAAAACCAAGCTATACCGCCTATCGAGCCTTGGTACGTGAGCAAGGGTTTTTTTATCTGCACTGAATAGAACGGAACCCTGGTTACCACAGGACAAGTGATCCCTTCCCCCTCTGATTTTTTGATATTAGCAACCAAGGAAGCTGAAAGGAACACACAAAATTTCCTTTTTCCCCTTTTGATAGAAAGCTATTCAGAGACAAACATGTTTGTCTCTCTGAATTAACAAATGGAGGTTGTAAAAATGAACATCGTGAGTGCTCTTTCTTCTAACTGGTGTGGGAGAAGTGAAGCGGCTAGATATATATAGCAAACAAGCTAGGGCCATCACTGCAATTATTAAAAAAGAATGGCCAATACTGATTGACAGATCTGACCCTTAAGAAAGTGCTCCCCCCACATCAAACTATCACTTTTCGCAAAGCCTATTCTATGGAAAATGAATTAGTGAAGAGTAGTGCTGAGAACACTAAGTCCACTAATTGGTTAACTCCCAAGAAAGGTTTCACCAAATGCAGCTCATGCAGAGCATGCAAATTTGGCATTAATACCACCACGTATCGTACACCTTTCTCTGATTTTGAGTACAAATTAAAAGAACACTATACATGTAGAACTGATCACGCTGTATATGTACTCAGGTGTAGTTGCGACTTGTGCTATATTGGGAGCACTAAGTTGCCGGTACATATGAATGAATGAATACGGATTTCCATAGCGCATGGCTACCCTAGGGCATCCCAGCGCTTCAGGAACTAGGGAACGACACCACTACTCATGGAGAGAGAAAGAAGAAGGTCTTTAGCATCCTCCTAAAGAGGAGATGGTTAGGTTCCAGGCGGATGGAATTGGGAAGCCCATTCCACAGATTTGAAGTGTGAAGCAAAAAGCATCGGCCACCCATGCGTGCTCACCGAATCCTGGGAACAGTCAGAAGGTTTTTGTTGTTTGATCTTAATGTCCTAGGCGCTTGATAGAGATTAAGCACAGGCATGATCACCGGAGGGCCATTCCCGGTGATCGACTTATGCACAGTTCACATGGCCTTAAACCAGATTCTTTGTTGCACTGGCAGCCAGTGTAATTGAACAAGGGCTGGCCGGGCGAAGGCCCGTCTTTGGACATTAAGCAGAAGTCGAGCGGCGCTGTTCTGCACTACATGTAGAATATTGATAGTCCCCTTAGGGGCACCCAGATAGACTGCATTGACATAGTCAAACCTTGATAGAATAAGGGCCTGGACCAGCAGCCACCTAGCGTCAAAAGGAAGGAGTGGCAGAATCTTCCTCAAGGGTCTAATTAAGCCATAACAAGTAGCGTCCACTTTGCAAGATTGCACAGCGAGACTAAGGCTGGAATCCAGCCATACACCCAGGCTCTTAATTTGTTTCTTGGGCCGAGGGGGAGAGCCAAGACAACTGGGCCACCACGGATCCAAGTTAGGGGGTGCTGCATGTCCGAATTGCATGATTTCAGTTTTGGATCCGTTCAATTTAAGGAAGGAACGGTCCATCTACTCGGCCACTTTAGTCAAACGAGATGTAAGATTCATGTCCCTTGTGTCACCCTTACAGAGCGAGACCACCAACTGTGTGTCGTCAGCATAAGTGACCAACTGGATCCCCAAGGAAGCACAATGTCTGCTAGGGGCCGCATATAGATATTAAACATTGTGGGGCTTAAAGAGGAGCCCTGGGGAACACCATACTGCAGGGGGGTCCGTTGTGACAGAGCCTCCTCCTCAAAGACCATGAAGAATCTCTCAGTAAGAAACGACTGTAGCCACTGGAGAGCAGTCCCTGTCACTCCTACATCCTGCAGTCTTTGGATTAAAATGCGGTGATTTACCGTGACAAAGGTTGCGCTGAGAACTAATACAATAGCAGCGCAGCCTCCGGCATCCACAAAGTTCCTTGTCTCTTCCATCACAGCAATGAGGGCGGTCTCTGTGCCCTGCTTGCTGCGAAATCCCTTCTGAGTGGGATGTAGAGCGTTATTATCCTCAACATAGGCGGACAGTAGGGAGTTAACGTGCTTTTCAGCCAGGTTGCTGATACCTGGCAGAAGCGAGATTGGGCGGTAGCTGGCCCATTCCCCCGGATCTAAATTTGGTTTCTTTAAAAGAGCCTTGATCCTCGCTTCTTTCCACAGTGGAGGAACCACTCCGGCCGCAAGCGAAGAATTAATGACATCCCGGATGACTGGGGAGATAATCTCTGAAGCAGAATTAAGGATCGAAGGGGGAGCAACATCAGGTGGAGAGCCAGATTTAAGATTTCCTAGAAGACACACAGTGTCGGATAAAGAAAGAGGAGAAAAAATATCCATCTTACCATATGAAAGGGGAGGGGAGTGCTTCAAGTTCCGCTTGTGGGAATAGCGAATAAATATTGGCGACCTTAGTGGCAAAGAAACTTGCAATCTCGTCACAGCGCTTTTGCGCATTCGTTGGATCAGGGAGGGGGCTAGGAGGGGTGATGAGAGATTTAAAAATTTTGAAGATCTCCCATGGGGAATTAGAGGCCAATTCAATCTTTTCCTGATAGTAACTGGCTTGCGCCGCTTTGATGTTGTTCTTATACAGCCTAAGTGCGGCACTGTAATCTGCCTTACTGGCAGGGGAAAAATCCTTCCTCCACTTGCGTTCAAACTGCTTACAGGATTGCTTAAGTCCTCTAAGCTCAAGTGCCTTCTTATTATGCCCGGCCGAAGAATTCTTTCTTAGGGAGAATGGGGTTCAGGGAGGATTCCAACCAGCTGTTAAAATCATTGTAGGCCTTGATAGGATTGGGGCAGGGTAAAGGAAAATTATTACTGAGATTGTTTAACCATTCGTCCACTGGAAGCTTGGACCAGGTCCTACCCAGCTTTTTAGATTTCAAGGAGAGATGTGGCGGGTCAAAAGGGGACCAGACAAAAGATAGAAGTGAGTGGTCCGACCAGGGGACTGGAATAGTTTCCTTCAGGAAAATATTGTCTAAGTCTGTAAAGAACGGATCAAGTAGATGACCAAATGTATGGAAGGCTTCAAGGCCTACTAGGAAATCATGCACATAGGTGGATTCCGAGTCGTCCAAGTGCATGTTAAAGTCACCGATAATAGAGAAGTTGGAGGTTGCACTGGCCAGATTTACAGCAATGCCTGGTAGATTGTTACAAAAATTAGCATGGCCCCCTGGAGGACGATATACAAGGATTCCAGAAAAAGTACAGGTGGGAGAGAAACCAATTGCAAAGGAAAGGCTCTCACAATCCAGTATAGAGCACTTAGCCAATCTACAGCTATAGTTCGTTTTATAAATGATAGCAATTCCCCCTCCACGACAGACTTCCCGATCCTGCCTAGCCATGGCATAGTTAGCAGGAAGGGCCTTGACAATATCAGGGTCCAAACCCTCGTTAGTCCAGGTCTCTGTAAGTAAGAGAGCATCAGGGCCCCTCTCTTCTAGCAGTAGATGGATTTCACTCGCATGCTTAGGCAGACCTGCAGTTGAGGTGTAGGAGGGAGAATGATTTAACATCATCCATGCTTGGAGCAGAGGGCTCTAAGGGCAAGAGTGAAAAGGTACAATCAGGACAATGCCTGGTTTCAGCCTCGGGTACAATAATATGCACACAACTATCCTGCATAGCATCTCTAAGCCTTAATAGCATGTCCCTGCTATAACAATAGTTACCCGGATTAAATTGCACAGAGATTCCTTCCCCTAGCCCCGTCCTGGTGCAGACGGGCTTGCCTCCGGCGCGCCATCGGCGTACCCGCTGCGCTCGCTTGCATTTCCCCAGCTAAATATCCTGGGCAGAGAGACCTGACCCAGCCACTAGAGCGCGTTCGAAAATGGCGCTGCCTAGTGGGCGAGTGTTCAACCTTTCCTCCCAAGATGGCGGTGTCAGTGCAGGTTGCGATGAATCCCGCTCGAGCAGCGGGTGAGTGTACAATTTTATAGTGCAAATAAGTGGAGTGCTATTGTCTCGTAATCAGACGAGTATGAGCAATTTTAAAGAGAGCAGACCGCTTGTACATTGTTTTTTAAAAAGCAAAAGACACTACACACACTGCAATCGCCAATTCGCTCCGCAAGAGAGCAAAAGTTCGAGTCCTGGGCGCGCGCTCGCACTACCCCAGCTAAATAACCTGGGCAGAGAGCCCTGAACCAGCCACTAGAGCGAGTTCGAAAATGGCGCTGCCTAGTGGGCGAGTGTTCAACCATTCCTCCCAAGATGGCGGTGTCAGAGTGCAGGTTGCGAAGACCCCCGCTCGAGCAGCGGGTGAGAATGTACAATTTTATAGTGCAAGTAAGTGGAGTGCTATCGTCTCGTAATCAGACGAGTATGAGCAATTTAAAAAAGAGCAGACCGCTCGTACATCCAGTTTTTTAAAAAGCAAAAGACACACAACACACACTGCAATCTCCAATTCCCTCCGCAAGACCGCGAAAGTTCCAGAGCCCTACATATGCATGCATTACAACATTTGCATGCAATTGTCAACTCAGATCCAGCATATCCAGTCGCTAGACATTTTAAAGCAGAACATGAAAACAACCTTCAATGTCTACGATACTTTGTGATTGACGCAGTACCCCCCAATAAGAGGAGGGAATCGTGAAACAGCACTGCGTCAATTAGAATCCAAATACATTATAGAACTGGATACTACATTTCCTTCTGGGTTGAATACAGGGGATGATTTATACAATTTTCTATAATTATAGGGGCTGCGACTTACCCAATTTTCCTATTCTTATGTCTCCTCTTATAGATCTCTTGGAGATTGGCCAATCTTGGATATGAATTGTGCTTTCCTAGATTAACATTTTTAAATTGCTGGACTATTTATCGTGGTTGATTGCACCATCTTACTATGAGAGTTTCCTTAGGTATCTTTGATTCGTTGATAGGAACATGATCTACCATATGTTGTGTGGGAGGGATTTCATTAGATGCATGTTCATCATTTTTAGTATTGGAACTAGGATATTGACATTGCATTTAGACTAATGGACGCCAGCTCAACATGTTGACTGCTGCATTTCCCATATTTTATCACCATTATTGGTTAGGGTGTTTTCTTTTATTATTTTTGAAACACTGTTTTTTCACATTTTTTTTCATATTCATCACTATCCTCAAGTATTGAACAGGCATTTTTTCGTTAACATGCAGGCAGGGTGTAGTATAGAATCTTTGGTATTTTTTAATATTAAGAAATGTACACATGGCGTTATTTGCTTTTTGAAAAGTATGACTCGAACTGTTAATTACTGCGAAAATTTGGTATGGGACTCTGTTTTTTCACCTATTGCATATGCTTGCTTTTGCACTGATGAGGGTATTAGAATCCAATATGAAATGTTTACAAATAGCGTTTTTTGCACATTTGGATGTTTACATTAGCATTCATGGACCACTGGTACAAATGCTTTTTTAAATCAATTGTTTACATAGCGTTTTTTGCACTGCAATTGTTAATATTGGCGTATTTGCACATTGAAATAACATGCTGCTTCTTTCATAACCAATTGTTTACATCAGCTGTCTTTGCACATACAATTGTGATTATTTGCGTATTTGCACAATAATATTGAATCGAAATGATTATGTATATTGATGGTTGAGTCCCATGTCCACCTTGCGGAATATTTGTACATGTTTATCATACGTTCGAAGTTTTTAAGGTCTATACATTATACAGCCATGTGTCATTCAAAATAACTAATATTGATGTAGACTGTTACATCAACAGGGTAAACAGTTTTACTTATATGTATAGAGGTCTTCTCAGTGTATAATGAGATGTATTTTATCTAGGTTTATTTTCCTGCCGATCACGTGATTTTGGATGTGTTTACATTTCCTGTTTGTTGTATTACAACTTGAGTGACCAAGTACACAGTCAGTGTCCGAAATGCGTCTCCAGAATTATGGTCTAATAAATCAGCTTTCTATAACGGCAAATCAGCTAATTTCGTATCCGTGATTTCGTTGTGTGCATGATTGCACTTGGATGTTGCCTGTGTGTGTGTGTGTATATATATATATATATATCTCGGAAACAAGAAGAAGCAAAACTGCCGTCCCGGGTCCCCAGGAAAACAGACAACTCCACGAATCCAGTATCAGGCAAGGTTTTTTATTAAGCAACGCTTAACAGAGAGAGAAAACTGACGCGTTTCGGGCGGGTGCCCTTGATCACAGTATATGATGATGATATATACATACACTCCATATCTCCTCTGTCAAGAAGACCACAAGGGACACAGCGGGACTTTCAGGCAGGTAATTTATTCAGGGCTGTAGCATGACCGGTTTCGGCATGTGCCTTCTTCAAACGCCAAAAGTCCTTATGCAAATGAGAACTCCCACGCAGTGATAATTTAAGAGCTCCTCCCTCCTCGTGGTGGTTGGGCTCACCTGGAGCCAATTGTCTGTAGCTTGCTTCAGTTTTGGGGACTACCAGTCCCAGGGTACAGCGCGCTGGCAATTCGCTTCAGGTAGTTGGGGATTTCATATCTATATCTATCTTCCACGAAAGGGTCACTGATAAATTGAAAACCTTATATAGAAACATTTGCAGGTCTAAAACAAAAGCCAGTGGCAACAAAAGGGAATATTTTCAACTCATGAAAAAACTTAAAGAAACTAAGAAGGTTGTAATCAAAAATGCGGACAAAGGGGGCAATATTGTCCTATGGGATAAACATATGTACAGGACAGAGGCTTTCAGACAACTAGAGGATACAGACTGCTATGAACGCAGTGATGGAGTTTCAGTGCGCAAAATTAACAATGAGTATAAAAATGAACTATCAAAGTGGCTAAGGGAAGGTTTAATTACTAACGACGAATACAAATTTTTGTTTAAGGAGTATATCCAGTTTTACCCCTGTTTTACCTTATCCCTAAAGTGCACAAAGGCCTGAACCCACTACAAGGCAGACCAATCATTTCTGCCATAAACAGTTGTTTTGAAAACACTTCCAAGTACGTTGATTATTATTTGCAGGAGTTTGTTACAGCCTTACCAACATATTTACAGGACTCTAGAGACTTTCTGATGAAATTAAACACTGTGCAATAGACTAAGGACATGGTTTTTATGACGTTGGATATCACGGCATTATATACATGCATCAAACATGAAGATGGCCTGCGAGCAGTCAAATACTATCTCGATCAAAGAGAGGTTGGGATGTATCAGCACAACAAGATGCTTATAGAAATGATCCGCAGATGTTTGATGAACAATGTATTTTTGTTCGATCCCAAGATATATAGACAGAAGCGAGGCGTGGCTATGGGGGCATGCTTCTCCCCCAGCTATGCATGTTTACATGTAGGCTGGTGGGAGGAGCATGTACTCAGAAGACACCATAAGGCACTCTATGATGCCCATGTAGCCCACATGTGGCAATATATTGATGATGTTTTTATCGTGTGAAAAGGCAGTATTGAACAGGCAAACAAGTTTGTGGAATGTATCAATAACAACGATCTCAATCTTGCTTTCACTAGTGACATCAATAACAGTCATACTAATTTTTTGGACATTCAGGTTTCAATCCATGATGGGGTACTCGAAACTAGTTTATACCAAAAACCCACTGCGGGGAATACGGTATTGCATGCGTCTAGCTTTCATCCATGCCATACCATTGACAGTCTCCCATATGGAGAATTTTTAAGGATCAGAAGGGCATGTAGTATGGATAGAGCATGGAAAGAATCACAATAAATTGCCAAAGCTAGACTGTTAGCTCGAGGATATGGGGCACATAAATTAAAGATGGCATTAAATAAAGCCAACAAACATGATAGATCTAATTTATTGCAAGCAGCACCCATAATCTCGAACACTGATTCAGAGCAGGTCTCAGACACTCACAATGTATCAGACAGTGATGGTGGCAATTCACAATGTAGGTTCATCAGCACGTACTGTAAACAATCGCATGCCATAAGAAAAACCATCAATGCACAGTGGCAGATAGCCCTAACTGATGGTGTCCTTAAGGGAGTCTTACCTGTAAAACCTAGTTTCACCTACCGAAAAGCTCATTCCATGCGGTCAGATTTGGTAAAAAACAGTCCAGAACTCCTCAACAAAGATTTGTGGTTCCCAATAAAGAAGGGTTTCTTCAAATGCAGCAGTTGCAGAGCCTGAAAATTTGGAGCAAATACCAGCTCTTATAGAAATGCTTTTTCTGAGGAAGAGATCAAGATAAAAAGTAGTTTTAACTGCAAAACAGAATATGCAGTATATGTCTTGACTTGTATTTGCGGACTCCGCTATATAGGGAGTACCAAACTTCCAGTTCAGGCACGAATTCTGCAGCACTTGCGAGCAACAGTTAACTCAGACCGAACATATCCTGTTGCAAGACATGTAAAATCAGAACACAATAACAATTTGAATGTATAGTCTTACTTTGTTATTGATAGTGTTCCAGAAACCAAAAGGGGAGGCAACAGGGAGAAGGCTCTTAGGCAAATGGAAACAAAGTATATTTTAGAACTAGATACTAAGAGCCCCCGAGGCCTGAATATGTGTGAGGACCTGTACCATTATCTGTGAGATCACATGCAGGGTTGATACGGTGTTTTTTGGGAAGTTTTGTACTATTATGTTGATGAGTTGAATTTTGTACATAGTGTAGGTAGCTTTTTTATTGTGTAAGAAATAACAGTATTTTATATCTTGATCTGGTGGCCGGTGGATGTGTGTTGTATCATGAATTTATGGTTTTACACTATTTATTGGCGCCATTTGCACAGATGTAGTTTTTCAAAAATGTATTTGCACATAATTAGCTGCTATGCACCAGTCACTTTAGACCTGATCTTATACTCTTGCCTTTTAGTAAGGTTACATAAAAACACTAAATATATACAACGCTGGTTCTTTCTCCGATCAGGGTTCCCGGCTGTGATTCCCTATTTTTTAAAGCACTTTATTTTTGCACGTATAGCACTTTTTTGCACTACAGCACTTTACACAAGTATGATAATCATATGGTCAATTCTCATGATATACATGTATGTGATCTGACAGCAAAGTTTTTCTTGTTTGTACCAAACAATGATGGTCAAATAGAGGTGCAGTTGGGATAGAGGCAATATTGCATTATGCAGCTATAGGAAAGTTTACCATTGCCATGAATTGTTATGCTTTTAATAATGATCAAAATATTTATTGTTTTAAATATGAATTGTGCAATGGTAGCTTACAGTATTAGTACGGTTATTTTATCCCACAAAATTATAATTAGCAATGTCAAATGTATTGTACATGAATTAATTACATTGCGATCAGTACGATATAGAGACGGACCAGTACTTAAGTCCATCTTCTATGTCGTTTGCTGTCAGTATTTATCACATAATACTTTGAGAAAAGTGCTTTCATTGGTGGTTTGTTATTTAAAATATGTGCAACAACAAACACTTCTATCTGGTGAGCAAGGCGACTGGGATCGCCGAAGCGCGTCAGATCGTGGCACTCCGGATTCACTGAATTCAAATAAAGAAACACTGCTGCATTCATTACCGGATTTCAAGTGTCCGTTCTTCTCTCGGAGAGTGCTGTTATGCGCGGTGCGCTTTGAGAGCGTTAGTATATATATATATATAATAAAGGAAGAGCCCAAACCTTTGAGGCAGGTAATCTCAGGAACCACAGCACCAATCACAACACCCAATACAGCGTTGGAAAGGGCAGTTGCAGCAGAAGGACATAGGCTATGCAGAAGCCCACCATATGCATTTAAAAGGTAAAAGAACCGTGCCAGCAAAGTAGTCCCTTGTGGGCGTGTCTGCATTGTGCTGTGGGTGTGTGCTGGGGGCGTGACAAACGCTGGGGGCGTGTGGTACGTTCCGCCCTTCATGCCATGTCTCATATCGTGTGCTGTGGGCGTGTGCTGGGGGCGTGGGATTACGGAACAAAAAAGAGAGCATTGTGCCCAGTATGTCATTGTTTTTTCTAAGCATGGGCATAAAATCCGTTCCGCTCGCGGATTTTCGGCAAATTCACGATCGGCGAATTCTCGCGAATTTGCCGAAAATTCGTAAATTCGCACGCAGCGGATTTTTTTGCTTGGTCGCGCTTGACAAATACAATATTGCGGCGCGCGGCGTTCACCTACCGTCATTCAGCGTTTGAAGAGTTGTTTTTCCCCATGTTTACGTGTGCTGCGCCATTTTGGATCTTGCTGCGTGATCCCGCGGTAGTTTGTCGACCGCGATTACGTCATCGCGCCCGCCACCTTGCACAGCGAGAGTTTGTTGACGCGAGTACGTCATAAAGGCTCGTGATCACGCATCGCGGGAGTAAACAATTGCGAACACGTAGATGCGGCGGGCAGCAACAATCTCGCACTCGCGAAATTGCAAAATTTTCAATTCTGCACAAGAAATCCACCAGCAAGCAGCATAAACCTTCTGGAAATTATGATTTTTATCAGAATAACTCCTAAGGTTGACATTTGCCTGCACTTTTTTTTTCAAGGAGTCCATTTTGGGGGGGGGGGGGGAGGAAGTGCCCCACAGTCTCCAACTTCCTGTTCCTGTCCAGCAGGCTCCTCCCAGTGCTTTCTTCATGTGCTGGTCACTTTCATTTGGATCTTGACCTGGAAGGATTACTTTTTGTGGATGCTGCTGGATATTTGGATTTGAGGCCTTTTTGACTTTCTTTGGATCAATTTTGCATTAGAAATCAACTTTCACAAGTAAGTTTGTTTGGGGCATTACAGTTGCTGCAACTACAATTTTGGAACTTTTTCAGAACATTAAATAAAATATATTGTGGGTAGCCACAGTATCCAGTAGGACCAGGGTTAGTTATGGGTGCATGATACAACTGTTTTGTTGAATTTAAACATCATTGAGGGCGTGGATGGCATGGGATTGTGCTGATTTTTGTGGTTTTTTTCGATTTTTTGGGCTGCTGTTGGGGCCTTTTGCCCAGGGGTAGTGAGTGGTGCATGGACTGAGTATGTCTGTGGGGTCTCTTTAATGTAAACATCATGGATGGCATTGGATTGTGGTGATTTTTGTGTGTTTTTCGTTTTTTTGGGGTGTACTGTTGATGGGGACTGGCCATGTGGGTGGGGGGCATTTTGAGTGCTGGTACAGGCAGGCCCTGGCCATGTGCTTGGGGTGCAAGGGGCCATTTTGAAGGCAGGCAGTGTTCTCAGGCCTGCACCCATTTTGCCTAGCTTTCATCCATTATGCCCAGGGGTAGTGAGTGGTGCATGGGCCTAGTCTTTCTGTGGGGTGTCTTCTTGAATTTAAACATCATTGAGGGCATGGATGGCATGGGATTGTGCTGATTTTTATGTGTTTTGACTTTTTGGGGTGTATAACTGATGTTCCTCTGTCTTCCATTGCTTTTAGGTGCACAAAAGAACCACCAGTGCCAGGAAGAAGTCCTGCAGCGGTGTGTGTGCAGCATAACGTCACGCGACGTCACGTGTGGCCACAGACAAGACAACTCTGCAACTCGTGCAACTGCGGCCTGCTGTTCTGACCTCTGAAGAAGATGGCCCCAAAAAAAGTTCCCCGTAGCTCCTCTAGCAAGAAAGTTGCCAGTAAGGAGCAGAAGAAGCAAGTGGCGCCACTTACCAAGGAGACTGGTGTGCCGACCGCCACATTTGTTGGGGAAAAAATAAGTACGCCTGCAGCAGCAGCGGGGTCTGCTGGGGACCAAGCTGCTGGGAGCAGCACCCCCGCTCCATTGGGCTCAGTGCCACCACCACCACGCCAACTTAGGTCCAAGCCCTTGAGTGCTTTAGAGGCCGCCAGTATAGTTGTTCAATCACCATTGACCAGTGATGTTGGCTCATTGCAAGAAAGTAGCAGCAATGTCCCTCAATCAACACAGGTTGTTGTAACTCATCTGACCAGTGTTCAACAACCACAGCCTCAATAACAACCACATGTGCATGTACAAGCCCAAGTACATGTGGAAGGAATGGCAGCGCAAGGAGATGCGCAAGCAGAGGTGCATGGAGCGGCACAAGTGCCCACAATAGTTGTTCCTCCCGAAGTTGGGGCACATCAGGAAATCGACATTCAAGCTGAGGTATCATTTGAGGAAGCCGCTCCTCCTGATCATTCATGGTCTTCCACATCCCTAGCAAGGAAAAGATCAAGGATGGTGTCTACAAGTTCTTCAAGCCCCCTTCCTTCTGATGATATGGATCCAACTTGGGAACCACCACTGCCGTCTGAGAGTGAGGCACACCATGATCTGACAAAGGTAGCTAAGCGTAAAAGGAAGGTCCCCGAAACTCTCGTACTTATGGAGTGTGGTGCTGAAGAAGAAGTGGCGTATACTACTCCTGCTGATGAAGACTCACGACGACGACGCAGTCATCATACACGTCACTCCAGTCTCAGCGGGCATGCAGTCAAAATTGACCCTAGCCCGAAAAGCTGCTGAGCGTCATGTTGTCGACGAGGAGGCAATGTGAACACCATCATTGGAGTTAACTAGTACACCACCACCTACCGCTTCTATATTTTTTTGTCGCCAGAAGGTACCTCCATCCACCTCCACCTCAATTAGTGGTGGTGCAAGTGCACAATGTAGTAAAGTCCGGCAACACACATCCTCCACTCCATCTGCCATTAGCAGCATGACCAGCAGTATCGCCTCCTCCGCCCCCCACAGACATTTGAAGTCCGCAGTTTGGAGCTTCTTTAGAGTTTGCCCAAAAAGGGAAAACATAGCCATTTGTTGCATTTGTAAGCTTGCAGTTAGTCGTGGTAAGCTTGGTACCAACTATGGTACCGGAGGCCAGAGAGGTCATCTTAAGAGACAGCACACTGTCCAATGGCTTGCGCACCTAAAGGAGATCGAGGAAGGCCGAATTGGAAGTCAACAAACTGTATCCGTTGATGTTTCATCTGATGATGACGAGTAGGAAGAAGCGTCAAACATTTCTTCACCTACACCCAGTACCCCTGTCAGCAGCACACCCCCTGTGCGCCACACTAAGAGTGTGGGAGAGAGTGAGACACCAATGCGAAAAATTTCAACATCACCGAGCGTACCTGGGTCGAAGAAGTCATCATCTTCCTGTAAAAAAATGGTCCAGCCCACCATTAGAAGCATGTTTTCAGATGCTCCATTTGAACGCAACCACCCAATGGTGCGTCTGTATAACACTAAGCTGGCTAAAATGCTAGCGCTGGACCTTCTCCCTTTTTCTTTTGTGGAAGGGGTTGGTTTTCTTGAATTAGTGGCAACGCTCTGCCCTAAATGGAAGGTTCCTAGTCGGTTTTATTTTGCCAGAGTTGCGGTTCCAGCACTACATGCAGATGTGCTGGAGGTGATTGGGGCAGCTTTAAAGAAGAGTGCTGTTCACACTATACATCTGACAACAGACATGTGGACCAGTGGCGCAGGCACTGATTACATGTGCATCACTGCACACTGGGTCTCTTTTTCAGGAGTTACAGCAAAACTAAGGGCAGGTGTTGACACGGACAACGTTTTTAAAGCTGCTCGGAAACATGCAACACTAGCCATGTTTGGCATGGAGTCAAGTCATACAGCAGAAAACATTTTGCAGGAGTTTAACACAAAGGTCTTTCAATGGCTGTCCCCCAAAAAACGCATGATTGGTTATGTTTCCACGGGTAATGGCGCCAATGTAGTTAAGGCCATGGATAAGGGTACCTATTTCAGAGTGCCGTGTTTGGCGCACTGTATAAACCTGGTTGTTAAAAAATTCTTGAGTGAAGAAAGTCCAGAGTGCGAGTTACTGACCACCTGCCGAAGAATGTGCACACATTTCAGCCATTCTTTTAAGGCCCGGAAGCATCTGAGGGGCCTGCTACATGAACGTCGACTGCCAGTGAAAGCACTCATCCAGGAGGTGGCAACACGTTGGAACTCAACCTTCTACATGCTTGAGCGTCTGTATGACCAGTTTACGGTACTCGATCAGTACTTCCTGACACTGGGTACAGCTGTGAAGGACCTGAGGTTACATGCGGAGCAATGGGAGCTAGTTAAAAGCCTGACTGACATGCTTCGTCCTTTTGAGGTCTTCACGCGTGCAGTCAGCAGGGAGGACTGTAGTTTGGGAAAAGCTATCCCATTGTTGCGCATGCTAGAGCACCAACTGAAGGCGGTGTCTTCTACGTTTCAAAAAGATGAAGAAAAGCAAGAAGCTTTTGATTTGGCAGAGAAATTATTACAGCGCCTACTTTGCGATGAACGTCTTCAAAAGATCCACACAGAACAGCATTACATTTGTGCTACTATTCTGTATCCACGCTACAAAAAGGCACTGGCAGGCAGAGCATTGTTTGCTTTTGGTGACGCAGAAGTTTCAAAGTACAAATGTTGGCTAGCTCTGTCAGCCATGAGGTTTGAAAGAGAACGGCAGGAAATTGAAGGAAAAGGCAGTACATGAGCATCAGCAGGCCATCCGGGGTCCAAAGAATCCACTTCTGCACCTGTGGCTGTGGCAGAAGTGACCTCTCAGCCATTAAAGACACCAGTAACCGGATCATCTGCACCAGACACAACAGTAACATTGTGTGAAGCAGACGATTGGCTAACTCAGCTTGGGTTTGCTTCTGAAAAGGTCCCAGCAAAAAGTAAGCAAAGTGGAGGAACCCTGCAGACCCTTGAGTCGATGGTGCAGGACTATCTGAATGACTCAACAGAGGTCTATGTTAATGCTGACCCATTGGCGTATTAGCATGGGGAAAAAAGAATTGTGGCCAGAGATCACCAACCTGGCTATAAATTACTTGTCTTGCCCACTCGCAAGCGTGTCTTCTGAACGTGTTTTCAGTGCTGCTGGTGGCATTGTAACTTGCAAAAGGACCCGCCTCTCGCCCAAAAATGTGGAGAGGTTAACAATGATCAAGATGAATCAGCACCTCATACCACCAGATTACAAAGTACGAGAATATACGCCGGAAGAAGACGAGGAGGACACCAACTTAGATGAGGGAATTTCTTCTCTGTTAGGTGACCTACTCCCGCCTGAATTCGCAGAGTATGAGGACGAACTCTGCTTCCCTGACACCTTGCCCTGAAAATAAGCCAATGAATCAATAACTTTCTTTTTCGTCCTTATTCACTTTTATTCCTGTGTGTATGTCTCTTTGTTTTGCAAAGTCAATATTAATAAAAAATGTAATCTCCTAATCACAAAAACAAGCCCATCAGCAGAACTGTCTTCACTTATTTGCTTATTGATTTGAAGGTGCCGCAGTCTGCATTCCTCAGGTTCACAAGTTCACAAGAACATGCTCCTCTATCCTCCTCCTCCAGACTCCTATTTCCCTCAAAGCAGAGGGCTGGATTACGCCCAATGAAGAAAGACTCTGCACTTGTGGGGGTGTACTACTTCTTTGCGGGTGAGTTGACGGCTCTGGGGCCATTGCTGGGAAGGTCTAATACCGGATAAAAGTGGTTTGGACAAAATCGGAGGCGAAATATTCTTTGCGTTTTTGCTGACTTGCTTGTGTTTGAGGTGCTGTTTGGGGGGGTTCCGGGTGTTTGCGGGTGGGTTTTGTGGTCTGGGAGCACTGCTGGCACAGTCTAATTTTGATTGCATTTGTTTTTCAGTAAATCCATGGTGGAAAATGGGAGTTATGACCTAGCTGCACAGCGCATTTGGACAGAAGGCCGAAAAATATTGTAAGTATGAGATTTTCCATTTTTGGTTTTTGGCTGTTTGGGGGTGTTGTGCTTTTTTGCGGGTGGGTTGGCGGGTCTTTGGGCATTGCTGGGAAGGTCTAATACCGGATAAAACTGGTTTGGACCAAATCCATGAGGAAAACGTTTTTGCTTTTTCTGACATTTCGGTCAATTTAGCGTTTTCAGGGGCCTGTTTGGGGGGCTTCCTGGTGTTTGTGGGTGGGTTTCGGGGTCTGGGAGCACTGCTGGGTATGGATAGTTTTGATAGCAAGAGGTTTGAAGAAAATCCATGGTGGCAGAGGGGAGTTAGGGCCTAGCTGCAGAGCGCGCGCGAAGTGATTTTGGAAATTGCCCAGAAAATGACTAAGTGCCCATTTTTGTACTTTTGATTTTTGGCTGTTTGGGGGTCTTCTACTTGTTTTCGCCTGGGTTGACGGCTCTGGGGCCATTGCTGGGAAGCTCTAATACCGGATAAGACTGGTTTGGACCAAATCGTAGGCGAAAACTTTTTGCTGACTTGCTTGTCTTTGAGGTGCTCTTTGGGGGGGTTCCGGGTGTTTGTGGGTGGGTTTTGGGGTCTGTGAGCACTGCTGGCATACTCTAATTTTGATTGCATTTGTTTTTCAGGAAATCCATGGTGGAAAACGGGAGTTATGGCCTAGCTGCACAGTGCGTTTGGATAGCATTGAAAGAAGGCCGAAAAATATTGTAAGTATGAGATTTTCCATTTTTGCTTTTTGCCTGTTTGGGGGTGTTGTGCTGTTTTGCGGGTGGGTTGGCGGGTCTTGGGGCATTGCTGGGAAGGTCTAATACCGGATAAAAGTAGTTTGGACAAAATCCATGCTGAAAAGCCTTTTGGCATTTTTTGTAACTTAGGGTTCGTTAGGGTTAGCACTAGCAGCAGTATTCCATGTGTTTTGGGTTGTTCTAGATTTTTGCGACTGGGTTCTGGGGTCTTACAGCACTCATGGGAATGTGTAATCTTGGTTGCAACTAGTGGTTTGAAGAAAATCCATGGTGGGAAAGGGTGGATTTTGCCTAGTGAAAGAAAGCGTTTGCCACTATTCTTAACTTAGGGCTCGTTAGGGTTAGCAGTATTGTATTGCATGTGTTTGGGCGGGGGATATAGATTTTTACGACTGGGTGGAGTCTTGGAAAAGTTGTTGTAATGTCTAATTTTGATTGCAAGTCGTTTGAACATAATCCATGGTGGGAAAGGGGGGTTTTGGCCATACTTTCTGAGTGCGTTTTGACACGATTTGAAATTAGGCCTCTGTGAGGTAGCAGCAGTATTCTGCACGTTTTTGGGAGGGTAATGTGGGGTGTTCTAGAATTTGGGATTGTCATCTCTGAAAGTGACAGTATAATTTTTGCACTACACAGCGTGCCTTACATATTTTTTTCTCCGAGGTGTCTTTAACACTTACTGTTGTATTTTTCCATCATCAATTACAGGCAGGCTTTTACCCTGTGCCATCGATTTACTACTCAGGCGTACAATTAGCGATCCGCAAATCCGCATCAGGCAGGCAGTGGACAGTGTGTCTGGTCACTAAGATTGATCGACGGAGCATCCGATTGAATGAAGGAGTACCGCGAGTTAGAGGAATGGCTGGATGCATCGACTTCACAAATTCAACGGGCCCACTACAAAAAACAGTAACAGTATCCAAAATTCTCCTTATCTTTTCAATGATATTCTTGTGAACTTGAACTTACTTCTACGAGTGTGACTCTGTGCGTTTGTTTGATCTCTGCTTCAAATTCATTCCTCCAGCTATTTGATACGTCTTTGCTATGTTTAACACTAATTTAATGTTCTGAGGGGCCGATTCATAGAACTAACTTAAGACAAAATCCTAAACTTACTACATTTGGGATTCACAGAAGGCACTTAGTAGTTGTAAAGTTAGGATTTTGTCTTAAGTTTGACTTAAGACAAACTTAAGACAGACTTAAGACAAACTAAACTTAAGACAGACTTAAGACAGACTTAAGACAGACTTAAGACAGACTTAAGACAGACTTAAGACAGACTTAAGACAAAATCCTAACTTAAGTCTGTCTTAAGTTTGTCTTAAGTCAAACTTAAGACAAAATCCTAACTTTACTACTACTAAATGCCTTCTGTGAATACCAAAAGTAGTAAGTTTAGGATTTTGTCTTAAGTTAGTTCTGTGAATCGGGCCCTAAGTGTTTATTGTCTGAGGGCAGAGAGGCACGTGAAATTGCGTAATGACTGCAGCCCTGTACTGCCAAGTTTGCCTACTTGTTCCTTCGTAGTTACTAGTAAGTTGCAGTAAGTAGTAGTACTACTTTTCAGTAAGCTAACCATCCATTTACCAAAAAACTTCTCGCATGCAGTAGTGCACTTTCTTTATGTCCCTTTAAAGGTTTATCGATATCTTCAAATCCAAAGATTTGTTTCTCTTCATTTGTTGTTTTACTGACCATGTTGTGTTTTTTTTCCTCTCTACCAAACTTTCCCCCCCAAAAAAACCCATTCCCATCCAATTTTCAAACCCTAACCCTCTTCCCCCGGGCTGTGTGGTATTTCATTGATGTGTGACTGACAACAACAATAAATTCCACACACTTGCTGGGGAGGATAAGGTCAAAGCAACCAGAAGTTCATGTGCGCCATCCTGGATTGATAATAAGAACATCCTCCTCCTACACGACGTGAACAATCTAATGCTTAATGCTTACCTTACGTTGGCACTGCTTAGGCTACAATTTAGGGCACTGTGCTGTACCATACTATCTATTGTACTGTTTCTAATGCTACACTCAGGCCACTCAATGTTTAATTTCCTCTTTTTTTCATATGGCGATACTGCCAGTGTGTTCCACTACTGCTACCAGCACAACAATGATATTGCATCCGTTGAGGATTCAAGTCAACAACCAACCTTATTCACCAACCGTGATTCGCAAATCACAGGTAAGATAAGCATATTGGGGAGGTAGTAGAATAATGGGCTAGGACTAAGTTTGGAGGAGAGCAGAGACTAAGAGTACTACTAGTAAAGTACAGTAGTAGGGCTACTGAATTGACTAACTCGGTTACTTGCATTTTGGTACATTTAGGACAAGATGTTTCATTCATGCTGGTAAGTTTGAAAAACCAAAGGTCCAGTAACCACCGCCAACCCCCAGACAAAATAATATGAGCGCGTATACTGTGTTTTTGAATGAAAAATATAATTATTTAGAAATATAAATTATGGATGTTGTTGTCGTCACAAAAATAGAATTACCCCAACTCACCCCCCTCCCTAACCAAACCAATGTCCAAAAATCAAAAAGTACCCTTTCCCAAAAACCCAATTCCCACCCCCCCAACAGTCTTTAAAAAAGGGACAAGGGACAGTCACTTCCTCCGGTGGCGTTTAGAGAGCTGGTGCGGCACGTCCCGCAGCTCTTTGCGGAGGTCCCGGACCTGGCGCTCCAGGTAGTCCACTCGCTTTCGGAGTCGGCGCTGGCATACCATCCAGGCTCTGGGGGGGGCAGCTGTTTTTGCTGCTGTGCGGCGGCGGCGGGAGGCTGTCGGGCCACGGCTCGGTTTGGCTGGAGGCTTGTGGCTGGTGGACCCGGGGGCAGTGGAGGAGGATGTGGAGGTTGTTGTAGTTTCCTCCTCATGCTCCCGAGCCCACAACCGTCGATACTCGACACAAATAGCCTCCAGCTTACGGGCCCTGGCCCGGACAGCCATCTCCTTACGGGTGAGCTTTTTGGGAGTAGCATCTATCAAAAAAGAAAGAAAAATACTGTAGCCAATAGTCTTTAACATAAAGTCAAAATAATTCAACAGAAAGTGGACACTCAGTAACACCAGCATAAGTAACACCAGCAAGTAGCAAACACAGTATAACATTTTTAAGATAACGGACCAGGTTTTTTTTGATTGTCGATCCACAACTGGCGCCTCCCGTATGTGACGTTATTTATAATTTCTAACCACTATTTTGAGGGTGCCCCAGATAGGAGGAAGAACCTAAACCTCCAATTAGGACCAAGATCCAAACATAATTGATACAGCAGGTATCTGTGCACACGTCGCCTTTTACAGAGTAAATGCTGTTGGTAATCAAACAACACAACCAGACTAACAATGTGGAAGTAGTCTTGATAGAAGTTTTTCTTCAATTCAGATTTTATCCACCACGCCCAGCCAACACGTGTTTCGTCAGGGCTAGTACCCCGTGACTTCATCAGGGCTCCCGCGGGCAGCGGTTCCAAAGCTATTGCCACAATGGCTAGGTGCTCTCAGCCGGTTCTAATTCCGACCAGGCTACCGGGTACTGTCGAGGTACTAGCTGATTCGTCTCAGCCGTCCGTGTGATGGTTAATACCAAAGATGCGAGATACCATCGGAGTATCCGGGTGAGCGGCAGGTTAATACGTACTGCTTTCCAGCGTCTCCGCGTGTAAATGCGGAAGTCATTTACAGTTTACACGCGGAGACGCTGTAAAGCTGAGACTGCGGAGACGAATCAGCGAGAACCTCCACAGTACCCAGTAGCCGGGTCGGAATTGGAAGCGGTTGAGAGCACCTAGCCATAGTGGCAATAGCTTTGGAACCGCTGCCCGCGGGAGCCCTGATGAAGTCGCGGGCTACTAGCCCTGACAAAACACGTGTTGGCCGGGCGTGGTGGATAAAATCTGAATTGAAGAAAAACTTCTATCAAGACTACTTCCACATTGTTTGTCTATTGCTTGTGTTGTTTGATTACCTACAGCATTTACTCTGTAAAAGGCGACGTGTGCACAGATACCTGTTGTAACAGTATAACATTTTGGCATGTATCTTTCTGCCGTCTTTGTAAGCCTGTGACATTACTGGGAGTTTCAGGAATTCCACTAGCAGCACTATGGGTGGACTCACTACTACATACATAGTCAGAGAGTACTAAAAAAAGGCCTTTTTTTACTTTTTTTCTCTTGGGTTGCAAAAGAAATCACGGGTACATGAACTTGTGCTCGCCACCATAATGGCAGCTCACTGCTTTCACCCAAGAAATACAGACACAGGCCATGATGACTTATATCAAAAAAGGAGGGAAGAGGATTCACGGTCCATTCGGTTCCCCCGGTTCAATGCTGAATTAATCAAAATGGGAATGGACACTAGTATCTACTTAACCGTCGGCTAAGTATTGACAACCCTCATAGACCACCTGGTTCAGATCGTTGCGGTATATCTTTTTCCGCCCCGCCAGGAGTCATGGCATAGTCATAGGGTTGCCAAATAACGTGCGGTATGCCTGCCTCACCCGAGGCTGCCTCTGGTTCAGTTAGAAGTGTCCAGAAATCATAGGGAAGGGAAAAAGGGGAAATTATACTTTAAAAACACTGTGTCACCTAAAAAAAAATGTTAATGGGAAAAGGTTGACACTGTATTAAAAATTAACGATATATAGGGTATAATCGAGTAACTAGATTACCATATATCTGTCTGTATATGGATGTGTCAACATGTTTCAGCTCTTTTGGCCCAGCCGGGTCTGGAGAACTTTCGTCAGGACAATAAACAAACAAACAACATATATAAGGTACTCACACAACTAGTGTTGGGTCCTATTTAGCTTATTTAAGCTTATCATGTATTGCCACCTATAATAAGAGGACGCAAAATACCACATTTAGAGTATACCAATATTGGTGATTAGGCATTGTACTATTACATAAAACGCACATACTTGAATTACTAGTGCAAAACATTTTATATGTATCTAATTCAGAGTACATAAAATTACGCAGGGTAGGAAGGGAAGGAGACTAGGTTTAAGTAAGGAGCGGTTAGAGTATCACGTTGATGGATACATGGGGTATTGTAATGTGGAGTTCTAGTTCTATAGCCACTTGCAAGAGGAGCGTGATCTAGTCGCTTATTTCGAACAATAAATGGAAGCCAGAGCCCTAGCACGCTAATGTTAATGTGCGTCTTAGCGTTTAAATAAATGAACAAGCACACAATTAATCGGCGAAAAAACATTGTTAGGTCTATCTTGCCAGCGTCAGCAATAGATGGAAGCCAGAGCCCTAGCACGCTAATGTTAATGTGCGCCTTCGCGTTTGAACAAATGAACAAGCACACAATTTGTCGGCGGAAATACCTTGTTAGGTTTAGCTTTCCAGCGTCAGCAGGAGTGGAGAGTCGCTGTACGCGGTCTTTGCTACAAAATATACACACAATTAGGCAGAGATTACTCGGACTTCTTACCGGTAAGACAACGTGTTCCAAGGAAGGTTCTTACCCGCGTGGACCGGCTTTCCGTCCTTGTGCTGACTCTGCTCCTGGTTACAGGCAGAGCTCAGTTTCCCGGGCTTAAGGCTGTTGTCCTGAACACTAAAAAAGGACTAAAGAGTCGGCTACAAACATAGTACAAGATGGCTCGCCCCACATATTACCTCGCAATATATTTTAAGATTCGGTCACAATAAGAGCATAGGTATAGTTAAAAATTGCTCATAGCTACAACACGCTGTTGAATATGGATGTTTCACTGATTAGTATAATTTTAATGTGAATGTCGTGATTTGTTACCCACAGATATCAGGTAGATAGAAGCCTGGGGAACAGATACTAGTCTGATGGGTATCATTACTCAACTAATTCGTGAATGTATGATATTAAAGAATGTATGATATTAAATTAGTAAATGTTCTTGACTGTACAGTGTACTTATACTAGTGTACTGTGTACTACTGTACAGTACATCATACACTCCTTTGCGAGACTACTCAAAAACATTTCAATAAGTAAGGAGTATAATAACTTACCACCGTCCGCCGCCGCTGAGTCTTCCCCCCAGCTCCTCCTGTTGGCGCCGCCCCATCCTGAGTGGACCCCTCCGCACTGCTGGCCCCGGCACTGGTTGTCATCTGTGCCGCATCAGATGTTGTGACATCTAGGAAAAACATGTCATATTTTCAGATGCCATACACAACCCCCTATTTTGTCTCGTAACGGAAGAAAATGTTACATAACACATTTTTTTTATTACTGGGATTGAAAAAAAGTAACGGTTTTGGGGAGGGTGTTAACCTTTTATATGCTTATTCCATTAAATGCTACACTTGTTCTTATGACAACTGATGAATGCTTGCTTAACGGGCACCATTTTTCTCATTACAGTAAGAAGATTCCATTGCCCTTCTGCCAGACAATTCTCCAACTACTAGTAAGTCATCACCAGCAGTACTGTGTTTTCATTTCTTAATTGAAAATAAAACTTTAAAACTAACAAACACTGTGTGTTTTTAGTTTACGAGTGAGTGAGCGGAAAGGTTTGAACTACTGCACTTGGCAGTCATGTTTCAGGGACTCAGATAGGCCGGGACTCGGAGGTAGTCTTCTGTTCTTCTGCCTCGTAAAAATCATTGGTCAGACATTCTAGATAGTTGGTCAGGGGATTGGGGGTTCAACTTCTGTTCGGACTGAGGTATGTCGAAAGACGAACTGCACCTATCATCTTGTCCATACTTCTTTGTGTGCAGAATAGTCCCTGAAACACTAGCGGTATGGGATGTGCTCCTCTCAAATCAAAAAGGACACTGCTACCTTTTACTTGGTGTAAACAATTACATTTTGTTGTTGCAAATTGTCAAAGCACTTACATTAAGAAGACTGGAATAGACACCAAGGGCAACCCAGAGGACTACACTCTGTGCCTAAAGCTATTGCTGTATCAGAGTTTTGTTTCACACCGTTTGCCGAATGGGCAAGCTTAGCTACCTTCACAGACCGACTCATAATTGTAAATAGTAGTAGCACAGAGTGATGGTAGAGGCAGGATAAGAATGTAGAAAGTAGTCTACATTAGAAGAAGATCCAAGACTATTTTGTAAAACATAGAATTATTAGTAACAAGTTTATAATAAATAGGGGCTGTAAAAGTTAGGGAAGTATAAGTATTAAGATAACAATAGGACAACTTACTGGGGCCAGCAGAGGAGCCTGGAAGGGACTGCTCCTGTCCAACTTCTGCCACCGGAGTCTCTGTCGCCGCCGTCGCCTTGCCCCTGGGAGTTGCTGCTGGTGATCATGAAATAAAGAAACACAACATGGATGATTGTTTTTTGGGAAATATTTGATTTCTTTGTACTCAATCTAAAATTATGTCGGGAAACAAATTAACATCAATTGCATCTGATCTGGTCAACTAAGAGGATAGTAGTACAGTATTGCAGGATTCGCAGACTGTCTAATAGGAAAGTTATGTAATTCACTAACTACATCAACAACAAAAAGGTTCTACTACGACTGCCATCACTCAGCAGCACGAGACGTCGCGTGACAGACACAGTCCGTCATCATGATTGCAGACTACTAACAAATGTCCTATAACAAGTAATAAATAGTATACTCAACGTATCAATCCACCACTATCTCTTCAAAGTGGCAGCAGCAGGAGTACAAAGAAGGACTAGACTTGAGTCTACTGTCTCTAGCATTACGTAGTAATGCTCTCAAATGACTAAAAAGTTGCAAACAAGTAAGCATAGTAGCAACGCCAATAACCAGGCGAGCACCTGCAATAACAGAAGCTATTTAAACATTAATTTACCTGCAATGTAATCTAATCAGCAGCATTCGTACTCTTCAGGAAAAAAATAGATTAGCAATATAACAGAGCAGAAGGAAAAAAAGTAGTTATTAAATAGCTACTTACCAAGCCCAGGGATCTCCACACCAAGCAGGTCGACCATGTCATGCTCCCGGTCCAAGATGTCACTCCACCGGTGCGTCACTTGGTGGTAGGTGCGCCGGACCCCAGACTCCTTATGCATGCGCCGACACACCGTGTCCCACAGCTGGCGACGCTCCCGGAGGCCGTAACCGGAAGCAATCCACCCACCTGCTGCCACGGTCTTAGGGAGGTGGACCTGGACAAAAACCAGCAAGGCGGCCACCTCCACCACAGAAAAGATCTCCCTGGGCTGCACTTCCTCCCCCCCTCCAACGCCCGCAATGGAGCCGGGTACGTGGGGCTGGGCCCTTCCCCTTGTTTCCTCCCTTAGCCATGGTCCTGGGCACAAGAAGAAGGAAAGAAGAATAGGTGTGAAAAAAATAAGAGAGAGCAAAAGAAATAAAGTAGGTAATAAAGTAATAAAAAGTTTTAAAAAAAACACAAAATATAGATGTAGGAAATTGAAGAGAGAGATAAGCAAAAAAAACAACCCAAAAAAGTTCAGAAAAACATAGGATTGCAAAGATGTAAGGTGGATAGAAAGGTAGCATGCCCAAAACCATAGCAGTGAATGAAAAACAAGATGGCCACGCCCATAGAGGACCGTGTGGGTAAGTTTGTGCGATATTTCCCCCGCGAGCACGCAAAAACGCCCACGAATACGTAATCGCGCGCCGCATACGACGCGAACTTGCAACGAGCGGCCGGAAACGGAAACACGTCACACAAACAAGATGGCCGCGCCCGTACATGACCTCATGGGCAACCTCGGAGTCGGTGCGCTGCAAGCGGCCCACGACGAAGCAAAAAAACGCCCGAACACGCAAAAAAAAGAGAAATCAGCAAATTCGCACGAATTTGCGGATTGCAAATTCTATTTTGCGTCCCGCAAATCTCGCGAAATGGAAGAAAAACAAATTTTGGAAAACTGAAAGCACTTAGCAGGTGCAAAAGTTCAAACTAATTTGTAACCAGTCCCTGTAGTGCTTCCTGAGGGGCCCCTCCAGAGTTCAGTTGCCTACTTTCAACTATTCTCTGACCCTGCTCTGAACCTCAAAGCAGGGTCAGAGAATAGTTACAAATATGGCACATTGCTCCTGTAAAAAAAATAACTGCAACAGGAAGGTCTTACAGCTAAGGAAGCAGGTGCCAGACTTGAAGCACAAATTCAGTGACACATTAACCAGCCCAAAATTAATTCATCTCAGTTTAGGCTGGGAAGGTGTGCTTTGCTTTCCCCCCATAATCTACAGTGGTGAACAAGAGGGTGGTAGTGGTGAACCAGAGGGTGCTGTGATAAACCAGAGGGTGCTGTGATAAACCAGAGGGTGCTGAGATAAACCAGAGGGTGCTGTGATAACCCAGAGGGTGCTGTGATAAACCAGAGGGTGCTGTGATAAACCAGAGGGGGACAGTGAGGATCCAGAGGGTGGCAGTGGCAAACCAGAGGGTGGCAGGGATGAACCAGAGGGTGGCATCGATGAACCAGAGGGGGACAGTGGCAAACCAGAGGGGGACAGTGGCAAACCAGAGGGGGACAGTGAGGATCCAGAGGGTGGCAGTGGCGAACCAGAGGGTGGCAGTGGCGAACCAGAGGGTGGCAGGGGTGAACCAGAGGGTGGCAGGGATGAACCAGAGGGTGGCAGGGATGAACCAGAGGGTGGCAGCGATGAACCAGAGGGTGGCAGCGATGAACCAGAGGGGGACAGTGGCAAACCAGAGGGGGACAGTGGCAAACCAGAGGGGGACAGTGGCAAACCAGAGGGGAACAGTGGCAAACCAGAGGCTGTCAGTGATCAACCAAAGGGTGTCAGCGATGAACCAGAGGGTGGCATTGATGAACCAGAGGGTGGCATTGATGATCCACAGGGGGAAGTGATGATCCACAGGGGGACAGTGATGATCCAGAGGGGGACAGTGATGATCCAGAGGGGGACAGTGATGAAACAGAGGGGGACAGTGATGATCCAGAGGGGGACTGTGGCGATCCAGAGGGTGGCAGGGAGGAACCAAAGGGTGGCAGGGAGGAACCAAAGGGTGGCAGGGAGGAACCAAAGGGTGGCAGCGATCAACCAGAGGGTGACAGTGGTGATCCAGAGGGGGACAGTGGTGATCCAGAGGGGGACAGTGGTGATCCAGAGGGGGACAGTGGTGATCCAGAGGGGGACAGTGATGATCCAGAGGGGGACAGTGATGATCCAGAGGGGGGCAGGGATGAACCAGAGGGTGGCAGGGATGAACCAGAGGGTGGCAGGGATGAACCAGAGGGTGCTGTGATAAACCAGAGGGGGACAGTGATGATCCAGAGGGTGGCAGTGGCAAACGAGAGGGTGGCAGTGATGAACCAGAGGGTGGCAGGGATGAACCAGAGGGTGGCAGGGATGAACCAGAGGGTGGCAGGGATGAACCAGAGAACCAGAGGGTGGCAGGGATGAACCAGAGGGTGGCAGGGATGAACTAGAGGGTGGCAGGGATGAACCAGAGGATGGCAGTGATCAACCAGAGGGTGCTGTGATAAACCAGAGGGTGGCATTGGAGAACCAGAGGGTGGCAGTGATGAACCAGAGGGTGGCAGTGATGACCCAGAGGGTGGCAGGGAGGAACCACAGGGTCGCTAACAGGCTGGACACGTAGAAACAACATGGTCGCGACCGTTGCGACCACACAAGTAAGTTCGCGTTCCCGAACTTGTACAAAACCCTCGCGAACTGGCAAAAACAGCAAATTCGCACAAATTTGCGAATTTTGCGAATCGCGAGTTCGCAAAATTCACCCATGTTTCGTTTTTTCTTCCCAGGTTCTGTACATTCCAGCTCCGGGTGTCCACCCTGCTCCCTTTAAATACCCCTGCACCCCATAATCATAACCAACCCTTACTCCTTAAAATACCCCAACACCCTTAAACACTAATCCATCTTAACCCTATAAAAATACCCTGTACCCCAAAACCCAAACCTATCCCTAAACCATAAAAATACCCCTGTACCCCAAAACCCAAACCTACCCCTGAACCCTAAAATACCCCTGTACCCCAAAACCCAAACCTAGCTCTGAACCCTAAAAATACCCCTGTACCCCAAAACCTAGCCCTGAACCCTTAAAATACCCCTGTACCCCAAAACCCAAACCTAGCCCTGAACCCTAAATATACCCCTATACCCCAAAACCCAAACCTAGCCCTGAACCCTCAAAATACCCCTGTACCCCCAAACCCATACCTATCCCTAAACCCTAAAACTACCCCTGTACCCCATAACCCAAAACTATATCTGAACCCTTAAAATACCCAAACATATACCTTAGTACCCCAAAACATATACCCCTATACCCATACTTACCTCATCCAAACATTTAAAAAAAAACATGCTTTTACCATTCATGCATTTACAACGAATTTTGTTGTAAATATATGCGTGGTAAAAGCATATAAAATGTAATGCCATGCGTTAGAATGGCATTGCGGAGTCATGGTACTTTCGTAATGAAAGTATGCGGAGTGATGGTATGCAGAAATATAGTTGCGGAATAATGGGTGTTTACCCTCCCCGTTCAGTACATTGGTGGCACGGCGGCCCGCATCTCCAGCAACATTATCATATTTTTTGACCACCGATTTGAAAAATGCACAGGTCTCTCTCATTGATGGCCAGCACCAACATACACTTTCAGACACACCTCCCGCCACAAGATCTAGAATTGCGAACTTTAGAGCTGGGGAGCTACGTTCTAATCTCGGTATCAGCTCAACATCCTGTGATTCAAGGCAAATCGCTTTGTCTCCCCGTGCCTACCACAAATGAATGTGTTCTCCTGAAATATAAATTGTGCTCATGCCATGTTGTCGAGTTTGCGCTATATAATATTGCAAGGAAAAATAAAGTAGGGAAACTCGAGTTCACACACTACTGAACGCGCACTCTTAAGGGCATCAGCAGTGCACTGTGAATCGGAGCGTTTCACAGGCCTGTCACAGATAAGAAATGCTATCAAAACGAAATCCTACAAAACAATATACTACTGGCCGACAGCAATTCATACCCGGACAACGTCGGGATGGGCTGCTAGTATATATATATACACACACACACACACACACACACACATATATACACACACACACACATATTAACCTATAAGTCACTCCTATGGCAGGCCTGGACAATCCTTGAGGCAGAGCGCTTTGTTTTGTATGAGAGGGTGCCCTAGCATGAGCTGAGCCCCTCTGCAGCTTTCGGAACCATCTCCTTATAGCTGTTCTAGGATATAGACATACCATATACTCTTAAGTGCATTATAATCCTCGCGGTTAAACTAACTTTGGTTTGGCTTTATCCAAACATGTCGTGTAAGGTGTCAAATACTTTGGAATACTACCCCCCGCCAGTCCTGGCGGCGGAGGTAGCATTCCACTCTTCTAGACGGAGAAGACATGTAGTTACTGGTACAACCGGTTAAAGTTAAACGGAGCCCCAGCATCACAAAATGGATGCTGCTGCCATCGACACGAGTCTGCCCTCCTGCTGCTGGACGAAACTCCGGCAAGGGAGGCCTGAACAATAGGTTTCCTGTCCAGGGAGGTGCCAGCACCTCCGCAGACAGGCTTTAGTGTATTGGGGCAGGGTGGGTTGCATTCAGGGAATGCTTTTCAGACACTCCCTGGGGCACACAAGGTGCTCCATGCATTTCCCAGTTCAAACCGGTTACTGGGGCGCTGAGCCCCAGCCCTGACGCGAAACTGGACAAAGGGGAAGGGGGTATAACCACCCCCTTCCCAGGTCCACCCATGGGAGGGACCTTAGAGTTAGTCCAACCCCTAAACTTACTATAAGTATAGAACCCCAGTCCCTAGGACTTTAGTTTACCCTGGACGAAACCCTGCAACATATATCTTGAACCTTCGACATTCCATATCGACTGGAAGATGGAAGAAATATCCCTTGTGGTCAAGGAGGGACAGCCCTGTTCAAACAGGCACCAACTGCATCTTTACCGGTCTGCATTTTCGAGGCTCCCGCCAGATCCCGAAGAATGTGCGAAACAGGACATGGACTTCCAGACATCTGATACTGACCCAAGCTCCCAGCAAAGCTGAGACCCGTAGCGGACACGAGACGTGGGACTGGAACTCCTGGACATCCTGCATTTTGCATGCTGCACCTACTTCCCAAGGTATCACAAAGTTGTGCATTGGGGTGCTTGAAGCCCCAGCCCTGAGCACCATTTGCACCGAAGCTCAGAGGCCCACACTCCTCAAGTGTCTCGTGGGCCCGCTTTGTGCATTTCCACTTGACGCGTCTTTGTGGATCCTAGTCCGTTGGCTAGTGAGCCCGCATGAAGACCAATCTTGAAACTACTTTGCTTTCCTGGTTGCTCCAGGCTTGCTCCAGCTTCCCTGAAAAGAAGAAGTGCCTCAGACCTTGCTGGTTTGCAACAAAGCCAATCTCGACATCCTAAGTGGGTTGTGTTAGCCAAGGCTTGTTGGGTGCAATCTGGATACCGACACCGCAGTCAACTAGATCCGTTGTGGGACAGCTCGAATTCTGCTCTTGGACGTCGTCGACGCCTCCTGGACCACGTGGCTGAAGAGACAAACTTCACCTTTTCACCCGAAATCACCCGACATTGGCTGGCATCTTCCCATCGCCATCCTGGTCACTGGCAAGTGACCCAGACTCTCTCCCTTCTGCTTTCTGGTTCTTCAGATCTTCAATTCACCCTTGGATCCACTCGGACACTTTTCCTCTGGTCGCCTGCAGCACTTCTTTGCAGCTCTCCATTGAAAACGACGACGAAACCCGACACCAAAAAGCATCTATGCACCCGGCTCCCGTGGGTGAGGTAACACGAGTACTCCGGTGCTCACGTGGGTCTTGACTCTCGAAGTGTTCTAGTCTAAAAGGGTTCCATCCTAGTCCATCCGGAAGCTTCCTTAAATTGCAAATTTGTAATTTGTTAGTTTGCCATAGAAAGTAAATGGTAACCCACGGCTGTGAGACACTGGAAGCGTCTCCCGAGGGCCTCCTACATCCTAACCTTTGGTTGTTCCTAGAAGCCCGAGCGATTCCACAGGTCCTAGGCCCGCTTTCTATCCCAGATGTGGTTCTTAGACCACTACTTTAGTATATGTTTGTGAAGCCCCTAGGGCATAACGTATAATTAAGTTCCTTGTATTATACATTTACCTCTGATCTCATAAAGAGTGCAGAGGGGTTGTGTTTAGATTAAATACATATATACCTTGTGTGGTGTGCTTTCATTTGGTACTCAAGGGATTATAATTGGTAAAACAACTAGCTTAATTCGCTCTCTGAAGTCTTAATGCTGCTCTCCATAGCTACCACTAGGATAGCTTTTTAGAAGGTTGACTTTACAACCACCATCAATAAGGGTCGTTTAGACTGGTGCAAGGTGTCTCACTAGAATAGTGGACATCATATACCAGGCCAACTTCTCACAGCCGCTGTGTCTGCAAGTGTGTATGCATCTCTCTCTGACCCAGTGTCAAGTCAAGTCAAGTCAATAAATTTATATAGCGCGCTACATACCCAGAGGGTCTCAAGGCGCTTGGAGAAGGGTGGGGAATTACTTGTCAAATATCCACGTTTTAAGTTGCTTTCTGAATGCTAGGTGGTTCTGAGTAAGGCGAAGGTGAGTGGGAAGTGAGTTCCAGGTTTTAGCTGCCAGGTAGGAGAAGGATCTACCTCCCATGGTGGTTTTGTTGATGCGAGGAACAGTGGCAAGGGCTAGGTTGGCGGATCGTAGCTGGCGGGAGGGGGTGTAGAAGGACAGTCTTGTGTTGAGGCATTCGGGTCCGATTTCGTAGAGCGCTTTGTGTGCGTGGGTTAGGAGCCGGAAAGTAATCCTCTTATTGACGGGGAGCCAGTGGAGGTTTTTCAGGTGTCCAGAGATGTGATCTTTACGCGGGATGTCTAGTATGAGCCTGGCTGAAGCGTTCTGGATGCCTTGGAGTTTTTTCTGGAGTTTTGCGGTGGTACCGGCGTAGAGGGTGTTTCCGTAGTCCAGACGGCTCGTGACCAGAGCGTGGGTGACTGTTTTTCTAGTTTCGGTGGGGATCCAGCGAAATGTTTTTTTGAGCATGCGAAGAATGTTGAAGCAAGATAAAGAAACGGCGTTGACTTGTCTGTTCATCGAGAGTGAGGAATCCAGGATGACGCCCAGGTTCCGTGCGTGGTCCGTCGGGATGGGTGCTTTTCCAAGGGCCTCTGGCCACCAAGAGTCATCCCAGGCGGAGGGGGAGGTGCCTAGGATGAGGACTTCTGTTTTGTCTGAGTTCAGTTTCAGACCGCTGTGCTTCATCCATTCGGCTACTTCTTTCATTCCTTCATGCAGGTTGGTTTTGGCGGTGTTAGGGTCTTTGGTGAGTGAGAGGATCAGTTGAGTGTCATCAGCGTAGGAGATGATGTTGAGGTTATGTTGGCGTGCGATGACCGCGAGGGGGCTCATGTATACGTTGAAGAGGGTGGGGCTGAGTGAAGATCCTTGTGGTACGCCGCAGATGACTTCAGTGGCCTCTGACTTGAATGGTGGAAGGCGGACTCTCTGGGTTCTTCCGGTGAGGAACGAGGTGATCCATTCCAGTGCTTTTCCTTGGATTCCGACGTTTCTGAGGCGTTGCAAAAGGGTGTTATGACAGACCATGTCGAAGGCTGCGGAGAGGTCGAGGAGGATGAGGGCGACTGTGTCTCCATTGTCCAGTAGAGTTCGAATGTCGTCTGTTGCTGCGAGGAGGGCGGTTTCAGTGCTGTGCTTGGCTCGGAAGCCGGATTGTGAGGAGTCGAGGGATTTGTTGGTTTCGAGGAATGCGGCGAGCTGGATGTTGACCGCTTTCTCGATGACTTTGGCCGGGAATGGAAGGAGTGAGATAGGGCGGTAGTTTTTGAGTTCGGTGGGGTCAGCTGTGGGTTTCTTCAGGAGGGCGCTGAGTTCGGCATGTTTCCAGCTTTCCGGGAAGGTTGCAGAGTTGAGGGAGC
Source organism: Lissotriton helveticus (assembly GCF_964261635.1). NCBI lineage: Eukaryota > Metazoa > Chordata > Amphibia > Caudata > Salamandridae > Lissotriton > Lissotriton helveticus. The sequence goes on along the minus strand of NC_136073.1, from coordinate 114,165,060 downwards.
AGTTGATGACGTCTCGGAGGTGCGGTGCTATAATGGAGTCTGCTTTGTTAAAGATGTGGTGAGGGCATGGGTCTGTGGGGGATCCTGAGTGGATAGAGTTCATCAGACGGATGGTGTCCTCAGTGGAGATTGGCTTCCAGTCATTGAGGATGTTCATGGGGGGTGGGGGTCCTGCAGGGGGTTGGGTGGGTTGGTCTTCGGGTCGGTTGTCGAAGCTGTTGTGGATGTCAGCAATTTTGTTGTGGAAGAATGAGGCTAGGGAGTCGCAGAGGGCTTGAGAGGGGGTGATGTCGTTGGAGTTGGCTGAGGGGTTGGTGAATTCCTTGACGATGTTGAATAATTCCTTGCTGTTGTGGGCGTTGTTATCTAGTCGGTCCTTGAAGGCGGCTTTCTTGGCCTTCCGGATCAGTCGGTGGTGTATGCGGGTGGCGTTTTTGAAGGCGTCCTTGGTGCTGGTGGTTGGGTCTTTTTTCCAGGCCTTCTCCAGGGTGCGACAGAGTTTCTTGGATTTCTTAAGATCATCGTTGAACCAGGAGGCCTTCTTGCTGCCTGGTTTGATTTGTCGTTTTTTCAGTGGTGCTAGGATGTCGGCGCTGTTGAATAACCATTGGGTGAGGCTGGTGGCTGCTTGGTCTGGGTTTGAGGAGTGGGCTGGGGGGTTTTGAAGAAGCGATGGGGAGATCTGGTCGATGGTGATTTTGTTCCAGTTTCTTTGCAGAGTGGGTTGGGGGTGGTTGTTGGATGTGGGTTTGTTGTAGGTGAAGTGAACGCAGCTGTGGTCAGTCCAAAGGAGAGCTGTGGTGTGGCTGAAGGAGACATTTTTGCTGGAGGTGAAGATAGGGTCGAGTGTGTGACCTGCGATGTGGGTGGGGGAAGTGACAAGTTGTTTAAGTCCGAGGTTGGCGAGGTTGTCCAGAAGGGAGGTGGTGTTGCGGTCGTTGTTCTTTTCAAGGTGAAAGTTGAGGTCTCCCAGAAGGATGTAGTCCTCGGAGGGGAGCGCGTGTGGAGTGATGAAGTCCGTGATGTCTTCACTAAATTGTGCACGGGGTCCTGGTGGCCTGTAAAGGAGGGTGCCTCTGAGTGTGGTCTTGGGGTCGGAGTGGATCTGGAAGTGAAGGTGTTCAGAGTTGGCGAGATTGACGTCTGAGCTGGTTGAGATGCGGATGGATTTCTTATGGACGATAGCGATGCCTCCTCCTGTGTGGCCGGTACGGTCCTTGCGGATGATCTTATAGCCTTCCGGGATGGCAATGGTGATGTCTGGGGCTGATGTGGCGTTCATCCATGTTTCTGTTAGGAAGGCGACGTCCGGAGAGATGGTGTCTAGTAGATTCCAGAGGTCGATGGCGTGCCTGTGGACCGAGCGGGTGTTGAGCAGGATGCATTGTAGGTGGTTGGGGTCGGATATCTGTTGTGTGTTCGTAGATGAGGAGTTGTTCTTGGTGCCGTCGAACTTGCAGGAGTTGCAGGAGAAGGGTCCATGGGTGTGTCCAGGAGCGGCTTGGACGCAGTTGGGGGAACGGCCGGGGTTAAGGGCTAGGAGGGTGGTGGCATCGTACGTAATGCGAGAGGGGTGGACAATACGAGGACCAGGGGCTCTGGCGCTGGGCGCGGTCCAGGCGCGGACGGGCGTAGACGGGCTTACCTTTGGCGCACCTTCGGCGCGCATGGGGCGTGAACGCTGCGCGGGAAAGCATCTGTCATATATGGTTAGTGAGAAGGGGAGGGGCGAGGGAGGATCCGATGGGAGGCGGTTGCGTGGTGGAGGGGGCGGTCTCAGGGCAACAACAACAACACAGCAAATGGCGGCCGAAATAACAACACGCAAGCAGATCGAGTTTGAGGAAACTTGGAGCGTAATTGAATAAGCACGATCCCAACAGTGACCAAATGAAGCTTTCAGGCACAAGGGTTGCACAACATTAAAATTTGCATGAAAAGTAGCGCACAATCAGGCAGGCACGTTCGAGCGCTAAGCGAGGGCAGCAGCGCTATGTCAGGTGAATGTGGAAGTGAGGAGAGCAGCGTTAGAAGGCTCAGCAGCGCAGTGATAACGATACCAGGCAGCTCTGGGTCAGCGAGGGCAGGAGGGAGCGACCGTTCTCAACCAGTTCGAGGCGGTCACAGCGTTATGGCGAGCAGGGGAGAGCCTAAATGCAAAGTGGGAGGGAGGATCCGATGGGAGGCGGTTGCGTGGTGGAGGGGGCGGTCTCAGGGCAACAACAACAACACAGCAAATGGCGGCGGAAATAACAACACGCAAGCAGATCGAGTATGAGGAAACTTGGAGCGTAATTGAATAAGCACGATCCCAACAGTGACCAAATGAAGCTTTCAGGCACAAGGGTTGCACAACATTAAAATTTGCATGAAAAGTAGCGCACAATCAGGCAGGCACGTTCGAGCGCTAAGCGAGGGCAGCAGCGCTATGTCAGGTGAATGTGGAAGTGAGGAGAGCAGCGTTAGAAGGCTCAGCAGCGCAGTGATAACGATACCAGGCAGCTCTGGGTCAGCGAGGGCAGGAGGGAGCGACCGTTCTCAACCAGGTCGAGGCGGTCACTGTCGTTGGACAGTGTTGGCTTCCCTGTGTCTCACTGGGAGTTTTTGTGATCCCTTTGTACTTTAGTTTGTCTCTTTCCAGTGCATTTATGCCATAGTTTAGGATTGCCTGTCTCCCTGCCAGGTGAAACTATGAGTGAGTTCTTGCACACAGTGTTTGTGGCTTCCTCCCCTGGTGTCAGTGCAAGCAAATGAATTTGACAGACAAGGGGCCACATATACTAGGTGCCCCAGATGTGCAACAGGTATTTGCACCTATTCTTGCACCACCAGGGCACTTTGATCTTCTAGAAGTGGCTGCAGAGGCTTGGGCAGCCCCTTCTTCCATAGTTCACAGTGGCACCGTCGCAGGAGGATGTTCCCTTATTTGCATGGGGGTGGGGGGGGAATTGTCCCCATGCAAATGAGGAAAGACCATGCCCTTGTGCTATACTACAGACCTGTGTATGTGTGTAGGCAAAAGAGCTGTCGGGAGAAGCCTGGACTGTGAGCCACATAGAGGTGGTGCACAGTCAGTGCACTCTCTTAGGGTGTCCTTGTGTGGGAGGTAAGTAGGTGATTCGGAGGGACCGCATCAACCAGACCGGAGGTGGCATCGCCATCGTCCACAGGAACACCATCCGCATCACGACCGACGCCAACGACTCCTTCGCCGCAGCCGAACATCTCCACTTCCAGATTCACACCGACCCTAAGACGACCCTCAGAGGCACCCTCGTCTACAGACCCCCGGGACCACGCACACAATTCAGCGAATACATCACAGACTTCATCAGCCCGCACGCCCTCCCCTCCACTGACTACATCCTCCTCGGGGACCTGAACTTCCACCTGGAGAACAACAAGGACCGCAACACCACCGCCCTGCTGGAAAACCTCACCAACCTCGGACTCAAGCAACTGGTCAACACCCCCAACCACTACGCCGGCCACACGCTTGATCCCGTCTTCTCTTCCAGCAAGTACATCACCTTCAGCCACGCCACCGGACCGACCACAGCTGCGTCCACTTCAGCTTCAAAAGATCCATGACCCACCACCACCCGCAACAGGTACCTCACAGGAATTGGAGCAAGATCACCGCAGACCAGCTAACCACCTCCCTCAGCCAGAGCCCACCCGCCAACACAACGGACCCCAACGAAGCAGCCCGCAACTTCACACAGTGGCTGACCGCCTGCGCCGACGACCTCGCGCCACTAAAGAACCCTCCCAGCAGACCCAGAAGCAAGAAGGCATCCTGGTTCACCGACGACCTCAAGGACTCCAAGAAGACCTGCCGCACCCTCGAGAAAGCCTGGCTCCTCGACCGGACCACCGACAACATGACCGCCCTCAAACACGCTACCCGCAAGCACCACCAGATCATCCGCACCACCAAGAAGAAATCCCTGAAGGAACGACTGGACAACAACGCCCACGACAGCAAAGAGCTCTTCACTATCGTCAAGGAGTTCTCCAACCCCAGCACCGGCCCCAACGACATCACTCCGTCACAAGACCTCTGCGACTCCCTCGCCTCGTTCTTCCACCGCAAGATCGCCGACATCCACAACAGCTTCGGCGCCCCACCCACGCACCCAACCGTCGAACCAACGCCCCCCACCGCCACCCTTCGCACCTGGACCACGGTGACCACCGAAGACACAGCCCGCACGATGAACACCATCCACTCCGGATCACCGACCGACCCCTGCCCACACCACGTCTTCAACAAGGCCGACTCCACCATCGCACCCCAACTCCGGAACATCATCAACGCCTCCTTCAACACCGCCACCTTCCCGGAGAGCTGGAAGCACGCCGAGATCAGCGCCCTCCTGCAGAAACCTACAGCGGACCCCACCGATCTCAAAAACTTCCGCCCCATCTCGCTCCTCCTCTTTTCCTGCTAAAGTCATCGAGAAGATCATCAACAGACAGCTGACCACCTTCCTCGAGACGAACCGATCCCTCGACCCCTCGCAGTCCGGCTTCAGAGCCAACCACAGCACCGAGAGCGCCCTCATCGCAGCCACCGACGACATCCGGACCCTGCTCGACAAGGGGGAAACGGTGGCCCTCATCCTCCTGGACCTCTCTGCTGCGTTCGATACGGTCTGCCACCGCACCCTAGTCCAGCGCCTCAGCAACATCGGTATCCAAGAGAAGGCACTGGAGTGGATCATCTCGTTCCTCGCCGGAAGAACACAAAGAGTCCGCCTCCCCCCGTTTCGCTCCGAGGCCACCGAAGTCATCTGCGGCGTCCCGCAAGGATCTTCACTCAGCCCCACCCTCTTCAACATCTACATGAAACCTCTCGCAGCCATCGCACGCCAGCACAACCTCAACATCATCTCTTACGCCGACGACACCCAGCTGATCCTCTCCCTCACCAGAGACCCCAACACCGCCAGAACCTGCCTACACGAAATCAATCAATCAGGAGTTTGTTAAAGTGCGACTACTCACCCGTAAGGGTCTCAAGGCGCTAGGGGTGGGGGGGGAGGGGGGTGCAGGTTCCATTCCATCAAGGAGGGGGACTGTCGAAGAGCCAGGTTTTGAGGTTTCTTGCGAAGATGGGGAGCGATGTTGTCTGTCTGAGGTGGAGCGGAAGGGCGTTCCATGCTTTGGCCGCGAGGAAGGAGAAGGAGCGGCCTCCCGATCTGGTCTTTCTGGTGCGGGGGACCACGGCGTAGGAAAGCTGGGCTGATCGTAGAGTCCTTTGGGGTGCGTGGAATTTGAGTCGGCTGTTCGGGTATGCTGGTCCGGTGCCGTGGAGGGCCTTGTGTGCGTGGGTGAGCATCTTAAAGGTGATTCTCGCCTCGATGGGGAGCCAGTGGAGTGTGCGCAGGTGCTGGGAGATGTGGCAGTGTTTTGGCAGGTTGAGGACCAGTCTTGCGGCGGCGTTCTGGATGTTCTGTAGCTTGCGGATGAGGTTTTTGTTTATTCCGGCGTAGAGTACGTTGCCGTAGTCGAGTCTGCTGGTGACCAGGGCGTGAGTGACTGTCTTTCGGTGTTCGAGGGGGATCCATTTGAAGGTCTTACGAAGGAGGCGGAGGGTGTGGAAGCAGGAAGATGAGACAGAGTTGATCTGGCGGTCCATTTTGAGCTCGGAGTCCAGGATGATTCCCAGGTTGCGTGCGTGGTCTGTGGGGGTTGGCGGGCTTCCGAGGGCGGTGGGCCACCAGGTGTCGCTCCAGGCATCGGGGTTTGGGCCCATGATGAGTACTTCTGTTTTGTTGGTGTTTAGTTGTAGGCAGCTGTTTTTCATCCATTTGGCGACGGCTTCCATGCCTTCTCGAAAGTTGTGTCTGGCGGTGTTGGGCTCGTTGGATAGGGAGAGGATGAGCTGGGTGTCGTCTGCATATGACAGGATGTTGAGTTCGTAGGTTCTGACGATGGGGGCAAGTGGAGCCATGTAGATGTTGAAGAGCGTCGGGCTGAGGGAGGAGCCCTGGGGGACTCCGCAGGTGATAGGTGTGGGGTCCGAGAGGAAAGGGGGGAGTCTGACCCGCTGCGTCCTGCCGGAGAGGAAGGAGCAGATCCAGTCGAGGGCCTTGTCCTGGATTCCTGAATCATAGAGTCTGCGTATTAGGGTGCGGTGGGAGACTGTGTCGAAAGCCGCTGATAGGTCGAGGAGGATGAGGGCTACTGTTTCTCCTTTGTCCAGTAAGGTGCGGATGTCGTCTGTTGCGGCGAGGAGGGCGGTTTCCGTACTGTGGTTTTTTCTGAAGCCGGATTGGGAGGAGTCGAGGATGTTGTGTTCTTCAATGAATGTGGCGAGTTGGCTGTTGATGGCTTTCTCGATGACTTTCGCTGGGAACGGGAGCAGGGAGATGGGTCTGTAGTTTTTGAGGTCGGTGGGGTCCGCAGAGGGTTTCTTTGGGAGGGGGTTGACCTCGGCGTGTTTCCAGTCGTCGGGGAACGAGGCGGTCGCCAGGGAGCGGTTGATGGTTTGGCGGAGCATGGGTGCGATGGTGTTGGCGGCTCTGTTGAAGATGTGGTGGGGGCAGGGGTCCATGGGGGCCCCTGAGTGGATTGACTTCATTGTCTTCAGTGTGTCTTCGGTGGTGAGGGCTGTCCAGTCATCAATTGCTGGTTTCCGGGTGTCGGGGTGGTTGGTGAGGGTTCAGTGTGTTGGTTGTCTTCGTCGAAGTTGTCGTAGATGCTCTTGATTTTGTGGTGGAAAAAGATGCTGAGTTTGTCGCAGAGGTCTTGTGAGGGAGGGATGTCGGTAGACTCACTGGTGGGTTGGGCGAACTCCTTGATGATGCTGAAGAGTTCCTTGCTGTTGTGTGCGTGGGTGGAGATTTTGTCTTCAATTGCTTTTTTCCTCATTTCTCTGATGAGTTGATGGTGGGCATTGGTGGCGGCTCTGAAGTTGCTGTGGGCTTCTGTGGATTTGGTGTTTCTCCAGGCCTTTTCGAGGCGGCGGCATGTGCGCCTGGACTCTCGAAGTTCGGTGGTAAACCATCTGGCTTTCTTGGCACGGGTATTGTTGTTTTTCTTGAGGGGGGCTATGGTGTTGGTGCTGTCCGAGATCCATCTATGCAGGGTTCGGGCTGCGGTGTTGGGGTCGTCGTTTTCCGCGATGGTTGGGGTGGAGTTGTTGAGTGAGGAGGTGAGCTGGTCATCGGTGATTTTGGTCCAGTTTCTTTGTGGAAGCAGGTGCTGGTGTCTGTGGATGGTGGGTGTTCTGAAGGTGAAGTGGACGCAACGATGGTCGGTCCATGGGAGTTCGGTGGTGTGGCTGAAGGTGATGGAGTTTCCTGTAGTGAAGAGAGGGTCGAGGGTGTGTCCTGCTGAGTGCGTGGGCTCGGTCACGATCTGGCGGAGTCCAATGGTGTGGAGGTTGTCCAGGAGGGATGTGGTGTTGGGGTCCAGTTGATTGTCGAGGTGGAAGTTGAGGTCTCCCAGCAGGGTGTAGTTGGTGGATGTGATGGCCTGCGGGGAGATAATGTCCGTGATGGAGTTGGCGAAGGGTCCGCGGGGTCCAGGGGGTCGGTAGATGAGGTTTCCTCGGAGGGCGGCGGTGGGGCTGGCCAGTATCTTGAAGTGAAGGTGTTCCATCAGTTCTGTGGACTCGTCAGGGAGTGTGCTCAGGCGGAGGCTGGATTTGTGGACGATGGCGATTCCTCCTCCTGGGTGGATGGGGCGGTCCTTCCTGGAGATCTTGTATCCTTGGGGGATGGCGATGGCGATGTCCGGTCCAGAGGTGGTGTTGGTCCAGGTTTCGGTGAAGAATGCTACGTCTGGGGTTGTGCTGTCGAGGAGGTCCCAGATTTCTGTGGCGTGTTTGTGGAGGGATCGGACGTTGAGGAGGATGCATTGCAGGGTCTTCGGTTCGGTTGTGTTCTTGTGGGCGGGTTGTGCTGGATCCGTGTTCTTGGCGGTGCTGCAGGTGTGCCGGCAGCGGTGACAGCTGAAGGGTCCATGGGTGTCGGCTGGTGATGCTAGCTTGCAGTTGTTGTTGCAGCCTGGGTTGAGTGCGTGGAGTGCTGCTGGGTTGTAGCGTTGGCGGGCGGAGGTCCAGGGTTCCTGGTGCTGGTCGCGGACGGGTCGCAGATGGGCGCAGACGTGCTTGCCTTTGACGCGCCTTCGGTGCACCAGCGGCGCGCCCGCAGCCCGCGGCCGCTGCGCAGCCGCGCAGTGGCCGCCATTAAGTAGGGGTCGGGGAGGGCTGGACAGCTGGGAGGCGGGAGCGGGGAGGGGAGCTGGATTGGGCCGGTCGTGCTGGGGGGGAGGGGCCGCGGGGGCAGCAGCGGCGGGGAAAGGTAAAAGGAGGAAAGAAGGGATAAAGAAAAAAGGGAAAATAAGCAGAAATAAGGCACAAAAGAGCAGAGATGCAGAAAAGAGCAGAAAGGTGAAAGATAGAAAGGGTAAAAAAAACGAGTGAAAACGAGTGAAGGAGCAGAGGGAGAGAAAGGGAAAACGGGCAGAAATAAGGCACAAAAGAGCAGAGGTGCAGAAAGGTGAAAGATAGAAAGGGGAAAAAAACCAAGTGAAAACGAGTGAAGGAGCAGAGGGAGAGAAAGGGAAAATGGGCAGAAATAAGGCGCAAAAGAGCAGAGGTGCAGAAAGGTGAAAGATAGAAAGGGGAGAAAAACGAGTGAAGGAGCAGAAAGAAAGAAAGTGTGGTGTTGGGTTCAAATCAGGCCTACATACTCTGCTTAACTCTCGAACACCTTAGTATAGAAGTTGGCACGGACACTGGAAAAGGTAAAAGACAAGTTTATTAAGACCCCATGGGGTGGTGATACATTCCCACAGCACCCTTCGGCAATGTAAGAAGTAGCACACCGAACATCGGTGCGCGACCTCTTTTATATAGTTTTAATAGCAATAAAAAGATAGGCGGTTACAAGTTACACATTTTAGGTATATATAAGGTCATTTTTGGAACACAGCCAACGAGTGGGAGGAGTTCAGTAACACTGGTCAGTTAGTGCTAACATTCCTAAAGAGTGACCAGTTGATGCATAGTGCGCATGTGCGCTTGACCAGTACTAAAAATAGCCTGTTGCCGAGCAGAATAGGGACCATGGGTATCAAGGAAGGACAAAAGGGCACACTGACCATGAGGCAGCGTGTTCATAGGAAACGGAAGTCAGAGGGATTCAAAATGGCCCCCGTTCGTTTTGGTCAAGTTAACAGAAAAGACCGTGTAGCTGTGCTAAACGCTAACTCAGGAGCTGCCAAAACACGACAGACGGCCCTTTTAGCGTTTAGCAAAAGCTACCTCATAGTGAACGTAGTCAGAATGTTCATCCTCAATGTTAATAGCCATTATTTTCAATACTTCATCATTGATCAGTTTCTCTTGCTTGACAATAGCTCGTTTGGACGGAATACAGGCTGTGATACATACAGAACATAATGTAGGGCCACATTGAATACATAGACAAAGGAAAAATAATACTCCAATAAAAACACAGAGAATTGTTAATAATTTCCAACCCCAAGTACTAAGCAGGGTCCAGAACCAACCAGAAAAGGTCCATGTTCCATTTTCTGGGTGGATCTCAGCAGCTATCTTATGTAATTTTGTAATCGAATCGTATACGGAAGGCGAGTTATCTGGTACGTATACGCAACAACTACTTCCGATGACGCGGCATGCTCCACCCCTATCAGCTAGTATCACATCTAGAACCATTCGATTCTGGAGCGCCACAATTCTGGTAATTTGCAATTCCTCAGTAATATTCCCTAAAGCAGAGGCAGTTTCATTAGCGACAGCTTCCACCACACGCGTAAGCCGTCTTATCTTCCTGCTATTCAGTGCAGCTCCTACGAATGAAAATAACCCCAAATTGAAATCTACATATTGTTGTAAAGTGGTATCAGTCTGGTCTATTTCATCAAGATCTACTGCTCGTTTTACTCTGTTCAGTATGAAATCATGGTACAGAATGTAATCATTGTGGTACATGGGAGGAGCAATAAACACAGGTGGTAATACAAAAGCTATATAACATGTTCCTAACCATCCCAACGGTAGACGATGGTATCCCTTATTTCCACAAATGAAATATGTGTTACGTGAAGCTACAAATGCAATTCCAGTTGGTGTATCAAAGGTAAGTGTAATATTACATTCACTGCGGCCTACAGGGATTGTACCTTTATTTCTAATACACAAATCTGCTTTTGTATCAATAACTGTTATCATGTATAGGCTTGTCACATTTATAAGTCTTTGGTTCGTATATACACGAGGTGTAGAAACATTGTCCGGACGATACTCTTCCCATTCAAATTTAGTTCCTTCAGCGTGTGGATAGCCATCTTTGTCGTTATAACATATTTTATTCAACCGAAAAAGTAGTCCACCTTTCGTTGGCCATCGCATAGTAAAAAGAAGAGTGTACCAAGCATGACAAGAACCATTATGAGAAAACGGGAGAGGAATGAGTGGTGTTCCTCCCTTCTTCTGATGTCCGGGCAACATTCCACATACCCAACAATTGGACGTATTGGTCATGTTATGAGTATGATGCAAAATCTTAATAAAACTGTTATTCAAATAAGTCTGCCTATGTCTTTCTTCGTGAAAAGGCAGAGTGAAATGAAAATGTTCAGATGGACTTGGAGTGGTAGGCAGCAAATGTTCTCGTACAGGAAACAACAGTTCTATAGTCCAAGCTAATACTGCGATCACCACTACGGTCAAGACAAACAAAACAGCACCAAGAATTCTCCCTTTTCGTGTCGAAGGAGATGCCATAGTTCACAAAACAATACTCTTCAAAAGCAACACTAAGCGAGAAAAAATAAAACGATGGTTCTGAACCGAGGCTGCCGTTGATTTGTTCTCCGGGATTCAAGACGGGTGTCGCTACACTGGGCAGAACTGATCCCCCCCCCTTGATATTCCCGGCTTCCGTTTCACAAACCTCAGAGCGGTTACCAACCAGTTTCAAAAACACAAAAGGAATCTTATTTCCTGGAGCGTAGATTGTATTTCACTTTATCAGAAACAACGTGGTCCGGGAAGGCTCCCTCCAATTCATCAGGCGTGACAGCTGGGCTCTTTTCTGTATCCAAAATCTTTCTGTAGTCGGATAGCACCACAGGGCTCACCAGATCCGGAGAGACACGTCGGCAGTGCGTTGAATGTATCCACCGCTTCTTGTTGGTGACTCTCACAGCAGTTCGCGTAGCCAGCAGCACTTGCTCAGGGCCATGCCATCTCGGTTCCAAACTGCTGGATCGCTCAAATACTTTGACCATCACGTGGTCCCCAGGGCGGAGATCGTGAGTCTCACCAGTGGAGTTATCAGGGAGCGCCTCTCGAACCTGTTGATGAATAGAAAGCAAATCATTTGTTAATCGTGCCAGATAATCGTTCATCATTATACAAGGCATATCATGTATCAAACGAGGTTTTGGAACTCCCCAAATATTCATCGGCCTTCCAAACACCACTTCATAGGGTGTGAGGCCAGATCGAGAATGTGGCACTGATCGAATGGACAGCAATGCCAGAGGCAAAGCGTCCGGCCATTTCAGAGATGTGGATGCCACTATCTTTGCTAGCTTCAGCTTCAGAGTTGCATTGTATCGTTCTACTAAACCTGCTGATTGAGGATGAAAAACAGCATGGAATCGTTGCTTGATTCCCAATCCTTTCAGGACGTATTCCACTACTTTTCCAATGAAATGAGGGCCATTATCACTCCACATAAGTTTACAAACACCGTAGCGCGGGAAGTACTCCTTGAGTAACACCTTAGCTGTTGTCAATGCTGTATTGTCTTTCGTAGGGTAAGCCTCAATCCATTTGCTGAAGGCACACACCACTACTAGGACATACTTGAGATTATTACAGCGTTCCAGCTGGATGTAATCCATTTGTAGTACTTCGAATGGTGCAGTAGGTGGAACAAACCCTCCTTTAGGAGTATGAGTCCCTTGTCCAGGATTGTGCTGCAAACATATCAGACAGGTCTGCACTACTCTCTTAGCCGTGCTAGCAATATCAGCATTTTCCCAAACTCGTGTAAGCAATTTAGTAATTGCGAGAGCTCCAATGTGTGCCAGCCCGTGTGTCATTTGCACCATTGTTTGTAAATAGGCCATGGGTAGTTTCCATCTCTCCATATCTTTACTACGCCAGCAACCCTCATCATCCAATACTCCTTCAGTGGCCCATTTCATAAGTTCTGCCTCAGATGCTGACTTCTGTATATCTAGTATTTCTTCTCTAGCATCATGCCACCGCTCAGCTTGTGACTTCACCACATACATGGGGAAATTATTTTGCAGCATAGCGGTCTCTCTCGCAATGCGGTCTGCGAAAGCATTGCCTTGCCCTATTTTGTCCGTCACCTTTTTATGTGCACTGCACTTGACTATTGCAACTTTCTTTGGGCATAACAGTGCATTCAGGAGATCGCGTACCAATTCTCCATGCATGATGTGTACTCCGTGTGAAGTCAGGAATCCTCGTTCCTTCCAAAGTAGGCCAAAATCATGCACTACTCCAAAAGCGTAACGACTATCCGTGTAAATGTTCACACATAGTCCAGCACTTAACTCACATGCTTTCGTTAAGGCTATCAATTCAGCTGCCTGGGCCGATTTCTGGGGTATTCGTGCTGCTTCTACCACGGTCTTAAGTGTCGTGATCGCATAAGCTGCAGAAGTCGTACCATCTGGTAACCTCACGCACGATCCATCAACCCACAGTTCCCCATCTACATCTGGAAATGGCGTATCCTGTAAATCGATACGACCCTTTGTCTGTTCCTCAGTCAGAAAAACACAATCATGTTGTTCTTCCTTCTGGGTCTCAGCAACAGGATCCGGCAGTAAAGTAGCAGGATTTAGTGTCGCACATCGTTTTAGTGTGATGTGCGGCGCCAACAACGTTAGTTCATATCCTGTCAAACGGGCACTGGTTAGATGCTGTGTTTTTGTTTGATTCAGTAACGCATCTACCGCATGGGGAACTAGCACCAACAATTTGTGTGACAAAACTATTCCCTCACTTTGTCGTATCGCAACTGCTGTTGCTGCAACTGCTCGAAAACATCCAGGCAATCCTCGAGCCACAGGGTCGAGTACCGCCGAGAAGTATGCACAAGGCCTCTGTTTGTCTCCGTGTGTCTGCACTAACACTGACAATGCACACCCATCCTTCTCGTGTACATATAATGTAAAAATCTTCGTGTAATCAGGTGTACCTAACACTGGTGCAGAACAAAGAGCTTGTCTCAATTGTTCAAAAGCGTTCTGACATTCATCCGTCCATTCAATGGGAATCGGTGTATCTTTAGACAACAATGCTAACAATGGTTTAACGATATGTGAAAAACCCAATATCCATTGCCTACAAAAAGACGTCAAACCTATAAAGGCGCGAACATCCTTCTGAGTGCGAGGGACTGGAGTATCTAGGATTGCTTGAATTCGATCTGGTGTCAATGCACGGCCCTCCTTAGACAAAAGATGACCGAGGTAGGTCACCTTTGGTCTACAATATTGCAGCTTTTTCTTCGAAACTTTATGATTATGTTTGGCCAGGAAGGAAAGCAAGGAAAAGGTACTCTTCTCACATTGTTCTGGCGTGTCTGCAGCAAGTAAGATATCGTCTACATATTGAATGAGAACCACTCCCTCTTGTAAGTCAAAGGAATCAAGCTGTCTTTTTAATGCCTGACTATAAATGCTAGGACTTTCAGTATAGCCTTGAGGAACTCGACAGAATCTGTACGATTTATTATTTAGTGTAAAGCCGAATAGATATCGACTGTCAGGGTGTACAGGGATCGAAAAGAAGGCATTCTTCAAATCGATGACTGTAAAAGTAGTTGCCGTCGATGGAACCAACGTAAGCAACGTGGTGATGTCAGACACCACCGGGTACTGAGGCACTACTATCTTGTTTATTTCCCTCAAATCAATAATGAAACGGTAAACCTTAGCATCTGTATCTCTTTTAAGGATCGGTAAAATTGGGCTATTGCAAACATTGTAGGGAACTTCCTCAACTACTCCTGCCAAAATCAAATCGTTCACAATGTGCATCAAAGCAAGTTCTCCTTCTCTGGAAATCGTATATTGTGGGACACGTGGCAGAGATACTCCCTCCTTTACAGTAATACGTACTGGAGGGATTAACATCTGCCCCACATCCGTGTCAGAAGTGGCCCACAACGTGTTTGGTAAGGAGGCCAATACTTCAGATTCATGGAGAAAACACACTCGCTCAAAGTCTGGGTAATTCTCATTCAACACAACTCGCACTCCTTCTGGGGCACAGCGAATAGTAGCTCGAAAGTGTTTTAACATATCGAGTCCAATAATATTATCTGGTGTATTTGGAGACAACAAAAAGGGACAAGGGGCAGCAAATTTATCAACATGAAATGCAACTGGTTGAGACAGTGGGCTAGAAGTAGGTGTTCCATCGAACCCTATTGCTGTAATTACCTCGCCAGACAGGGGAGCCCTTGGAACCAAGTATTTGGACAAAGCGCTACGAGTAGCTCCTGTATCGACCAGAAATTGATCAGTAGAACCCAGAACATGTGCTTCTATGTATGGACCCCTTTGATCAACTGGTACCTCAACCGATTCCACACCCCATCCTACGCAATCCTACGCATAATGCTCATCCCGTGGTTCAGCAGGACCACCCTCATTTATCTGATATTGATTGCGATTATCAAACGTATTATAATCTGACTGACCACGACCCCTTGCTCCATATCCTCCACGATCATTCGTACCATAACCTCCTCTTGACCCTCCATAATAATTCCTAGATCTCCCACTTCCTCGTCCCCTCAAATTACGCTGCTCTCGAAACACCGGACAGTCTGCAATCCAATGCCCAAACTGTTTGCAGTATGCACATTGATTCACAGAAATGTCAGAACGAGGGGGAGGAGCATTACTGTATGATCCTCGCCCTCCTCTATTGTTTCCTCTCGTAGCCTGAACCTGAGCTAACATTACCTTCGTCTTCAAATCCTTCGCCTTCTTTTCACTACTTTCTTTCGCCTCCAATTCCTGTCGTTCATAATATTGAGCCATAGTCAATAAAGAAGCAGGGGTTGCTGTGGTCCATGAACTTTCACTCGTTTTCAATCGTTTCGCAATCTCCGGTAGGAGATTAGCCACATACTTATCAACGAATAAATGCCTGCCAGTATCTTCTGTCAATAATTGACCGCTGTAATCATGGAACGCTTCCTCGAAGCGAGAGAAAAAATCGGAAACTGATTCATCCACTTTCTGCTTACAAGAGGCTAATATAGTCCAATCAATCTTTTTAGCGGGAGCAAGAGTCTTTAGTTTTGTTAGTATGGCCCCTGGAAGGTCTAATATTAATTGACACGGCTTACATGCTGGTTCCCTATCTAAGTCAGCCTGAACAAGATCTTTCCAAGTGGCCCCAAGAGTCGTGAGGTCATCAAACTTACGAATCGCTCTCCACATATCAGGAGGCAATATCAACCCGAAAAATAGGTCAATATCAACTAACGTCATAATACACGAAGAAATTGCGCTTTCAACAGTTTCATAAAAAGCCGCAGGATTTTTACGGGGATCAGGTAAAGCATTCTTAAGTGCCATAACATCTGCTCTATTCCAAGGCGTATAAACCCAATTATATACAAAATACCCTTTTGCATCTTTCGATCTTTTATCATCATCTGTGCCATCCCCTTTATGAGGGACATATAAAGGCGCAGCTTCTCGCATAGGTCTAACATTAATCGCAGCGATCTTATCTGTTTCAAAGATAGGGCATTCTTTGGATATCCCCGTCGCTCCGGACGCAGACGAATTCTTCGACTTTTCCAACTCCCGTAGTCGTGTCGCCTCATTTCGCAGTTGAATCAAACGCTTGAAGAAGTCGTCCGCATCTGAAAGAACAAAAAGACCTTTACGAAAATTCTCACGACCCTTGGATATCTCCTTTGGTTCTAACTCGGAAGAATATTTTCTGTACCGCTCAACAACTTCATCTCCAAAATGATCTAAAAAATACAGTCGTTCCTTATCAGGCCACTGTTCCATTTCTGCAGAAATGTCAGAAACAGTAACAGTATTAATATTTAACTTTCGTGCAAATGAACGTAATTCCGCAGCTCGTTCTGCATGTAACCTGGTACGCTGTGTTCGATCACTATCCTCATCTGAGTCCTCGTTCGGAGCCGTAGGTGCGACGTACGGAGGCGGACAGCGATCTAGCAATGAAAAATCATCTGTTTCATTAGTAAGGACTGGATAAAGAGGACGCCTGATAGGGAATTGACCATTAACCTGTAAATTGCATTCTCGTCTCTCCCTCTCTTTCTTTTCCTGTAATTCCTTCTCCTGTAGCTGTAAAGCTTTGTCATGTGCAGCCTTCCGCTGCACTTTCTCCGCCAAGGCTTCCTCACGCTTCGCTCGTTCACGCACCTCTTTCTCCCACATACGCACACAATCAAACATATCTTGTCTAGACCTTCGCTGAAACAAACACTGTTCTACATACTGTACCTTTCGAAGGTCAAACGACCCATATAGCGGCCACTGTAATTCACGATCAGTTTTAGTATACTTATGCCATAATGTACTATACATTATAGGTGGAATACCGAATTTGACATACATTTCACGATTTGGAGTCCCCTCTGGGGGAGCCGGCTGTTTTTCACTTAATCGATAATTGGTACCATTTTCAGAACAGCACATCCTACGGAGTGTGCTAAAAACAGGCATGTTTCAAAAAAGTACCGCGAAAGCACGATACTACAAAAAAAAAAAAGGGACACCTAACGCGGTGTACCGTTCAAATCAAATAAATCAGAGAAATATCCCTACATGCCTGCCTATGTGAGGTGCACTTCACATATTCAAATTCAAATACACATATTCAAACGTTAGCTAACAAATTCAAATTCAAATTCAAAAGGCCACAGTAAGTGTCAGTAGACTACCTCACTAATCAAAAGCTTACCAAATATTTTCAAACGTCCAAAGTCCAACTGCCAAGTTCTGTGGTCAAATCAGCCAAAACGGCACATCACGACAATCCAAGATCAGAATCTCAGTCGAAGACCGGCGCCACCTGGAAGGTCAGATCGGAAGGAAGGGAAAACACACCGTGGGTGCCGAGACTCGGGTCACTCAGTGGCAGCGTACGCGTCCATGGCGAGTTTCCTGACCTTCGTCACGACCTCTCCTTCGGGCATCCGAGTCGCCGATGAGTCCCTTCGTGGTCGCCAATTGTGGTGTTGGGTTCAAATCAGGCCTACATACTCTGCTTAACTCTCGAACACCTTAGTATAGAAGTTGGCACGGACACTGGAAAAGGTAAAAGACAAGTTTATTAAGACCCCATGGGGTGGTGATACATTCCCACAGCACCCTTCGGCAATGTAAGAAGTAGCACACCGAACATCGGTGCGCGACCTCTTTTATATAGTTTTAATAGCAATAAAAAGATAGGCGGTTACAAGTTACACATTTTAGGTATATATAAGGTCATTTTTGGAACACAGCCAACGAGTGGGAGGAGTTCAGTAACACTGGTCAGTTAGTGCTAACATTCCTAAAGAGTGACCAGTTGATGCATAGTGCGCATGTGCGCTTGACCAGTGCTAAAAATAGCCTGTTGCCGAGCAGAATAGGGACCATGGGTATCAAGGAAGGACAAAAGGGCACACTGACCACGAGGCAGCGTGTTCATAGGAAACGGAAGTCAGAGGGATTCAAAATGGCCCCCGTTCGTTTTGGTCAAGTTAACAGAAAAGACCGTGTAGCTGTGCTAAACGCTAACTCAGGAGCTGCCAAAACACGACAAAAGGAGACAGAGGTCCACTGGACCACCAGGGATGAAGCGCAGGGAAACCTGCGGGTGGAGGAGGGCCTCGATCACCAACACTCAAGAGTGCAGGGGCAGGGGCACCTCACTTAATGGTGGAGCTGCGAGGGTGGGAGAGCAATTTCACTGACAATGAATCAGTGGTCTTGCTCGCCTGTCCCCGCAGTGGCCTCCATTAAGTAGGGGTCGGGGAGGGCTGGACAGCTGGGAGGCGGGGAGGGGAGCTGGATTGGGCCGGTCGTGCTGGGGGGGGAGGGGCCGCGGGGGCATCAGCGCCGGGGAAAGGTAAAGGGAGGAAAGAAGGGATAAAGAAAAAACGGAAAATAAGCAGAAATAAGGCACAAAAGAGCAGAGATGCAGAAAAGAGCAGAAAGGTGAAAGATAGAAAGGGTAAAAAAAAACGAGTGAAAACGAGTGAAGGAGCAGAGGGAGAGAAAGGGAAAACGGGCAGAAATAAGGCACAAAAGAGCAGAGGTGCAGAAAGGTGAAAGATAGAAAGGGGAAAAAAACGAGTGAAAACGAGTGAAGGAGCAGAGGGAGAGAAAGGGAAAATGGGCAGAAATAAGGCGCAAAAGAGCAGAGGTGCAGAAAGGTGAAAGATAGAAAGGGGAGAAAAACGAGTGAAGGAGCAGAAAGAAAGAAAGGAGACAGAGGTCCACTGGACCACCAGGGATGAGGCGCAGGGAAACCTGCGGGTGGAGGAGGGCCTCGATCACCAACACTCAAGAGTGCAGGGGCAGGGGCACCTCACTTAATGGTGGAGCTGCGAGGGTGGGAGAGCAATTTCACTGACAATGAGTCAGTGGTCTTGCTCCGAAGGGATGAAAGACGTCGCCGAGTGGATGAAGGACAGCCGCCTGAAACTGAACTCGGACAAGACGGAAGTCCTCATCCTGGGATCTTCGCCCTCCGCCTGGGACGACTCCTGGTGGCCCCCAGCCCTGGGCACCGCACCCAAGCCAACCGACCACGCACGCAACCTGGGCTTCATCCTGGACCCCTCCCTCTCGATGACCAGACAAGTCAACGCCGTCTCCTCATCGTGCTTCAACACCCTGCGTATGCTTCGCAAGATCTTCCGCTGGATCCCGACCGAGACCAGGAAGACTGTCACCCAGGCACTCGTCACCAGCCGACTGGACTACGGAAATGCCCTCTACGCTGGAACCACAGCCAAGCTACAGAAAAGACTCCAGCGCATCCAGAACGCCTCCGCCCGACTCATCCTGGATGTCCCCCGACGCAGCCACATCTCCAGCCACCTGAGGAACCTGCACTGGCTCCCCGTCGACAAGAGGATCACGTTCTGGCTCCTCACCCACGCACACAAGTCTCTCCACGACCTGGGCCCCATGTACCTCAACGACCGCCTGACCTTCTACACGCCCACCCGCCAGCTACGGTCCACCAGCCTCGCCCTCGCAGCCGTACCACGCATCCGAAGAGCCACCGCCGGAGGAAGATCCTTCTCTTACCTGGCTGCCAAGACTTGGAACTCCCTCCCCATCCACCTTCGGCTGACCCAGGACCATCTCGCCTTCAGGAAACAACTCAAGACCTGGCTGTTCGGGCAGTAGCATACCCCTGCCCCCAAGCGCCTTGAGACCCTCCCGGGTGAGTAGTGCGCTATACAAATGGCATGATTGATTGATTGATTGATTCGGGAACTCCCAAGCATGTCACTCACTGCTCCTGCCAACAGAGGAATCTCTGCTCCCCTTTCCCAGTCAGGCCCGGTTGCTCTCTGCACTGTGAAAGGTGGATCAACAGCTTCAAAGAGCCTGTCTGTCTTTCAATAATGCACTGCTCCAAGGGAGGCATGGGTTTGCAGCTGCGCTGGGGGGCAACACTTTTACTGTAATAGGGCGGACTGCCTCAGCGGAGCCATGTGCACCCCGTTAAAGGTGCACCACATTGCAGGTCAGTGAAAGGGGCCATATTTGTAAAATAGGCCCAGGTGTCAGTGATACAAGTGCTGGGATGTGCATCCTCAATTACTATTTTGTGTTGTCCCTGGTCGCGTGCTCTTGTTCGGTTGTTGCGGGTGTGTGCTTTCCTGCCCCACCTCCCTGCACTGCCAAACAGGAAACATGGTCTAAAGCAGCACGATTTCCCTGAAGGAACCGGTGGCGCTTTCAAAAGAAGGTTTCCACTACAGAATAATCTGCCTCCTGTCTCAGAGCTCCTGACTTCATTCATGAAGGGGGCCTGGACCCCTTTACCCTTAGAATACCACTTACCACCTCCTTCTAGGAGTTGCGAACTGAAACCCAAATGCGGTTGCAAATCATTGATACATATCATTTCAACTACTAATGGCGATAAACCCACTTCGTGTATTGCAAAAAAAAATTAAACTCGTAAAATGTGTTTCATAACCATAAAAAAACATTTTGTGCTTGTAAAGCCTATGATTTTGGAAATGGAAGGGTTTGAGATGGAACAATGGATTTTCACAGTCAGCATTTACTCCCTGGACCCAAAGTGTGGCAGCAGTGAGGCAAGAGGGGCTAGGAGGCCCAAACATTGATCTTTGGAAAAATCCAGGAGTAACAGAACTTAAGGAATCCCAGCCTGTATGCATTGTAGGAAAGCACAACTTGTGAGTATCTGTGAAGTGCCTGGGTGAGGATGAAAGAGGCTTTGTCTTCATAGTCCCCGGTGGCTCCAGAGATAGGGCGCAATGGAGGACTCCTGTATTCTATACAGCAAAGGCTGCGAAGGGCTTGGGTCTAAACTCAAGGGACAGAATAAGGGCTGCTGAGTTGCCATACATGTCAATTGCAGTTTTACCTGGGTTTAGTTTTCAGGTGATTCCTAATTATCAAGAAGCTGGGTACATGTGGACAGCTTGGGCTATAGCTCACAGGGGGTTGCATGGGGTTTTGTCTGAAGATAATGTGAGTGATGATAGAAATAGAGCAAAGAACCATGAAGCCACCAAAAGTATATACTTCATGTTAATGTATGGATCCCATTTGTAGCATCTTCATTAAAGTCACCCCAAATCATAAATCAAAGGATCACATAAAACTTCTTTTGATCTTAAGGATGCTCTTTTTGATCACAGTACATTAACACTGCTTTTGAGACACTGCAATAGGCAGGTTTTTGTAAGTACCACCCTCAAAATTTTGATTCCATCTA
Organism: Lissotriton helveticus; assembly: GCF_964261635.1. NCBI lineage: Eukaryota > Metazoa > Chordata > Amphibia > Caudata > Salamandridae > Lissotriton > Lissotriton helveticus. Next base: position 114,144,047 of record NC_136073.1, on the reverse strand, counting down.
AGTTTCTTATTCTACTTTTCCCTGAAATATGTTCTCTCAAAAGACCGATTTTGGAGGATCCCTACATCACGGTTTAAAATACTAATTGGTTCCCTTTCAAACTTATCCCTCTCATCGACCTATTGTTAGGACGCTGTACAAAATAATGTCTACTGATGTAATATCATGGGTGGCTGATCGATACCTCATGGGAGCACATATTGCACTGCGATTCACGCATTTTCTATGCGTCGAGTGTTTTCTGCATATGAGGAGGAGATCAGGCCAAACGTTTGTATCATAAGATCAAGAATCTTCTGCAGGTGCTGAAGAAGGGCAAGAGGTTTCAACACTTGGCCACTCCACATGGAAGTTTGCCCGCATCAGAGGAGAAAGGCGCCACATGTTGTGAGGAATGGTAGGACTCATATGTGGACAAAACCCTAGATGTTCATGTTCTTCTGTCTGGAAGTTGGTTGACTGTCTAAAGTTGCCAAGAGCCCAGGGAAAGCAAGAATATTTAGAACAATGAGTTTGGGCCAAATAGAGATTATCTGCTTCAGCTCTATTTGTGCAGCAGCCACGCGGACTGGGCTGGGCCGAGTATGGAATGTGCTGCAAGCATTGGAACAGCCTTCTATATAGAAATGTTCAAGAGTTTGGGATTTTGGGATGAGCCTGCATTTGGTCAGGTCATTAAATCACTGTACCTCTGCCTCATTGCTCTCAGTGACCCTCAGATTGTCAGTATAAGTGCCTCACCTGTATATCACTATATCACCCACAAAGGCCCTCAAGTTATCAGCATTTATGAATCACTGATGCCAATGCCTGGGCCAGATGAATGAAAGCTTTTAGCATTTCTTAACAAGCCAAATAGCAATTTCGGTCCATTAAGAAATGCAAAGCCGCTTTTTCATATGTACAAAGGCCAAAAAATGCCACAATTTGAGTTTTCTACCAAGTAGAAATTGCGATTTAGGAAACACAAATAAGGATTGCCCAATTCGCATTTAGGAAATGCATTTACCAACAACTCAAAGTCTATGGTAACCATCAGCAAAATTAAATAAATGCTTTTTTTTTAATGTGACATGAAGCGCGCATATGCCCCTACGACATATGATCACTTACATGTGCAAAACTAATTTCGGGATGCCTCCAGGGGGGCCTTAATCCCAGAGGCACCCTTGGGTTTGGAATTCCTAAATTGCAATCTCCAATTAGGAAATTGAAATTTATGAAATTCAAACCATTTCATATTTGGGCCATAGGTGGGAATGCAGTAGCATATTTTCTGTTATTTACTAATAACGCTTCCTAGTTTTTGGAAGCATTATTAGGAAATCACACATTTTGTATTTCTTAAATAGGGATTCCTGTGGAAACACTATTTAGGAAATGCAAAATAAGAATTTGGTACATCTGGCCCTTACTTCTGTACCTGGGAACTACAGAGATCACCAATTATCATGCCTTTTGCACTTGTGCATCACTGACGTCGCCCGCGGAGGCTGCGACACCATTGTGGACTGTGCACCACGGATATCGAACCAGCCACTTATATTCAACACGCACACATCTTTACCTGCAATCACCAATAGCTCTCCCCAACCCTCACTGCTCCAGCACCTGCATGTTGCAGATATTACTCCCATGGACTTTACTTCTTGTCACTCATATGCACCCCAACAGGAGCTGACATCTTTTGATCCTCTGCATCTCTGAAATGATCTCCAGGGACCCCTGCACCATCTGTACTTCGGTACTGCTGATGTCTGCCCAACTCCCTCACGGCTCCGGCCCCTCTGCATCATTTATATGACTTGTTACTGGTGCATCACTGATATGACAATTCCTGTACGAGTCTATCACTGATCTCACACAGTAGAGGTATACCTTGCAAAGTCTCCCTCTCCCCCTTCATTTTACCTGACAATCCTGGATGCATCTTATTTTCCTGGTTGTTACTGAGGAGAGGGGGGAAGGAACTCTCATTTGATGTTTCCACCATATTTCCGATTCGGCCGCCTTGACGCAGAGATGGAGCTGTGGAGAGAGGTCAGTAGGTGAAATCAAATCCACATTGAAGGGGACCAGACACACAACTGGTCTCACAATACAGGAGTAATAATCACCCTCCTGGCTTCATACAATTCAATGGAGTCACTCAGTCCCCAATGCAGCCTGTAGATGCTTCATGAGAGTCTCACTCCGTGCCCTTCACAGGCTGCAAACGCTTCATAGGAACCTGATCTATTTCCCATCACCAGGTGCTCACGCTTCCTCTAAGTTGCACTCATTTCCCATCAATGGCTTCACACGATTTGTCTGAGCCTCACTCACCACCCCCTTTCCAGAGTCTCGCTCGTGCTGGTTCACCAGCTGAGAAGCTCTCGATATGGATTCCTTGGTGACAGGCTCACGATGTTAGCAGTGATCTATTCTTTAGGAATATACTCACTTTCTGGGAGTCACTCGCACCTCTAAGCTGTCCCCTTTAGAATGCACAGTGCATAAGTTGAGACTGACCAGTGACCATACTTTGTTATTGATGCTTCTCTTTCACCACAAACAGCCAGAGTACTTCAGGTAGGAGATGGACCACTCAAGGAGGAACTGAAGCTATTGGATCTAGAGCATTTAAATCTGGAGCTAAAGTTTTGGATCTGGTTAATCTCAATGGGTAGTTAAAGCTATTAGATCTGGTTCATCTCAATGAGTAGTTAAAGCTATTAGATCTAGTGCATCTCAAAGGTTAGTCAAAGCTAGTGGATCTAGTGCAACTAAGTGGTGAGTTGAAGCTACTGAAGCTAGTGCATCCCAATAGAGAGTTGAAGCTAGTGCATCCAAATGGGGGTGGGTGTTGAAGCTAGTGCATCCCAATGGGGGTGGGCATTGTAGCTAGTGCATCCCAATGGAGGTGGGGGTTGAAGCTAGTGCATCCCAATGGAGGTTGAAGCTAGTGCATCCCAATGGGGGTGGGGGTTGGAGCTAGTGCATCCCAATGGAGGTTGAAGCTAGTGCATCCCAATGGGGGTGGGGGTTGGAGCTAGTGCATCCCAATGGGGGTGGGGGTTGAAGCTAGTGCATCCCAATGGTGGGGCGTTGAAGATAGTGCATCTCAATGGGGGGGGGCGTTGAAGCTAGTGCATCTCAATGGGGGGGGGCGTTGAAGCTAGTGCATCTCAATGGGGGGGGCGTTGAAGCTAGTGCATCTCAATGGGGGGGGCGTTGAAGCTACTGCATCTCAATGGGGGGGCGTTGAAGCTAGTGCATCTCAATGGGGGGGCGTTGAAGCTAGTGCATCTCAATGGGGGGGCGTTGAAGCTAGTGCATCACAATGGGGGGGCGTTAAAGCTAGTGCATCTCAATGGGGGGCGTTAAAGCTAGTGCATCTCAATGGGGGGGGGCGTTAAAGCTAGTGCATCTCAATGGGGGGGCGTTGAAGCTAGTGCATCTCAATGGGGAGTGTTGACGCTAGTGCATCTCAATGGGGAGTGTTGAAGATAGTGCATCTCAATGGGGGGGGGGGTTGTAGCTACTGGAGTGCACCTCAACAGGAGTTGAGATTATCAGATATAGTGCAACTTGGTGGGGAGGTAGACCCACTGCATCCAGTATAGTACAAAGGGGCTGAATCCACTACACCCGGTGGGATGAGTTTTTTTCTGCGCATTGCTAAAAGGAGGATTCATGGAAGAGCCCAAAATGTATGTTTTCTAGGCTACTTCAGTTAGATGAGATCTGAATAAAAACTACAGGTCGAAATGACGCCAAACCCTCCCTAAGTTTCATGCTACCTTTTCATGGTTTGCGAAGAGATACTAAATTAATGTACAGATAAGATCTCCACTGTCATGAAATTGCATTAGTTTTGGAATGTAAGAAGTGTATATTGTTCCTTTATCAGAAACGTAAGAATTTTATCTACAAAATATTTTGCCCTGTACTCTTCTTGAAAATATTTAGGATGATATAGGTTATTGAATTTCCACGCCGCTAAAGCAGATGCACAAGTGTTGATGAAGGAGTCCCAAAGGATAATTGTTTGGCTTTATTATATCTACCCATGTTCCTATGGGCAAACAAAGTTGTCCATGTGTTCTTTCCATGTTACCATGAGACACTGTTCCAGGTATTAGTTCAGTTACCGCATTTGTGGAGAGGACAACTCCCTGAATGCATAACTGATAATTCTTTATACTGATCATGCCATTTACAGCCGCACCTTACTAGGGAAGGGTGGACAATGTCAAACTACCTCTGTAACTAGCATGTAGTCTCATATATTGTGTGACATTGTTCAACAGTCAAGGATTTTTAGGCAGCATCACTTCACTGAGATTGTTAAGCCAATAGGACAGTGTTAAACACAATATCAACCTGCTGTTAGCTTAAAAAAGGACCAGATGGTGGCACCAGATGTGACACGGGCCCCTCTTGGTAGATAAGGTCACCCGGATACCCAAGGCCAGGGTTTGTGGGCTCAATTCTGAGCAAGGATTTTGCCACCCTCCCCCAAGCAGTGACAGTCAACAGCAATCCAAAAAAATAGGTTTCTTTACTAAACCTGCACTAGACGCGGACATAAAATGTAATGAGATCATAGGAGACTAGTTGAAACCAATTACTGGTACCGGCCAGCATCGTACAATAGGAATATGCGATACCAGCCAGACACCCATTGTTTGCATTCCAACCTGTATATTAGACCAAATTGCTGTGTTACACCAGGCAGCATCAGGTTTGTTTTCCCCCGACTTTTTGCCTTACTTCTCCTATTTTTGATGAATTTGATTTGAGAACTCTAGCACTGGTTAGCATTTGTAAAATACACACAGTGCTTTTTCTTTCTCCTTTAAATATGTTGAAATTGGCTAACAATCAATTGACACAGGTAAATGTACTTGTAAATCCCTATTAATGTGGTACTACATGTATACAGGGCCTGTAATTTAAATGCTACTAGTGTGCCGGCAGCAGGAATTGTGCCATCCACATAAGTAGTCCTTTATCTCAGTCTCAGGCCTCCTATTGCTGCCTGTGTGTAGATTTAAATTGCAATTTCGAATTGGCAAAATAAACCCTTTGCCAGCGCTAAATCTCCTTTTTAAATACATACATATTACTGACCCCTGAGGTAGGCTTTAAAAAAGCCCACAAGGCAGGGTGCAGTTATCTTAAAAGGCTGTAAATGTACTTGTATGTTTTACATGTACTGGATTTGAAAAACTCCTACATTTGTATTTCACTATTGTGAGGCCTACTTCTCCCATAGGATAACATTGGGTCACCTCTTTACATTTGTGTATACAAACTGCTAACTTGCAACCGGGAGCTGGTAGGAAAGTCTAGTTTGGTCTCTAGAGAATTATAATTTTCTTGTCCCAACCTTCAGGTGCCTGCAGCCTGTAACCTGGGTCATATGACTAGGTGCTGCTGGAAGTGGGTCTTTGTTTATTACTCCAAGACAGTGAGACAAATACGTGTTAGCAGGATGGGCCGTCTGTCAGGATCAGTGGGACAGGAGCTCTGTGAAAGTCAATGGCCACCATAATTAATCAGTCTCTCCTGAACTAAAATGAAATCACTATTCCTTAACAGAGAACAGAAACATGGATGGAAAGGTGGCTACAACACTACCTCACCTTGGAGAAGGAACTTACTAGTAACTCAAGGTTCTATGTTCTACTCTGTCAAAATATTTAGATGAACTGGGACATTTAGCAGCTGCAAAACCTGAGTGACTAAATCAGAGTTTGGTATCGCTCCATTTTGAAATTTGGCAACAGTTTACAAATTCACACATGGGTCTACAAGGGTATACCTAACCACTATTTGGAAGGGGCATGCCTAGGCTTTCCCTTCCAAACTGCCATTTGGTAAGGTAATTCAGAAAAGGGGGTGGTGATGAACAGAGTGTCTGAATTAAGCAGACCACTCTTACCCAGTCCAAAGATCAGGGCTTGATCCATCACCGTTTTTTAGCTCACTGCACCATCCCAGCTCAGAACCTGGCTACATGCAAATTAGTCTGTTCCTGTCCCAGTGCATGATGGGAACAGGGCAAACCAAACTACCAAGCCAATTCTTATACTGGGAAGGAAACAAGCTACCGGGGACCGGTTTCTGGCATTTCAGCCTCATCGGCCCGGCTTGCTTGAATCCTGATGGTGCAATGAGCAAGGGACTCACATCTGAGTATACCCTTCCACGCTTATGGTGGACAAAATGATTCAGAAAAGGGGGTGGTGATGAACAGAGTGTCTGAATTAAGCAGACCACTCTTACCCAGTCCAAAGATCAGGGCTTGATCCATCACCGTTTTTTAGCTCACTGCACCATCCCAGCTCAGAACCTGGCTACATGCAAATTAGTCTGTTCCTGTCCCAGTGCATGATGGGAACAGGGCAAACCAAACTACCAAGCCAATTCTTATACTGGGAAGGAAACAAGCTACCGGGGACCGGTTTCTGGCATTTCAGCCTCATCGGCCCGGCTTGCTTGAATCCTGATGGTGCAATGAGCAAGGGACTCACATCTGAGTATACCCTTCCACGCTTATGGTGGACAAAATGATTCAGAAAAGGGGGTGGTGATGAACAGAGTGTCTGAATTAAGCAGACCACTCTTACCCAGTCCAAAGATCAGGGCTTGATCCATCACCGTTTTTTAGCTCACTGCACCATCCCAGCTCAGAACCTGGCTACATGCAAATTAGTCTGTTCCTGTCCCAGTGCATGATGGGAACAGGGCAAACCAAACTACCAAGCCAATTCTTATACTGGGAAGGAAACAAGCTACCGGGGACCGGTTTCTGGCATTTCAGCCTCATCGGCCCGGCTTGCTTGAATCCTGATGGTGCAATGAGCAAGGGACTCACATCTGAGTATACCCTTCCACGCTTATGGTGGACAAAATGATTCAGAAAAGGGGGTGGTGATGAACAGAGTGTCTGAATTAAGCAGACCACTCTTACCCAGTCCAAAGATCAGGGCTTGATCCATCACCGTTTTTTAGCTCACTGCACCATCCCAGCTCAGAACCTGGCTACATGCAAATTAGTCTGTTCCTGTCCCAGTGCATGATGGGAACAGGGCAAACCAAACTACCAAGCCAATTCTTATACTGGGAAGGAAACAAGCTACCGGGGACCGGTTTCTGGCATTTCAGCCTCATCGGCCCGGCTTGCTTGAATCCTGATGGTGCAATGAGCAAGGGACTCACATCTGAGTATACCCTTCCACGCTTATGGTGGACAAAATGATTCAGAAAAGGGGGTGGTGATGAACAGAGTGTCTGAATTAAGCAGACCACTCTTACCCAGTCCAAAGATCAGGGCTTGATCCATCACCGTTTTTTAGCTCACTGCACCATCCCAGCTCAGAACCTGGCTACATGCAAATTAGTCTGTTCCTGTCCCAGTGCATGATGGGAACAGGGCAAACCAAACTACCAAGCCAATTCTTATACTGGGAAGGAAACAAGCTACCGGGGACCGGTTTCTGGCATTTCAGCCTCATCGGCCCGGCTTGCTTGAATCCTGATGGTGCAATGAGCAAGGGACTCACATCTGAGTATACCCTTCCACGCTTATGGTGGACAAAATGATTCAGAAAAGGGGGTGGTGATGAACAGAGTGTCTGAATTAAGCAGACCACTCTTACCCAGTCCAAAGATCAGGGCTTGATCCATCACCGTTTTTTAGCTCACTGCACCATCCCAGCTCAGAACCTGGCTACATGCAAATTAGTCTGTTCCTGTCCCAGTGCATGATGGGAACAGGGCAAACCAAACTACCAAGCCAATTCTTATACTGGGAAGGAAACAAGCTACCGGGGACCGGTTTCTGGCATTTCAGCCTCATCGGCCCGGCTTGCTTGAATCCTGATGGTGCAATGAGCAAGGGACTCACATCTGAGTATACCCTTCCACGCTTATGGTGGACAAAATGATTCAGAAAAGGGGGTGGTGATGAACAGAGTGTCTGAATTAAGCAGACCACTCTTACCCAGTCCAAAGATCAGGGCTTGATCCATCACCGTTTTTTAGCTCACTGCACCATCCCAGCTCAGAACCTGGCTACATGCAAATTAGTCTGTTCCTGTCCCAGTGCATGATGGGAACAGGGCAAACCAAACTACCAAGCCAATTCTTATACTGGGAAGGAAACAAGCTACCGGGGACCGGTTTCTGGCATTTCAGCCTCATCGGCCCGGCTTGCTTGAATCCTGATGGTGCAATGAGCAAGGGACTCACATCTGAGTATACCCTTCCACGCTTATGGTGGACAAAATGATTCGGAAAAGGGGGTGGTGATGAACAGAGTGTCTGAATTAAGCAGACCACTCTTACCCAGTCCAAAGATCAGGGCTTGATCCATCACCGTTTTTTAGCTCACTGCACCATTCCAGCTCAGAACCTGGCTACATGCAAATTAGTCTGTTCCTGTCCCAGTGCATGATGGGAACAGGGCAAACCAAACTACCAAGCCAATTCTTATACTGGGAAGGAAACAAGCTACCGGGGACCGGTTTCTGGCATTTCAGCCTCATCGGCCCGGCTTGCTTGAATCCTGATGGTGCAATGAGCAAGGGACTCACATCTGAGTATACCCTTCCACGCTTATGGTGGACAAAATGATTCAGAAAAGGGGGTGGTGATGAACAGAGTGTCTGATTCGGTATGCATCAATGTTTGTGACCAAAATCGGTTTGCAAAACACTGACATTTTACCAACTCCCAGTATGTTGTGGTAAGCCTTTTTATTAAAAGGCATATGATCCCCTTGGTCTCATTCCCCTCTGTTAATGAGAAGAAGAAAACAAAAGTTTGTTGTGGAACAGGAAGTAATCCAGGGGACCGCTGTCTACTCTCAGACAAACTTTCAAAATGTTTTAATTAAAATATAGCCCCATTTCCTTTAAGGGAAACAGGCTGCATTTAAAATTTATATTTTCACTGAAAAAAACTAAGATTACAAGACATTACAGTTGGGCTCACATTTACTCGTACAAAACCATTGAAATTCAGCAGTTATAGTTGCCAGAGTCATCTGTAACTTATGCCCTTGTAACACACTGCTTATGACATTACATCACTCATGACACGGTCAGTGACATCACTTATGACATCTACTGAACCATTCACACCCCCATACAACCTCTCATACACATCACACACACACACACACACACACACACATTGACAGACCCATACAACTACTGATACACGGCCACTCGCTCAATCATAGAGCCACTCACACACTCACTCCTACAGGCACTGACACGGCCATTTACTCACCCAAACAACAACTCAGATAGCCACACGCTCACCAATACAGCTACTCACACATCCACTTCTTCAACTATACAACCAGCCAATTTTAGTCAATCAATCACGATTTGTATAGCGCAGCACTGTCACCCCTAGGGGTTTCTGGATGCTGTAGATGCAACATCAGAATAAAGTATTTTATGATTCTCTGTGCACACGTATTTCAGTTAGTTTAATCAAGATTAGCTGTGTGCTGCTACATTCGTTGCACTTAGTCATGGCGCTTTGAATATAAATTGTAAAAGGTTCGGTCAGGGGAATCTCTATCCGAAGAACGTGCGCACTATTTACTTGGAACTGGTCCTGTGCCTTATTGTTTTTGTGATACTTTCACTCTAAATGAATCCAGCTTCACAGGTTAATTTTTAAATGTTTATTCCAAAAATCATAATCTTTAATCTCTGGGATTTTTTGAATGGTCAATAAACATTTCATCAATGCCGAAACCAAATGCATTTCGGGTTAAATAGACCCTTTTTCAGGTGTCTGAAAAAATAAACAATCAACAAAAACATATCAGTCCTGTGCTATATAGAATACATATACATTGTTCAATAAACCATTACAAGTGTGTGTTGTCAATAAATTGTGTTCAAAACATTGCATTGTGAAGTTCTAATTCATACTACATAATTTCTTCTGCCATAAAAATTACAAAGAACATTAACTGTTCTTAATGAAATGAGAAGTAGAACACTGCTAAATAATGCATACTCTAGTCTTACTCATTAAACAGTACGAATCTCACCAGAAAAGACACTAACCTTGATAGCGTGTGTATGCGTAGTTTACCTCCAGAAAGCTGACTATTTATAAGCGTGTTCTGATACAACACATATAGTAACTTGCGTTGTGCTTTGCTCTTACTATTTAAAATAACGAGTCGATGTGAAAGGGGAAAATTGGGCGTTAGTTTTGTCTAATGGTGACGTTTACCGCTATTGAAATCTAAGTTACCTGTGATATTAACAGTCCCAATTTAATGCCTGAATTATTTTATTCAGTCGGTTTGCTATATTATGAAGACTATCTTGTACCTACGGTACGGAGGTGACCAATAGTGGTCTTTATGTTAAATGGTGTCGGCAGCATCAAGCTCGCAATAAATCCACATAACAGTGGTTCAAACGAAATGGAGCGGCCGTAGAGAATGACGTTCAATCGAAATTGCTCTTAATTATTTAACTTAGATGTCTGATCTAAAATTAATGATTATCCTTCATTTTTCAATGCTTACCGCATTCAGCCTTTGATGTGTTATTCTGCAATCTCCGTATGCATGTGATCGAGTACAAAACTGAGTGTTTTTTTCGAATGCTGTATTGCGCGTAGAACGCTGTGTTTTACGTACTACGTGATTCGGGTAGCGATCACGTGTTCAGGGATGTTTAGTCTTTTAAAGGGGTATTTACTATAATCCGAATGGTGTACATAGGTGATGTGTGACCATGTAAATATTTTACTGACGAAATAAGATCTTATGCGTATCTAATTATGGAAGTCTTAACTATGCCGATATTATACAATCATGTAGTGGATAAAGTTAATGCTGTGCTTAACGGACATGATTTACTATTAAGCCGCATTTATGAACAAAGTTAAACAATTGTTAGGGAACAGTTGCAATCAAAAAACAGGATAATTCAATACAGTCATTTAACCCTGTGGGTTGTGTAGAATTAAGTCTATTTATCCCCAAAAAATCAGATTTTAGTAACGGTTTGTGCGGATCTATCTCAGGGCGGATTTTCAATTGTTCCAGTATAGTGAATCTTAGTTGTGAGACATTATGTCCGGCTTCTTGCCAGTGCATTGCTACTGACGATTGTTCGTTTTTCAGTCTTATACTGCTCAGAATCCATCATTCTGACTTTGATTTTCCTCTCTGTAATGCCAACATATATTTTTCCGCATGGACATTTTATGGCCTACACCACGTTTTTAGCGTTGCACGTGTCACTTTCATTACCTGCTTTTAATTCTCCTGCACTCCTCTTCTGAATCCTGCTCTGGGCTCACACGCTCGGGACACAAACCGCACAGCTGATCTAAGCGCTGCTTGCAGGTCAAACCGCTAATTCCAGGGACGCCATTCCCGCCGCGGGCACAGGCCACGCCCCTTTTTCGAGAGGCCACGCCCCCGCCGGCCGTCACTACAAAGGGCGCTGATTACAAGCGTCATATAGCTAGAAATTTCTCCTGAGGCGGAAGCCGGGAGTAGGCTGCACATTTTAATATTTGAGTGTCACTTTCATTACCCGCTTTTAATTCTCCTGCACTCCTCTTCTGAATCCTGCTCTGGGCTCACACGCTCGGGACACAAACCGCACAGCTGATCTAAGCGCTGCTTGCAGGTCAAACCGCAAATCCCAGGGACGCCATTCCCGCCGCTGGCATAGGCCACGCCCCTTTTTCGAGAGGCCACGCCCCCCGCCGGCCGTCACTACAAAGGGCGCTGATTACAAGCGTCATATAGCTAGAAATTTCTCCTGAGGCGGAAGCCGGGAGTAGGCTGCACATTTTAATATTTGAGTGTCACTTTCATTACCCGCTTTTAATTCTCCTGCACTCCTCTTCTGAATCCTGCTCTGGGCTCACACGCTCGGGACACAAACCGCACAGCTGATCTTAAGCGCTGCTTGCAGGTCAAACCGCTAATTCCAGGGACGCCATTCCCGCCGCGGGCACAGGCCACGCCCCTTTTTCGAGAGGCCCCGCCCCCCGCCGGCCGTCACTACAAAGGGCGCTGATTACAAGCGTCATATAGCTAGAAATTTCTCCTGAGGCGGAAGCCGGGAGTAGGCTGCACATTTTAATATTTGAGTGTCACTTTCATTACCCGCTTTTAATTCTCCTGCACTCCTCTTCTGAATCCTGCTCTGGGCTCACACGCTCGGGACACAAACCGCACAGCTGATCTAAGCGCTGCTTGCCGGTCAAACCGCTAATCCCAGGGACGCCATTCCCGCCGCTGGCATAGGCCACGCCCCTTTTTCGAGAGGCCACTCCCCCTGCCGGCCGTCACTACAAAGGGCGCTGATTACAAGCGTCATATAGCTAGAAATTTCTCCTGAGGCGGAAGCCGGGAGTAGGCTGCACATTTTAATATTTGAGTGTCACTTTCATTACCTGCTTTTAATTCTCCTGCACTCCTCTTCTGAATCCTGCTCTGGGCTCACACGCTCGGGACACAAACCGCACAGCTGATCTAAGCGCTGCTTGCAGGTCAAACCGCTAATCCCAGGGACGCCATTCCCGCCGCGGGCACAGGCCACGCCCCTTTTTCGAGAGGCCACGCCCCCGCCGGAATATCTCCCTCACTATAAAAAAATGTGTATCTTCCGGTCGCGCAGCGGGCGCCCTGTTTGCGCGCCGAAGGCGCGCCTAAGGCAAGCCCGTCTGCGCCCGTCATCGCCAGGACATAGCCTCTCGCCTGCCCCCATGCCCAAATTACACAGTTTGCTTTTCGCTACGACAGGGAACATCTCCTCGCTCTAAATACAACTTTGAGATGCGATAAACTAGAAGGCTGCCTCGGACAGACTTGCCTGCAATGTAAGTCCTGTAACTTTGCCACACCCAAACCCTCTTTATCTGAGCACAGAACCAGTGTGCCAAAAAAGACCGCCATTACGGTCCTCCAACTGAATGTCAGGTCCCTTGTTAAACACCATTCTGAAGTCACTCTCTTAACTGATGAGAACCCTGACATTCTGTTTCTTTGTGAAACCTGGCTCCATGACGACCTGACCAGCATTCAGAACCTCACGCTGCCTGGGGGCTTCTCTATGAAATCTATCAATAGAGACACTAGGGGTGGTGGTATAGCGGTAATATTCCGAACGGCATACACCTGCTCTTTCACGAAGGAAGATATTAAGGGGTGCGAAAGTGCTTGCTTCAAGATCACTACGAGCCCTCAGTTTGCCCTCTCTGGGCTTTACATCTATCGTCCCCCGGGTCCCACCTCTAAGTTCATTGAAGACCTTTTAGATGTGGCCCACACCCTCGTAGTGTCCTCAGCTAACTTCACTATACTAGGAGACCTTAACCTCCATTTTGACTCTACTATTGACCCTACCATCAAAAGTCTTTTGGCGGATCTTACAGCCCTACAGTTAAATTCTCTTATCCATACCTCCACACATTCCGCTGGCCACCCATTAGACCCCGTCTTTACCAATATCCCTGACGTCGTGGCCGACTCACCCAAGCCCATGGGGTGGACCGACCACTTCCTCATCAGATTTATGATGAAAGACAGCGAATCGCCCGCTAAAGAAATGCCCACCTCCTGTCTCAAGAGGCCTTGGCATAAACTACTAGCTGGTGACCTTATCACCAACTTAGGAGAATCTTACCCCACAGTTACTAATGACATCAATACGTCCTTCGATACTCTCAAGGACTGGATTACTAAAGGGCTCGATACCCTAATACCAGCCAAATGGACCAAAGGACGCAGCTCCCCCTCCAACCCATGGTATAATGAAACTCTTAAAGCCATGCGCAAAGAGTGTAAAATAGCTGAGCGCAGTTGGAGAAAGGAATACAAAGACAGTGATAAAGCTCTTTACCTGTCTAAGTTAAGACTCTACCATAAAGCCATACGGACTGCGCGTGCGTCCTTTTATGCTAAAGAAATTAATTCTAGCACCAACCCTACCAAAACTATATTTAAATTGGTGCAAAAACTTCAAAATAGTGGCAATCCAGTTTCCAGCATCACTTCTACCCAACAGTGTGAGGACCTCGCCACCTTCTTCATAGAAAAAGTGAGGAAAATTTATAATACCTTTCCACAGGACTCCTCCAACCTCTGTAACCCCCCTTATCCCCCTGCCGAGTACTCTAGGCTGTCATTTATACCCGAAATCTCCCACGACGACCTAGCACAGGCCACGCCCCTTTTTCGAGAGGCCACGCCCCCCGCCGGCCGTCACTACAAAGGGCGCTGATTACAAGCGTCATATAGCTAGAAATTTCTCCTGAGGCGGAAGCCGGGAGTAGGCTGCACATTTTAATATTTGAGTGTCACTTTCATTACCCGCTTTTAATTCTCCTGCACTCCTCTTCTGAATCCTGCTCTGGGCTCACACGCTCGGGACACAAACCGCACAGCTGATCTAAGCGCTGCTTGCAGGTCAAACCGCTAATTCCAGGGACGCCATTCCCGCCGCGGGCACAGGCCACGCCCCTTTTTCGAGATGCCACGCCCCCCGCCGGCCGTCACTACAAAGGGCGCTGATTACAAGCGTCATATAGCTAGAAATTTCTCCTGAGGCGGAAGCCGGGAGCAGGCTGCACATTTTAATATTTGAGCGTCACTTTCATTACCCGCTTTTAATTCTCCTGCACTCCTCTTCTGAATCCTGCTCTGGGCTCACACGCTCGGGACACAAACCGCACAGCTGATCTAAGCGCTGCTTGCCGGTCCAACCGCTAATCCCAGGGACGCCATTCCCGCCGCTGGCATAGGCCACGCCCCTTTTTCGAGAGGCCACGCCCCACGCCGGCCGTCACTACAAAGGGCGCTGATTACAAGCGTCATATAGCTAGAAATTTCTCCTGAGGCGGAAGCCGGGAGTAGGCTGCACATTTTAATATTTGAGTGTCACTTTCATTACCTGCTTTTAATTCTCCTGCACTCCTCTTCTGAATCCTGCTCTGGGCTCACACGCTCGGGACACAAACCGCACAGCTGATCTAAGCGCTGCTTGCAGGTCAAACCGCTAATCCCAGGGACGCCATTCCCGCCGCGGGCACAGGCCACGCCCCTTTTTCGAGAGGCCACGCCCCCGCCGGAATATCTCCCTCACTATAAAAAAATGTGTATCTTCCGGTCGCGCAGCGGGCGCTCCGTTTGCGCGCCGAAGGCGCGCCTAAGGCAAGCCCCTCTGCGCCCGTCATCGCCAGGACATAGCCTCTCGCCTGCCCCCATGCCCAAATTACACAGTTTGCTTTTCGCTACGACAGGGAACATCTCCTCGCTCTAAATACAACTTTGAGATGCGATAAACTAGAAGGCTGCCTCGGACAGACTTGCCTGCAATGTAAGTCCTGTAACTTTGCCACACCCAAACCCTCTTTATCTGAGCACAGAACCAGTGTGCCAAAAAAGACCGCCATTACGGTCCTCCAACTGAATGTCAGGTCCCTTGTTAAACACCATTCTGAAGTCACTCTCTTAACTGATGAGAACCCTGACATTCTGTTTCTTTGTGAAACCTGGCTCCATGACGACCTGACCAGCATTCAGAACCTCACGCTGCCTGGGGGCTTCTCTATGAAATCTATCAATAGAGACACTAGGGGTGGTGGTATAGCGGTAATATTCCAAACGGCATACACCTGCTCTTTCACGAAGGAAGATATTAAGGGGTGCGAAAGTGCTTGCTTCAAGATCACTACGAGCCCTCAGTTTGCCCTCTCTGGGCTTTACATCTATCGTCCCCCGGGTCCCACCTCTAAGTTCATTGAAGACCTTTTAGATGTGGCCCACACCCTCGTAGTGTCCTCAGCTAACTTCACTATACTAGGAGACCTTAACCTCCATTTTGACTCTACTATTGACCCTACCATCAAAAGTCTTTTGGCGGATCTTACAGCCCTACAGTTAAATTCTCTTATCCATACCTCCACACATTCCGCTGGCCACCCATTAGACCCCGTCTTTACCAATATCCCTGACGTCGTGGCGGACCCACCCAAGCCCATGGGGTGGACCGACCACTTCCTCATCAGATTTACGATGAAAGACAGAGAATCGCCCGCTAAAGAAATGCCCACCTCCTGTCTCAAGAGGCCTTGGCATAAACTACTAGCTGGTGACCTTATCACCAACTTAGGAGAATCTTACCCCACAGTTACTAATGACATCAATACGTCCTTCGATACTCTCAAGGACTGGATTACTAAAGGGCTCGATACCCTAATACCAGCCAAATGGACCAAAGGACGCAGCTCCCCCTCCAACCCATGGTATAATGAAACTCTTAAAGCCATGCGCAAAGAGTGTAAAATAGCTGAGCGCAGTTGGAGAAAGGAATACAAAGACAGTGATAAAGCTCTTTACCTGTCTAAGTTAAGACTCTACCATAAAGCCATACGGACTGCGCGTGCGTCCTTTTATGCTAAAGAAATTAATTCTAGCACCAACCCTACCAAAACTATATTTAAATTGGTGCAAAAACTTCAAAATAGTGGCAATCCAGTTTCCAGCATCACTTCTACCCAACAGTGTGAGGACCTCGCCACCTTCTTCATAGAAAAAGTGAGGAAAATGTATAATACCTTTCCACAGGACTCCTCCGACCTCTGTAACCCCCCTTATCCCCCTGCCGAGTACTCTAGGCTGTCATTTATACCCGAAATCTCCCACGACGACCTAGCCAAACTTTGCAGAAAGGTTAAGTCCGGCTCCCCTACAGATCCCATGAGACCAGCCCAATTTCTTGAATCCTTGGATTTCTTCCTCCCCTCATTGGCCGCACTACTTAATCTTTCCTTCTCCTCGGCTGTGGTCCCTACGTGCTGGAAACAAGCATGGGTCTCCCCTATTGTCAAAAAACCTACTTGAGACCCCACAAAGCTGGAAAACTTTAGACCTATTTCACTGCTTCCATGGATGTCTAAACTAGCTGAAGCCCATGTCAACAACGTCCTGTCACACTACTTGACCCAAAACAATATCCTGGACCCTTCCCAGAATGGCTTTAGGCCTGGACACAGTACAGAATCTGCCCTTCTGACTACCACCGAGCACCTCCGGAGTATACTTGACGACGGTCAGAGTGCTGCGCTGATTCTACTCGATCTCAGCGCAGCCTTCGATACGGTCTCCCACTACATCCTTCTAAAACGTCTCGAGGCTATAGGAATCGGTGATCTTGCCCTTGAGTGGTTCCGTTCTTTCCTGCAGGACAGGTCCTTCCAGGTCTCAGCCCCTCCTTTTATCTCCAAGTCCCACTCCATCGGCCAAGGAGTTCCCCAGGGCTCTGCGCTCAGTCCATCCCTTTTTAACCTGTATGTACAGCCTCTCTCAGCAGTAGCAAAGGAATGGGGCCTCACGCTGGTGTCGTACGCTGACGACACCCAGCTGGTCATCACTCTCACTGAGGGCCCTTCAATCTCAGCTGCGAGATTTAGGGATGGCCTAGCCGCAGTTGCCCAATGGATGACGCACAACTGTCTTCAATTGAATGCGGGGAAAACTGAGGTGCTGCTTCTCGGTAAAAACCCCTGCCACTGGAGTGATCACTGGTGGCCTTCCTTGCTTGGCCCCATCCCCTCACCAAAAACTCTGGTAAAAAAACGTGGGCGTCTGGCTGGACTCCGCACTAAACTTCCAGACCCACACGAAGAAAGTGGCAGCTACTTGTGTGGGCCTGCTGAGGAGCCTCAACCCGATACTCGTTTTTTTCGACTCTAAAACACGCCAGCTAATTGTTCAATCCACTATCCTTTCTCGGTTGGACTATGCCAGTGTTTTATTTCTAGGCACAAATAAAGCAGAGATAACACGGCTGCAACGAGTTCAAAACTCAGCGGCAAGGGCCGTGGTGGGCCTGCCCCGTAGATGCTCCATTAGAACTACCATTCAAAGACTTCACTGGCTGCCAATCGAATCTCGGATTCAATTTAAGGCACTTACCACTCCTTTTAAAATTCTTAAATGTGAATGTCCTGAACTCCTTCGCCCTCTCTTGGTACCCTACACTCCTCAGCGTAATTTGCGCTCTTCAGGTCAACACCTTGTATCGGTTCCTCGAACTAAGCTCTGCCGAATGGGTGGCCGCTCCTTCAAAGTTTTGGGGGCCAAACTTTGGAACTCTCTGCCACTGCACATTCGTTTTCTGAATAACTTGCTTGCCTTCCGTAAGGCAATTAAAACTCATCAGTTCCCTATGTCCTAGGCCTCTCGCTGCTCCTTCCCTTCCCCCTCAGCTGTTATTTCATGGTTTAGCGCCGGGACGCCCCGTTCCTGGGGCAGCTGTTTGCGCTCTAACAAAACTTTAACATAACATAACATAACATAACACGTGCTTGTGAATGGGCAGAATAAAGAGCAGGAACAAGCAGAAAGTGGCAGAATAAAAAAGGGTAAGAACGAGCAGAAAGAGGCAGAAAAAACTAGTAGAGTGGGCACAAAACCAAAGTCAGCAGAGGGTAGCGGCCTGCGGGCAAGCTGGACAGGAGGACCATCGCAGGGGGAGCTGGAAGGAGGACCTGCCATTCACTCACCCATACAACTTCTGAACACAGCCGTACACTCACCCATACAACTACTCATACACCCACCCACATAACTATTTACATACCATTGCACACATCCATACAGCCACCTACACACCCGCATACTCACCCATATAGAGACTCACACAGACTCTCCAACGCAGCCACTCACACAATAACATACTTAACCAAACACCCTCTCAAACAGCCAAACCGATCCATACAGCCACTATTCTGCCACTCACTCGCACACATACTCAAACACCCAATCACCCACCCATATAGCCACTCACTAATGCAGCCACTCACTCACCCACCCGGCCATACAGTAGCTCACATACCCTTTATTCACCCATAGACAGACCTAGTTACACACCCATACAGCCACTCATACCCAGATTTGTAGTCTCATAGCCGCTCAGATGACATATGTTAGAAATAGTATCACTCATTAGTAGTAAAAGAAACCGTAGTGATTTAACTTCTACAGTAGCTTACTCCATATCTTTAAGTGTGAGAAACATTTACAAAACTATTTCACTTACTGGATGAGGTCATCAGTGATGTCACTGACCGTCATGTGTGAAGTAATATGTGAGATCACAGGCAGTGCCTAACGGGGCGTACATTATTGTTAGCTCAGGTAATTATAACTGCTGAATTTTAATGGTTTTATTCGAGTGCAATGTGAGCATAACTGTATGGTCCTTGTAACCATTGGATTTTACAGTGATTTTTATGTTTTTTTGTATTTTAGTACCCAACTGTAACCTTTAGTGTGGGTGTGTGAGTGGCTGTATGGGTCGATGCATCGGTACGTAAGTGAATGGGTTTATGAGTCTGAGAGGATCTGTGAGTGGGTGTATGAGTGCCAGAGTGGGTCTGTCAATAGGTACACGAGTCGGAGGGTTGTGTGGCTGGGTGTGTGAGTGTGTGTCAGAGTGGGTGCAAGAGTGTCCGAGTGGGTCTGTCAGTGTGTTCATGCAGGTCTGAGTGAATGTTGGAGTATAAATTTTTTTCTGCAGAATACCCTAATCTGCTGCGAAGTTACATGGGGAGCCGTACTGAGCATCGCGATGAGTTCACGAATCCCTCAAAGGCCCCTATATTGCTTTCAGAGAGTCAGGTACCTCTACCCTACCCCCTTCTACTGTATTTCATCTTTATTTCTTCTACTGGAAACTGTTCCCTGAGGTCTAAAATGGCGGCTGCAACTTTCTGCTCAGGTTGTGACCAGCCAATTGCAGCATTTCTGTCAGTGAGTGAGTTCAGGAAGGATTTGGGGAGGAACTACATCCCTATATATACAAATTTATATTTCTTTTAATAAGTATCAACCTACTGAACAGATTTACACCAAATAACAACAAGCATGTACAA